>NW_024097072.1:1357500-1957500 GCF_016545835.1 Crotalus tigris | reverse complement strand
GCGGCTGGAAAACAGAAGGAGAAAAGGGACTTACATTTTCAAACTGAGTGGATTTAAAAATGACGGTATTTACAGTACAGCACATTTAATGTACACTTTGATGTTCATCAAACTCAGCTGATTCACCGTGACACAAAGACGGCAGTAAAGACCCCCTTTTAAACTCCACTTACTCTTAAGCACCTCTAAATTTGTTCTCAGGGCATAAAAACGTATCTGGAGGATTTTCTCTTTGGATCTTGATGTCCCTTCGCATGTTTACATTTTTTTTAAAATGTTAAATCGGTAAAAAAAAAGTATCTTTAAAGAAGGACTTCAAAGCAGGCTGTCAATGGACACAGAAAAAGACATTCAACATTTTATGAACAATAAAAGAGCTATGAATTACTCCGCAAATCGGAGAAGGCAAAGAGACATCCATGGACAAATGGATTTTTAAAAAATTGTGTTTAGAGATAATGTTAAAGAGATACTGAACCAGGTGGCCCACCTTATCCAGCTGATTTTTTTGCTTAAAGAAGGGTAGAACTCACAGTCTCCCAGTTTCCAATTCAGCACTTTAACCATTACACCAAACTGCCTCTTGGTATTAGGGACAAGAGTTTAATCCTTGCCCCAATTCATTCTCCAAAGTTATTTGCCCTGTAAGATAGGTTCACCACCAAGACTGCCACAGTCTTAAAAATAATCATATTCATGAACTGTCTTATGTCCTTGTTGAAGCTGGATCACATTGTAGTTCAAAAATTTCATCAGTCTCCATTTGCTTTCAGGAAGTTCATATGGATGTTTGCAGAAGTGTGAAAAAATCCTAAAATCAGCTACCATGGAATTTTACTAAAGGCAATGTCTTCTTAACAATGCTAATTGGGACTGGAAACTCAATCATTAAGTGATGTGGTTGTAACTGAAAAACCATATGGCTGTGCCACTTAGCGATGGTCATCCCAGATGCCCTGGTTGCCATCATTAAGTAAGGATCGAGCAAATTATTTAAGTGAGGATCTTTCATGATTGAAACTTCTGACTTCCCACTGGCTTCCCCATTGACTTTGTTTGTGGGAAGCCAGCAGGAAGCCAACAGACTTCTCATGGCTGGCTGGGGAATTCTGGGAGTTGAAGTCTACAAGTCTTAAAGTTGCCAGGTTTGGAGACCTCTGGCATAGAGGAAAGATGGCTACTATGATGGATGGTTCCTCCCTGTCTCACCTTCTTCCATCAGCTCAGTTGGCAACTATCATGTTAAACATCTGGTCTCCATAAAGTCTACTGCATGTGCTAGAGATTTTTTTTAAAAAATTATTATTACATAAATTGTGTTAACCTCAAGTTTCTTCGGAAAGTTCCCTTTCTCAAACATCCTCCATCGCTTTCTCGGCACACCGATTTTGCCAAGTCAGTCTGAGCTCATTTAATCCAAGGGATACTCAAATAACCTCCCATTCATCTGCCATAGAAAGAATCAAAATCATATGGTTCAGTTGAACGAAACGGATAACAATGCACAGATCCTTTGTGCCAGATTGGATTCCGTTCCTTTTCAGCTCAGTTCCTAGCAAATTCGAAATTCTGCTTCCCTCTCTGCAATCACAACGCCAAAGAACCAAACATTCTGGCCGTGCATATACATTTCCACTTTTTACAGCCAGAAACCCTGAAAGCTGTAATTAAAACCAAACTGATTTTCACAAAATGCTTATTTTTGCGTTTTCTATCCACACGTCGCCACACTTAAAGCCATAACGAAATCTATAGAAGTCCAGGCAGAAGACAGGGGACCCATTCTTCTGAAAGACATTGGACAGATTAGTCCAGGGACTGCAGATGCTCCTTAAGCCAAGGGTGACCACTTGTGCATTGTAAAAAAAATATTGTCTCACGTCTCTGGGATGCAAATATTTGAACGCCTATCACGAAAATAGAAACAACAACAAATGTTGTAGAAACACCATCTTCACCTGACAAGATGGGAATATTTGAGGGACAGCTAATATTTGCTCTGACTTTGTGCTGTAAAATATTGTGAAATTAAACTGCTGGCTTATCCATTGTGTCTTAACTGCCCTGAAGGGGAAAATGCTCAGAGGACGCCAAATCTTTGCACAGTAAGGAACACATGAGGGAAGGAAGGGCAACGTAGCAATGCAGTTCTGGAATGCAACTCATGAAAATTTCTGGAACGTGAAATGGAAAGAACGACGGAGAGTGAGTGGAAGGAAGCAAAGCATGGCTTTTGGGTACCTCGCTTCCAAGCTCCTCAATATCCTGGTTAAGCCATCTTTTCTTGGAAACAGTAGAGTTGTCGTTCTCTTCCATCCTACTCCCTCCTCACTTCCTTTTTAACTAGCTATTAAAACACATGCATCTATTCATCTGTTTATTCAATTTGTTTGGCTGCTTAGCTCGGCAAGCGACTGTGGACGATGAACAGTCTTAAAATAAATTCCCAGAAATAGTAATAAAAGTTAAGAAGGTAAAGTTTTCCCCTGTCCAGTCATGTCCAACTCTAGGGGGTGGTGCTCACCTTAGTTTCCTAGCTGAGGGAGCCGGCGTTGTCTGAAGTCACTTCTGTGGTCATATGGCCAGCACGACTACATGCCGAGGCACGTGGAACGCTGTTACCTTCCCACCGAAGTGGTACCTATTTATCTACTCGCATTTGCATGATTTTGAACTGCTAGGTTGGCAGGAGCTGAGGCAAGGGGAGCTCACCCCGTCACGCGGTACTTGGGTCTTGAACTGCAACCCTTTCAGTCAACAAATCCAGTGTGCCTTAACTCTTAGGCCACTGCACCCCACCAGAAATAGTAATGGGGAATAGTAAATTAGAATAATGAAGGATAATATTAATGAAGAATAATAATAATAGGTGCCTTGGGTGCAATCCCTAAACAACTGGAGCACCACTTGAACACCATCAGCATTGACAAAAATCAACATCAGTCAATTGAAGGACCTGGGATAGATTTTGATACATTTGGTAGAAGCATTCTTTGACTTGATTCTGTAATAAATCAGAAGCTTCCCAAAACCCCGAATATTGGTAGCTTTCTCTTGATGCTGCTGCCTTCATCAATTTTTCACCGTCAGTTGTATTCCATCATCTTCAACACTTTTGCCTGCCTTCATGCTATGATTATTGTTATGACTACTTTAAACTAAGGAACTGAAATAACGAACACCGGTCTCTCACAATATTTTCAACTGAGGGCGCCAAAATATTAGGAGGTTTTGTGTTAGCATTAGATACCGGCCACACAAACACACCACCATTTTCAGTGCCCCTCAGTATCCTTCAGCCCAAAGGTTGGGAACTTCTACACCAATTCAAGCAATGCCGCAGATTTAGCTTCCAGTTCCAACAGTTGAACTCAGAATATTTGGTCTGAAATGTCACAGAGACACCCACAATTTCAGCCTAACTTTGATAGTGAGCCTAGAAACGTTTCCAAAGAGCCAAGTTGGCAGAGCTGCTGCATGTGTGAACGAGCCCCTTGTTTCAGAGACTTCAAAGCGTTCGCAAACACAGTAAAGAAATAAGTTTAAATTGAAGAGATTTACTCGCTAGAATTGCCTGTTCCCAACCGAAGCAGTATGAAAAAGCGTAATTACAAAGCCATGCCTATGTGGAGAAAGAATGTAGAGATTCACAGAGAAAGCCGGTTGATAACAGCTGTGCAACGAATTGACTGCTTAATCATCTGAGTTAATGCCAACCACAGACTGAGCCTTCAAAGGCAGAGAATGACCAAGTGCTTCTCATCTCATCTTAAGCATCTCAATCCAACCGATATGTTAAGACTTAGGGATCTTGGGCTTTTTAACATGGAAAAAAATTGTAACTTTAGATTGAGGCACCCTGGGGACCGACTCTTAACAATACATACTTCTCTTTGTTCCCGTGAAACCAGTCTGCTGATTTCTTCTGATGTTTGTTTATGTATTATTCAGCAATCCTCACCCTCTTAGATGGACAGGAACATGTCAGAAGCGGTCTCAGCTCTTTGCAACCTACCATTGTTTATTTGGCAACAATATAGATGCATGGATTTGAGAGGGTGAATGCGGGATTACAAAGAGGCACAATACGTACGTACACATTGTGATTTCACTGCTGTTGTGAATGACCACTATGTTTACCCTGTGTACACAATACTGACTGCGCTTGCTACAAGGTTCTTTTTTGTGTATTTGCTAGAACAGACAAGACTGAATTATTTCTGCAAAACGGATAGGTAGTGTGAGAATAAAGGATTTGCGTGGCATGCGTAATTTTACTGCTCTGGAATAATCTAGCCCTTTGCTAAAATATTCTTGTTTCACAGGGGAAGGGAAAACAGAGAAGACATCAGCAGCACAAAGTACTGATGTTGAAATGGTTTCAGAAGAGCCAACACAATTACAGGTAAACCTTCACTTACGACCACAATGGAGCCCAAAAATTCTGTTACTAAGTGTGACATCTGTTAAGTGAGTTTTGCCCCATTTTATGACTTTTCTTGCCACAGTTGTTAAGGGAATCACTGCAGCTGTGAAGTTAGTAACCTGGTTGTTAACGGAATCTGGCTTCCCCATCAACTTTGCTTGTCAGAAGGTCGCAAAAGGGGTTCACAAGACACCCCCCCCAGGACACTGCAGCCGTCATAAACACGAATCATTTGCCAAGCATCTGAGCGGCTTATGCAGGTAGTCCTCAACTTACAACGGCCTTGAATAAAGTGATTTCTGACCGTTTTTCACACTTAACCATTGCAATCAAAATTCGGATGCCTGGCAACTGACTGGGAGAAGGAAACAGAGATACTTAGAATCATAGGCGTGGAAGGGACCCTGGAAGCATTCTAGAGTCCAAACTATTGCCCAAGTCAAGAATCCTCAGACCAACCACTTCTGAACCTTTGCTTGAAAACCCTCCAGTAATGAGGCACCCATGTCTCTAGAAGACAGGTGGTTCCACCACTTAACAGCTCTCAGTCAGAAAATTCATCTTTAAATTTGGATCTATTTCTGCAAAGCTTCCATCCATTGTTCTGGAATGGGCAACAGTTCCATCTCAAGGGTGAGATAGAGTACGGGGCAATAGGCTACATTCAGAGACACTGAGATTTTCTAAGCAGGAACAGAGAGTTGGTGAAAAGCATCACGGTGGAAGGCAATGGTCTCATGCGTTCCAGCTCTTCTCTTTCATTTCTGCTCATTCCAGGTTCCCTCCCAGGCAGCTGGTGCTTATAGGTTAGTTACAGCCCAGGCAGGCTGGCAAATTACCCATTCAACTGTGCCAAGGGAAGTGTAGAACAATACACAGTGCCATGTAGATGATTGGGTGATTGCCAGCAGCAGCCGGCATTCCCAGCAAACTTCTCTTGAGTGAGTGGCAGCTGGATTGCGTGGGCCTGTGGTTTCTCTTCATCATCTGGTGACGATTTGGGTGAATATGACACTTCTGACCTGTAGCCCAAAGTACCAGTACCAATTCTGTCCTTCTCCAGAGGTTACGTTCACCAAGTTAACCTAAGTTAGTTTGGTTTCTGACGTCAATTCCCAACACAATGAGCTTTGAATTTGATCCCACTGAGTATTTGCAGAGCGCTGACTAATATTGACGACAAGTTAATTCATATTTTCTAGATCCATGTGGTCTGCTTGGTTGACATGACCAAGCAGCCAAACTGTTTCATCTCTTCCTTGGCAACATGCTGGCTCCTGTGAGATAATCATTTTTGTTTCCGCTGCTGCTTTCCAGCCTGGGCACTTGCTTGTGGCTGTAGAGACAGCTCACGATGGCATTCGATATAAAAGAAGTCGGTGACAATAGCTACTTAACATTGTGATGCACTGGGCAGAAACAATCATATCATTTACTACCTTTTCTTCAAAAATTGTTATTCCCAAGTCTTTAAGACTGAGAGAAGGAAAAGGTAAAGGAAGACTCTCTGGATTTTACTCCGCTAGTTGAAGCTGACTTTAGGTGGCGATGCTCATCTCTGCTTCAAGGCCACTGAGACAGTGCTGTCCAAAGACATTTCCCCAGTCATGTGGTTAGCTGCTACTTCCCCACCGAAGTGGTACCTATTTATAAACTCACATTTGCATGCTTTTGAACTGCTAGATTGGTAGGACGGGAGCTCACCCCATCATGTGAGCTCGGATCTCAAACCTGGATTGCTGGCTTTCCAGCAGACAAGTCCAGGGTCTTAACCGCTGAGTCACCACACCGCCCTCCGTTGAAGTACACAGAAGAGCATAATGGCTTGAACTATACGTTATTGTTACTTTTGGCTTTTGGTTGCCGGCTTTCCAGCCAACAAGCCCAGTTCTTGTTAGGCACATGAATTAACAGAAAAGCCGAGAAAGAGTCAGAGTAGGAACAACCCATTTACAGGAAGGTATTTGAACAAGAACTTCATATTGAAGATATACGATATCAAAGATCCATATTTGGTACGGAAATGATATAATTCCCTCTTCTTGATGCCACAATGTGTTCCTAAGCATTTTTTACCTGAATATGAGATTTGCACTGATTGAAAATTTAAAAAAGCTTAGAGCTTTTTTAGGAAAGAGGCAGTTTATACTTCTAATTGATACACACACATATATAAAACCACGTCACCTCAAGACAGACAAACTGAGACAAGTTTGGACTTAAGTGCTTATCAAAACACGTTTCGGAATGATTTACATTTTTCTTTACATTATTTCAGTAGGTAACATGAAGTACAAATTCCCCTCCCTATTGCTGTGATGACAGAGAAGACTTAAATTTGACTACCTCAGCTGGCATGGAGAGCCAGTTGGGACTCCATCTAAGAGTCTAGACAGAAGCTATGCTATTCAGCAAGGGCTGAATTTTATATATACGCCTTCATTCTATTCTATAATTTACTAAATATTAGAGTATTCCTTAGTTTGGAGGGATACCGATTATTAGTAGGTATTCCAACCCAATTTAGACTTGTTCTGAAGGTTAACATAGCTATAATTGCCCACGGGATGACTTAACATCAGAAATCAAGGCAAGATCAATTTGGTAACTTTACGTAACATGGTGGAACTTCTGGCTTGGTCATTTTGAGCTAGGAGAGGTTGCTTTCTAGGACAGAGGTCCCCAACCTTTTAGGCACCAGGGACCGGTTACATGGAGAGAGGTTTTTCCGTGGACCTAGCTCAGTGGTGGTGAACCTATGGCATGGGTGCCAGAGGTGGTACTCAGAGCCCTCTCTGTGGGCACATGCGCCGTCACCCCAGTCCTAGGCCTTCAGCTGGGTTTATAAAACCTTTTCGCTTAGGCCTCCGCTGCCATGTGCAAAAAAAAAAAAAAGTTCAATCAGTCAATTTAAACTTCTCGCAGGAAAAAAAAAGATCTTGTAAAGTTGGAATTGATTGATTGAACTTTTTAGTCCCACCCAGTCTGCTGTTACCACTGCAGCCATGCCCACTCAATGGGCCACACTCACCTAATGGGCCACACCCACCCGGCACCTGGCAATGCATAAGTGGGTTTTGGGTTTGGGCACTCGGTCTCTAAAAGGTTCGCCATCACTGACCTAGCTAATACTTGGGAGAGTTAAAACCCTACCGTGTCTGAAGGACACAAAGTTAGAAAGGGCTATTCTATGTCTCCAGGAAGAGCAAAGCAACAACTGCTACAATCACAGGAGAAATTCATCATGGAAAAGGCAGAGAGAGAGAGAGAGATTTACAGCAGTGAAAGATATTAACCAAATTGGCTGCCAAACAGATTTGGCACTATTAGGATCCAAAGTAAGTGTCATTTTTAAAAGATGAGTTGGTCTTGCCAAATACTGGTGTAAATTAAATGCAACTGCTTGGCAAGGGGTGCCTGCTCATAAGCCAAAGAAAGAGAGGCAGGGAACAGCTGAAGCCATCTTTCCCCAGTGTAACTTTGATGGGCATAAAGAAATGCCCCTATCCCGACAGATGGATGCTAGAGGAGGCAAACAACTTGGACTGGACCAGGGTTCTCGGGTGATAGAACCCACAGATGGATTGAACGAGACATTATTTAATCAGGTCAAGACAATGGACTGGTTAACCGGAAGGTTGGCCGTCCAAGACCCCGCATGACGGGGTGAGCTCCTGTCCCTTGCCCCAGCTTCTGCCAACCAGATTTCCTCAACAACGGTGTGAGTCACTTAATTGCGGTGATTTGCTTAACAATGGTGGGAAAAGGTCATAAAATTGGGTGTGACTCACTTAATAATTGTCTTACTTAGCAATGGAACCTGTGCTCCCAATTGTGTTTTTTAGTCAATGACTATCTGTATTATCTATCTCTTGGAAGAGATGCAAGACTATAGTTATCGCAGCAACAATGCAACAATGGCCGATAATCTAACTATAATGAACAACTTCAGCAAACAAACGTTTAGACCAGGGGTCTTCAAACTTGGCTCTTTTATGACTGGTGGACTTCAACTCCCAGAATTCCTCAGCCAGGCATGCTGGCTGAGGAATTCTGAAAATTGAAGTCTACCAGTCATAAAAGGGCCAAGTTTGAAGACCCCTGTGCTAGATGTATCTGTTGGTCAGTGAGTTATTGCTGTGGAACTAGAACTAGGACTATGTCAGTCTCCATGTCATTGGGCAAGAAATTGTTTTGTTGGTGGTCATGGTGCTTTTTCTTTCCTCCAGGTCCAATGCAGGCATGTACTTTCCACATTGTGTGTTAGCAGCCCTTAAGTCAGGGGTCTTCAAAGTTGGCCCTTTTATGACTTGTGGACTTCAACTCCCAGAATTCCTCAGCCAGCATGCCTGGCTGAGGAATTCTGGGAGTTGAAGTCCACCAGTCATAAAAGGGCCAACTTTGAAGATCCCTGATTTAGACCGACAGACCTCCCAAGAAACTGGACGCCAACACATAAGGTGTTGATGTCCCCCACCCAAAAATAGCAAATGGAGGCTATAAAATAAGTAACTTTCTGAATAGGAATTTTTTTTTACTACAACCAGAACTTCTGGAGCAACAAAGATACACTGCTTTTCTGTCGTTGCCATCTATTACCAGGTAGAAAGGTGCAATTAGAAATGCAATCAGTGTTTTGGCTTCCAAATGCTAATTGTACAAAAAGCAGGTAAGCTCTTTTTATTAGCCCCTCTTTTGCAAGAAGGCTTAGCCAACCATATAATGAGCTGGCCAGATCCCAAATATACACAAAAGGGTTTTGGACAGGGTTTTACCAAGTCTTAAGATTGCCGGTCACTTCAGACGATCTAGTCTAGATAAGTGTTTGGGTAGATGTTAAGAAAAGAACCAAGGAACGGAACGGGCTGCAAGCAAAAGTTCTTAAGAGCATAAATTTGGTTTAATGGGACTAGAAAGTGGGAAACCATGGATTCAAGTCTCAGCTTAGCCATGAAAAGCAGCTGGCTGACTTTGGGCAAGTCCCTCTCTCTCAGCCCAACCCACCTCTCAGGGTTGTCGTGGTGGGGAAAATAGGAGGAAGGAACAGTAGTGGGATTCAAATATGTGAACAGCCGGTTCTCTGTGTGGATGCTACTTCCGGAAGTCCATTCTGGGCCTGGGCAACAAAAAATTAGCTACCGGTTCTGCCAAAGTGGTACGAACTGGCTGAATCCCACCACTGGGAAAGAAGGTGTGTCAGGTATGGTCACCGCCTTGAATTATTTGTAAAAAATAAATAAATAAAATAAAGCAAGCATGCCACCTTAACCCAAGAATAGAAAGCTCTGTCCCTAATAAGAATTAATGTAACTGGTTTTCAAAGAAAAACAAACAGTAGAATCTCTGTTCTTGCTGAAAATCTATCCATCCCAATCATAATTGCAACATATTATTGCTAGTCAAGACAATTTGCAATCAATTCATCCTATGTTGACTTGTTGGTGAAGTTTCCCATCAAACAAGCCCTATTTCCATCAAGCACATTTCTCTCCCCCCCCCCCACCAGTTTGGCCACATGACTGTTTCCATTCAAGGTATTCCTTTTCTTATTGTGCATTTCAAATTAGAAACATTCATAAGGGTGAGCTGCTCTTGCGAGCAACATATGCGTGGAATGAACTGTGGCTTTGCCAAATGTGGGATGTGTTGTATCTTGTTTCCTTGTGTGGACACAGATTCAAGAGTACAATTGGCAGCAGGAAAAGTTGGGGATAAGTAAGTGCTTAGTATATCTGTGTTCTGAAATTATAGAGGACGAAATAGACTCTGCTCTGAAATCTAGAAAAAATGGTGTTCTCTGTAATACCATACAGTTGGCACAGAACTACTGCCAACTGACCTAGTAATGCCCAAAAGCTGAACATAAAAATGGACCCAGACATTAGTGGTCAATTCTAGGGCAATGACTCACTGCACCTCCTCAAGGAAGCAGAATTAAATCAATTCCAGGCCTCAGGTGTCATTTCTCTATTAATGCAACTGAGTTCTCCTGTTGGAATGAGCTAGGAGTCTGGCTGGGCCAAACGTTATTCCAATGGCTGTGCATGCATCTCGTCTAGCATTGTGGCAATCCACTTTTCCAGTGACACTTCCAGCTTCCTAATGGAAGCTGCCCATTGGCACAAAACCTTGTCACTGCCGTATGGTGACGCTGTGGGAATGTAGAAGGAGAAGGAGCGGTAGAACCTGGGGACGGAGTTAAAAAAGGGATCAGCCTGGAATCCCTACATAGTCACAAGCAAACTAATTCCAACCCCCTTGAATTCTGTGCTCCCTTATCTAATTCCAAGCGGGTGCTGACTCTTTGTTGAGAAGATTCCTCTGCATAGCCATGAATAGCAATAAATCAGTTTAGCTGGACCTTCATGTGTAGATATGATATTTTGCACCTGAGAGGAACCAACACAAAAATCAGTGTCCGGTGTTAGCATCAGTGGACCAACAGAGTGCTTAATTGTGAGATGGTACAAATCCAGATCTTGTAACCTTGAGTTTTTAAATGGGAATCCATAGAAAAAGAGCAAAGACAACCCTTTCTAGATATATTCTGATATTGTAGTCACAATGTTCCATCTTGAGGATTCCACCCTCTCAAAACTATGTTCTGCTATCCTATCAGAAAAGCAAACTAAGAGGTAAACAAAGAAAATTACTAAATTATAATCCCAAGTAACACTAAAAGCTTTAACAAAGTTGTTGTTGGTGCCTGCATTAAAGTCCTGGGTGTCCAAATCACTTCATTTATAAGACTAGATTTAATTAATACTAGTGATTCAAATAGCTTTGGTTCAGAATCCTGTTGGATCCTGTATTAGCACTTTTATTCTGATTATTAAAAATGCATCAGACCAACGGCCTTAAAAAGTGCTTCATCACAACATTTCAACCCAAAAAATAATTCAAAGAGCTTGCAGCTTGCTTGGAAAATATTCCCTGATGCCAAAAATACTTTCTCTGCCTGCCAGGCCCTTATTAATCAGAGCTGCTTTTGGCTCAGTAATTGGCAGGCCAGCATAAGAGAAAGGAGGGGGCTGGACCCCCAATTCAGGCAGAATGAAGGATTGAGGGCCAATGCCTGGACCGACAGCAGGCCAGATTGCATCCCAGGGTTTCTCTTTCTGATGAAATGAGATGCAAATTGCAGATGACCTGCAAATGTCATCAACACGCACCAGACGTTTAGTTCCTTCCTCTCTGGAAAAATGAAGGCCTGAGGGTTGACCTTTGTCTCTGGTCCAGCCCCACATTTAATCTGAACCAGTTTAGGCTGAACCATAATGTTGTTTTCTCTTATTAAAAACAAAGTGAAGCAAAACAAAACATACACATTGGGCAAGATTGCTTGGGAAATTTGCTGGGACAGGCTGACTTGATAAAGCAAAAGGCCAGACCTCCTTGTCGTTCTGCTAATTGTGAGAAAGGAAGAGGACGTTTGGTACAGCAAGGCCAAAGACAGAACAAGGTTATCTTGTGCTTGACATTCATTTTTTCTTTTTCTTTTTTGGCTGGGCTGTTTTTTCTATCTAAAAAAGTGTTTCCTAACCTCAGCTGCTTTAAGATACGTGGATGTCAATTCCCAGAATTCCCCAGCCATCCCTGATTTGATAAGAGACCAATTTGATCCATAAAAATGTAATTTGGCCTTCCATCCCTTTTTATTGTTCTCATTGTTGTTCAAATGTCTCCCTGTCTGACCACAGAAGAATATCTACAGGAGTCAACCATAAAAAAAAAAAAACAATTCACAAATATTAATGTAGGCTAAAAGTCTTTGATGGTGAAGAGGCTATCAAATAAAGCACGAATTTCTGGTTCTGTTCCTTATTCGTTGTACATAAAGCAAGGATCCCTATTATTTTCTCCAAAAGACTGAGTTCATACATTGTGCTAAATTGATGTGTTGAACAAGTCTTAACAACCTAGTTCACATGGAAGATTAAGCCAGAGCAAATCTTTACAGTTAGTCCTCAACACCCACAAGTGAGCCCAAAATTTCTGTTGTTAAGCAAGACAAGCTGTTAAGTAAATTTTGCCCCATTTTATGACTTTTCTTGCCACAGTGAATCACTGTGCAATTGTTAAGCTAGTAACACGGTTCTTACGTGAATCTGGCTTCCCCATTGACTTTGCTTGTTGTAAGGTTGTAAAAAGGTGATTACGTGACCCTGGGACACTGCAACTGTCACAAGTACACGCCAGTTGGCAAGTGGCCAAATTTTGATCACGTGACCATGGGAATGCTATAATGATTGTGTCAAACATGGTCATAAGTCACCTTTTTTCAGTGCCGTTGTAATTTTGAACGGTCACTAAAGAAGTTGACGGCTAGCTGTATTATGATCGTAGAGCAGCATAGAGGATTGAGCCATAATTCAACTGACCTATTTTTGACATCACCCATCAGACAACTCACTTATATGGTAGGAAGCCCCCCTGGTTTCATAGTTTCCCAGCTAGCCTAAATTTTACAAGGTTTCTCAAGAGAGTTCCTGCAATATGAATATTCCTCCTAATGAATCACTCAAAAGCTGCTGCGTCAAAACTTCAGGGAATTCTCTCTGAGCTGTAACAAACTAAGGCTTGACCAACTTTTTCCAATGGTTGGAAGGAAGCTTAATCCTTACTTGACCCTTAAATCTTCCTTTTAAAGTGTTCTTCAAAGGATGATGTAATCCCAGCATTTCAGTCAATGAAAACAACGCTTTTATTATGACAGAGATGGGTCGCGAAAGCACTGAATCCCAAATGGGGAAAGTGAAGTTGCGCTTTTTAATAAACGACCCAGTCATCCCTTGTTGTCTCTAGCTGCTCTTTCAGATGCCTTTGTCGGTACAATTTCTTCTGTCTTTGAGATCATTTCTGTGGCTTAAGGACAGAAATTACCTCAGAGGAAAAAGAAATTTTACTTTTCTGACGAAGGAATTGTTTGGCTTTACACTGTAATTTTAAAAGCCACTGTAGGACCTCAGAGAGATTCAGGAGGCCCAGGATGGGTTGACTGCAGAAAAGATTAAGAAAAATTAAGTTGGATTTAAGAAGCCTTGAAAAACTAAGGGTGGAATGCTTTATGATGCACCCACATCAGGTTTCTGGAAATAGAAAGTCCAGTGGATTAAGCAGGTCCACTGTGTGCTGTGATCCAAGATCCACAATCCAACAGATTGTTGAGAAGACAAGATAAGAAACAAACAGAACAAACTCAGTTGAATCTGGATCTCTCCAGTCCTAGGCCAGCACCTTAATCACAATGCATCTTTTAATGAGGCAAAGTTAAGATTAAAACTAATCCACAAACTTCCTTCTTTGGTCCCATAAATATTAAATTTGGGAACCACCTTATGGGAGTTGATTTCAGGGTTAAAAGCCAACCATTCCTAAGATAAGAAAATAGGAATCTTTGTCAACTCAAATGAGATTCAAATGTTCTCTCCAATATTAGGATGTTCATTACAAAAACAGGGGAGAAAAAATACAGTGTAGAATGTCTGTCGAAAATAATTCTAGAGAGATACCAAGTTATCCTGTGTATTTAGGGTTGTTAATTGGATTTGTACCGGAAAGATTTCAGTGACAATCTCTGCAACTACAGGTATACTAGCTTATATTTATTTTCTGTCTGGGATGATGGCACATGATTCACATCTAAATAAGTAAGTACCTTTTCAGACATCTGTTGGGTAACTTGTACACCCAGACAAAAGCATCAAAGCAGCTCTTACAGGATAGAGACACTTTTACATTCAGAAAGTAACAAACTCTAGCCAAATAAGGAAAGAAAATCTTTATAAAATGTGAGTTTATTTTAGTTTAAGACAGTTATCACTGTCAATTCTAAAGATAACTCTATTGCCACCAATTACATTAGGGGTAATTTACTTGTCAGCTTTGGAAGTTAGTCTAAATTAATGTGACTTCTCATTTCTGGAAAGTTCTCATTAGTAGCCTTCAAGGAATTGAGAAACATCTTGTGGACACTGGAATCAGACAGCAGAGACTGCCTCTGGATTTCTAGCAATTTTAGATTGCATCTTCCTCCTTGATTGATTAAGTGTCATCACAATAATGATGATGCTAGCAACCACTTGGTTTGATTCGCTGCAGAATGATCTGTCTAAGGTAGCCTTTTAAGTAATATACAATAGCATATTAATTGCTGTTGTTACTGAATCCGACCACTTGCCATTGTTTCCTTCTTCTTTTCCTTTCAAACATTATAACCAAGGCATCCCATTCTGAGTGATGTGTCCAAAGGTTATATTTGAATCCTGGTTATTAGTGCTTCAAGTGAGAATTCAGGCCTGATTTATTCTATGATCTATTTGTTTGTTTCCTTGGGTGTCTGTAGAATCTTCTCCAGCATCGAAGAACAAATGTCTCAATACTCTATTCTGTTCTTCTAAATCCAACTTCTGTATCCACTGAGTGTCATAAGAAGAGCTGATGCCTGAACAAGTCTAATGGTTAGAGTCAGATGACAACATACAAACACCATCTCCAAGGCTGTCACTACCAGATTGGCCATAGATTGAGCTGAGACTTTCTGCATGCAACACACAGGTTCTATCACTGCAATGTTGTTCTTCAAAACTATGATCTATGATAGGAACCAAGCACAACCACAGACTCCTATCTTATGCATATGTTCCCAAGAGGAAAACAAACACAGCCATAATTTGAGTGAGGAGCACTATGTAAAGTCAGCTGCTTTTGGAAAGAAACCTGAACTTCTAAACTGAACTGAGGTCAGGAGCAAACGGTACTTATCATTTCCAGGAAAAGTCAATTATGCAAAGCTTAGATTATTTTAACTGGGTAGTCAGTCCAGAAACCACTTTTTTTCCCCACTCCTCCATGTGAACAGGATGCTAACTAACTGGTCCTAATAGGCAATCTTAAAGCCACTTTCCCATCGCAATGTTGCTTTTAAAAAAAGATATTAAATAAATGTCAAAAGGAATAATATAGTCAGGGCTTTTTTTCTCATAGAACACCCAGAATGGAGTTCCGGTACCTTTTTTGGATGGAACCTTGTAGGGTAGGCAAGGCGGGTTGTATGACATGTGTGAGTTCCGGCACCTGTTTTTTTTTTTTTTAGAAAAAAAGCACTGAATATAGTAGTGTATTGTTTAAATGAAACACTGACATGAACCATGGGAATTAGCTGAAAGTCCCTACTGAAGGCAGTTGTATGTATTTAGAGAGTTATAAGGAGCATCCTAAAATCCCAAATTACTGTATTTTTAAATTGTTCCATTCACACATGCAAGGAAATGTGGCACTAGAATCTTGGGTAGCGTTTACATGGCTAGAGTTTAAAGTAGCCATCAGCTAAGTTAAGCTATCACATACAAATAGCAACCAGCAAGGCAATCGTTTTTGAAAAAGAAAAAACATGCAATAGTTTTTGGAAAAATAAGCCACTGGCAAGCAGCTCAAGATGACTTTAATTCTGCCAGATAGAGAGAGAGAGAGAGAGAGATACAAATAAGGAAAAAACCCACCATTGACAGTTCTCAACACACAGGTTTGGATGAGCAAATGGAATAAGTAAGAGAGTATTCTGAAAACTATTCATTCTGGAAGAGAAAAAGGAAGTTCGAAGACCAGGATTGCTTAAACTTATTTATAAAGGCGATAGATAATGTTGATTAAACTGGGTATTTTAATAGGTGATAGTAACCAGTGGAGAATTCAATCTATACAGACCTCCTGACCAATTAGCAGGATGCTAGTTATACAATCAGCATATTATCTTTAATTAATAGTTCCACTGTCACAGGATAAAGTATCACTGCTGCTCATACACATGCTGGCAAGCGTGTGATTAAATACAGCTGTGGGATCATGATTTTAAAATAACCTTTTGAAAATAAGAGAGAAGGAACTTAGCATTTGAACAACAGCACAACACAAGTTTTCAGTTTGGTTACCCCCAAATCTAGTCCCGTTTCTGTATTGCATTGTTACAAATGAGTTATTCATGAAAAGATTGATTGATTTATCGTGTGTTTACCTGCATAGCTGCCATACAGTATCTCAAAAAGTGATTCTGGGTGTTGAATCCTATTTTCCCAAGAGAAATTACATACCACGTGCAATGAATACCGTACAATTTCTCCTCTTTATGAGCCCTTCCAACATAGAACAAGCAAGTTAAAGCTACACACACACACACACGTCACTGAAACATCTGTATGATGTGGCTGCATTTGACACAGAAACTGATATAAGTAAAGGAAACCAGAAGATATGATTAAAGGACTCCATTTATAGCTATAAAACAGACTCTGCCCATTACAGTTGTAAGTTGCGACAGACACGAAGTGGGTCACCCACGTGACCAATCCAACAATTGTTTTTGTGGCAGCCATTAAATGAACCTGGAACTTCTAAAGCGAAAGTGATGATCGTTAAGCAAACCCAATGTTTGCCATGGAGCGTTTTTGGAGAAAACCAGAAGTAAATACCTGTTTTTGGCAAAAAAAAAAGTCATTAATTGTAGTCACGAACAGCTTTCAATGCAGATTGGTTGCTGAGCATCAGAATTTTGGTCCTGTGGTGTGGGTGGGAACAGCTGTCAGAACTTTGGGGGGGGGGTCCAACTTTGAACAATTGCTAATAAGAGCTGTGGTGGTGCAGTAGCTAACATGCAGTATTGCAGGCTAATTCACTGCTCACTTCAGGAGTTTGATTCTGACTGGCTCAAGGTGGACTCACCTTCCATCCTTCTGAGTCGGTAAAATGAGGACCCAGATTGTTGGGGGCAAATATGCTGACTCTGTAAACCGCTTAGAGAGGGCTGTAAAGCACTGTGAAGTGGTATATAGGTCTAAGTGCTATTGCTAATTGACTAATCGTAAGTTGAGAACTCTGTCTGTACTTGGATACAGAAAAATAATAATGCAGTCCCCTGTCCAAAATGTATGCCAACACAGTTAAAAATTTCCAGCACGGGGATGACAACTTCCTAAGGAATTTCTACAATTTGAAGAAATATATCTCTCAAAAACGTCATGCTGAAATGGAAAAAAATATGGAAAGGCATGAAGCAAAGAAACTATATATTGCTGATTATGGGTTATCAAGCAGACATATAGATAGGTCTTCTCCAGGATGATCAGTCCTTCACCTTCTGAGTCCTTCAGATCTTCCAACAGAATGCCCATTGTTGCTGTTATCTTACTGCTACAAGGGGCGGGATGGCTCAGCAGTTAAAGATGCTGAGCTTGTCAGCTGGAAGGCTGACAGCCCAGGTTCGAGACTTGAGCACCTTGCAATGGGGTGAGCTCTCGTTTACTTGCCAGAGCTCCTCCCACCTAGCAGTTTGAAAACATGCAAATGTGAGTAAATAAATAGGTACCACGTTAGTGGGAAGGTAACAGTGTTCCTTGTGCCTTGACGTACAGTCATGCCAGCCACACAAACATGGAAGCGTCTTTGGACAACACTGGTTCCTTGGCCAAGAAATGGAGATGAGCATCACCCCCTAAAATTGGATTCAACTGGACAGGGGAAACCTTTACCTTTATGCTGCCATTGGATATCATTGTCTTCTCTTTCCATCTTTCCTGGCATTATGGGCTTTTCAAGAGACCTGGGACTTCATATCATATGTCAAAAATATGTTAATTTGAGTGGGCATTACTGTCCTGAATGAAGCTCTGAATTTTATTCTATGATATGTTTGTTTTCTCAGTTCTCCGTGATATTTTTTTTAGTTGTCTCCTCCACATCCAAAGTTTCACAGTTTCATTACTCGATCTTTCTATTTTTCAAAGTCCTTTTCTCATTTCCAAAGAGTGTCACAAGGTAAACATGGCCTGCATGATTCTCATCTCGTCCAGTGTATGCACACTGATTTCAAGTTGAAATGGCAACATCAAAGGCAATAGCTGCTTTGAAAAATCAACTTTGTTTATTATTGTTTATTATTATTCTATGCAGTTGGATGTCGAAGGAAGTAATTAAAAGCTATTTTAGTAAAAAAAAAAGAAAGTTAAGGGAGTAGATCTATCTTGGCCGCAGAAGAAACTTTAGGTGTGTCACAGCATGTGAATCTCTCTTCCAAGTCCTTTACTGCTAGATACCAAGACCTTGGTACTTTCTGATCTTGGTTGTTTTCTTGCAGGTTGTTGTCTTCCTAATAACTGAGCACTGATGATGTGACTCAGTTTGGATACTGAAACATCTGGAAGAAAATAGCCAAGCTAGAGAGCACCAAGGACCCCTCATTTCAACTCTGAGCTACAAATATTCTCCAAGACCCAGTCTGTGGTATCTTTCTTGATTGCTAGTTCCTTTATGGTTGATATTGTTGTCAATCCTAAAAGGCAAAAGCTATCCATTACTTCAATGTATTGTCAATTCAATTCTAATTCTCATTTTTCATTGTGCTCCTTTATTGTCATTAATAGAGCTTCCAGATCATTTACATTTTCTGTTATCAGAATAATGTCACCAGCCCAGTGCATGTTATTGATGCTTCTTCCTCCAGTTTTGAAATCACGCTTATCTTCTTCCAATCCAGCCTCCATCAATATATATTCAGCATATACTTTGAATAAATAAGGCGACTATATTCAACCTTGTCTCTCTCCTTTGAGAATCTACCACCACTTTGTTTTTCCTGTTCCCTCTGAACTGGCGCCTTTTCTAATAAAGACTTTTAGATGTTCTTTAAGATGTTCTACACTATTGAAACCATTATGGATATCCAGGTTTTAAGGCAGTTCACCCCAGAGAACCTCTGATTACCAATCATCTCTTCTGCTCTGAATGGACAAGTTGCAAAGCCCAGCTTATACATCTATTTAAAAGAAAAAAACAGCCTCACTCAATCCACCACGGAAGGTAACTGGTGTCCCTGCCACCATGAAAAATGGAGCTTTACTGCTCCAGGAAGAAGGCAAACCACGAAAATCATGGTCAGCCAAAGATCATAGCACTTCAACCCACCTTTCTGCAAGCCCATTATCAGAGAGAAGATCCTCTGTGTAATACAAGGGTGAAATTTTCCAAATTCATTTTAGGTCTGCAAGGGTGAAGGAGCAGAAGAAACAAAGCCTTCTATTAAAGGTCTCTTGGATAGCACCACAGTCAGAGATTCCAGGGCCAGCTGTGGCTGGTTACCTAGCAGCCACCTCCGTAGTTGGTCAAAGTTATTATTATTTTTTTTTTACTTCTCTGTGGGATGCCTGATCTCTCCAGTGTTTGCACAAGTAAGCTCCAGTTTTTTATGTTTGCCTGGCAGCAGCTTTGCCTGTGTGAAGAGACTGAGAATAGCAACAAGGCTCAGACACTTAAAAGCAAGATTCTGGAAAGAAACTTTTTCTTCTTGCTGTAAGATGGTTGATTATATACAAGGGGCTTCACTCAGCAGGAGAACAAATGTACTTGGGGGAAAAGGGACAGCATGAGCCAAAACGCCTGTGGTCCAAATATCACCTCAGCCCCAGATTCTCAGCCTCAGTTCCCCCATGTGTACATTATTTATGGAAACATAGATATACGACATTTCAGCTTTCCAAATACTCCCCAAGAAACTTTTCAAGACAATTAAATAGAAGGCTTTTAAAAGCAGCTGGAATAAAGTTAGATAAACAGATCTACCGCATGCAATGTTGAGGCAGACTAATGACTTAACCTCCACGCTCCAAAATAGTGTGACCATTTAGTTTTTTCCTGGAAGCAGTTCTACAAATTGGAGGTTGTTCCTGAATGCTCTTGTCCTAGCTCTCCTATCAATCATTCCTGGCTTGGCATGAGAACCCAGAATCAAATCTGACTCTTTGGAGAGGATTAGTATGAAAGTGTATTAGAGAAGATGAGGAATTTCATTCATTCCGTATTTCAAGACTTCCCAAGCTAACTGCACTGTCTGGATTCATGCAGGCCCTGTAAGGTGTGCATTGCACACACTTTCCCACTTTTTAATCAGGCAGTTCTTGGTTCAGCTATGCATGCAGAGAACCTTGCAGAAAAATTGCACTCAAAAATGTATGTTCTATGAAAATGTAGCATACAAATTACGTGTTCTGAGAAATGCGTACGCTTTGAATGCAAAATCCCCTACTACATTTTTGTAATTGCAGAAAGTGGGTGAAAGTTTTGTACATGTGAAACCAAATCAATCTCCCCATACTATACATACACAAAGTACAGTAAGTGCACTAAAGCACTAAATAAATATTAGCTGTTTAGTAACGTTGTGTTATGGATCGCTCATGGTCCTTAAAAACAACAGGACTTCGTGAGCTCATTAGGTGCACAAAGAAAAGGTCGATCATAGAAAGTCCTTCAAAGTTGGCTTAGAGATGATTGTTATGTTTACTCTGCTAATCGCACTGTTTGGTTAGGACATCAGAATCTTTGCAGGTGCATAGATATTGTCACTCATGTCCCAACAAGAATTTTATCCTTTGAAGTTTGCTGGACAAGACAATGATCATCAGAATTTCCTCATTAGCTTCTAGGATAAGTGCAGCATTTACAACTTTTCCACATATATGTCAAGGCTGCATCACTGTGGATATAAATGGGGGGCCAAGGAGGAATCTTATCAACCAAACAAATTTTAATCTATCAAGGATGAAAGACCTGCTATGATAAACGTTTAGGAAAGATTTTGGTCTTTGACTTCCTAGCTTACTACTTAAGGTTTTTCTTTAATACATTTTATTAGGTGGCTCAATTACATGGTTCATGGCTTGCTACACAGTGTTGTTGACATACCTAGTTCAGTTGCTGATATCTCTTGACCCATTTTTTATCTTAACTCTGAATACATATGTCACTGAAAAAGACAGGGCTTTCCCCAAAACTGCTCCAGAATCATTCACTGTACAGGAATTAGGGGGCAACTGATTAAATCAAAAAGAAGATAGAGATTTAGAAGCACACAAAGCCCTGTTAGTGGCTTCGTTAAAGGATGCTGTGAAGACCAACGGGAAACCAGGAATTCAGCAATCATTAGATGACTGCAGAAGATGGATCTACTAGGTATTGAGCATCAAATACCCATGGGGCCACCTCATATTTAGATTATTCTCAACCTCAGCAACTTTAAGATGTGTGGATTTCAGCTCCCAGAATTCCCAATTGCTGGCTGGGGGATTTTGGGAGTTGGAAGTCCACCCATCTTAAACATGTTGAGGTTGAGAAACACTACTCTAGATTTTCTTAGAATGGAAAAGTAACCCTTTGTAAGCACAAGAACTAGTTGTTTGGAAAATAAAAGAACTTTAATAAAAGGAACATCATGGCGGAGATAAAAAGAGCCATTTTTAAAATTGTGCCCAATTGGCTCTAAATTTGACAGCTTTACACACAACTGACCGAGGGCAACCGCTGGATCATTCCTTAATTACTCGCTGACTTCCTTTCAAGCATTTGACACTGGCTGCTTTTAGAAACAGGAAACTGGATCAGATGGGCTGACTGGATAAATCTGATACAGCAGTAATTAGCTGAGAACAATTTAAACTAATGGAATCTATTATTCCCTGGAATTTGCAGATCCTTCTGCCCTGAATAAGAAAATGGGCTGATCATTGCAGAGAAAAACAACTAACAAAACAATCATCCACCCATCCATCCTTTCATTCAATTTTTATAGCCGCCTGTCTCAGTTAATAACTCTGGGCAGCTTACATATATATTTTACATAATTTATATATTTATTTCTCTACTCGTCCATTTACCCTGTCCAGGATGCTTCCTGTTTCCTTTCATTTGGCACTGTGTTCTTGAACCCTTACCTTCTTTTATTAGAGACTCCCAAGCCATGAAGAGTTTAGTGCAGTGTTTCTCAACCTTGACAATTTTAAGGCACGTGGACTTCAACTCCCAGAATTCCACAGCCAGCAATGCTGGCTGTGGAATTCTGGGAGTTGAAGTCCACGTGCCTTAAAATTGTCAAGGTTGAGAAACACTGGCTTAGTGGCATTTAATAAAGAATATTACTTGTTCTCATAGGCCTATTATATCACAATAACCATCTTAGATAGCTATCACAACAATTATGATATTATGGCTATTTGGATGATTACTAAAGCTTTTTGAATTGGTACAACAATATAGTTTATAGTCTGGTTACACTATCAACTGGAAAAAGTTTCAAGTTGCAACTTCAGGATCAGCAATATCTACTCATGTAAGAAATTAGGATTTACAGCTATAGAGTTTCCATAAAATACCTGGGTTTATATTTTTCTTGGAATACCTTACGATACGTTAACCTAAATGCTTAAAATGTACAGATGCAATTTCAGTAGATATAACTCAATGGCAAAAATGTCCATTGAGTCTCTGGGGTTAGACTACTGAGTTTAAAATGTGCATTACATTAACGTATATTTAAAGAGGGATCTCAGTGTTAATTCCTATCAGATGCATTAGACAAATTAATGAGACAAATTTTATGGCAGATCAAAATGCTTCAAACATCTTTGGTTAATTTGATGTTGCTCTTATGATAAAAGGCAGCTTTCAACCTATCCCAATTTCGACTATACCAGGGGTAGGCAACCTTGGCTCTTTTACGACTCGTGGACTTCCACTCCCAGAATTCCTCAGCCAGCATTGCTCAGCTTGGAAACCTCTCCCTTTCCCCTCAGCACAGCTGGCTCAGGAATTCTGGGAGTTGAAAGTCCATGAGTCATAAAAGAGCCGAGGTTGCCTACCCCTGGACTATACTATTAGACTTCTCTTTTAACATCTATATTCTTCTGGAATGGAAATCTCTTTGAATATTGCCCTGTTTGGGACTTCATTGTAAAACCAGTGTCAAACCCTTTTGAAACTTTAGCAAATCTTAACAAATTTTAGAGCTCAGGTATATTAAACAGGGACCTTTGTATCTGCCTTGAAAACGGTCTATGAAGATTCTCAATCATCCAAGTCATCAGTTGTCCCGAAGATTCTCTTCCAAAAGGCAACTGGACTTTTTTCTTCTTTTTTTGTTTTTGTTTTTTTCTTGAAACTGTTATCTTGAAAAGCTTCTTGGAAAACAAAAACAAAAAAAATCAAGAAAGTCTAGTTGCCTTTTGGAAAAACACTCTTGGGACACCTTGAAACCTCTTAGACATATTTGGTCCTTAATAATGAGTGGTTATATTTTGATCCACATTCACATGACAGACCATAACTGGAAAATAGTAAGGAAGATTTTTTAGTAGACCATCTGGGATAAATGCCTTGAACCAGCTGATTTATAATAGTTGCTTTTTCTATCTATAACATCCCCTTGGTAATATATACAACATAAACATGTACTAAACATTACGGCCAGATGTTTCAGCAACTTCAAAGGTACTAGTTGTCTTTAAGAGATGGGACACTAGAAATGAATCCAACAATTCAATATTATAAGTCCTCGACTTAAGACACAATTGACTCCAAAATTTCTATTGCTAAGTGAGACAGTGGTTAAGAGAGTTTTGCCCCATTTTATAATCTTCCGTGCCACAGTTGTCAAGTGGATTGCTGTAGTTGTGGAGTTAGTGACACTTTTGTTGTGCAACTCTAGCTTCTCCATTGACTTTGCTTGTCAGAAGGTTGCACATGATCCCGGGACACAGCAACGGTCATAGGTATGAACCCAGTTACCAGGCGTCTGAATTTTGATCACGTGATCATGGGGATGCTTCAAAGGTCATAGCTGTGAAAACTGGTCATAAGTCACTTTTTTCAATGCTGTTGTAACTTTGAATGGTCACTAAATGAACTGTTGTAAGTCGAGGACTACCTGTAATTGAAATAGGTACACTCTGGAGATCATCGCCACGTTAAGAAGGCCACAGGAAAAATGCCTCATCATTCCCAGATTTTGGAACCCCTGCCATGGGAGCAAATGCTTTTAGGTTGGCACGCAAGAACCTTGTTATTCAGGCATGCCGTTGACAAGAAACCTCTGTGCTAAAGTGGGCTTTAACCTGTTAAGTCTTGTTGGTTAACTTTTCTTAGCTCTTTTAATTACATTTTAATTGATTCGTAAGGTATTTTAAATTCCACTCTGGCTTGATTTAATGGCATTAAGGCTAAATGCCCTAGGCAGCATTTCTGGGAAACAAATGAGATTACAAAATAAATGAATGAACATGCAAAACCTGAGGGTTCGTGTCATGCGAAACCCACATGGGGTGTCATTCTTGAGCCAGCTTCACGCCTTTGCCACGTCAGCCCCGTGGTCATTTCACTTTCCACACGGATCTAAATAGAACCACCAGCCTGCCATTACAGGCTTCGTTTTGTAAACACGGCTGAGGTAATGTAGTCCTTGACCTCCAAAGGATGATATAAATGATATGAATCATCACTGCTATCACTATGGACCACCATTTCAATCACCTCTAGTTAAAATTGTTTAGCACTTTGGCATTCTCATGAACTGGGGGAAAACCAATCTCATGCTTTGCTTCCAGAACAAGGGTCTTCTTCTCTAGAAAAGGTCAACGTCAGGGGAAATTCCAAGCAGCCACTTTTGAAGAGTGCTGAATTTAAACATCGGGACAGCCTCTTCTTCTGATAAGCTAGATTAGTGTCCTTCCATCCAGAATGACAGTTCTACTGACAATCATTAGCCGACGCCTTTGGAATGCTCAGTGAACTAGTCTTCAAGGAACTCCAAGTCACTCCCACAGTGAGAGGGCCAGCGTATACACCAGTGGTTCTCAACCTTTTTAATGCTGCGACCCCCAACCGGTCGTAAGTCGAGGACTACTCAACCGGTCGTAAGTCGAGGACTACTCAAATGGTGCAGCACCGTTTGCAGAATGGGACTTTTGGCGGGCTCAGCAGGGCAGAGACACCCTGGACAATTCCTATTGGCTTTTGAAAGCCAACAGAATTAGACTCTATTCAAGAAAGTCTATTCTATTGGCTTTCAAAAGCCAATAGAATAAAAGGGAGTAGCATAGCTAAGGAAAAGGGGGAAAAATGGTGGACTGCATTGTTTGGCGACCCCCCTGAAATGGTCGTTTGACCCCAAATGGGGTCCCGACCCACAGGTTGAGAACCACTGGTATACATTGAATAATACATAAATAAAACCCGTTCCTCTCATCTCATTGATTTCCAACCCTTAACAAAAATCAATCATTTGTGAATATAAGAGCAACAGTTATTGCAACGATTAGCACATGCCAGGTTTGGGGACAAATCTGAAGTTATTCAAGAGCGCTTCCCTCACTACCGGGCACATGTTAAAAAGGCAGAATATGAAAAACTCTTTTATAAAAAAAGAAAAAAGAGTGGGGGAGGCTACCTTCTCTGAATATGGTTTATTGACTGTCCATCCAAAGGACTGAGAAATGGGTCCTTAACCTTCTCAAATGGTCTCTCAGCAAAAGCCACGTTGACTGATCCTGCATTTATCCCAGTAACATTTGCCTGTACACATTTTGGAAGCCTTTTGAAATAAATGCCACATCTCTGTACAATCCTACTGCAACGGGTCTCCGGGGATGCGTATCCTTTTTATGTCTGTTGTTTTAACAAAATGCATTCTTTTCCACGAATATAGGTAACCTTTGACTTACGACCAAAATTAAGCCCAAAATTTCTGTGCTTAAGCGAGACAGGTTGTTAAGTGAGTTTGGCCCCATTTCATGACTTTTCTTGCCATACTTGTTAAGTGAATCACTGCAGCTGCTCAGCTAGTAGTAACTTGGTTGTTAAGTGTACCTGGCTTCCCCACTGAATTTGCCTGTCACAAGGTCACAAAAGGTGATCACATGACACCAGAACACTGCAACCGATGTAAGTACATGTCAGTTGCCAAATGCCCAAATTTTGATCATGTGGCCATGTGGATGTGGCAACATTCATAAGTCTGAATAGAAACACAAGTCGGTTTTTTGGGTGCTGTTGTAACTTCAAATGGTCACTAAACAAATAGTTTATAAGCAGGGGTGGGATTCAGCCAGTTCGCACCACTTCGGCCAGAACCGGTAGCTAATTTT
The DNA here is from genome assembly GCF_016545835.1 of Crotalus tigris. Taxonomy (NCBI): domain Eukaryota; kingdom Metazoa; phylum Chordata; class Lepidosauria; order Squamata; family Viperidae; genus Crotalus; species Crotalus tigris. The sequence goes on along the minus strand of NW_024097072.1, from coordinate 1,931,115 downwards.
TTTGTGGCCCAGGCCCAGAATGGACTTCCGGATGCGGCATCCACACAGAGAACTGGTTGTTCCCATATCTGAATCCCACCACTGGTTATAAGTCAAGGACTACCTGTACAAGCACCAATATTGGTCAGGACGTAGTAGCATTTTGCACATTGGTAGTTCGGTATAAATACCGACTGTGTTTTCCTTCCAGCAGATACAAGGTGAGAGTTCCAGAATGCTCACAGACAGAGCCAAACCTCAGCTCTCAGTCCTGGATCCAGCAGTGCCCTGAAGCCAGTCGGGAAACAAAATCACTCACTTGAATATTCTATTTCTGCTAGCAGTACAACATCTAACATATAATTCAGGGTAGCTTAGGGAAAAATCAAGAAGAACATTGGCTCAAAGATTGACTCAGGACTTTTACTGTCTGCATATTAATTAGAAAAATATTTCAATAACAAGTTGGGTTCATTGTATAAATAATTGGACAGGCACAACAGAGACTGGTGGGATAACAGAATAACAGAATTGGAAGGGATGTTGGAGGTCTTCTAGTCCAACTCCCAGCTCAAGCAGGAAACTATACCATTTTAGACAAATGGCTGTCCAATCTCTTCTTAAAAACCTCCAGTGTTGGAGCAACCCACAACTTCTGGAGACAAATTGTTCCACTGATTGATTGTTCTCACTGTCAGGAAATTTCTCCTTTGTTCTAGGTTGCTTCTCTTCTTGATTAGTTTTCATCCGTTGCTTTTTGTTCTATTGGTGCTGTGGTGGTGCAGTGGTTAGAAGGCAGTGTTGCAGGCTAATTCAAGTCACTGCCAGAAGTTTGATCCTCACCAACTCAAGGTTGACTCAGCCTTCCATCCTTCCGAGGTCGGTAAAACGAGGACCCGGATTGTCGGGCAATATGCTGACTCTGTAAACTGCTTAGAGAGGGCTGTAAAGCACTGTGAAGCGGTATACAAGTCTAAGTTCTATTCTACTGCTATTTCAGGTGCTTTGGAAAATAGGTTGACCCCCTGTAGGGTAAATAGGACATTTCTCATGATGGCAAGTAGAACCAGTTCGAAAGGAACACAATTGACACAATGGGAGAAGGAGTGGCGCTTTATGTTTGAAAAATCAAAATTACATCTAAACAAAAATCCAAGAGAATAAATTTGGTGCAATGTCAAGCATTTTTTTCCATGAAGAATGAAAGCAGTATTGTTGTCAATGTCCATTATTGACCAACCAAGGATAGTGTGTGAATAATACTATGCTTTCCAAAATCAAATCACAGATCTTTCGAAGAGCATAAAATAGTGATCATGGGGACTTAATTACCTCAACATCTGGTGGAAGACAAACGCTGCCAAGCATGTCCTTTCCAGGAAATTCCTGATCTGCTTTGCTAACTTTATTTTTTTTTTTTTTTTTTGCAGCTAGAGGAAGGCATAAGATCAGCTTGATGGGGAAGATTTAGTAGACAGTATCAGTGGAATTTTTTCAGAAAAGGAGATATTGAAAGCTGATTGCCAATAAGGAACAACAAAACAGCAGAATGACCTAATGGACTGCACAAAAAAACTAAGTGAAGATTGAAAACACGGTCGGATGGTCATAAAGGAAGAGAAGGTACAGGCAGCTTGCATTTTTAGAGATGGTTCAGAAATAGTAAAGCTCAGAATAAGTTAAGATTACTGACGGATGCTAGGAACAAAAACAAGATTTCAAATAGGTTCAAAACAGAAGGAAAAGAAACCGTCAATGTCAAGGGTAAGAGATAACAAGCAAACGAACAAAAAGCAAAACAAATGAAGCAAAGTCAAGCAAACCAAACCACTCAACATCGGCTCTGTCTTAAGTCTTCCTTGAGAAGATGACATGTCTTCCATTGGATAAGTCTGAAGAAGGGATGCACGAAAAGAGATTTGAGCTCAAGGATCTTCTTAAGCAAATCCAGATGGCCAGGGCCAAATGGATTGCATCTTAGGGCAAGTAAGGAAGTTTCAGATGATCTAGGATTTTGAGAAATCCTTGGGAATAGATGAAGTACTGGATAAATGGAAGAAATCACGTTGTCCCTATCTTCAACAAGGGAGAAATATAGGAGCCAGGGAACTAGAGTCAAACTAGAGAAATCTTGAAAACAATATAATTACTAGAAGTCAGCGCAGGTTTGCAACAGTAGGTTTGGTCAAATTAATCTTTGGTTTGTTTTTTTTTTTTGCTTAATGGCTTTAGCAGATTGTAGGTATGCTGCAGATGTAATATATCTTTATTTTAGCAGGGGATTTGACAAAGGTATCCTGTGACATTCTGACTTGCTGCTTCTGTTCTTCCTGGGATATTTACAACCTGGACTGAGCTGTCATTTGTAAGATAAGCTACAAACAAATTCCTCTCCCATCTGTTGACTGTTTATGTCTGGAGTTCCTCTTGTTCCTTTCTCAGCTGGCTCACAACATCTCACAACTGGTTTTGATTTTATGTTTCAGTCCCGTTACATTAGCAGCATATAAAACTTTGGAGTTACTCTCAGCAATGAAATGTGCTTTGGAGTTCAAAAACTGCACTAGTTTCTGTAAACAAAGAATATTATTAAGAATCGGGGGATAAAGAATACTCCATTTGAAGGAAGGGTAAAAGAGTTTTAAAAATGTGAAGTGTGGTATTTATTTTCAGAGAGAGAGAGAGAGAGAGAGAGAGAGAGAGAGAGAGAGAGAGAGAGAGAAGCAGGTAAGAGGGACATATTGCAAAGTTGTTTAAACATCCAATCATGTACGTTCTGCTGGTAACGTTATCACACCTTGTAACAGCACGGCTTACCTTACAACTCAAAAGAATTGCAGGCAACAGAACAGCACAAAGCATCCTTGGCCAGACTCTGGTTTAGAATATGTGGGCAGACAGGGAGTCAGCCGGAGAGCAGATGATCTAAGTCTGAGCAAGAACCTCAACAGGGTTCTCCCTATATAATATTTACTGCTGTAAAATGAATTGCCTCCTTTTATAAATATCCATGGTACAGAGTGCTACAGTCATTTGTGGGAAAGAAATAATGAAGCATCTGCCCATAACATGGAGTACTAAGAACAAATGTATGGAGGGCAGCTACATATTTTACTGCATCTGCTATTCTGTGTTATTCACCATCTTAAGGTTTGATGGAGTGAGTGGATATAGGTACCAAGCCTTCTCCCCTAAGAATACAGCTCTAAGTTGGGAAGGAAGGAAGGAAGGAAGGAAGGAAGGAAGGGGAGGGAGGGAGGGAGGAAAAGGAGAAAGGACAGAAGGAAAAGGAGGGAGAGAGAAAGGAAAGGAAAGGAGGGAGGGAGGAAGGGAGGGGAGGAAGGAAAAGGAGAAAGGAAGGAAGGGAAAAGAGGGAGGGAGGGAGAAAGAGAAAGGAAAGGAGGGAGGGAGGGTGGAAAGAAGGAAGGAAGGAAGGAAGGGGAGGGAGGGAGGGAGGAAAGGGAGAAAGGACGGAAGGAAAAGGAGGGAGGGAGAAAGGAAAAGGAGGGAGGGAGAAAGGAAAGGGAGGGAAGGAGGGAAGGAAGGAAGGAAGGAAGGAAGGAAGGAAGGAAGGAAGGAAGGAAGGAAGGAAGGAAGGAAGGAAGGAAGGCCTTCCAGGATTGCTTGCTGGAATCTAGTTAAATAGCAAAGAGCAGGCTGAGACACAGATAAGGGGTAAGTAATTTGAAAATGGTATGAGGATATCAAAAACCCTCTTTCTTCTTTATTGAGATTGCAAATAAGGTTAGAATGTCTTATGAGCCATGCAGAGATAATCAGCACACCCACTGTGAAGACTGATAACTAGCTCAATTATCCCTTATCCTTCCTCTCCTCACTTTCCTTTGCTGACCAGAGAAGGTAGTGGTGGTGATGTTCTCCTTGTCATCTCTCAGATCAACAACTGCTGCAGGCTGGACTTGTTATCCATTTGTAATGCAGAAAGCACTGTGCGAATCTCATCTCCTTTTTTCCTCATTTATCCTGTGCCAATCAAATAGGCAATTATCTTGCTTCTGGGAAAATCTTTCCTCATTCTAGATTTGAACAGATCGTAATTCTATAGGTGAGATAAAAGGAATGCTCCATCCTTAGCTTATCTGATCCTCTTAGTTAGCTCCAAAAGTGAGGACTCGTCCCTTTTGTGCTTTCTGGGAATTCAGAGAACTGGGCTGGGGAAGCCCAAAATGGCAAGCGAGAGGCGGGGCGGCAGCGTGATAAGGAAGCCAATTTGATCAGAACAAGATGCTGGAGGTAATCCAATTTTTCTTCAGAAGGCTAAAGCTGCACCGGGATGTAAGATATGATGTGGCATCATAACATCCAGCATTTAGAATGATGTTGTGGGGTCCAATCTGGGTCAGTCACCAGGACCAGGAGTTTATAGTCTTCGGAGCTTTTGGACTTGTGCTGGAGCCTGTCCTTAAGGAACTTCTCTCCTCCAAGTCCCCTGAGGATGAGCTCCAGCATGAGTCCGAAAGCTCGGAAGACTAAACTTCTGGTCCCGAAGACCGAGCCAGATTAGATCCTGCAACATTATCCTGCGACACGTAGATTTCCCTTTGCTCATTAAAACAACGTGATGGGTGTCTTTAGAAATGGTAGTGACAGATTTTATCTTCCTGGGCTCCAAGATCACCGCAGATGGGGACTGCAGACAAGAAATTAAATTTCCTGGGGAGGAAAACTATGGCAAACCTAGACAGCATATTAAAAAGCACAGACATCATCCTACTAACAAAAGTGCGTATAGTCCAGGCCATGGTTTTCCCTCTTGCAATGTATGGCTGTGAAAGTTGGACTATAAGAAAGGCTGGGCACCAAAGAATGGAGGCCTTTGAACTATGGTGCTGGAGAAGACTCCTGCGAGTCCCCTGGACTGCAAGGCTTTCAAACCGGTCAGTCCTAGAGGAGATCAACCCTGACTGCTCTTTAGAAGGCCAGATCCTGAAGTTGAAACTCAAATACTTTGGCCACCTAATGAGAAGGAAGGACTCACTGGAGAAGGGTCTAATGCTGGGAAAGATTGAGGGCAATAGAAGGGGACGGCCGAGAATGAGGTGGCTGGATGGAGGCACTGAAGCAGGAGGCATGAGCTTAAAGGGACTCCAGAAGATGGTAGAGGACAGGAAGGCCTGGAGGAACGTTGTTCATGGGGTCGCGATGGGTAAGACACGACTTTGCAATTAACAACAACAACAATAATAAACACCCAATGCTAGTTGTAGATAATCCTTCAAGAATTTTTAAATAAATAAAGGTAGGTGGTCCTCAAAGTTCATTTAGTGACCATTCAAAGTTACAACGGCACTGAAAAAAGTGACTGTTTTCCACCCTTATCACCACTGCAACATCCCCATGGTCACCTGATCAAAATTTGGACGCTTGTTAACCAGGTCAGATTTATATGGCTCCTGTGATGACCTTTTGCAATAATAAGCAAAGTCAATGGGGGGAGACAGATAATGACCACACAACTGCAGAAATTCGCTTACTAATTGTGGCAAAAAAGTCACCAAAAGGGGGCAAAACTCACTTAACAAACGTCTTGCTTAGCAATGGAAATTTTGAGCTCAGTTGTGGCCGTACATTGAGGACTACCTGTAAATGTAACATTGCTGCAGTGGAAATCTGAAAGCTTGTCGAAAGGAGTTGGATGTGCCAGCTAAGAATAAATTGTATTCTTTATACAGCCCTTGGGCTCCACTCAGACCTTCCAAAAAATTAGGATATACTGATTCAGAAAGCTTAGCTGCTAGTTGAACAATCAGGGTGAAACATTATGACAGGCGACATGACAGCAAAGTTCCAGTATACGAGGGGCTGCCACAAAGAAGAGGGAGTCAAGCTATTGTCCAAAGCGCCTGAAGGCAGGACAAGAAGCAATGGGTGGAAACTAATCAAGCAATGTGCATCCAGTTTTGGTCACCACAATGTAAAAAAGATGTTTAGACTCTACAAAGAGTACAGAGAAAAGCAACAAAGATGATCAGGGGACTGGAGGCTAAAGCATACAAGGAACGGTTGCTGGAATTGGGTATGTCTAGTTTAATGAAGAGAAGGACGAGGGGGGACATGATAGCAGTCTTCCAATATCTTAGGGGCTGCCCCAAAGAAGAGGGCATCAAGCTATTCTCCAAAGCGCCTGAAGGCAGGCCAAGAAGCAACGGATGGAAACTAATCAAGGAGAGAAGCAACCTAGAACTAAGGAGAAACTTCCTGACAGTGAGAACAATTAATCAGTGGAACAACCTGCCTCCAGAAGCAGTAAATGCTCCAACAATGGAAGTTTTTAAGAAGAGACTGGACAGCCGTTTGTCTGAAATGGTATAGGGTTTCCTGTCTGAGCATGGGGTTGGACTAAATGACCTCCATGGACCCTTCCAACTCTATTATTGATTTGTTTTTAAAAAAAGAAGGGTCAGCATCTTTTTTATTGTACTTTATTACCTATTATAACATGGCATAAATATTCCAGCTCTGCTAATATTTTTTTTCTCACCAGATTGGAATCCAGACACTTCAGCAAATATGTGTTCAAGTGCAAGGAAAATAATTCATTCCAATGGCCTGACTGTCTATAAACAGGATTTCTCAACCTTGACAACTTTAAACTGTGTGGACTTCAAATCCCAGAATTCCCCAGCCAACCTTACCGGTTGAGGGATTCTGGGAATTGAAGTTCATACAGCTTAAAGTTGCCAAGATTGAGCAACACTGGTCTGTAAGAATGGGTCAAGCAGTTTAAGCAGGAATAAAACTAAAAAATAAATCTTTGTATTTGCCTAATTTAGAAAACTCATGTCTCCTCAGACACTTTCCAGAATATCACGGCAGAAGGAAATCACACTTCCCAAAGGAGTGCTTTGAATACTGTCAAATTTGCATATGTGAGTTCATTTATATGTAAATGGACAGTAGCTCTTTGACTGCCATAAATCAGGATATTAATGAACTACATAAATGAGGATTCCTGAATGCTTTTCGATAGGATATTGTTTTTCACTATAGGGAATAAATAACCCTGTTTTATTTAAATGCACCATCTCTGGGCACATTAATGTTGCATGCTCTCATTGGCTGAATCTGTATATGTTGCTGTCCTGCATGCTGGCAATTGCTGGGATATTTCAAAAACATCCAGTTAACGTTAACACTTGATGTCTTTCCAGTACATCAACTTATTTCCATAAGACCTGCTAATATTTCACTGATGTATATTTAAACATTGCTGTGCACTAAGCCTACACTACTATTAAATGTTAAAAACAATAACAGTGGCTCGTCTGATTAAAATTAACAGAACAGAATAACTGGAATCCTGGAGGTCATCTAGTCCAACCCCTGCTCAGGCAGGAAACCCTATACCATTTCAGACAAATGGCTGTCCAGTCTCTTCTTAAAAACTTCCAGTGATGGAGCATTCACCGCTTCTGGAGGCAAGTTGTTCCAATGAATAAATGTTCTGTCAGGAAGTTTCTCCTTAGTTCTAGGTTGCTTCTCTCCTTGATGAGTTTCCATCTGTTGCTTCTTGTCCTGCCTTTGGGCGCTTTGGAGAATAGTTTGACTTCCTCTTCTTTGTGGCAGCCCCTGAGAGATTGGAAGACTGCTATCATGTCACTCCTAGTCCTTCTCTTCACTAGACTAGACAAACCCAATTCCTGCCACTGTTCTTCATATGTTTTATGCTCCACAGTCTCCTAATCATCTTTGTTGCTCTTCTCTGCACTCTTTCTCGAGTCACAACGTGCCTGTCACAATACACTTGTTTTTGGGAGCTTCAGTCCCGCTCCCAAAGAAAGCAGCTTCTTGTTTACGCTGGATGCTGTCTTCCAGTCAGGATTTTCCTAAGAAATGTCACTGGCACATCAGCCCAGCTTACATAAGTCATAATCCTAACCCGGATCCTTCAAATCAGGAATTTGACTTTAAAAGAGCGGAGTTGGGTTTGGACACCGTTTTGGATTTTGTGCTTGTGATGAAAAAAAGATGAAACTTTGACTTTGTTGATTAGAAAGATTTGTTGCTATAGAAGTGGCTAGTATATATTATTGTGTAAAAGTAAAAAGTCGAGGCTGCAATGTTATTATCTTCTGCCGTGTTAAAAAGAGTCAGAAGTCAATGCTTCCCCCCACCTTTTCCCCTTCTACCCCACACTTTCTCCTTTCCTCTCCCCTAGTTTCCTATTATTTTCCTTTTCTTTGTATTGTATAGTCTGACAAATGAATAAACAATTTTAAACAACAATAACAACAACAAAAGAGTGGAGTTGGAAGTCTCTACTCTTAATGAGTTTCAGAGGTAGAAACAAACCATATTGTTTTTAACTACTGGGACTAGAAATTTCATAGGAGATAAAAAGCTCAGAGAGGCTGTTATTAAAGATTAAGTTCTAACTGAAGATTGCATGACACATAAATTGCTCCAAATTCTCAGACTGCAATCTTAAGCATGCCTAACAGGGAGTAACCACCAAACCTGACTAGGAATTCATGTGGCCTGCAGGCAGTATATTATGTGCTTCAGTTCAGCACTGAAATGAAACATAGAAAATCACTTTTCTTTCTCAAAGGGCGCCTCCATATTACTTTAATGCCAACGCTGAATATACCTATTTGGAAATAAGTCACAGGAATTTCAGTGCACTTCACTTTCAGGGGTGAAAAAAACAAAGTTACAGCATTTTAACAGAATAACAGAATCCCGGGACCTTGGAGGTCTTCTAGTCCAACCCCCCGCTCAGGCAGGAAACCCTATACCATTTCAGACAAATCGTTGTCCAATCTCTTCTTAAAAACCTCCAGTGTTGGTGCACCCAGAACCTATGGTGGCAGGTTGTTCCACTGATTAATTGTTCTCACTGTCAGGAAATTCCTCCTCAGTTCTAGATTGGTTCTTTCCTTGATTAGTTTCCATCCCTTGCTTCTTGTCCTGCCTTCAGGTAATTTTATCTGATGATTTATGTTTTGGAAACAGGCAAGAACCTTACCGTTTTGATTTCTTTGAAACCATTATGGCTTATACCAAAATCCTAGGACAGAACAGGATCCTACCTGTATAAACTTTGTAAATCTAATAAAAGGAGGAGAATCTATTACACCTTCTATGTGTGTAAATGCTCATAACTCTGCAGATTTAATTTTTGTATGGGAAAGTAAAAATATATCACTGTGTCCTAAGACTACATGGAAACTGGTGTTCTCACTGCCCCAAAGTCTGGGTCCATCAGGAACCCCCCACCAAATAGAAGACAAGACACTGCTCATATTGTAACAGAAACAGAAATAAAGCAAGATTAGGATGAAATGTCTTACTTTAAGTATTTGCATATATAGACAGGTAGCCATTGCTTTCTTATGGTGAACAAAAGAAATAAGTTATATTTTTCTTATACTGCTTTATTTCCATTCAATCATGTCTGATTTTCGGAGACTGCCTGGATAAGTCCCTGCAGTTTTCTGGGCAAGTTTTCACAAGTGGTTTGCCATTGCCTCCTTCCTAGGGGTCAGAGAAGGTGACTGGCCCAAGGTCACTCAGCTGGCTTTATGCTCAAGGCAGGACTGGAACTCACGGTCTCCTGGTTTCTAGTCTAATGCCTTAACCGCTACACCAGACTGTCTCTGTGCTGCTTAAATACATTTTTTTTAAAAAAAGGCTTTCCAAGATCACCTGAGAACACATTCATAAATTCACAGCATCTTTTTCCATCAGGAGCAGAACTACCACCTCACTGGCAGATTGGGCGATGGGGGCTTGTAATTTTCTGCATTAGTTTGTCCATTTAACTCAAAAGCATCTTTTAAAAACTGACCTCCCGTCTCCCAGATTCCTCTGTAGGATGCTACAGGTAGTCCTCGACTTACAACAGTTCATTTAGTGACTGTTCAAACAAGTTACAACATCACTGAAAAAAGTAACTCGTGACCATTTTTCACACTTACCGACAGCTTCCTCATCCCCAGGGTCACATGATCAAAATTCAGACACTTGGCAACTGTCTCATATTTATGACGGTCGCAGTGTCCCAGGGTCATGTGATCTCCTTTTGACAAGCAAAATCAGTGAGGGAAGCCAGATTCACTTAACACCCGTGTTACTAACTTCACAACAGCAGTAATTCACTTAACAACGGTGGCAATAAAGGTCGTAAAATGGAGCAAAACTCATGTAACAAATGTCTCACTTAGCAACATAAATGTTGGGCTTGACAGTGGTAGTAAGTTGAGGACTACCTGCATTATTCAATCACACCGACTCATTTCAACCCTTGGATTGCTTTTTAATGTTGAATGAAGGCAACCAGGAAACCAGAAAGAGTGTGAGCCTCTGAGTACATTGGCTGCCAAGTTGGTCCTGTCTGAAGTCATTGAGGTCCCACCACTGATTGGCAGGATTAAAAATGCTGTTCAACAGAGGTCAGTTTCAACAGAATGACTTCTCTGGAGATCAGCAAAGAAGATCTCGGCTCTTCATTCATGAAAGGTTCAGAAGACTCAAAAATTATGATATACCGCTCCAGAAAGTTTGGCATCTGCCTTACACGCAGCAGGATGTCGCAATTTATGGGTCACAGGTCCAATGAACATTATGCAGATATCTGATGAGATAGAACAGCTCTCTTTCTGAGATTTACGTGGTCAAAGAGTGACAGTATGAGTCAGCCTATGTTGTGGGGACAAAGAATAAGGAAAGCTGCCATTTAGCTACATTTTACAAAGCGTGCACATGGTGACTGAAGACTTAAATGTTATAGGCAATTACAGATTAGGTGGTCTCGAGAAATTAAGAAAGCTGTCTTCTTTGACAGCTATCTCTCTGCCAACCGCTGTAAATAATTTGGCTGGGAAAAAGAAAATAAGCTGAGAAGCAGGGCAATTCCATCCCTCAAACCTTCACTTTCTAAGTCCAAACAGACACACAACGGAGAGAAGATCCTGGCTAACTTCTTCAATTACATTCCTCTTATAGCATCCGCCGACTTTCCTTCAACTATATACATTCCCCCTTAGGAGACACACAAATAGAGGAGGCCTCATTCCACAGCCAAGGCACAAAGAGTCTCAAACACACACTTTTTTTTTTTAAACCGGACGGTAGGAAAAGAACCAAAGACAATTGTGTAGAAAACGACAATTCTCGTGAGGCCGAGGGGGTGGCAAACATAACTTCTGACAAGGGTGGCGGAGCAGGGGGGTATCCAAACAGCCAATCCTTCGAAAGCACCGGAGTTTGTTAAGTCAAACGTTCTCAGTCCCAACTTTAAAAAGTCCGAGAGTTCCTTTAGAACCCAGAGCAGAGATGTGGGAGGGCGGGGAGGGGAGAAGACTTTTTTCTTTTGTCTGCGAGCTACCCTGCCAACCAGGCAGTGTGCATGACCCAGGTTCAAACAGACCCCCCCCTGCCCTTTCTGAGCTTCCCAGCAGCTGGCTAGATACACAAAAGAGCACCACCGGTTCCCCTTGCCCACCCCCAGTCATTAAAAAAAAAAGCCACACATTTGCAGAAAGAGGTGGACACAAGAGAATGGCAGTGCGCTCTCTCTCTCTCTCTCTCTCTCACACACACACACACACACTGACTCCCCCCCCCCACTTTTCTCTTCCAAGCTCACCAGCTTTGCAGGGATCCTTGTAGTCAATTGCCTCCGTCTCTTCTTCTGCCTCTTCCAGCACATCGCTGTAATCTGTAAAATCCACGGCTTGTCCCAGGACCAGCATGAGGAAGGACAGGAAAAGGAGCCCCCCCTGGAAAGCAGACATGCTGGCAGGTCCCGGGAAATGCTCCACGGAACTGGAAAGGGGGAGGGGGGGAAGGAAACAAGAGTGGGGAAGGGGGGGAAGGAGGAGGAGGAGGAGGGGGGAAAGAGAAATGGAAAGAGATGGGAGGCTCCCCCCCTCCTTCCTTCCTTCTTTTTTCTCTTTTCTCTCTCTCTCTCTCTCTCTTTCTCTCTCTCTCTCCCTCTCTTTTTTCTTTTAGGGAAATGAGATCTGGCGGAGGCGGGTTCAAGAGCCGGAGCTCAGCCCCCTCCAGGCTGGAGGGTTTGATCGCAGTACAACCCTGGGAACTGGGCCAGCCTAGGGGGGGGGGTGGATGGAGGAGAAAAGAGGGGAAGAGAGAAAAGAGAAAGAGAGAGAGAGAGAGAAGAAGAAGAGGCTTTGGAGCTTCAGAGAGATGCTGCACTCACCCCCCAACACAGCCTCTTTGCCCGGCGCGGTCCAGCTTCGGGGCTCGCCAGCACCAGCGTCCACGGAGGGCGGGAGAGGTGCGGGCAGGCGGGTGGGTAGGTGGGCGTGGAAGGAAGGAAGGAAGGAAGGAGCGGAGCACTCGGCCGCCGGACCCCCCTGCAAACTTTTTTTCCTTCCATCCCGTGACGGAAAGCGAGGCAGATAACAAAGCTGGGCAACCCCGGACTGACTCTCCCCCCCCCCTCGCTCCCACGCCTTGCCTGGAGGGAGACCCTTTGCAAACTCCGCAAAGAGGGAGACCAAAACGGGGAGGGGGGGTGGAGCGAGGGCATCTCAGGACAGAGCGGAATATTTTAGCGGAGCCTGGATCCTCTCCAAGGGGGAAAAAAATGGGACCTGGGGGGCGCGTGGGGGAAGGAGGAAAAAAAGCCTCGTTCCCGACCCTAAACTCTCCCCCCCCAAAAAAACCCCCATCCCAATCCCGCCGTTTCCAGGGAAAGCGGGGTGGAGCGGAGCCCCGGCGCTTCCTCGGGAAGGTACAAATTGGCCGTTTCCTCTCCCGCCTCGGGCCGGCCTGGGTCTCGCCCTGGGGGGGGGGGGGCTTCCAAGGCCGGCGAGGGCGGGAATGGCCTCCATGGACGGGCCCGGCCGGGGAGCAGCGACTCCACGGGGCTCGCCTGCTTCTTCTCCTTCGCGGGATGAGACCTGCGGGGGGAGCCAGAGGCAGAAGCCCCCCTCCCTCCCGGGCATAGGGATCGAAAGGAGCCTCCCCCCCCCGGCCTTATGGAAGGGCTTTCCGCGCACCCGCCAGGCTCCGTAGAGCCTCCCCGGCCCTGGCCTTTACCTTCCCGCCTGGTGCCACGTGGACCGAGCGGAGGGAGCGCCTGGCCTGTGGATCCTGGTGGGCCCTGGATATCCCGGGGAAACGCTCGGGTCCTCCTCGGAGGCTTTGCGAGGCGGCCAGGCTGGCTTTGAAACCTGGGCGAGAGAATGGTGGCCTAAGGTTGGAAGAAGAGAAGTGAGAAAGAGGCCAGCCGAGTAGCACGTGTCCCTTAAGCTTTAAGCCAGAGGTGTCCACAATCTTGGTCACTTTTATGACTTGTGGACTTCAACTCCCAGAATTCCTGAGCCAGCATGAGGGAAACTTTGGCCCCTTCATGACTGGTGGACTTCAACTCCCAGAATTCCTGAGCCAGCACAGCTCAGCTTGGAAACTCTCCCTTTCCCCTCAGCATGGCTGGTTCAGGAATTCTGGGAGTTGAAGTCCACGAGTCATAAAAGAGCCAAGGTTGCCTACCCCTGGTCTAGGTCACCCAACTAGGTACGGTGATGAGGTTTTTCCGCGGACTGGAGAGTGTGGTTTTGTGTGCTGCCTGCATCCCACAGATGGGGCTTTGCTTGTTTTTGCGGCCGGTTGCTGGCATGCCCCACGGACCGGGTCTTGGGGACCCATTTTACATAGTACAGGAAATCCTTGACTTATGACTACAATTGGGACCAGAATTTTTATTGCTAAGTGAGGCTATTAAATGAGTAGCACCAGATTTTATGTTTTTTTTTTTTGCCGTGGTTAAGGAATGGTGTGATCACGTGAAACTTGGCTTGTCACAACCTGGTTGAAGAGGTCAGAGATGGTGATCACATCATAAAGAGGAAGCTGCAGTCATGGTAAATATATGAGTGTTGTCAAGTGTCCGAATTTTGATTATGTGAACATAAAGCTGCTGCAACAGACATAAGCTTGAGGATGGTTGTAAATAACTTTTTCCAGTGTTGCTGTAACTTTGAACAGTCGCTAAACGAGTGGTTGTAAGCTGAGGACTACCTTGTCTACAAAACTGAATCTTTTTGTATTGATCCCCTACATACAAATTCCTGATCCAATGAAGGAAATTATGGCATTTTACTCCCAAGAATTGATCCCATTCATAACTCGCAATGTGCTTGACAAGAGCAGGAAAATATTTAGTTCAAGTTGTCTAAAGTTATTTTCAGACTTTCCTTCATGCCCAAAGTGATTGTGAAAAAAAATAAAAAATAAAAGGTGACCACATTCTTAATTGGAACATTCAGAACAATTTATTGAAGTCAACCTCAAGCAAAGTTTTAATCAGTGGAATGTCATTTTAAAAACCTTTCCAAATTAATGTTCACAGAAGCAAACACACATCTGAATTCCAAAGTATTTGTAAAATAAAAAAGGCAACATCTCAGTAAATATAATGTACAAAAATTATATGTTCCTACCATCACTCACATTCAGTAAGAAGCTAAAATATTACAGGCAATTCTAGATACACTTTGACTAGTAAACAATGAACTATCTATATACAAGTTAACCAAGCTTTATAGATGTCACACTATGCAAGAGAACATAGGCTAAACAACAAAAACCTCCAAAATGTTGTTAAGTCTCAAAGTCTATGCAGCAACATCAAGTCATAATACAGTAATAATCCCCCATGGATCACCCCCAGGGAAACATAACACTACTTCTTAGTGTTGAAATCTTCTATACGGGTTTGAGAAACTCCTAAAGATATTGTTTTTTTTAAGTGAATATCAATGATTCTGCTATTAAAGACTCTGGTGATTTTTGTTAAAATAACATTTCACAGAATCTACAAAGTTTGGTACATAGTAACAAGATCTACAGAAATAACGATTCTACAAAGTCATTGTTACAGATAAAGAGTACACAGGAATGGAGACAATCTGTTGGTATTGGTGTCTGTTGTGCAATATCATGTGTGTGGGTACAAATGGATTTTGTCTTTTTTTTTTTAAATCTTCTCTAGCAAACTCAGAATAAGCACATACCCTTATAAACAAATAAAGACACATTCTTGTTACTAGGCCATCATAATAGCTATTTCACCAACTTGGTTTTCAATGGGAACACAAGTTAATTGCTTCGGAAAAAACGGGGCAGTGAAGAAATGACATCGACCAGATACAAATCAACATGAAAGAACCGAAAAGCAGACATAAAGCTTGTCTCCAGTTAGTTCTTATTGAGAACTAATTCTCCCAGGGAGGCCTGGGGCTAACAGTGTGGGCCAGGTGTTCAGGAGAAAATGTAATAGCGTGACCAAAACAAGGAGTCTCAAAACTTGGCAACTTGGAAGATCTGTGGGCTTCAACTCCCAGAATTCCCCAGCCAGCATGACTGGCTAGGGAATTCTGGGAACTAACGTTCACAAGTCTTCAAGTTGCCAAGTTTGGAAACCCCTGAAGTTTGAAAACCCCTGACCTAAAGTTTTCAGCAAGAGAAACAGCCCATTCCTGTGTGCAGGGACTATTGTTATCCCTAATGGGAAGCAGTGAACAAACAACTTTGGCAAACTGGCGATGAATGATATAGGCAGACTTGATGCTGGGCAGACGCTCCATTCCTAGATTTATGCATGACACCAGTTACAAAAACAGCCTGCTTCCTTTCCTCCCATCTTATCCAGAAAAGAGTGCCCCTTACCCAATACTATTTGCACCCAAGCTCGCCCCGGGCAGCTGAATACCAATTTGCTCAAGTCCACATCCCAAAGTTATCTTAATTATCTCTAGGAGTGATAGGATCTAGGAGTGATAGGATAAGTGCATTTTGTTTGTCTGAAATCTCTGACACGGAGAGGAGAAAGCAGAAAGGCTCATTTAGTGTTAGAATTTATATATATAAAAAAATACTGGAAAGTCACAATGCTGCTACTGCCTCGTTAACAAAAGGAGTGGCGCTTACTTTCAAAAGTACCGTATTTCCTATATGCCTTGAATTCGTATCATGCAACAGAAGCGGGAATCTACTTCAGACGCTACGTTGAAGTGGGATGAGACTCATAATACAACAGGGGAATGAATAAATAAAACACAAACTGTAAAATAAGCATGGAAATAGTTTCAAGTACTTTAAACCCTGAATTCAATGAGGCAGAAGATACAAATGTTAAAGTGACTATATTCGTACCAGCGGCGGACATTCCCCCACCCTACCCATAACATCTCCATATATACAGTCAACAGGTTTTCAGTTCATTGGCAATGATATTGTAATAATTACATCTTTTGTATGCCACCGGCGTCTGCGGAAGGGCATCAAGCGTAAAGCCAGAGATGCATCCGAGTCCCTTCATCTTCATTACAACTTCTACAGAAGCGTTTCTCACGTGGCATTTTTAAGCACACAAATATGCACTTAAGGCAGGGGTCTTCAAACTTGGCCCTTTGATGACTTGTGGACTTCCACTCCCAGAATTGCTCAGCCAGGCACAAGTGCCTGGCTGAGCAATTTTGGGAGTGGAAGTCCACAAGTCATCAAAGGGCCAAGTTTGAAGACCCCTGCCTTAAGGGCTGCTAACACACAATGAGGGAAGTACATGCCTGCATTGTATGTCCTGGAGGAAAAGAAAAGCACCATGACCACCAACAAAAACACTTTGCTTTAGACATACAACTTGATATTGGGGGAGGCTGCCCAGAGCTCTGACATCAACCACAACAACTGGCTCATGATTTTACATGGTAAAGCCTGAAATCACACTGAGGTCTGGAAAGAAGTGGGGAAAAAAAAATTTGTCAAAAAATACTATGCAGGTGGCTGCTTGCAAGAGAAGACCAGAATATTCTTTCTTTTGTTTCTTATTTCATTCCTCAAAGCTCAAACCAGAAAAATGACAGAAATGTTTCTTGATTTTTTTCCCATTTCTTGGATGAATTGCAACCCATGGAGTGTTTGATGAAGCAGCTGTCGGTCTAAAAATATTGAGGCATTACTATCCTACCTGTGTATCCCCAGGTATACCTGCTTGAAATCTAAGCGTAAAAACAATTTTATTTAAATTGCTCACCTAGCCAGGTGTTTTCATTTCATTTATATTTTCATTTGCCTGCAGACAAAAACATGTTTCCTTGAGGCATAGATTTAAACCAAGGCAGCAATGCAAAAACATTCCACGGTCTTGAGTCAGAGTTATGCCAATACAGCCAAAAGATTTCTGTATTCTACAGGTTGCAATTTCAAGTTCTAGAGCATCTTCCCCCCCCCCCATTGCAAGAACACAAAACTGCAGTATTCTAGCCAATTTTCCACTCCTGGTTAAAGTGCGTGCTCTATGGGCCAAAGCAAAAATGGAACCACTTCTCTACGGAACCCCTAGCATGTCTTGTGCATACAAAAACAACAGTGCTAGGTGTGTGCCCACTCAGAAATTACATTCCACCAAATTCACAGCACAATACTATGCCATGTCCACTCTGCAAGAAGTACCGCTGTGTTCAATGAGTTTGTCCCACAGAGGTGTGCAGAGCAAGGACACGTTATCTCAGGGAAACTTAAATGCTATCATAAGTGGGTACAAGATAATCATAGCAGTGGTTACCCCATTTGTATGAGTTGTTTGAAAAGAACAACTCTTCGCATCCTACCTTACACAGTAATTAGGAAAAGATGGAGAGAGTGGGGCACATTTTAGAAGTCAAGCACACACAATAGGATGGGAGGGGAAAGAAATGCCTGTTTGCGGGCCTATATTCGGAGAAGAAAGTCAGCCTTCATTTGGCTCAACTTCAATCTTTCATAGCAATACTTCAACCCTGTTTTTGCAGAGGCAAACAGACCAAATTCTATGTTTAGAATTTGATAAAACAAAACCAAGTGCTAGGTTTATAATTTTTTTTCTGTGCTCTGAATAATTAGAAATTGGGAGAAAGGAGGGAGAGACTCCAGGAAACTTTAATATTGCCATTGCTCACAACTCCCCACCACCACCACTCTATTCATACTCTGTTTTTTTCTGTTTCTTAAGGATGTCATATTGATTATGGTAGGACTGCATTTTCAAAGAAAACTTTCCCATTCTACTTCTTTAAAAAAATAAACAAATAAAACAAGAGCTAAGGCAGTGTTTCTCAACCTTGACAATTTTAAGGCATGTGGACTTCAACTTCCAGAATTCCACAGCCAGCAATGCTGGCTGTGGAATTCTGAGAATTGAAGTCCACATGCCTTAAAATTGTCAAGGTTGAGAAACATTGAGCTAAGGACTCAATTCTAAACAATGAATAAACATTTAAAATCTACTAGGGGATGAGCTAGCTAAGGTTTGAAACATCTTAATGAAGAAACTTTATGGGTTCGAAATCTTATTATTTTCTTATTCTAAGAAAAAATATCACCCAATAAAATAGATGCTTTACTTTTGCATCCATTAATGGAAAAAAAAAATCTGAAACAATAATTTAAATTGACATGACAATGGGGTGTCCTTCTTCTTCTCAGGACTGGGCCAATTCAGGTGTGGCCCAAGGAAGATTTGCTCTGAATACTGACCACCCACCAATGACCCTTCTACTTATCAACTCTTTTGGCCACTTTTCCTTGCAGAATTGCACTTGAGGTGACATGCAAGTTATAATCATGATGCTGGATCCTCCCTTATTAAGGACAAAAGATCTCTCCAACCAAATGACTTGCAAGTTTCTTTGAAGCACAATGAAAAGATAAAGAATCACAACAGTACAGGAGGGAGAGATAAGAGGAGGGGAAATGGGACTAAAAAGAAAGGAAAACATGATTTGGAGGACATGATCTAGTCCAAGGGGCTACAACGCACAGCCTGATCTTTAATGCCGTTTACAGATTGGAGTTGCAGTATTTCCAAACTTCATCTTAACTTCAGTGGCATCTGTTCAGTAATTTTATTATTTGCCCTCTCAAGATGCACTGCCACGAAATCTGGGCACTCTGTAGAAATTCCCAGTCTGTCGAGGAATAACGGGGTGTATGAAAGAAAGTAAAGACGAGAATTCTGAATTTAGAATTCCTAGATTAGGATAAAATCCTCTCTGAAAAAAATCTCTTTCCTTATGACCTTATTTTTTTCCCCATTTCCCCTTCCCCCCCCCAAAATCAAACATGTAATAAAAAAATTTTCTACAATCTAAACCTACATATACATATATAAATTGTAGTGTTCTCAAAACATTACTTTCAATGTTCATTAGTGTTATCAAATCTGCATCATCTTCTTTTAGGGCTTCATATTTAATTAGTCCACATGATTTTGAAGCTTATGCAGTACAAAGAAACAAAGTCAGTGATCTGCGAAGGAATTTGCAAACTGAATGAAAACTGAGACACATCTCAGGTGCTTTAAAGGAATGTAGTGTGCTGCCTTATTTTTACGCCTATGCAGATTAGGAAAATAGAAGCTGTATTTGCTTTTCCTCTCTAGGCTTTTAAAAAGAATAATAAAAAAAAACTAATAAAAAAACTAAGAAAGGAGTCACTGGCATCATAAAATACTGTCTATTTCCTGGAATTGCCTAATCTGTTATGCTCATATAAATCAATATACAGTCATTATTGGACTAAGCGTCTTAAATAAAAACAAGTATTTCAGGAGACACTTGGAATACCCAATGGGAACAAGTTATGTAATTTCAGTGCCTGCTCTTCTAGAAAGATTAATAAACTAGTCTTTATGAAATACACACATGGCTTTGTAAGGTAGACCCTTCCTATCCAATGACGTGATTCCTTTGAATAACCAACGTCAAAATCAGATGAGATAAGAACAAAACTGGCCATATAAAATACACCGACTGGCAGCCAAAGTCTGCCCTTCAGATTCAAAAAGATAAATCTTCATCAGCATCTATTACTGTGGAAACCGTGTTAAGAGCACAGATTCTGCATGGTACAAGATTCATAAAAGAAGAACTGAAGGCCTTGCGAAAGAAGAGCCCGAACATCCAACTTGTGATCCATGCCGATTCCCATAACGTGGCGAGAATTACAACAGCACTGTTGTAAAAGCACTTCCAGAGACTTTTCCTGCTCAAGTCTCCTTCGGATTCAATAGCGACAGAAAAGTGACCTATGCATAATGAAACCAGACTCCCGGGCCCAAAGGAGAAATATTCCCCAGCCTCCTCACAGCTTTTATTTTTTTTTCCCCACCCAGATTTTTATAGGCACAATCTACCAAACTCTTCTGCACAAGCCCTTTAGAAAGAAAGCAGAACTGCAAATACCGCATATGCAAGAGGCTGCCGGAGTACATGCTTCCAAAGTGACCAATTCACATCACGTCAAGAATGCCCTTCCCAAATCACGGAGTCCTAATTTTTTTTAATTTTATTTTTCTGTGGGAGAAGGTATCATGATTATCGTTTATTCAGTCAAAAAAAAAAAGGAAAGAGGGATTGCACCATCTCAAAAACAAAACAAAACAAAAAAACCTCTTGCCGTTATGAAGTTACTGGAAGTATCTCACTTGGAACTGCCCAATAAGATTTATCGGATTTTTTTTCTCCCCCCCCCCCGTAATTGTAAAACCAGACAGGAAAATAATAATAATAATAATAATAAAAAAGACACATACAGAGATAAGATAACCAGGCTGGTGCTGCTACTCTTTTTCAGACCCACTGATTGTATTAGAACCAGAAATCCTCCAAAAAGTCCATTAAAAATTAAATAAATAAATATTTTCGCTATGTTTCTTTTTTTTTTTTCCACACGCAGAGAACAGACTTAAATCCAAGGTCCTTTTCTGCAAACCCTAACCCTCTTCTAACAAAATTGTGTTGCCAAGATGCTTCTTTCTGATCTTCCAGAGCCCGAAAGACGCACACAAGGGCAAATGGATCTAATCAGATGCACAGGCTCCTTAACTGCCTTCCAAGATCCAGCGATCCCAATTGAGTCCCATAGAGGCAGCTCTAAAGACTGAGGAGGCTTCCCCTGGCACTGTATCTAGATTCACAAGGATTTGTCACCCTGAACGGGAACAAATTTGGGGTTGCGGTTGTTGTTGTTGTTGTTTTTTTTTTGGTGGGTGTGAAAGGGCTTCTTCACTCCTTCGATGCTTCCTCCGGATTTTGCTGTTCCAGTCGACGCTTGATCTTGCCCCAATACTCCGGAGCCACAGGAGCTTTGGGGTTGTGTTCAGAGCAGCAGAGGCGTCCGTCCAAGGCCGAGGACACCAGGGCTCCCTTTTCGTGATCTTTGCAGTAAGAGTGAGGGCAGAACTCGCAAAACGAAGTCGCCGGGTTGCCACAGATGGCACACTGGTGCCATGGGCATTCCCACTTCCCTGAGGAAGAAAAAAAACAAGAGAGATCAAATATGTATCTACACGGGCGCAGGAAGAAAACAGCCAACTAGACTACGGTCATGGTTCCGACAGACGTTACTCTTCAAAGACCGTCCAGACATTTGTTTACCTTAAAGAATCTTTATTCAAATAATGTGAGAGAGATCTACTGCAATCTCAGCTTGATGAAGATTATAGGAATTAAGAGGGCAAAAATATTACCTTCTCAGATGTGCTAAAAAAAAAAATCTTACCAACCAAATAAATGAAAGGTAAATAGAAAGCAAGATAAAGTCCAGTAGCCCAGCTGCTATCCACTGACTCTCCTAACCTTGACAGAGAACTATCCTGGTCTTGTACTTTGAAGCCTCAAAAATGTTGGCAGAGCCAATTCTATGGAAAGGTCGACTTAAAAGAGTCATTTCAGGATTTGCTAAAGGATTCACGGGAAGAAGTAAAAACGGAGGGGAAGCAAGAAAACACCAAACATCCAGTGGTGGGATTCAAATATGTGAACAGCTGGCTCTCTGTGTGGATGCCGCTTCCGGAAGTCCATTCTGGGCCTGGGCAACAAAAAACTAGCTACCGGTTCTGCCGAAGTGGTGTGAACCGGCTGAATCCCACCACTGCAAACATCCCAAATTCCTTTGTGATCGCAGAATGCTCACAAACTGACTTGACTGTGGAAATTGAGCTTAAGTATCTTGGAAGTGGACATCAACTCTGCTGCTCTGTTTTGTGACTGTTATGTTGGCTTCCTAGAGATATCCAGCTCTTCCCTAATTAACTTCGTCACAACTAGACTAATGAAACAGAGCAGCAATAGCAATAAGCATTTAGACTTATATACCACTTCCCATTTACAGCCCTCTCTCAGCGGTTTACAGAGTCAGCATATTGCCCCCAAACAATCTGGGTCCTCATTTTACTGACCTCAGAAGGATGGAAGGCTGAGCTGGTGAGAATCGAACTGCTGGCAGTGGACAGTGAGTTAGCCTGCAATATTAGCTACTGCGCTACCACGGCTCCTTGTTTAAACAGCCAGATGATTTTTTGCATATATATATATATATGCTAGGTTCAGTAAATAAAATCTTTTATATTTTTATTCTCTTGGTGATCGACTATTTATTGATTTTAACATGAACATACCCAAGAGTCATATTTATATATATATACATACATACATACATACATACATATTTATTTATTTGTGTCCAAAAGGGGAAAAAAAGGCCTATTTACAGCTGCCACAAAATTGCAGGCACCTACCAAAGGGTGGCTGTGTCAAATTAAGGCAGAGGAGGTGATATGCTTTGGGACAGTCTTTTTTGTCACACATGACGAGTTCACCCCCATCTCCACACTGAAAGCAATTATCTTCGTGCATCTGCTTCTGCTCCATTTTTATCTTCCGTTTCTTCTGTTTCAGCTTTGCGTTCTTTGCCTTCTCTTCATTTGCCGTCGCGCACGCCGTCTGAACAGGCAGAGGGAAAAGCCAAGAAGAATATTAATAAAGGACAATTAAAAAAAAAAAGAGTCGCAACTCTCTTAAGTCAGCCCTACAGAGTAGGCCGGGCTAAGAAACCAATGCCAGGTAGGACAGAACTACTTTAATTGTGTCATCTATACAGGGGTGGGGAACTACGGCCCCTTTATGATCTGTGGACTTCTGCTCCCAGAATTCTTATGCTGGCTCAGGAATTCTGGGAGTGGAAGTCCACAGATCATAAAGGGGCTGTAGTTCCCTGCCCCAGATTTGTAGTGAAACAGTCTTGCAAATCTGAAGGTGCTTCCTTTTTCTTTCCCATTATTGTCTCCATTTGAAGTAGGCGGTCTGAATGTTCTCTCCAATTTATTTCTTGGAATGGACTCAGGCCCCTCTTAACTGGACACTGCCTTGCTAGTGGCTTTTCCTCCAGTTTCGAGGCCATTCCCTTTACCCCCTAAAAGCCTGATGTCTGAAAGCAAACACTTCCAGCCAAGAAAATGTTGAGTTCAGATGAACACTCAACAGTCGCCGTCAAGCCCTAAATCAGTGATGGCAAACCTTTTAGAGACTGAGTGCCCAAACTGCAACCCAAAACCCACTTATGTATCACCAGGTGCTGGGTGGGTGTGGCACACCCGGCGGGTGCAGCTACAGTGGGCTTGGCAGACTGGGTGGGCATGGCCACTGGATGGGTGTGGCTGCAGTAGTCATGGCAGATTGGGTGGGCCTGGCTGGGATGGGCGTGGCCACCTTGATGTTGCTTAGGGGAGGGACACCTGTGAGAGCCGGGCAGGGTTGGGGGAGATCCAGGGGGTCTCTGGTGGGTGGGATGGTGGGCTCCCCAATGGTGGCTCCAGGCTGGCTGGCCTTAGGCCAGTGATGGCAAACTTTTAGAGACCACGTGTGCTGGGGCGATGGCGCGTGCCCACAGAGAGGGCTCTGCGTGCCACCTCTGGCACGCGTGCCATAGGTTCGCCACCACTGCCCTAAATGAAGATGGAGATTCTATACAGAGAGTCCTCAACTCATGACCTCAATTCAGCCCCAGATTTCTGGCGCTAAGCGAGAAAGGGGGTCAAGTGGCCTCCTTTTGCAACGTTTTCCTGCCACGGTTGTTAAGTCAATCTGGCTTCCCCATTGACTTTGCTCGTCAGAGGGACGCGAAAGGTGATGCTGTGACTCAGGGACACTGCGACCGTCATAAATAGGAGCCAGTAATTTTGTTCCCGTGACCCTGGGGATGCTGCAATGGTCGAAAGCCTGAAAAATGATCCCAGGTCACTTTGTTCAGTGCTACTGTAACTTCGAATGGTCACTAAACAAACTGTCATAGGTTTGAGGACTATCTGTGATGAAAGAGACCTGATTTGGACTGGTGAGCACAAGCAGAGAGAGAACATGCCCCTGTATTTTGATATTCCATCTATCTGTGGTTTTTGCCCTGGAGGGCTTTCCCCACTTGTGTGACTAACCTTTGGCCTCACTCCCAGGAATCCACTGCAATTTTCTGCTCCACAGTGGCACTCGGTTCTGCCATTGCCCAGACAATCCAAATTATAGTTAAACGTTAACTCCATCCCTGTAGATTCAAGAGAATTAGTTTAATACTTAGCAAAGTGCGTTAGAGATACTTTTCGTTTTTTGCTTCAGAAAAGAGCTTCATTAAAGTATTAAAAAGTATTAAAAATGTGATGGCCATCTTCATTGCCAGCGAAAAATCTCGTTCTTATCAAAATGACCCAGTGGCTAGCAGAATTAATAAGGAATCTCTCCTTTATTTCTCCTTTTTAGCATCTCTTCCTCTGGTTTTCCCATCCCAAATCCAATCTAAACATCTGGCTGGCTGTGCGACAAGCCATAATATCCAGATGTAATCCTATAGGGAGAGGTCATAGTTGAAATCCGTCAGCATTTCTAAACTGGAAAATTTTTTGAGCAATAAAAGCTGGCAACTATCATCTTTCAATTGGACTATTCATTTCAATTTGGCTTTGCTTGCATAAACAAGCATACTTCTTCCAGAGGAAGGAAATTTGGGCTCTCTTGGATCTGACCAAAGCTGCTAGAGATCAAGATCTCTCCATACATAAGGACATTGCTAACTGAACCTTCTTATCGCCTCAAGAGTTTTCCATTTTGAGGTCACTGAATTGAGTCTTTGAGTACAGGGTTGCACGCTAGAAGACCTCCAAGGCCCCTTTCTCACCCAATTACAGCATAGTATGTTTTTTTGCTTTCTCTTTCATCAAGTACGAGCTTTTCTCATTTGCTTTATTTGTCCTGGGAAAGAGTTCATTTTTCCATCCAGTCCCAGGAGCAGAGTCAGTGTGGACAAAAGGACAAAGGCTTAAACTACACACAGAGATGTTTTTCAAAGTGTTTATCAAGAGGCTGTGAATGAACCACCACCACCTCCACAACAACAGAAAGAACAAAGAGGCAGCGTAAAACCTGAAAGCAAAAGACTTTAAGAGAATATCCCTATCCAGGTCAAATTGAGGAAAAAGAACTGGAAGGAATCCAGGAGCACCAGGCCTAGAAACGACATTTAGGTCACATGCTGCCTGCATTCTTGGGCAGGAGGAGGAGGAGGAGGAGGAGGAGGAGGTAGGACACAATCCAGAGATTGAGGGTAGTATTATGGGAGTTATACAAAATAAAGGGCAGTCCCAAAAGTGCTTTTTCAAAAGGCAACTGGACTTTTTTTTTCCGCCCCCTTGCCTTGAAGATGTTTTGTTTCTCATCCAAGAAGCTTCTTCAGCTCTGAAGCGGAAGGTCTTCAAAAAAAGAAAGAAAGAAAGGAAGGAAGGAAGGAAGGAAGGAAGGAAGGAAGGAAGGAAAGAAAGGGGAAAATAAAATAAAATAAAATAAAATCCAGTTGTTTTTTGAAAAAGCACTTTTGGGGCAACGATGACCTGGATGACTGAGAATCTCCATGGACAAATCAAAGGACTCTTGAGGAGAAGAAGAAGGCAACAAAGAGGTCAAGATATCCCCACTCACTTTCAAAGGCAACGGGAACGTTCCCGAAGAGCATTTACCTGCAGCAATGTCACCCAGAGCAAAGAGTCCCACCCGGACGTCTCCGTTGACTGTCCACTTCTGGGTTTCACAGTTGGGGTTGCAGCTGTGGTTCATGAAGCGAGAATAGTTGCCCTTTGGTCCAGCATCTATTATGCGGTCCTTGAATAAGAGAAAGGATGCAGCAATTGAACACAACACCTATTAAAGAATGAATGGTTTAAACCAGGGATCCCCAACCGTGGCAACTTTAAGACCTGTGGACTTCAACTCCCAGAATTCCCCAGCCATCTGGGAATTACACAACTCTTAAAAGTTGACAAAGTTGGGGACTCCTGGTTTAAACTATTGCAATGGGATGTCGACGCTGACGCTTCCGCTGCAAAGGTAGCATTGTTACAGGAGCAGATAGTCAGGCTTGGCAGAAATTCAACTTCAAGCATTGCAGCCACAATCGCAAAAATTGGCAGGCCAAAATTATCTGCTGAACTTGGGAGAGTAAAAAACTCTTGTTTTGTCTGGCTGGCAAGGAATCTCGAGTTTTCCTGGTGGATTTTACATGCAGACTGTCATTTTGACAGGTGTCAAAACCGTAAAACACCTTTGATGCTGGGATGACATACAAGCATGCACCGACGCACACACATGCACGCATGCACAGAGGGTATCCTTTTACCTTTGTAACAGTTAACATATAAAAATTGGTCACGTTGTTCTCATGGGCACGCTTAATTCGCAATCGGCATTCTTCCTCGTCAATTAATTCACCAACATATTCATTCACAAATTCACCCTAAAAAAAAAAAAG
The DNA here is from genome assembly GCF_016545835.1 of Crotalus tigris. Taxonomy (NCBI): domain Eukaryota; kingdom Metazoa; phylum Chordata; class Lepidosauria; order Squamata; family Viperidae; genus Crotalus; species Crotalus tigris. The sequence continues at coordinate 1,904,538 of NW_024097072.1, read as the reverse complement.
TCAAAAGAGAAACGGACTTATAAATGGGAGCATTATACTACAGAGCGGTGTTTCTCAACCTGGGCCACATTAAGAGGCGTATGGACGTCAACTCCCAGAATTCTCCAGCTAGCGAAAACTAGGGAATTCTGGGAATTGAAGTCCACCCATCTTAAAGTGGCCCAAGTTGAGAAATACTAATACTACATAGCACAGACATTGAAAAGAAACTCTTGCTAGAAAACAGCCAACATGGTAAAGCGTTTACAGCTTCACAAAGCAATTTTCTTTATCGGCATGAAAGGTTCTGATAGCAAAGGCTTCTGAGATTATCTCAAGCCCAAGGAGGTCTTTGCCAAGAAGGAAGCAAGATGTTATGCCTCGTTCTACTGTAATATATTTGCTCCCAATGAAACTAATGGTAAGAGAATTATTCTATGGAGTTCTGGGCTGGGTAAATTAGCAACCAGTTCGAGAAAACGTTGCAAGCTAGAAGATGCAAATTTGTGGAATCCCAAGGTAGAAAATGTAGAATCCAACTAATGCTGGCTTCTTTCTAATATACTGTATATTCTCACCAACCTCTCAATTGCTCTTTTTCAGACATTGGGACCCCCAAATTTGAAAGAACTTGTATTAAAACCTTGAATGGACAGGAGCTGAAGTTCCCTCCCCAATATTACAGCTTTCCTCTGACCCTCGGACCAAAGAAAATAGGAAATATACAATAATAGTAAAAATATGCAATTAGGTAACAAAGAAATGGTGAGGAAAACTAATTTGGAAACTAAGACGGTGCATGAATTGGTAAGCAATCGCTTCTTTCCAGAATCCAAATTACCTAAATTTTGTCGTGGAAATATTTTAAGTAGTTAAAAGCATATGCAGACATTAAGAAATGAAATGGTTGGGATTCCTCTGTCTCGCTTATTCATCAGCCTTAACATTAGAAGGCAGAAGAAATTTCATAAGATTTCATTTTGCGTTGATAGTTCAAGCATCTTTTGTGGGTTTGCTTAACTGGCTTTTAACGATAATATTTTTTGTGAAATAAGTAACCGCCTTAGTAGAATATAGGGGAAAAAAATGAAAGTGTACATATACGTTCAGGTTTTTTTCAGTCTTGTATATTTTTTTTACTTTAATGACTAACCTAATATATTGTTGTCATTGTCGTAAAGCCACACAAAGAATTAATTGCATTTAAGTTAATAAGAAATGAATTCCAGATTCTAAGAATCCAGCTAAATTCTGCAAGTGATGCTTAGCTGTGTGTGTTTCTATTGTTTCATGTAGAACAGTGGTTCTCAACCTTTTTAATGCCGTGATCCCCAACCGGTCGTAAGTTGAGGACTACTCAACCGGTCGTAAGTCGAGGACTACTCAACTGGTGCAGCACCGTTTGCAGAATGGGACTTTTGGCGGGCTCAGCAGGGCAGAGACAGCCTGGACAATTCCTATTGGCTTTTGAAAGCCAATAGAATTAGACTCTATTCAAGAGAGTCTATTCTCTTGGCTTTCAAAGGCCAATAGAATAAAAGGGAGTAGCACAGCTAAGGAAAAGGGGGAAAAAATGGTGGACTGCATTGTTTGGCGACCCCCGTGAAATGGTCGTTCGACCCCAAATGGGGTCCCGACCCACAGGTTGAGAACCACTGATGTAGAACATGAGAAGTGGCATAAGGCAGCATTTTTTCCCTTTCATTCTGGCTTTGTTTTTTGTTTGTTTGTTTGTTTCCTCCCTTCGTTTGATTTTTAAAGAATAAAAGGAATAGGTAACCCATTGAAAAACCAAGCAAGTGTCCGACTACCTTTTTAATGTTCCGTTTGGTCCGCAGGCCCCAGCCGCGTCTATCAGTTTTTATAATTTCTGCTTCCGGGTAGAGTCTTTTGGTAAAACACTGATTCTGGCAGCGCTCTCCCGCAGGGCAAACGTGAGGATGACATTCATACTGCAGCATTCGATTTAAGCACTCTGACTCCAGGCCACAAGGGTTCTCGTCCGTTGGCTTACAGTTACACCGAGGGATTTCGGACAAGTCCGCAACTTGGATCTGGACTTTTCCTACCACTTTATTGGACTGCGGGGTACAGAATAAAGGGCACAGGCAGAGCATCAGTTCACAGATGTAGCGGCATCACATATCGTTCCGTGATGGAAGCCCGACTCAAACTCTTCGCTGAGAAACATCATGGCTTGTTTATTTATTAGTCAACCAATCAACATGACATTCCACCATAATTATAAAGACTCTCAACAGCTCGTAAAAAGAAGCCAGCAGAGTAGCAATATAGGTAGTCCTTGACTTACAACAGTTCGTTTGGTGACCGTTCAAACTTACAACAGAACTGGAAAAAAAATGACTTATGACCGTTTTTCAGACTTTCACTGTGGCAGCATCCCCCCCCCAGGGTCATGTGATCAAAATCCAGATGCTTGGCAACTCATATTTATGACGGTCGCAGTGTCCCAAAGTCATGCGATTCCCTTTTGCGATCTTCTGACAAGCAAAGTCAATGGCCTAGCTCAGGGGTAGGCAACCTTAGCTCTTTTATGACTCGTGGAGTTCAACTCCCAGAATTCCTGAGCCAGCCACACTGAGCGGAAAGGGAGAGGTTTCCAAGCTGAGCCATGCTGGCTCAGGAATTCTGGGAGTTGAAGTCCACGAGTCATAAAAGAGCCAAGGTTGCCTACCCCTGGCCTAGGCACTTAACAACCGTGTTACTAATTTAAGAACTGCAGTGATTCACGTAACAATCATGGGAAGAAAGGTTGAAAAAAACCTGCAGTGATTCACTTAACAACGGTCTCACTTATCAACAGAAATGTTGGCTTCCGTTCTGGTTGTAAGTTGAGGACCACTTGTCAGTAACAACATAAATGCAACTAAAAACCTAAACACAATATGTGGCCTCAAGACAAAATGCTCTCTGGAAAAGCTCTGTTTGTACTTTTTTCTGGAAGGCAGATAGTGCTTAAGGAATTAAAGCAATATTAAAGCAATGTTTTTCATTTTGGACGCAGACCAGATCTCGATAATAAAGCATCTGCTCTTTACGCCCAAAATGTTTCAAGGTGAATCTCTTTTGCTGCTTATAATGGAAAATATTTTGGCCAGAACACTGCTTTTGGTTAGAATATTCCAAGTGATATATCAGATGTCTTCTTATATGCCTGTGAAGCTTCTTTTGCGGAGCCCAGCCATCAAATTAATATTCTATATTTACCTTTAATGAGAATATTTGTAGCTCAGGGTTGACATGGGGGGGATGTCCTTGGTGCTCTCTGAGCTTGCTTGTTTTCTTGCAGACGTTTAGTTACCAGCTCTAATCACTAGCCCTGATGATGTTACCTACTTTGGGTAATGAAACGACTGCAAGAAAACAGCCAAGCTCAGAGAGCACCAAGGACCCCTCACATTTACCTTTGGATGACAACTTTTGTAAGCAGAATCAAAGGTTTTTATGAGAGTAGAGGATTCTGTGGTAAGATGAGCCAAAGAAAGCTCAAAGCCGATCCAGAAGTTTCCAAACCAACAAGCTAAAATTCCATCTATGCATATTGAAAAATAAAATGCTCTCACATTTAAGAAGTGAACACACTAAAAATCCACCTATGCGCCTTGCACACATACACGCACACAGCTGAACAATACAAGGGACTCACTTTTATGTGTTTATAGGGAGGTGGTTTTCGGGAATTCCTCTCAATCTCAAGTGCTTCTTTACTTTCTCTTTGTGCTTTAAGTTCCTGGAAGCGTTTTGCTGCTTCTTCAAGTGCTGTATGAGTTTTTTCCCAAAGCAGAAAAAAAAAGCTGGCATTAGCAACTATTCAAAGATCTGCGAGTAGACCAAAGCTCATTTAAACAATTATGTAGTGTCCAGGCCTGGCCTCTAATTAAAAGCAATGAGTTTAGTGACACATTTGTGACGAAATGTGTGGATGACATGGATTGAAGACAGGGGGAAATGCCACCTAGGAAACAATCAGATAAGAGAGGCAGCAGCCTGCAACCTCTTAATGGTCAGCAGGAGAATTTAGGGAAGACCTACCCTAATGGGCCAAGTCGGAGGTGGGAAATTTCTGCCTTTGGGCTTGCAAGATTGATGTGAGTCCTTCCATGCACAGCAGACAGGAAACACAACAAAATGAACTAATTCTACTTTATTGTAAAACTGAAGGGGTCCTTGGTGCTCTCTGAGCTTGGCTGTTTGCTTGCAGACCTTTCATTAACCAAACTAGGTAACATCATCAGTGCTATTGTAAGACTACATTGACAGAGTCTAATAATAATAATAATAATAATAATAATAATAATAATAATAATAAATAATAATAATATCCTTGCAGAAATAATATTATGTACAGTCCAATGTGCAGAATAGAAGCATTTTAAATGGAATGAAATGGAGTTTAATTGACTAAAGGGTATCTTAAATTTCAAGACACCATTTCCCTATTCAGGACGATGGGAGACCCAAAAAATGTGGAGCCTTAGTCATGAAGTCACTAGAAATCATTTAAATTTACCTTTTTTGAAAGTCTTGTTAATATTAGTTTGCCCTTCGGCAAAGCTCTTATCTCCTTCAACGTAGGGGAATACTCTCCCCTGATGCACCCAGTAGTAGTCATGTGAACCAAAGAAAAATACTGGGAAATCCCCAACATCATGTTTGAGGCCCTGGATGTTGAGAGGAACAGATCTGGGATTGCATATCTCAGCTGGCCACCACCTAGGAGAACGAGGGATGGATAGAAGGATAGAACAATCGGTAAAGACAGCGGTTGGTCTAGCTTTCAGTCCTCAAGCCAATTCCCATAGATGACTTTACTTCAATATGGTCTTACACAATTATTCCCCCCACAAGTTATCAATCTGAATGTATGAACACATGAAACTCTGAGTCAAGCTAGCCCTACTGATGTCCTCATTCAAATGATGGGACCTAAAATAAGTGCCCTCTGTACATACAAACAGAAGATTATTGCTCAGTTTTACTAAGGAGTTAAAAGAAGCGAACGACCCTCAAGAAACTCAGAAGTTACACACCCCTCGGCCAGGAATGAGACAACTCACCACCGCCAATTCACAGTGGGACAACTCATCATGGGACAACTTCAACCATTCAATTTAATTATTTAAAGTAATGTAAGAAATTATTTTCATGTTTGTCATTTGCGTTTTGCTTTGTCCCTCTTTCTGCACGCTTACTTTAATGCTTCTATGCCACCCTTTCTTTGGTATTGGTGTAACTCTTGTCCTACAGCGAGTTGTCCCACAGCAACTTGGCTACGGTGAGTTGTGCTGCAGTGAGTTGGCTGTGGCACATTGTCACAGACTCCCCTCAGCCTACTTAGTTACATGAAGCATCTATGGCAGGGATCTTCAAACTTGGCCCTTTGATGACTTGTGGACTTCAATGCCCAGAACATCAACACGATGCTCATTAAGCACTAATCAAATGTAATAACAGAAAATCAATAAAAAAATTGTTAAAAAATAAAAAAGAGGTTATCTGCTAACTAACCACCTTGCTTAGCAATGGAAATTCTAGTCCCTGTTGTGGTCATAAGACAAGGACTACCTGTTGACCATGTTTTCTGGGAAAAGAAATAAAGGACAATCCTGAAAAAGAGGGCAAATCTGAAAGAGGTTCGTAAAGATTTTAAAAAAAGGGGTTATATTTATAACTTTGCTTTACAAAGGAAAATGGAGGAGGAAAACCAATTCAAAAAACGTTCACAAAAAGACATATTCTAATAAAAAAAATATCTAAAACAGCGTTCAACACAATTTTCATTTTTGCTTATATGAACGTCAAAGACTTTACATTCAGTAGCACCGTTTAGACCAGGGGTAGGTAACCTTGGCTCTTTTATGACTCGTGGACTTCAACTCCCAGAATTCCTGAGCCAGCATGAGGGAAACTTTGGCCCCTTCATGACTCGTGGGCTTCAACTCCCAGAATTCCTGAGCCAGCATGGCTCAACTTGGAAACCTCTCTCTTTCCCCTCAGCATAGCCGGCTCAGGAATTCTGGGAGTTGACGTCCACGAGTCATAAAAGAGCCAAGGTTGCCTACCCCTGGTTTATAGGGTATAAAAGTTAAATGATCGAAATTAAGATCAAAAGTGAACCTTTGAAAACTAAATAAACAAGTCTAAAGGCAAGGTTTCCGAAATCAAGGATCCAGAGTTAAAATATGGGTCTGAGGACAACAAACTATTGTTTGTTGGCTTTAAAGGTACCTGTAATTTCCAAGCTTGACCCAAACAATCTGCTTGTATCGCAACTTTTTGCCAGCTTTGCAATCGTTGCAGTTCCAGGAGCCATCTGGCATCTCTATGTTAAGACATTCCGGGTGGAAGGATGCGGGACAAGATTCACAGCACAACAGCTTCCCACCTTTAAAGCAACAACAGTGCTCACTTTATAGTTAAAGGAAACAAGTAGGGCACACAGCTCTGCAGATTTTTTTTTTTTTAAATGCATTGTGCACGGGATTTGCCATGTCGTATAAATAAGAATAGCTGAATTAAAGGATCGGGTCAGAATTACAATGCTGGATTTAAAGCACTTACTTTGTTGGCGTAAAATCAGTCAAACCAACTTCCTAGACAAAGAACTTCAATGGATAGATCTCATTCTGTTTTGTTTTGTTTGGATTATACAGTTACATGGACACATCTTTTCAAAATGCTGGTATTTAAATGTGATAAACTGTTCAGGGAGTTGATTTCCCCCCAATAGTCTAGACATAAATTCTGTTTTAAATCTGCATTGTCGTGACCTGATCCCTTAGCAATCAGTTAGTGCATGTAAAAATCAGCCTATAGGTTGATCAGTATTGTTCTGTTTTAAAAAATTAGCAAAACAAATTCAAAAATTTTAGAATTCCAAATTACTCTTGTCCCTTCAAAATGAAGCATTATTATAATATTATTATTATCTATAGAGCCTGAACTGATTAAAAGCATTACCAATCTTTTAAACTATGATGTTATGTTATTTCCTTCCTGGCATATACAATAGTCCTTTTTTTGTTTTTGTTTTTTCCAGATCTGAACATAGTATATGCTGGTGTATCTGCATCAATTTGAACATTAAGCATGGTGATCTTCAAACCAGTATTGTAAACAAACCACAGTTGAGAGATCAGGTATTTTACTTCTGTGCCAAGTTCACATAACTTTTGAAGCAAGAAGGGAATTTTTGTTAAAAGGTTGAAAACTAAGAAATGGAGCTATTTTCTTTCAGTCAATCACAGGCATCTTTAACTTCATTTGATCTAAAAATGTAGAGCATTTAACACTTGAAGGGAACCCTCCCAATAATTTAGAAGGCAGCATTTAACCGTTTTTTTTAAAAAGTGTCAGAGTAATTTAATTATTTTCCGCAAATCTGTCAGAAAATTTTGTCCACCTATAGACTTTAAAATCTGTACTTTGCACCGATTGTTATAAAGCTTCACAGGTTTCTTAAAACAACCAAATCATTACTATATTTCCTCTGCCATGAAATGCAACAAAAAGTCAAAATGTTCGGATCGCCGTTATCGTTCCAAAACTCCAAAATCAATTTTTAAAAAGTATAGAAGTTATTTCAGAGGAAATACAGCCCTGGTCATTGAAACAGTACCCAAACAGCAGAATGCCAAAAAGATATGAAAACCAAGCAAAACAAACAAAACCACACAAACTTTCAATGCTAAGCAAGGAAACTTGGCTTTGACAATACTTCAGTAAGATTTTCTGCAACTATGAAAGAGGGCTCAAAATAATTCTTGCTGAGAGACTCTTCTAAATATGCCAGCATGATAAGTCACATGCTTTATAAAACATTCGAGAGTCAATAAAATCTTCCCAAACTTGGCAGACTGAAAAACCCTTGATTTGGTCAAGGCTCCGAGTGTAGGCAGTCAACAGGGAGCTACAGGAGCAGGACCACCACCCATTTTCACAGGGGATGTCATTTTATGCCTACTATCTACTTGCATTAAGTGGCAGAGAAGACGAAGACGTCAAATGGATAAAAGAAGCACACTCCCACTATCTATAGGTTTTACATACATAGAACATGTCCAAGCAGTTCCAAAACTATGCTATCCTGTTGTGTGTGATCAATTTGTGAAAAAGAAACCCTAATGTTGGCCAGAATCAGATAGCTTATTACTAAAACATTGGGCCTCCCCTTCCCAACTGTAAACTTGTACAGATTAAAAGATGAAGACTTGCAATAAGTATCAGTCAATCCCTCACACACACAGTTCTATAGTATTAGTCAATGACACTGTGGGACCAGATTTATTTAAGCCTTCTTCCTATTAATAGTGATCACTCGGTAATTAAAGCATTATATAAAGGCTTCCAAAGAGTTCTAAAAAAAAAAAGGCCCTTCAGACATTATTCTATCGCTGGGTGATGGTGCAGTTACTCAGCTCTATGTAATTGTGATTATTTGGCTTGCTTGTTTTCATTTACTTTAGCCCTAAGTTTATTGATCCGTTTTAAGATGCTCAGAGCCGTCGGCAACTGAGGGACACAGAAACAAAAATAAGTAGGGTAAATAAGCGATTTAGGAATACTCCTGTAGGAAGTGTGCTTCCTGGGAGTGATGGAAGAGGGGAAATAGTTTATGTCTGCTATTCTATTAGATGAAAATGTAGGAGGCTGTAATTACCAGCTAAAAGCAATCCAGCTATTTAAAGTACAGTAAAGCAGAGGTCTCCAAACTTGACCATTTTAAAACTTATGGATTTCATCTCCCAGAGTTTTCCAGCCAGCATGGCTAGCTGGGAAATTTTGGGAGTTGAAGTCCATAAGTGGTTAAGTTTGGAGACTCCTACAATTCAGCGTTTAAAGGCCGTTTATACCTAGAAGAGGCAGAATATGTTACATACTGCAGGACCTAAAGTCAACCTTCCTTCTGCGAAGAAAGCCGATTGGTAAATGAGAAAGCTATCCAGTCAACAGCTAGCTATAAACTGGCTGCACAATTAGTCTGGGGTCACTGATTCACACATCTGGAAGTTCCAAGCAGTCTACTCTTAGCTGTAAAGAATCTGAGTAAGACCCAAATGGACAAAAGCTCCTTTAGTGTGGTTAACAGACCTGATAGATCTAAACTATGAGAAAGAATCCCTACAGATATATAGTTTTGCCTCAGGATTTATGAAAGTCTGCTGGATTGGCTAATCATGCACAAGTCAGTGCTTGAGTGGAATTCAGTAATTATTTTAAGCCCCTTTGGAAGATTTCGGCCAACATGAATACACGTTCAAAATAAGCAATGAGTGAAGTTTAATAAAGTGCAACGAGGAAGTGCTAGATGAGCATACAAAGCTTTGATTTAGTTGTTTTTTTATTTAATAAAAAAAAAGCAAACCAAAAGAAAGGAAAAGCAAGAAAGGTGAAAGAAAAATAAAGAGAGAGAGACAGAGACAGAGAGAAAGAAAGAAGCTATTTTGGTTACCTTTCTCACATTTCTTTTTGGAAGCTGACGAAGAAGGAGGAATCATAGGTAATTTCATCAACTCAGCACGATTTGATTCATTCAGTAGATAGTGAGATTTATTGGCATATGAACTGAACAGGGGGTCTGAATGATCCTGCACTATCAGCCCTATACGAAACAAACAGAAAGAAATGAGTTGCAATGAAACTACCCATGATTCCATAAGGAGAAAAACGAAATAAAAACCAAATGAATAACCTAGTATGCATATTTCACTGGTGCTTTTATGTCAGGAAAAGGAAAAAGGTGATGCGATGAAGGAAAAGAAAAAAGTGAAAGAAAAAAAATTTTTTTTTCTATCTCTAAGAGGTGGTCACACTGAAGGAAGGTAGCATCCATGCCTAAGTGCAAAAGAGTGAAAATAAGTGCTAGACCTGAAACTGGATTTTACCTGGGCTCCTTTTTAAATCTTCAGTTAAAAAAAAAAAGCACCTATGAGACTATCTCTACTTTTTCTTCCTCCCCCCCCCAAAACATATTAAAGCTAACTGTGAAACTGGTGCTTAAGACCCACACTAGGGACTAGAAACTTAAAAATCACATGCTGGCTGTTGTTTTGAGCTATAGAAATTTTAGAACATTATTTAGGCAAGGTTTGGCAGTGGATACTATTACCTGCAGCTTATTTATACCTTTTGTTGATGAATCACTGATATATCCATATATTATTTACTTTGGAGAAATACCAGTTTGGTGAGATTCATGGATTTTCTTGCACTCCTTTTTAGAGGGAAAAGAACACCTGACTGAGGTACTGCAAAATTTATTGGAACATACCCTTCCCTACAGTGGAAAGGTTGATAGTGCAGGATTGGCTGGTTGTAACGTTAGGGAGCTAACAAGATCTGATAAATGCAATATAAATGAAATCCGAAATTTTCTCCCCATGGTGCATCCCAAAACTCATATCTTAAGACTCTCGTTAGCTTAAGAATTCTCTCCAGTCAGTTAATAAATAGAAACGGCACGGGTTCTTTTGCACTCAATTTTTATTAACTTCTGGTGACCGCAGGGACTTGTCTTTTCTTTTGTTTTTAAGACATCTCTTCGGTTCACATCTAACAATAACTTACGGTCAACTATCTGCGTTATCTTAACTTTCTGTTTCTCCAAAACCTCCTTCTCCTTTCTTGCTTTCCTTCAGAAGAATTCAAACTGCAGTAAATAAAAAGGTCCCAGGTTCCATGCCTAAGTAGGGAATCATGATGCCTGTGAGAGCTATCTTGCATTTTTTTTTAAAAAAAAAAAAAACCCTAACAATCTATTTGCTGAAATACTAAGTTCTGAATGGATAGAAATTTGCAGGGATTGAGCAATATTCTTCTAACAACGCCTGCCAACTATCACTAACAGAATCCTTTTTCCTTGATCCTCTATGGCAGCAGTTCCCAACCTTTTCTATACCCCGCCCCCCTAGAACGCTTCTGATATATTCTCGTACCCCTTACAAAAGTAATACCTGGTTATGCAAATACACTATAACCCAAGTTTTCACACCCCCTGGAATATCCCCTCGCACGCCCAGGGGGTGCAAGCACTCCCAGTTGGGAACCCCCGGTCTATGGTTTCCCAATGGAAATGAAACGTAAACTTGAATTCCTCCACAAAAATGCTACATTCTGCTTATAACTGCAGAGTAGAAATGCCGATCCTAAGTCTGATCTATACTATTTTTGAGCAATGTCATGCTTTTTTTGGGAGGGGGGGGGGGACTAGGGCTTTTAAAAGATCAAATAAGAAACTAACCAATTGGCCAGAGGAGAATTAAAATCAAATTCAATATATTTAGAATATTTCTTCCCTGCTGCTTTTTCATCAACGTTAGTTATCGGCCTTCTTCGGCTCCATGTCTTCCAAACAAGTTGGGATTTGATCTTCCCAATTACCATAGCTGAGAATTTTGGGGAAAAAAATATATGTCCCAACATAGCTAAGGGGTGGCAGGATAGGAAAGGCAGATACGAACCATGCAGTTCAACTGACCCAAAAGAATCCACCTTGGGATTGCTAGCTCATTTGTATAAGCTTAACTCAGTCAACTTTGCGTGTGTGTGTGTGTGTTGAGAAAGGGAGAGGGAGCGAGAGAAAGTGAGTGCACATGACTGTGGAGCAGGGAGGGTGTTTACGTGCACACATGTATGTGAATGAGAGGAGGAAAGGGGAAGAGAGATCATTAGTACACAGAATTACACCCCAGTCTTTCTTCCTGAAGGCTTGTTAATTTGTCCACCATTATAATGCTGCAACGCTTTGTCCAGAACGCTTTCCAAGATACTATTGAGTTTTGCAGCGGGAATTCTGGTTTGTTGAGTTCAAAAGTCATACATTGTTGTAGACTTTTGAGTGATCTTGAATTTAAATAATGTATCATCTTCAGGCTTGGATTTTCTTAAGCTATCTATGTGTGAATGGAGACTCCAAGCAGTTGGGAACACCTTGCCCCATTAGGGAATTTCAACATTTTCTATATCCTGTTTTGGATGGCCTTTGGAGGTTTAGGGTTAGGTTGTCAAAACACAAAACAAAACCCAAACCAGATTTTTTTTTTAATACAGTTTTGTATTTTATTTCAAAAGAAAACTTTTTAAATTATTAATTTAAACGCAACCCACGCTGAATGAAATTATCTGAACTTCTGGCACGGCACGGGCTGTATCAAATAATTTAAAAAAGTTGTTTTCTTTTTCTAAAAGGGTAATACTAGTCCTCAAGAAATGCAGGGCTACATTGGTGAGATCAAATTAAAAGAAAGTACTGTTTCCACAGTAACACCTATATCAAGGAAATACAGCTGAGAGTACCCTTCTTTGAGCAATTTTTTTTTAAAAAAAGTCCTATTTTAATTTGTCTTCCGCTTCCTCCATGTATTTTATTATTTTTTAAAGATGACTTGTTTTAATTTAATGTTTTAACCAATTTGGAAAATATTTTTAAGGTTCAATTCCCCCCCCCCAAAAAAAGATATGTACATTGACTTGCCCTCATCTGCATTTTAGAGAACATCTTAAACAAAATGGGTGTCAAAGTGCTTGTCTGTAAAGAAAAAATATATATATTTTACAGTGCAATTTAAGAAGCAACAAATAGTTCCTTTGTGTTTGCAGGGTGGACAGGACCCCCGAGCATGTCACGATATCCACTTTGAAAGAATCCATCTCTCTGAGCATACTGACATCCTGCGTTGCTGTAGCAACCAGAGTTCCTGCTGCCTGCACAGATCAATACCTTTCCATTCCCAACAACACTTTTCAAAAGTGGCTGGTGAGCATCGTGACAATTGCAAACTGTTTTCAAGCAACAGGTGGAATTCGACAAGCTTTATCTTTCTGACCCCAGTGTAGCAGCAAAACTAATTTTATAAACTTGGGGTTAGTAATTTTAAATAAAAGGGGATAATAGTTCAGTCTGGGTGTTTTATGAAACTATCCCCAGAAGGAAATATGGACAGAAAGGCTGTACAGCAAAAGTTCCATGCACGGGAAGACAGTTTGTGGGGTTTTTTTGAAGGGGGGGACTAGCTTGCTGTCTCCACAGCAAAGGCCAATAGACGTGCAGGAATCTCTCCATGCAGGGTGATAAATTCATCATCATCATCATATAATCTGCTTGGCAGCATTATGAACCAGGATGCCAAGCTATTGCTACAGAATAGCATTAGCAAAAACCAGAAATGGGTGTAGCAGTAGTCCTTGGCTTATGACCACAATCAGGACCGGAACATCTCTCACTAAACCATGCCGGTTGTTAAATGAGTTGCGCCTGATTTCAGGGTGAATTCCGTGGTTATTCAGCCAGTCTAGTTTTCTGTATTGACTTTGTTTGTTGGTAGATCATAAATGGCTATCCTGTGACTCAAGAGGTATGGCAACCGCCATAAATCCATGCCACTTGCCAAAGGCCTGAATTGTGATCATGCTCTGATGGTTGTTAAGTTTGAGGACTGGTTGGTTAGTCATTTTTTCCAGCAGCATTATAATTTGAAGGGTCATTAGCAGCACTAGCAATAACACTTAGACTTATATGCCACCTCACAGTGCTTGGCAGGCCTCTCTAGGCGGTTTACAGAGTCAGCCTGTTGCCCCCAACAATCTGGGTCCTCATTTTACTGACCTCGGAAAGATGGAAGGCTGAGTCAACCTTGAGCCGGTGAGATTCGAACTGCTGAACTGCCGGCAATTAGAATACTGCATTCTAACCACTGCTCCACCAATGCTGCTAAACAAATGGCCGTTAAGTCAAGGACTAACTGTTCTGGCCTTTAGCTAATGAGGTACTGCTTGCTGAAATCTATTCTAGGTGTGCATAATCTTGAGTAGATTTCAGGAATTTCATTCTCCGTGATCAGAAGCATCCGAACCATCTGGACTAAGCAAGAAAAAAAACTTAAAAATATAATCTAATGTGTTTTCACAAGACAGTAGCCAAGCCAAGGCTAGAGCAATAAACTAAAGAGCACTCAGTTGTACTTCTATAAACAATGTTGGGGAATCAAAATTTCACTAGCTTAAACTGACACTAAAGTTCCAAACAATAGAAAAATTGCAACTACAACACTGCTGTTATTCAAAACTTAAAACCAGTTTAATAACTACTTAAAAGCTTTAACTACTTAAAAGTTTATTCATTTTCCTCACTAAATTTAATTATTTTTCTATAATCCCTAAAATTTAAAAAAAAAAATCTACTTTCAAATATAAAACTGAAATCATCATTAAAGTAGGAAGGAAAAAGCACCTAAAAGCAATCTAAACTGGCTAATAATAAGAACTAAAAGCACATAATCCCCAGATTTCTCCCTGCATATGTGAAGGATTCAAATGACAGTAATGTTGGTTTAAAAACCTATGTCAAAGCCCTGAAAGAGATATAAACTGATTGATTGTATGCCATCAAGTAACTGTCATTTCTTAATAACTACATAGATAGTTTCTCCTTGAGGTGTAAAAAAAATCAATGGATTATCCTTTCTTTATATGTTGCTTTCATATAATTCAGGTTCACCACTCTAAAAAAATTCTCTCTAATCTTTTAGATATTATTCTTCTGCAAAGCATTTATTGAATGCAACAAGAACTCTGTCTACTGGTTTCTGCCTGGAACTGCAACTGCTATATTTCTTCTCATGTATTTGATAACAACCTCCTGCCCCAATATATTTTTATCCTCCACCTACATTTTCTCTTTAAACATGAACCTATCTTTCCTGTTCTGCACACATGATGGTCAAAAGTATTGTTAATGTACCTGTTGCTTTTACTGAGGATGACTGAATATAACAAGTGCAAATTCTATAGTTGCCTGCAATTTTATTTCAGTAGGATAAATATGTCTGCCTAGAATTAAATGTACAGAGCGTAATTTCTGATATATTTTTATACCAAATTAATTTATTAAATTATTTTAATACCAAATTATTTCCCTCTAAAATAACTAGGGAGTTTTATCACTCAGTTATCATCATTCTTTAGGTATGTTTTCTCTAAACATACATGTGAAGTTTGCTGTCACATTATTGCTACATGAGAATGAATTCAACCTAAATATCTTTTATATCTATACTACTCATAGGTGAATTTTAGTAATGGAGGTGAGCTTTGGTTAACTTAAAAAAATACTCTTATATCTTTAAATTAGCAGGGTGAGAAGGTGAGGCAAATGACAGGGAATTAGAGAACATAATTCTAACTAAGTAAGGTGATCATTTTTAAAGTCAGGCAGAAAACTGCTTCCTATAAAACATTTTAATTGAAACTATGGGGAAAAGAGTTTCTTCCTAATTTAGAAGCCACACATCCATCCATCTTCAAGATGACTCATCAATTTACATGGGTTGATTCATGTTCTTCTTCTTTTTTTTTTGATAATTAATGGAAGTCAAATTAACTTTCTCAGAATCTGAGTCACGGTTTTCAGCCTATTTCCCCTCATCCATTCCCATAGTTCCTCGTTGTCTTGTTTTAAGGACGGGCACAGAGAATGAGAAGGTTAAGAGACAATCCAGCCATGGTCATTAGAAGCTGTTCTTCCCTACATCCAAGGAGGAATTCTTGATCAACTGTAATTCCTTGAAGGGATGTCTGTGTCTGTCTATGGGGATGCACATCGGGAAGTACGTGTGAAGGTGTGGAATTTTGGAGGGGTGTAACAGTTCATTTTAAAAAAATAAATAAATAAATCAAAGACTCAACATCAAAGAGATCAACCAAAGGAAGGCAAAAAACAGAGCTCACCTCTTGCACAAACGAAACAAAAGCCTACATTTACAGCTGATGAGGAGTGATTGCTTCTTTTGGAATGGTTACTACAGATGAGGATGTGGGATGACACAAACAAGCTTCCTGCAGCAATACAGCCATCTCCTGAGTGATAGGCAATGGGGCATCTCAAACATCTCACCATGCGACCTGTTTTAATATAAAATGCACCAGATAACAGTCTGTTTAGAACACACTTCCAAACCTCAATCAAGTTTGGCTTTAGCTTATTTTTTTTTCTTTTTACAACCCTGTAATCTCTGGAGTCGGGGTGACTGAATGAAGCTGAGCGTTTACTGGCCAGATGCCCTTCCTGATGCCTATGGGGACTTTGCAGCAGATATTTTCTCTCTTTGCACCCTGATAGAGAAACATCTGTTACTGCCTAAGATTGAACTCTCAACTTTCCGAACAGGAGACGAGCATCTTCACCTCTAGCCAACTGTGCCTTTCTGGCTTTAGCATAATATATTCAGCAAAAGTTTCCGGTAGCCAGTTAAAGACATTATTATTTTTGAAAGGCAAGGGCAGTTTTGCATTCTTAATGGTGCAATTCCTCCTGACTTCCGAAGTGAGCAAACTTGGATAGCAAGGTCGTGTATATATCCTGGGACTATTCCACTGAATGGCAGAGAAATTCAGAAGATGCTATCCAGCATAGAGGCCAGTTTTCAGTTGTTTTTAAAGAAAGAGAGAAAAAATAATGAGAGAGAGAGGAAGGAAGGAAGGAAGGAAGGAAGGAAGGAAGGAAGGAAGGAAGGAAGGAAGGAAGGAAGGAAGGAAGGAAGGAAGGAAAGACCCCCTTAGCACCAGTCATAGTGAAAACATGCTCAGATCACATTGGCAATGTCTAGTTGGTACTCAAAGAATATTAGCTTCTCCAGAGGTTATTAGGGGAGCAAATTTGTTGTTTTGTATCCTTTTAGTTTTCCTGATGGCAGAGAAAATCCCAATGAATTATGCAAAAGTGTTTTGAAAATGAAATATGGTGAATTTTATGCAGATTTAAAACATAGGGCAGAAATATCTCATGAAGAACAAACTAATGAAGCATAAAACAAACTTCTCAAAAAAGAGATGTCAGTTTGTACTTGGCTAAAGAAGGAAGAGGCAGCCTGGGCTGTAAAGACACCCAAGAGTCATTGACAACACCTCCAGTATTTTTCCACAGAATTGCTTTAATAAGTCATAGTGAAAGCAAATTTTCCTACTTCCTCCATTGCGAGAAAACCCGCACCTCAACCGTCACCCTTTACATGGCCAGCAAGCCTAACATATATGACGCCAATATTTGTTTGCTCCCACACAATTTAAGAGGACTCAACCAGACCAAAACATGAGAGCCTAATTTCATTTCTGAGAATTCTAAGCACATAATTCCTTGGTTGTTTATCTCCACAGTGTTCTGGTCATGGTGAGCTTCATTCAATCATCGTTTCTAGGAAGCTTCACTAAATGTTTTTGAAGCAAACCCTCTGTTTACGTGCTTTAGGAAGCCACTAGCTTTCGATCAGTGAAATACCCACATTTCTGCATATTTTAAGCCAGCAACTTTTTTTTTCTTTTTCAGATATAGTATCTGTAAGAAGCATAGTCTTGCAAGATGCACGGTCCGATGTTATGCATATTTTCATTCCTTTTCTATTACACAATGTTTTTACAAGATCTGTCAGAATGATATATACAGCCCATCTTTCCTTAAACAATCAGATCACAGAGCTACAAATGCTATATCTAGTCCTACCCTTATCTATCTATCTATCTATCTATCTATCTATCTATCTATCTATCTATCTATCTATCTATCTGAAAGGAAACTTATGTAATGTACAAAGGTCTGTGAATTCAATTCCCTATTAACATCTGGCTACCCACATCTGATGAATCTTAAACAGGATGAAATCAATCACACAGTATCTCTTTCAAAGGATGGAAGAAATTTGGTTTTGCTTTTGGATTGTCCTGATATTTTTCATAGCAAACAGCAGCAATATATATATACATCTATCTATCTATCTATCTATCTATCTATCTATCTATCTATCTATCTATCTATCTATCTATCTATCTATCTATCTATCTTTAGGCTTAGGTTCCATTCCTTGCAGTGTGCAAATAAAGTAGATGTATTTTATATACACAGGCACACCTGTATGCTATTGCAAATCTTGCCATGTACTAAAGAATTAAGATTGGATGTGTATGCCCACCCTATTCCCTAACTAATTCAGAATGGATGTTCATTTAGTTTGATAGAAAGGCTTCCATTCTCTTCTCTCCTGTATAGAACGTAAATTTCATATAAACCAACAGCCTAAGGACATTTTGTTTGGCAAGGTTTGTTGGTTCCTGGCAAATAGTTCTCCCAACACAAAACAACTGCAGAAACGTGAAGACTTTTTTCTCCATAGAAGTCATGGGAAAATAGCAATCACATTAGACCAGTGTGTTGTCTCCACCTGTTCAGGTTGACCGGAATGCCCCCCTTTTAATGAATCTGAGAACAAACTACATTTTCCACCTAGACTGCCACTGTTTCTGGAGTTTCCTTTCCCAACCTGTAGCAAGAATTCCACCACGAAGGTAAGCAAAACACACAGAAATTATTTGGCGCTTTCACTATAATGCCTCACACAATGGGGATTATGCTGCTCTGTTCTTACCTTTGCTTGCTTTATGAATATCTTTGTCCATAGAGCACGCAGTGCAGCAATGCTGAGGGCAACGGAATCCTCGGGATTCAAAAATGGCGGTAGTAAACTTGCGGACACAGGCCTCGTGGTAGAATTTGCCACATGCATTGACCGAGCAGCGTTTCACGTCTTTGCCAGGAAGTTTGCAGGAAAAGCATATATGCTGCCCTTTGAAAAGGAGAAATGTCAAGGGTTAGCTGGAAGAGAGAGGCATTCTTTTAGTCTGGGGACCTGGGGGGCTGTTTGCAAAATATTATGGGGCAGGAACCGAATAACCGTCCTCCCCTATCTGGCAAACATAATACCACTGTTGTGTGAACTGCATTGGTTACCAGTTTGCTTCTGGGTCCAATTCAGGATGTAGGTTATTGTGTTTAGCTCCCTATGTCACATGGGTCCAAGGCATCTGAGAAGCTGCCTTACCCCAATGGGACTTGCCTGCCCCACTTGATCCAGAAGGAGGGGCCTACTGGGAACCCTGTCTGCCAAGGAATTCCAGTGGATGGGAATTCACAACTCTGCAGAATCAAATCCGGTGGTCTTTAAAGGCTCTGTGTTAGGTAGGGCTTTATAGGAATAACCAGCACCTTGAATCACATCTGGAAATAAATTGGCAACCAGCGCAACTTTTGAAGCAGATATGTTTCGTAGGTATAGTAGACATGCCCATTATTGGTCATGCCTCTGCATTCTGGACCAGTGGAAGTTTCTGGGAGGTCTTCAAGGGCAGCCCCAGGTAGAGAGCATTGCAAGTAGCCAAACCGTGAGATGGTTAGGGCATGAATGATTATCTAAAGCAGGGGTCCTCAACCGTGGCAACTTTAAGACTTGAGGACTTCAACTCCCAGAATTCCTCAGCCAGTTGAAGTCCACAAGTCTTAAAGCTGCCACGGTTGAGGACCCTTTATCTAAAGGGCCTCTTGAAATATACAATTGGATACCATCAACATACTGCTTAAAGGTGACAGTGAGATATTACGACATTTTCTTTAGCTATCCAATATAAAGGAAAACAAGAGGACCGGTAGCCTAAATGGAGATCGACAGGACAAATAGGTATCAAATTAATGCTTAAACCAGTGTTTCTCAACCTTGACAATTTTAAGGCGTGTGGACTTCAACTCCCAGAATTCCACAGCCAGCAATGAAGTCCACACGCCTTAAAATTGTCAAGGTTGAGAAACACTGGCTTAAACCCAGTGCCAAAACGCAAATGACTTTAACTGTCATACTGCAGATTGGGAGTTAGGCTCGAAATCTGAAACTGCAACCCGTTTTGAAAGAGAAAGCAAGCAAGAATTCGTTGAGCAGACTTTCAAAAGGCCAAACTGATCCTATTTAGTAGTGTTCGGAGTTTTCGACGTTCCAGCCCCTTTTTCTTAAGGCAAAAATAAATAATAACAATTCACCCATTTACCATTTTTGCACTCCAGGCAGATAAATTTCCTATCGGGCTGTGAGCTCAATCCTAGGCATTCTATATGGAAGACCCTGTAGCATTCACCTTCGCAGGAGACCAGAGATTCACCGGTGCTTTCGCAAATCTTAAAAAGAAAAAGAAAAGAGAATGCAAATAAACTCGTAAAGCTTCTAATTCCAACAAGCTGAAAAGCTAAATGCTTTCATGCTGATCACCGTTACCATTTTAAAACTTCCTTTACTCTGGCAATGCTTTTCAGAGACCAGCACATGCCACAGTATAAAATGGGACAAGATATACTGACAGAAGAACATCAGAAGAACATGGAACGAAAGCAGAGTTAGCCTCCCGCTGCCACCCTCGGATGTTGGTATGGACTTTCTAGCCACTATTTCCCATTAAATTGTTCAGCTGCTCTTCATTCTGCTCAAATATGGTATGTGGGGAAATTGATATTCTTTGGCAGGCACATGCAAGCCCAGCTTCGCTAGGACAAAGTCTGCATGCATGCAGGAATAATATGACGAGGCACAAAGATCTTGCAAACAGGTACAGCCCAAACATGCAGCGATATTCCAGTTGAACATAAAGAATAATTTATGCCTCCAGTCAAGAACCTGTTAACGACCACACAACTCTCTTTAAATATGGTATGTCTGGGTTCATTAGGCCCCGTTACGGATTCTGCTAGGATCACTAGGAAGCTGTTATGGGCTCTGCTGAGGTTTACTTGTAAGTAAAATGTGGGTCATCCTCAACTTACAGCCACAACTGAGCCCAAAATTTCTATTGCTAAGCGAAACATTTGTTAGGTGAATTTTGCCCCACTTTATGACTTTTCTTACCATAGTTTTAAATGAATCACTGCAGTTGTTAAGTTAGTAACACGGTTTCTTAAGTGAATCTGGATTCCCCACTGCCTTTGTTTGTCAAAAGGTCGCAAAAGGCGGCCACATGACCCTGGGACACTGCGACCGTCGTATCAGCAAGTTGCCAAGTGTGCAAATTTTGATCACGTGACCATGGGGATGCTGCAATGGCCGTTAAGTGTGAAAAACGGTCGTAGGTCACTTTTTCAGTACCATTATAAGTTCGAACAGTCACTAAATGAACTGTCGTAAATCGAGGACTACCTGAATGGTCCTGATTTATACAGATGTGAATAATTAGGAAGGTAAGAAACAGTTATTACAGCTATGTTCACCTTGCAAAAGGCTTTTAGATGTTGAAATTTGATGACTTCCCCACCTATTGTGTGAAAAGTGAACTTGAAGGAGAATTTATCATCTTCACCGTATTTTTGTCTTATTTGCCATATTTATGTTTAAACTCAGCAGAATGAGAAGGTGATGAAAATCTTTTCTTTTTTTGTTTGCAAACTCATCTTTTTTTTAGTTTTGCACGACTGATTAAGTTGCAAAAGTAATTGCTCACTTATCTAACTAAAGAATTGACTCTCTAATCTTTCCGTGGGTGAAGGAGGAAACTCTGATCTGGTGGGGGATTAAAATCTGTCACTAGATGGCAGCAGATAAGCCAGAAAGAGACAGAGGAAGAGGAAGAGACAGAGAATTGAATCAAATAATAGAATAAAATAATAACTTTATTGTCACTTTGAATGCACACTAATTGGCATACATTAAAATGAAATTTCATTGCATTCAGCTCGAGAGAGAGAGAGAGAGAGAGACAGAGACAGACAAAGAGATACAGAGAGAGATACAGAGAGAGAGAGAGAGAGAGAGAGAGAGAGAGAGAGAGAGAGAGAGACAGACAGACAGACAGACAGACAGACAGACACGAATGGGAGTGACAGACCTCTGGGAAAACTGAATAGTACTAAATGATGACCTGAACAGCCTGTATGTGTCGGATAACTGCTGAGTGAAACAATGTGCTGAATTTGAGAGACTGCTCCCCATCCATCCATCCATCTTCCAAATCCATAAGGACTTCAAGGAATGCCCTCTGTTGTTGTTGTGAAGGGTGAAGAATGGTTTTCTGGGTTAGTCAGAACCAGCATGATGGAGACACCCAAGGAAAAACAGTGGATGTTCCCTGAGGGGAAGCAGCATCGTAAATATCCTGAAAACGTCTCAGGAACATTTCATGGGGAGTTTTTCAAAAGAGCTGGAGGTCAGGACCAACAAGCAGAGACTCAGAATGAAGATTAGTATGTGCTGTTATGGTCAGCTTCCCTCTCTTGAACTTAAGGCAGCAATTACTCTTCACGGTGGTGCCATCTAAGTTGTTTTCCTTATTTGAGGGTCAGTATAATTAAGGTGACGGAATTTGTTTTCTTGCAGAAGGCATCTTAAAACTAACAAGTGAAAAAAACCCTAATTTTCTTTTCCACTGAAGCAAGCAAGCAAGGAGAAATAAATGTGAAATATGGATAGGGATGCACAGAGAGGAACTGTACAAATCAGGCGGAGCCAGATCCCAACTGAAGGCAAGAACAAAATAAAGAAGATACACAATCGCACATATCTCCGAGAAGACGTGAATGTGATTAGACTATAAAATAACAAAGAAGCCTGAATAAAAAAATAATATGGATAACCTGTCAATGCATTTTAAACTAAGGTTTTTAAGACAGATGCAAATTAAATCAACCTACAGGTATAGGTAGTCCTTGACTTACAACAGTTCGGTTAGTGATCTTTCAGAGTTACAACAACACTGAAAAAAATGGCTTATGACCATTATTCACACTTACGACCACTTACATTTTCTTGTTTGTTTGTTTGTTACTTGTTATTATTTTACCTTTTGGTAAAGGTGATTCAACAGAAATGAAATAACTGATCAGGATGAGGGGCATAATTTATTTGCAGGTTTACACTTTTCATTTACCTGGCAAACAGTGTCTCTCTTATTAGTCCCTGAACCTCTTCTTGACAAACTTGAATCCACAGACTGGACGTCAGAAGCATCAGCATCTGCGGTGGCCGATGGGCTATCTGACTGCTTTCCAAAACTACCCTAAAATAAAGCATGCACAGTTGTTTCCATTTTTTAGAAGAGCTCTAGAAATAAGGATCAGTGTTAAATCCAGTTCATTAAAGAGGAAAAAAAAAAAAAAACCCCAGCTAACTATTTCCATAACTTCTTTGAGCTCTGACTTAGGTCTATTAAAATGCTGTCCTTGGTGTAATCTCATCTACTGTAGGGAGGAAATTTGCAGAAAGATGAATGCATTGCTTGGATGAGAAAACTTAAATTCTGTATAAACAAATATATCTCTTTGCAAAATTCATGCTGCCAGTTTTGGAGTGGGGAGCATCGGGGGAAATATTAACTACAGTGTAATCACCAGGGCCATTTTGCAAAAAAAAGTCTCAAACTGAGGATTTCTTTAAAAAAAAAACAAACCCTATATTTTCTACCCTCTTGAAAAACTATCAAACCAGTGATTTAAATTCAAAGCATTCACTTTCTGTTTGGCCTTCTTTATATGGAGCTCCTCATCACTGTGCGATGGTGGAGGCGCCTGGAAAGTTGATTAGTATCATCATTACAAATGTCTACGGTGAGAAGCGGGGCATTTAATCATAAGATGCCTCTTTCATTTGAAAACAAATACGTGACACTAAAAAGAGAAACAAGTGGCTCAGAATCCTGAAGGCAGAACAGTAGAACACCCCTAAAATGCAGATTCCCTCACTCCAAATCTTCAGCTTTATCATCTAACTCAGTGGTTCTCAACCTGTGGGTCGGGACCCCATTTGGGGTCGAACGACCATTTCACAGGGGTTGCCAAACAACACAGTCCGCCATTTTTTCCCCCTTTTCTTTGGCCACGCCCCTGGCACCCAGTGATGCATAAGTGGTTGGGGGTCATCACAACATGGGGAACTGTATTATGGGGTCGCGGCATTAGAAAGGTTGAGAACCACTGATCTAACTGAAGCCCCTTTCAGAAGAAATCAGAAAATAATATAATGTGCTCGGTTACAGTGACCACCAGGAGGGACC
Source organism: Crotalus tigris (assembly GCF_016545835.1). Classification (NCBI taxonomy): domain Eukaryota; kingdom Metazoa; phylum Chordata; class Lepidosauria; order Squamata; family Viperidae; genus Crotalus; species Crotalus tigris. Next base: position 1,880,700 of record NW_024097072.1, on the reverse strand, counting down.
ACATAACCGGTTTTGCCTTATTGGGACTCACCAGATGTGGGTAGCTAGATGTTACTGCTAACCTGAAGATAAAATACACTAAGATTTCTCTGATCTGAATCTTTGACTGAATTATATGTAGAACTGTAAACAATGCAGAGAAAAACAATATTTCAGCCCTAACCTAACCACCCCCATCAAGCAAGTGCTAACAGTGATTGGTTAACTGTTCTCCTTCGTTTTCTGGGCCAACTCTTTCCATTTTGTTTGCTTAATGGCCTTAAAAGCTATAATTTTCATGTTTGTTCCCAGCCTTGTCTGCAGCAGCATTTTATGCAATTCTACTTTTTTTCAATATTTTGCTCTTTCAATGTAGAGAAAAGACTAACAATAACACTTGGAATATAGAATTCAATAGATCTTAAGGAAAGAGCAGAAATGGAATCTGTGTAAACAATGTTGATTTAAGTGTAGATAGGATACATCTGTTTATTGTCCAAATGGGGTATTTTTTACATCCTTTACAATTGTGTTTGCAAACAAAATATATTCAAAGAAGATTAGCAGCCACAAACATTTCAGTCCCAAGGTTTTAAACATAAAGCAATCTGTGAAGCTGATTTATCAAAATTATTTGTCAGTTTCAAAGCTGTGGCCGAATAAATGCCAACCATTTACCTGTAAATCATTAAGTCCTCTTGAATCAGAATCGGAGGTATCTCTGTAAGCTGAGTTAGCCAATTCTACATCTGTGGAGGCACGACTTCTTTTCTTTAGAGGTTTACAAGAATCTGAAATCTCACTGGCACCTTAACACAACACACCGGAATTAATTCTAAAAGATCTCTCAAATATGTAAGCTACTGAAAGAGAAATTAAAAACAACGGCAAGAGAACTAGCCAAACTGCATATCTGACTTAAAAGCTTTTTAAATTTACAACTCTTCTACTTTTTTTTGTGTAATGGTAAGCTAATCTACGATTTTAAAAGCAGGGCTTTTCCAGTGCAACAATGCTGTTAACTGTTGGATAGGGGATTCAAGGTACATCTTCTGTTCATTTATACCTTATCTTCCAAATTAAAATCCCCCCAAGGCAGCTCACACTATAAGAACTAAAAGCAATCACACAATTAAAAACACATTGGAATAAACTATTTTAAAAACAGAGTGGAAAGTCAGCATCGGCACAATATTGCTTAATCAAGTCGTTTTTATAGCATTTTTTAAAAGGGTGAAGAGTCAAGCATAGAGTGATTTGTGGTTTGTTTGGATATTTTATTTGGGTATTTTATTTTGATCATACTTTTACCTGTTCAAAAAATGCCATCTCAGAAGCAATTGAACATACATTATCAAATGAACATGAAATCAAACATCCTTCTATACCTAGATCTGAATGGTATTTATTACATTACAGTGCCTTGGAGGAGGCAAACAGAAATGTTTGGAGTCAGTGATGACAGAAATTTGGAGGAAGGAGGTAATAATAATAATAGTAGTAAAGTTGGAAGGGACCTTGGAGGTCATTTAGTCCAACCCCCTGCTCAGGCAGGAAACCCTACACCATTTCAGACAAATGGCTGTCCAGTCTCTTCTTAAAAACTTCCAGTGTTGGAGCATTTACTGCTTCTGGAGGCAGGCTGTTCCACTGATTAATTGTTCTCACTGTCAGGAAGTTTCTCCTTAGTTCTATGTTGCTTCTCTCCTTGATTAGTTTCCACCCGTTGCTTCTTGTCCTGCCTTCAGGTGCTTTGGAAAATAGCTTAATTCCCTCTTCTTTATGGCAGCCCCTGAGATATTGGAATACTGCTATCATGTCCCCCCTTGTCCTTCTCTTCGTTAAACTAGACATACCCAATTCTAGCAACCGTTCCTTATATGTTTAGCCTCCAGTCCCCTAATCATCTTTGTTGCTCTTCTCTGTACTCTTTCTAGAGTCTCAACATCTTTTTTACATCGTGGTGACCAAAACTGGATGCAGTATTCCAAGTGTGGCCTTACCAAGGCATTGTAGAGTGGTATTAATACTTCACGTGATCTTGATTCTATCCCTCTGTTAATGCAGCCTAACACTGTGTTGGCCTTTTTGTGGAAATGAAAGTCTTCTCCTAGCTGTTCCCAACATAGCCTATGCTTGGACAGGAGATATGACAAATGCGGGACACAAAAGAACTACCTGAAGCAGGCCTAAATACTAGCCACCCTAACCCTTCAACCTGAAGCTTGTAGGGGAAGAACAGGCAGAGCCTGGGGAAGGAATAAAGAGCAATCGGCCTAGAGTCATTACTTTCCCGTTAAAAGTCTAGATCCATCCCCTCTTGAATTCTGTTGATATCAGGTGCAAATAACCAGAAGCATTCGTTGAGTTCAAAACAGAGAAGAGTTTATTACTGCTACCTCTATACAAGAATATAGTCAACTAACAATCAATTTTGGTGCTAGATAAGGGTCAAAGGAATTCCTGGATTTGGGTCTTTTGTGACAACGCAATGACTCCAAACCGATGACAAGTTTAACCCTGCCTTCCAGTTCGGCTTGCTCTTCTCCTTTAGTTGACTCTTATCTAGCCCAATTTACTATTGATCTTTAGTTGACTAGGCATGAGCAATAAATCAAATGAACTGGAGCTTAATGTGTGGTCCTGACTCTTCCAGCCTGATAAAGCTCCACACGTTATCATAAATTGCTTAGAACTAGAGTGGGAGAACCCTACGCCTAAAGTCTTTCAGAAGAAATGAAATCTGATATATAACAAATCCACTTGTTCCACACCTAAGGCTAGAATTCACTCTATTAATTATTCTTGCCAGAGATTTAAGAGAGGATGTTTGTGCTTTCATTTTGCGCATTTTCAAGCCTGCTTTGTCAGAAGTTCTGCTTCACTGCCTTTTGACACAACCTGGTTATTGAGGGTTAGCATGACAATAAACTATATTTATTCGGCAGCATACTAAGAATGTTAATTTATAAATCTGTCAGAAAGCTTTAGAGATCGAGAAACGAGATAAACGACAAGAAATAAAAGCCACACTAACCTTTTTGTAATCCAGTCTTCACTGCTGCCTGTGGGGCTGTTTCTACCTGTTTAGACAGGAAAATGAGTGGTTAGTAAAGGAATTTCTTGTTCCCTAGTACAAAGGAGAAAATGTAAATTCAATGCAAGCAGTTAGTATATAAGGAGTCACATTTAAGGGTTTTTTTCCCCCCACCCATACCCCAAATATATATATATATTTCTCTTTTGTGGATTTAATTAAGACTGCCTTCCCTAAACAACAGAAAACTTCAAAAACATTCAATATATTCATGAAGTGACAGGAAGGCTCTATTTTTGTCCAAGATCAATAAAGGGGTTGGGGGAGGGTGAACTACCAAGCTTTGGGCTAGAAGAAGGGGGGGAAAAAATAACGATAGCTGTAAAAGGAGAGAGAAGCAGGACACTCAAATTCCAATTGACATTTAACTTATGGACCCCTTTAAAAGCAAGAGCATCTGAGGACATGGGCTTATCCTCTATATAGAGTGGAATGAGACAGCTCGCCACGGTCAGTTCACTGCGCGCAAACTTACCACAGCCAACTCATTGTGGGACAACTCACCACGGGACAATTTTAACCATTCAATTTATTTAAAATAAATTTTAAAAATTTTTTTTGGATTTCTCTCCTTCGCATTTCATTCTGTCCCTCCTTTCGCGTCCGTTCTTTAACGATTCTGTTCCACCATTTCTTTGATATTAGCGTTAACTCTTGTTCCGCGGCAAGTTGGCCGTGGCGAGTTGTCATAGACCCATATAGAGTTCTGCAAAGGCAGAAGAGGGAAGAGGGCCGGGCAAATGCATGGCAGGCCTCTGTACAGCTGGAAGCACCGCTGACACAGCACATGGGGAGACGGGTGGGTGACCTTGTGAAGTCACTGCAAGGCTTTTTGTATTCTGTGCCTTCGATCCTACACTGAGAGGCGCTTTTCGGCAGGGGAACATCCAAGTTGTGAATTTCACAATGGAAGCAGCTTCTTGGCTAAAGGTCTCGCTTTTTAGGCTAAAAACTGTAATTTGAAAATAAAAAGAAAATAACAGTTTCTCCATAAGGTGATTTACATAGGCAGGTTAAGAAACACATCTCAAAAATATTTATGAAGGATTGTTCTATAATGTTTGAAAAATATTTTATTTCATTGTACAATGGATAAAAACATACAATAGAAGGATTTGTATAGGATACAATTGATAATACAAATATAAAATCTAGACAATCACTTTTTATTTTGCTACCACTCACTTGCAACAGAATTAACATTTGTGTTTCTCAGTTGAAATTAATATTCCAGTTGTCATCTTAAATTGAAAGGACGCAGATTTAATTTGGAAAGTCACTGATGTGAACAAATATGGTTGCTGAATCCTACAATATCAGTATGCCTTTCTGAACATATTCCATATTCAAGCTTACGCAATACAGTGCTTCTCTGATCATTAAGCTTTTCTATATGCTTTTCCTGAAAAACATCAGTACAATATACTATGTTGATTTAATTAGTTACATAGTATAAAGCAAGCAGAGATTACTTGGGGAATGAATTATTTAAAAAGAAAAAAACCTGTGTTGAAATCTTCCTTTAAAATCCTTATTTTGGAAATCTAACTCAGGAAGAGTTTTGCGGGGACAGCAAAGCCAAAGCTTAAAAGCCGGAATAATGAACTGGTATTTTAAACAGAAGGTGTTTAGGTTCATATTAAGTAAAAAAAATAATCATCATCATAATAAAAAAATAAAAATACCATATGTAACATTTATTAGAAGTTGCTGTCTTTTCAAATGATTTGGGCTGTTAGGGAAAGTGTGTTCTATTTTATATTCCAAAATAAATTTCCTTTGAATTTAAAAACCGAGAATACCCAAATGGTTGAGAAAACCCAAAATGTAATAACCTTCTTGAAACATGCATCGTCCACAGACAGCATGAGTGGCACAGTGAAGCAACTTGCACGCCCCTCTTCACTTGCAACTGACTATTTCCAAAAGGAATATACACCCTTCGCGGTCCATACTCAAAAGAGACACCCTGTACATGTTGTTTCTTCTTACAAGAAAAAAAAAGGCAACCCAAAACTATGTTCCATCCTGTTTGCTGTCAGCATGCAGGCTTTTGGCCTTCACTCTTAGAACCACTTTTCAAGAGGGTCTAATCCAGGGGTAGGCAATCTGGGCTTTTTTATGACTCGTGGACTTCAACTCCCAGAATTCCTCAGCCAGCCATGCTGAGGGGAAAGCAAGAGGTTTCCAAGCTGAGCCATGCTGGCTCAGGAATTCTGGGAGTTGAAGTCCATGAGTCATGAAGGGGCCAAAGTTTCCCTCATGCTGGCTGAGGAATTCTGGGAGTTGAAGTCCATGAGTCATAAAAGAGCCAAGGTTGCCTACTTTCTCGGAAAGGGAAAAAGACAACAACCCCCCACCCCACAAGTGCCAGCCTCAATATACTCCAACTGCTATACTAAGATGCAGACAAAGTGGAGCGCAATCCAGAGAACTCACTGAAACATAAAAATCAACACGGCTCGTAACAGAAACGGGTGTCGCATTCATGAGAAGGTCTACTTTCTCAGGTCTCCAAAGCATGAATGATGCTGTCAGTGGAAATCAGTTGACCAGCAGAGTTTATTAAGGGGTTGGATCTCAAGAAGGAGAGTCCCCCCCCCAAAAAAAAAAAAAAAAAAAAAGTTGAAAAAAAAATAATAATAGAGAGGGTAGGTGGGGTTTAAATAAAAAGGCATCAATATAAACGTGAAAACAGGTATGACTACGATATATTTTTAACTCTCTACATGGAGGAAGCCAACCTGCTCCTTTTTGATCTTCTTCTTTGGCACAACCTCAGTGGATTTCTCAGACTCTGAGCGAGTTCGTATTGATCTTCTCTGTTGCTTCTTTTCTACAGAACCTGAGGGAAGAGAATGGTTTCCATTACAGGAGTCTCTCTCTCTCTGTCTCTTTCCTCAATGAGGGATGATGTTCAATAGCAAAGTCCTGATTTCTCTACATTCTTCTTGAGGGCATAGACTTTAATCTGCCAGCTGACGTTCTGGCTGCAGGCAATACATCTCAGTGCTTCAGGCAGAGTCCTGAGTTCGGGAAAAGACCAGCTTTAATACGAAGATAAAGGGGAGTTCTAGAATTCAAATTATTAGGGAGGGGCTAACTTTCCAAACCAACCACCATCAAAGAGGTTAATCTGTTCTTAATTTCATTTGCAAAATAACTGCCTATCCAGGAGGCATAGCTTCGCGCTATCTAAAGAGCCAATTCACTTTCAAAATGTTCTTAAAACACTTCTTAGCACCTTATGTTAAAAAAAAAAAAAAACTTGTGGGAAATAGGAGGACGTGCTATATGGTGATGGACCAACTCCAAGGACAGTCACTGACAATGCTTAATCTCTGGCATCAGAAAAATCAGAGTTCAAACTCCCTAAAAATGTATGCCTCTATGTACTTCAGGCCAAACATCTACTTCACACAACACAGGGTGCAGCTTTCATAGTGAAAATGGAGATCCTACCCTTTAGGGGATTCTTATCGAGAATTTTGTTATCTGCAAATTCTCCTTAAACCTATTCATTAGATAGTGGTCCATTCCATCTATTATGAAGGCAGGGAAAAATAAAAGGCTGGATCCAGGAAGGAAACTGGAAGGTGCTACTTAATGCAGCCATGATTCTTCCTTCTAAAAGAATATGCCTCCTACACCACATTAAATGTGTGGACCACAAGTCGTGAAAACCATACCTTGGAAATTAATTATTTCATTCCAAACACCATGACAATAGAATGTTGTCAGCACTCTTAACCCACTCCTGGTACATCAAAGGTCTCTTCCTCCTACCCTCCAAAAATCAGTCTCACAAAAGAAACACCCAGTTAATTGGGCCTCTCTCTCCTTGCATTACTCAACCATACATGACTAGAAGTAGCTTCAGAATACAGCTGAGTTCCCATGAGCACCTCCTGTTCATTTAAGAAAAGGCTGCCAATTACTAAGCTTCAGATGAGTCTTTCTCATCTAAAAATTCAGATAAAGACTAGATCAGGGATCTTCAAACTTGGCCCTTTTATGACTTGTGGACTTCAACTCCCAGAATTCCTCAGCCCGGCACGCGCGCCTGGCTGAGGAATTCTGGGAGTTGAAGCTGAAATGAACAACCCGATTCTTTAAACTACGGCCACAGCGTAAAGTGGGAAGTCTACTGCACCTTCACTCTGCTATTTATATGAGCAAAGGCCCTACCACAGTTCAGCTGGGCTTCCAATGGGGTCCTCTCAAAAGTCAAATGGCATTCCAGTTAAGCTCAGCTACCAGTATCTACATGGACCACTGTGGAGAATTGGTTGGCCATGGCTTTCCTCAATGTTTCTTAGTCTATCCTTTGACTCTGGGTTCTCTGATGGTCTTCCAGTTCATATCAACCAGCTTAGCCCTCATCGAAGGTCAGTTGAAGCCCTTTCTTTGGTTTTCATCTAATACTTTATCCTTGGAACACATCGGATTCATTTGGCCTTAAAGCAGGAGCCATAAACTTTACTTACTTGCCAACCCAGATGTTTCTGGAGAGGGTGCACTTTGTGAGGAGGCTCTCTCAGTTCGCGGGATGGAGACAGAAGTGACTTTGTCATGCCCTTTGATGATTATCTCTGGTTTGTTTCCTATGCCCTATTACAAATGAAAAGAAGGGGCTTTGAGTATTTCTAAATTAGGGTCTTTGAAAGAAATACATTTTTTCAAATATTTAGCACAGTACACACACACACACACACACACACTGTGCTATATATGTAGGTCTTTGTTCAGAAGCTTCAGAACTGAAGAAGCAAAACTTCTTCAAGGAAAAACAAAAGAAGTCCAGTTGCCTTTCGCAAAAGCACCTTTGGGACAACTATGCCCTGGATGATTGAGAATTCTCCATAAATGTTAAGTGCAAATGGATTTGTGCAGGGATTCAAGCCTGGGCAGACAGTGAATGATGAATGGATGAATTTGTTTTTTTTTTTTGTTGTTTGCTGAAAAGCCGGCAGGGATGGTAGCTAGGATAGCTCCATGAATGTGCATGTATGCAACAGGGATCATCTGAGAAAACGCATGACCTTACAAAACAGCAGAACGGGTGAATTTAAGCATAATGGTTGCGATTCAATATTAAAGAAGCGGATGTCATGTGTCTGACTAATGAAACACTTCAAAGAGTTTTCAGGCATGGTTTAAACTGAAAAAATCTTTATTAGCAGAGACGTGTCAGCACGGCATGATGGATGCCAAGTTCTGAATTTCCCTTCCCTTTGCACATAACATTCCAGGCATTTTCCCTCCCCTATTTTGGGGTCATGATTCACATCTTCCAATTAATTTAGAGGGCAAAGATTCACTTCCAGTTCATTTTCGAGGGCTTTTCCCTCCTCCCTCCTTCCTCTGAATTAACTCTAAAAGTGCCAGACAGTTCAGCATAATTTGTCAAAAGCAAGAATATCCAATATTAGCAGCGTTGACATTGAATCTAAATTTTCCTGCTTTTGCAAATTACTCTTTTGAAATAGGAATGAGTTAACAGATTTGTCAAAGATAGCAGGTAGACAATTCCGCTCTAATTATCACTTTTTTTTTTAGTGAATAGCTGTCCACACATATTTACTCAAAGGAAGAGAATTATGGTATCTGAAAAAAACAAACAATTAAATAGGGTGCAGGGACATCTCTGGATGCTATCTAATACCTGAACACTGACCAATTTCACACAACGTATTACTCCCGGAAGCAAGTGCCCTGAAAATAGGACTACTGAACCTTATTCTTGACATTTGAAGGTCAAAGTAATTCACACCAATATTTTATACTGCCTGCAATCTGAAAGTACCTAAGGAAGCTGTCAACCTCACAGTAAATTCTTCTGAACTCCATGGGACTTACTTCCAAGTAGTTCTGAGGACGACTGCAATTTAAAATCTTTAATACTGGTTTGCACAAATATTCCTTAAGAGAGATGCGTGTTTCTTTACCTTTGCAGAGTAAACAAACTGATCAATGAATTTTCCATTCCCAGCTGCATTCTGAAGAGCAAACACTTGTTCAATTTTAACAACTGGAGACATATTACATTTCTGAAGGTCCAGCGTTCCCTTGTGCATGGTTATTGACGCTGGGAGGGATTTTCTGGCGGCAGCAGTTTTCCACTGGATTTTCACCGGAGGGGCTTCTTCATCTGGACTGGACTGTCTCCTCTGACTATACCTCCGGACCTCCGTTTTGGGTGGGGAAGGTGCGGCCAAAATGTCATCGGTCTGTTCTGCCGGAGAGTTTGGCGATGATTTAATTTTGCGGTTCTTTTTCGCCTCAATCTTAGGCATGACAGTCCGTTTGGCTTTTGATGATGCCTCCTCTGGCTCTTTATCTACGTAGATGAAGGTGTACTGCTCTATCCTCTCTTCCAGACTCATTTTTAGCGCTGTCTCAGCATGGGCAATGCCAATATCCCACTGGGCGCGTTCTCTCTGCGGCCTGGGTTTGCGAATCTTAGGAGAGAAAAAAAGATGTTGCATGAATGAAGCCCCTCTTATAAAATGTGCCCAAATGAAAACAGGTTTGGCTTCAGCTGCCATGTCAAAGTATTTCCAAAGAGACAGCTGTGTCAGTGTTACTAATGAGTTAGTAATCTATCAGCTTAAAGCAGCTTATTTCAGGCATCCCTCTCTTCTTAATATCTGACTTATGGTACAGATTCTGAAGTTCTCCTGACTATCAACACAGTCAGACTACTTCATGGAGGAGGAAAAAAAACAACACCACCACAAGACGTTAACAAATAAGGTCAGCAGAGTTCAAAATGTTTTGCAAGCTAATACTAGTTGGCATACAGTGTTAAGTTTGTTGTGCTTCCTTACGTTACTTGGCAACTCAAATAATCTGAATAATTACACAATCCATCTTTGATGACAATAACTACAGTAGACTTGCATAACTACAGAGGAACATTATTTAAGGGAAGTATAATCAGCAAGGTTGATGAATAAGTAAGCAGCCTCAATTTTCAAACCACTTTTTCTGTGCCTTCAGCATTTTCCTCCATGCTATTGAACAAGACATGTTGTATTTTTAAAATATTAAGCCTATCAAACTCTTACGATAATTTTCCCATTGAGGATATATGCCATCATTGTTCAATAGTTGGCTTTCAAATTAGAGCAGCGTGATTCTACACGTTCTACAGAAGCTACCAGCTGCTCACTTCTGTTCCAGATTCAAATATGTTCTTTTCAACAAGCTCATAATCAAAGACGAAGGATCAGGCAGTTGTACATCTAGCATTCTACATCACACATATACATCTTCCAACATCAGGAAAAGTGGACTTTGGCAACATAAATGTTCACAGATCTGCCTAAACCTCATTGGTGGCCTTTATCACTTTTGATGGCTAAAGTCCACATTTTAACTATGAATTGAGTAAAGGCTTCTCCCAGCCCTGAATCTTGCTGTGTTTAAAGCCAATAGATGATATATTTTTCGGCACCAGCCATCATGTTATACGTTTATATCGTATCATCCCTCACCTGTCTCTGCTGTGAGAAGCCAAACTGCAATCATCATTCATCACATTTCTATTTCTACAACATTTCTGACATGCCACAGCCAGGATTTTATCAACTATTCCATGCATGGTTTTAGTACAGATTTATCTAGAGGTGTTACTACACTGGTAGCCCAAGCAACATATTAATAATACATACTTATATGTTACTGTTCTTATTGATAGCATCCTAGCTTAGTTGCAGGATCGATCTGCTTTGTACTGTGCTTCTTCAATGCACATAGCAACAGGGTGACTCTGCTCAGAGGCATATGTAAGTAGCTATGTAAGCTGAGAAAAAGCAAGCAAACAAATGCTATCAAGAAGTTTTATTTTTCAGCTGCTCATCACAATGGAAACACTGATTGGGGCTGAGAGGGAAAGACTGTCACAGGGCCACCCAGCCAGTTTCTATGCCTACTGGAGGACAAGATGTTGGGTTTGCTCACTTATCTAGTTCTTTAACCACTAGATCACACTGGCTTTCACACACTTACATAAAGATTTAAATGATTACTTCTTTATCAATTTTTTGCTACTTTAGCCTAAACACATTCCTGAAAAATTAATATTAAACAAAACAGCAAACATTGTAGCTTCTTTGTATCTCCCAGATGAGCGGAAAAAGCAAAACACAAATGTAAAGTCAATAATTACTGTTTATCTGCAACTTTTCTTACAGATTAGATCCCAACTTAGCTAGAAGGATGCTTTAGCCCTTAAGGGACGCCATGGTAAGAAGGCGTAAAACATCTTAGCTTTTCCTTCTATCACATATTTCAAGGTTTCATATATTTTCGGTTTTTCAGTTAAAACTCTCAAAATAATAATACAGATTAATTTTATGAGGCTCCTGTGTTTTGCCCATGATGCTGATGCAGAAAATGATACGTTCATGAAGAAATGTTGCATAGCTAGAGCCACATTATCACACTAGGTCCTTGGGGGGTTTTTTTGCCTTAAGGGAGAGGTCCCCAACCTTTTGAGCACTGGTTCCGTAGAAAGAGACTTTTCTGCGGACCGGAGGGGGCGTGGTTTTATGTACTGCCTTCATCCTGCGGATGGGGCTTTGCTTGTTTGCGTGGACCGGTCTCAGGCATGCCACGGCCCGGTGCCAGTCTGCAGACCAGGGGTTGGGGACCCCTGCCTTAAGGGCTGATGGCATTATCTGTCTTTCCTGAGAGTGCCAATCCAAACAGTAATTTGCTACCTTGACAGGCAAGTTTCTACAGAAATAAACAAACCCACCTATAACACTTTGAGTTATAACCTGTATGTTTATTATGATTTTATACCTATATACATGTATATGTATAAAATTATAATAAAATCACAATAAAAATACAGGTCATAAATCAAAGAGAGATAACTGGGTTTGTTTAACCATGTTATACATGGTTTGATTTGATGTTGTAAGCTACCCACAATCGCCTTGCAGCGAGATGGGTGGCAAACAAAAGTAATAATAAATACATTTTAAAAAATATCTGGTTCTATACGAACCGTTGTTCTCTTACTCGCTGCTAAAATAAGCGATCATTTCAGGCTGTACATACCTTTTGTTTCTCAGACTCTGCCACCAGCTGATCATACTGTTTACGTCCGTTATATTCTCGTACCCGCTTTTCATGTACCCAGGCCCTTTCAGGCTGGTTGCTAAAGAATTGAACATGATATTCTCGTGCACCTGGAAAGAAAGAGAGAGGAAAAAAAAATAAAACATTTGGCTAAGAAATTCCACCACTCACATTTTTCATTCGGGGAAGTATACTCTCACACCTGCCTGAAGTACACAGGCAAATTGAAAACATTCCCCGTTAACAAAAAAGAAAAAAAAAGAAAAAAGAAAAAAAAGAGCAAAAATATTAACCATCAACTTCAAACATGACCTTTAAAACTTCATTAGGTATAATTATGCAGATATATGCTGGCGTATACATATGAAAAAAGAATGTAAGGGGCCCCAAAGACTGTCATCTCTTTGTTTTAATTTAATCAGATTCTTGATCTAATCTGCTCAGTTTGAATTGTGAGATAGTAATAACAGAATAATCAATCGAGTCTGCTATTCAGAAAGTTTCTGAAATCACAGCTCAGACATTTTTCTTTACTGACCTCTCGTATTAATTTTAGTATGAACTTCGAGTTGAGGATCTCTTGAAACCATACAGGGCCACCAAGGATATGTCCCCACTTTGGACCAGACAAGATCTCCCACCTCAAACTTGCTATCACTCGCCTCTTGTGTGGAAACTGAAGACGTAGCCTGCTGCGCCTATAAGAGAATTACCCCCAAAAAAATTAAAAAAAAAAATTACATCACACAAAAGTGAAGAGATGTTATTACAGATGAGATATTCTGATGCAGAGCATTATGTGATATAGGTTATTGAATGTATCGATGAACGCATAGATGAATTAGTCCACATCCTGCACAACATTGTATTATACAAAAATAGATGACCTCTTTGTCTCTGGTAATCTCTTACTTGTCCTCCATCTGCCAAGGCAGTTAGGATGCTTTTTACAAGAGTCTCTTCCTAAATATTTTGGTCCGAGAGGCTCCTGATAATTCTGATAATAAAGTTCTTTGTCTTGAGGAGCAGCTGTTTTAATACCATCTACAATTAAAAACGCAGAGTACTAACCGGGGTGTCATCCAATGCTGCCATTTCTTCTCTTGGTTTTTCAGACTGGGTGCTAAGCCTTTCATTTGGTCGCTGTAAGTTAAAACAAAAAAAAGTAAAAAAGTAAAATAACGAATGAAAAAAATGAGTCATTATCAATGCAGGGATAAATGATTACCGAAGAAAATATTCCCAGGCACAGTGGTAAGCCTCCTGGTCTATTTTAAAGCTCCATTAATACTGCGTTTCTGCTAATGTTTTGGAGGTTTACAACAAGGCAGAGGTCAAAGTAGTATGGAAAAAGGAAGGCTAGAGCATCAATAAGTACATATAATTTTTTTCTGGTTATAAAACACTTTATATTTACATTTAAAGCTATATTGTAACAATATTATTTTATATTGTTATAAAAGAAAATTAGAACCAACAGGACCAAAAAGGCTGATCTAGGATGATTAGAATAACTTTGGATCCACTTAAACCATTTAGGTTTTAAGATAGTGGTTCTCAACCTTTTTAATGCCGCGACCCCCAACCGGTCGTAAGTCGAGGACTGCTCAACCGGTCGTAAGTCGAGGACTACTCAACTGGTGTAGCACCGTTTGCAGAATGGGACTTTTGGCGGGCTCAGCAGGGCAGAGACAGCCTGGACAATTCCTATTGGCTTTTGAAAGCCAATAGAATTAGAGTCTATTCAAGAGAGTCTATTCTATTGGCTTTCAAAAGCCAATAGAATAAAAGGGAGTAGCACAGCTAAGGAAAAGGGGGAAAAAATGGCGGACTGCGTTGTTTGGCGACCCCCGTGAAATGGTTCTTCAACCCCAATTGGGGTCCCGACCCACAGGTTGAGAACCACTGTTTTTAAGTACCACCAAAACATCTCACTGCAATGGGCATGTGTTTATTAATAAATGGACAAATCTAGACTTTAACAAAAAGGATATTCTGAGGGAATCATCATATTTCTGAAATAGTTTTTCAATTTCAGCAGCATTTAACATTGCTGCACAGGTTAGTCACTGCTGTCTTCCAGAATTAATCAAAAGTATACTTTGAAATTTTCTGAGAACTTGTTACTATTAATGCAGGAGTCCTCTTGCAGTATCTTTCCTTCCCAATATGATAGGCAAGCTGATTCATGTCTTCAACCTTTTCTTCCCAATAAAGAAACAGAATACACAACCCAGTGAATTACAACCTTCCTCGCTGATTCTAAACATATGAGCAGAATCCAGGCAGACAGCCAACTGTGACTGAATTAGAACAGGACCATTTTAAGATGTTTATTGAATTTGTAGTATAGAATGAAAGCAGAAATAGATGAGAATTATTTAACTGTAACGCCAAAGGAGGATATAAATTTAGAACCTATGAATAAGTAATTTAAACTTACAAATCATTCTGGGGACTGCAAAGCACTTGGCCAGCTTTTAAATTTATTTCATTTATGGACAGATATTTTGTGGAAATGTCCTGTCAGAGCTGTTCCACAGCAGGCCAGTTTTATTCAGGGGCATCGTTTTTACTTTCTCCCATTTACTGGAGAAGCTGAGTCACCCATATCATACATTCATTTTGAGAAGATTATCACCATCACAGGATTGTCCAAATGTGCCTTCTCAATGTCTTCTTCATTAGCCCTATAAAATAGGTCACAGTTACGATCTTCACAGAGCTACTGCTGAGACAACAGCAGTTTGCCAAGGCTATCCTTTGAAAGTCATCTAATGACTTATCAAAGTGACAAGGGCACTCAAAAAAGTGACTTGCAATAGGTCAGTGACGGCGAACCTTTTAGAGACTGAAACCGAGACTAGAACCCAAAACCTGTTTATGTATCATCGGGTGCCGGAAGGGCGTGGCCCACTGGGTGGATGTGGCCCATTGAGTGGGCGTGGCTGCGGTGATAACGGCAGACTAGGTGGGACTAAAAAGTTCAATCAATCAATTCCAACTTTGCGAGATCTTTTTTTTTTTCCATGAGAAGTTGAAACTGATTGATTGAACCTTTTTTTTTTTGGTACATGGCAGCGGAGGCCTAAAGCAAAAAGGTTTTATAAAACCCAGCTGAAGGCCTAGGACTGGGGCGACAATGCGTGGCCACAGAGAGAGCTCTGCGTGCCACCTGTGGCACACGTGCCATAGGTTCACCACCACGGCAATAGGTCTTTGCCCTTACAAATGTCACAACATCCCCAGGGTCATGTGATCAAAATTCAGGCACCTGGCAACTGGCGTGTACTTACAACGCGGCTCCAGTGTCCTGGATCATCGGATCTCCATTTGCAACCTTCTGAATTGACTTCTAACAAGCAACGTGAAAAGGGGCAGTCTGATTCGTGTTAACGACCAAGTCATTCACTTAATCACAGTGATTCACTTAACAACTATTACAAAAAGGTTATAAAATCGGGCCCCCCTCACTTAAAAAAAATCACCTTGCTTAGGAACAGAGATTGCAGGGCTAATTGCAGTCATAACTCAAGGACTACACGTATTGTCGCTTGAGCTGAAATACGAACTAGGTAGGTATTTCGTGACAATAATTCCTTTTTAAAAAATATTTTTAATGTTTTAAGTAAGGTACTTACAAAGGCTTTTTACCGATCTGTTTTTCTTTTGTTAAATTGTAATGATGGATGAAGAGGTGTCTTCCTCCCCAGTTGCCTCGAATTTGCTTTTCGGAAATGAGTTTTGTTTCTCTACGCTGTGTTTTTCACAGAATCTTTAGAAGCGAGCATGTACGAAGGGAAGGAATTTCCTAATTCAAGTTCCTTGCTAGAAACGAAACCCTGGTTAGGTTCTCCTTTTCTTCTTGCTATAAGCCTGTTAAAACAGCCAGTAAGCTACGTCTCCATTTTGTTTATGAAATTGTAAAGGCCAAAACTAGGACTTCTTCCCTGTTTAATAAATTACACGAGTTTATTAAAACATTGCCTTATAAGCCAGTTACAACACTGGTTTGCCACGGGCTTAGTTGAAACATAGCAAGGTAGTAGAGAATACTGACAATATTGCCCTTGCCCTGTTTTGTTCTAAAAGTGATTTTTATGGAGAAATCTCTAATTTAATGTAACTATTTAGATACAATATATACTCAACGTCTGACATGTGACAAAGCAAAGAAATGTTGGAGTAGGAGTCACATCTTAATACAGAAGATTCTCAAAGTGAATATAAAGTTGAAACAGAAGCGTTTCTTTTGGGTTTAATCGAAAAAGACTTGGGAAAAAAAGTTGAAACTTTGATGGTATATATGCTGACGGCAGCAAGATTACTTTATGCATAAAAATTCAATGGTGAAAAAAGCAAGGTTCTACATTTAGGCAAGAAAAACCAAATGCACAAGTACAGCATAGGTGGCACCATGCTCAATAGTAGTAACTGTGAGAGGGACCTCGGAGTCCTAGTAGACAATCACCTAAATATGAGCCAGCAGTGTGCTGCAGCAGCCAAAAAGGCCAACACAGTGCTAGGCTGCATTAACAGAGGGATAGAATCAAGATCACGTGAAGTATTAATACCACTCTTCAATGCCTTGGTAAGGCCACACTTGGAATACTGCATCCAGTTTTGGTCACCACGATGTAAAAAAGATGTTGAGACTCTAGAAAGAGTACAGAGAAGAGCAACAAAGATGATTAGGGGACTGGAGGCTAAAACATATAAGGAACGGTTGCGAGAATTGGGTATGTCTAGTTTAACGAAGAGAAGGACAAGGGGGGACATGATAGCAGTATTCCAATATCTCAGAGGCTGCCATAAAGAAGAGGGAATTAAGCTATTTTCCAAAGCACCTGAAGGCAGGACAAGAAGCAACGGGTGGAAACTAATCAAGGAGAGAAGCAACCTAGAACTAAGGAGAAACTTCCTGACAGTGAGAACAATTAATCAGTGGAACAGCTGCCTCCAGAAGCAGTAAATGCTCCAACACTGGAAGTTTTTAAGAAGAGACTGGACAGCCATTTGTCCGAAATGGTGTAGGGTTTCCTGCCTGAGCAGGGGGTTGGAGTAGATGACCTCCAAGGTCCCTTCCAACTTTACTACTACTACTACTACTACTACTACTACTACTACTACTATTATTATTATTAATTATTATTATTAAAAATGGAAGGACGCTTCGATTTCCACGATGGACAAATGGCTGCAGAAGTTGACGGGGTTAGCAGAGGGTGGACCGGACTGGATGGTGGCTTAGTGGGTGGGGTTAGGTCTGGTGTGGGTGTGGCAGGCACGCAGTCTATGTAAGGCACTGGGAGCAATCCACTCCCAGTGCTGACTTTGTTCCTATACGGAGTGAATTAAACTACCGTTGTCTCTTGTTCCTGCTTGCCAGCTATTTTGTGGAGCACCAGGATAGGACGACCTGACAGCTAGTCTATACTATTACGTAAAAGTAAAAAGTTGAGATTTGATGTTATTATTTTATTCTACTACACCAAAGGGAATGGAAAGTCAATGCCTTTTCTTTCCTTCCTCCTTTTTCCTACACTTTCCCCTTCCTTATCTTTCCTATTTTCTTTTGTATTTTTGTATCTTATAGTATCAGTACTTAAATATATATATCAGTGGATCAGCGAAAGCTAAGTTTGTTTTAGTATTGTAAATAGTTGCTTTTATTATTTTAAATCTTTTAACAATAAATAGCTGATTTATATTTCTCACGGAGTTCAAAGATTGTATATTATTGAATATATATTTATGTATATGTATATATACATATACATATACACACACATATATATGTATATGTATCAATATAATAAAAACATCTATCATTCTTAAGAGTGTTCTTTCAACACTAACAATCAAATGAAATTACTTTGCAAATGAAGTGAACATTTAATTTGGGAGATGGCATGGGGCCGAGAAGGAGTTTGGCTGTTCAGTCATATAGCATTATTTGTAAAGGCTGTTTTTTAATAACTTAACTACATTAAAAAAAATGTTGGCTGGCCACCAACATTATGCCACATTTCCGCATAGTTTAACAGCACCTTCGAAGACTTTTTACAGTGTATCCTATCACAGCAGGAAATAAAACTTTCAGCTAGTTTATGGAAACCTGGACCAGCATTTTTTGCAGAAACAAAGCAAACGTTTGTGCATCATATAGAGTACCGTGAACAACTGACTGAAAGGGTGACGTCACAACTTTGTGTGTCAAAAGTAAAGGGCTAAAGACAGAACTATGAGACCAATTCCACAAAACAAGGAGTTTAGTCAATGGAATCATAACAAAATGAAAGGAAGCCAAAATATGATCTGTATGTACATGCAATGACACAATCAGACAAACCAATATGGTCGGGTGGTTAAGGTGCTGGTCTAGAAACCAGGAGATGGGAGTTCCAGACCTGCCTTAGACATGAAAACAGGCTGAGTGACTTTGACCAGTCACTCTTTCTCAGCCCAACCCACCTCACAGGGCCGTAGCTGTGGGGGAAATAGGAGAGAAGAGTATAGTATATATGCTGCCTTGAGCTACTTATAAATAATAAATGTTGGATAAAACGCCAATAAAAAAAGCAAACAAACAAAAGAAATAAATATTGCAATGACATACTTATGTCAAACATCAGAGACAAGTATTAAGTTTGTGTAAAGTCATCACACATGCTTCCCCTTGACCCTTCGGTACATATCTACGGTTAAGGCTTCAGTCTGAGAATAACCCCCGTTGAACTTAATGAAAATTTTGAATATGTATAGATACAACTGGACTGCATTGAAGAAAAATTTTGAAACTCCAAAATTATTTTTATCTAAAATATTATTTTTAACACCCTTCGGGTAGATGATTTGATTAGCCAAGTACTGCATGAAAATCAGAAATTATCATGTGAAGCTAAATAAAGTGTAGCCTGTTTTATATGAATTGTTCTCAGCATTAAGAGACTTCTGTGCAGAATACAGTTACCCTATTCACATAGGGAGGCTCACAATTTAATACAGAAAGAAAAAAGGAAAAAGACAGAAAATGCAAAGACCAGGAATTGTTGTTAACAGATAGAAAATGTACTGCATATGATTTTCACTCTCGCTCCCTAATTATACCCCAAAATGAAGCATCGTACAACTTCAATAGCTGTCATGTCACTCAGCTGTAATAAAATTACTGAGATATATTCACCCATCAATAGTTCTGTACAGTTTGACTCTAGAAGAATCTAAAGTTCTTTATAAATTATCCTGATAATTTGCACAGTTTGTTGCAAAGGGTGATTTGGATTTCTTGTATATGGTAGAGAAAAATCTAGCAAGATATATATATCTATCCTTAATAATATTAAAAATGTGAATCCTGGGAAAACACATATCAATACAATATAGAAAAAACGAACACCAGGATAAAAATAAAACAAACCTTTGGGCACTGACTGACTAAATTCCATAAAAGCCAAGCAGACAAGCAGATGAAAAAAAAATATTAAGAAAAAGACCCAGAAAAACAATGCTTTGTAGCATCATTATTAAAAAAAAGAAGAAGAAAAAGCTGATTTTTTATTTTTTTTACTCCACTTACATTTTGCTCCTCTGGCTCTAGTTTGGGAATCTTACGTGACTTGCGTTCTTCTGAATGGGAAGTGTCATGCTTGCCACTTTTTTTCCGCTTCTCTTTTCTCCCTTCATGCTTGGACTTGGCAAACTCGCTCGCTTGTACTTCATTTAAAAGATCCCCACACAGCGAGGACTCAAATAATTCCCTGCCGTTCTGGATAGTTTTGGTTATTTTTAGTTTGATTTCGGGTGAGCCTGTCTTCTTTGGAATCACCGTTTGGGATACTGAGGGAGGCGTGGGCTGAGGAGGCGACGGTTTTTCCAGAATTTCATGGGGCCTTAAGTTAGAGTTCTCCATTTGATAATACTCTGGTGGACTAAAGTTTCTAACGGTGCCAAAGCCGTTGGCAGAGCCATTAGGATACTGACTGTAGGATGGGTATTTGGTCTGAGGCTCGTACATGCCAATTTGGGGAAACCCATTAATGAGGGGCGGAAGGTCCTCTGCTGTTGGCGTGGGATACTGAAAACCTTGCTGCAACGCAAGAGCAGCTTCATAGGGCGTCTGTCGACCATCTTCCGTGATGTCGCTGTTGGCATCAAAAGCATCCTCTTGGCGGTTATTCGCCGAATCAATGAGTTGAGGTGGTTGCTGAATTGTGTTTCCCATGATCCCTTGCATGAAAGAGAAGGAGAAATCCATTGTTCTGCTCCAGCATCCTTAGCTTTCCCTTTTTCTCATAGGGCCTAAAATGCGAGAAGGAAAAAAAAAATGATTCTACGGCTTCTCTAGCAAAGTTTAGAAAAATCAAAGCAACCGCTGCGAATTAAAGTTAACAGGAATGTTCACTTTCTACTGACAAGTTTTCAAAGACTAGTATATGTATTACAGCATCAACTCTAGTGCATGGAGCAACCGCTTTTACGTCGTACACACACACACAAAAAAATGGGCTTTCTTTATTGTAGGCACAAAAGATCAGGTCCATGTGAAGATTTAATTAAACTGCCCAGGAATCTTCTTAACTAATTGTTAACACCTGCTTGGAGTTAGATAAGAATTCAAGCGTGGTTGGATTAGTTAGCTTACGGCTATGTAGGGATTTTAAGGCTGATCTCTCTTTTAACTCCACTCTTGGGCTCTGCCAGTCCTTCTCCTGCATCAGGTGAGTCAGTGGTCTATGAGAATGCAAACATGGAGCACAAAAGTATGCTTGGACACAAAAAGTTGAACAGTGCACTATTCAATGCCACTTGTTTGTGAGGTGGGCAGTTATATAGATTTGACATATAAATAAAAAAACAGCATTTTTGTACGCTCCTCCCCAGCAATTAATTAATTAATTAATTAATTCCTCTTTCTTTTCTCTCTCTCTCTGCCTCTCTCTCTCCCTCCCTCCCTCCCTCCCTCTCTCTTTCTCTTTCTACATACACACATACATATATGCATATTTCTTATCCACCTCAAAGAAGGGCTCTGAGCCTTTTTTCCTTTTGTGTTGGCATGTATATGTACACTTGAAGGACAGGTCTTTAAAGATGCTGCTTTTTGTTGCAACAGACTTACCATCACTATATTTGCACATTACACTCCAACTTAATCTCTTGTGGTTAACAGTGTAAAAATGTATCAACTGTGATATGCAACACACGACAGAACAATTAGGGCAATACAAAAGCTGTTCCAAAAAAGCAATTTGGAGCAAAACAAAATAAAAACGAGACAAGCATATTGTTTCATAGAACTTGATTTTCAACTCCAAGAGACTACATACAATAGATATTTTCCATGGTAATCTGTCTCTAGTCTGATCTTCCACCTTTGCACTCACGGCTATTGAAACTAAGTCCATCCTCCTCGCAACAAATAATGTACATTTTGCCTGGAGACACAAGTTTTTATTTTCTGCCTTTATTAAAAAAGTGACTAAGTATTTTCTCAGCAAGATATGCTGAAGCAGAAAAAGGAAACAGCTCTTCCACTGGAGGCCCACTGCTCTTCAAAAGCTCCATATGCACAAAGCAGAGGTTATCAGGCGTGTTGAAAATCAGATTAAAAGATTTGTGGCAGTATGGGAAAGCAAAGAGAAAATTATAGTATGGGAGAAAGTGTTGCAGAATTTTAGCAAGACTTTTGCCAAAAAAAATTCAGTTGTTGCATATTCCTCTGACAAAACAAATCAAAGTTCTATAAATGAGAAAGCGTCACAGACCATCATTTTGCCCATTAATATACTTAAAAAAAAAAACCACAACTTTATGGGACGATTAAGCTGCTTACAATATCCATGTATTTAAGCTCAGTTTTGACTTTTCTCAATGGTTTGCCACCACAAATTCCCTACTCCATCCCAAACTTCCAAGTATTTGTGGAATATAACTTGCCCAAAGTTAGGAGATGTTGTCATCAATTTCCCCCCCCCCCTGTCTGGAAACGGTATAAGATGACCTCCAAGGTCCCTTATCATCATCATCATCATCATCATCATCATCATCATCATCATCATCATCTTTGGCTCCTACACTGTCATCTCTTATATTGTTGGCATAGCCAGGTAGTCCTCGACTTACAACCGTTTGTTTAGTGACCGTTCAATAGGGCTTCGTATTTTATGACGGTTGCAGTGGCCCAGAGTCACGTAATCCCCTTTTGTGACTTTCTGACAAACAAAGTCAATGGGGAAGCCAGATGCACTTAACAATCGTGTTACGAACTTACAAACTGTAGTGATTCACTGAACACCTGCTGGCAAGGAAGGTTGTGAAATGGAGCAAAACTCACTTAACTAACATCTTGTTAGCAACAGAAACTTTGGGCTCAATGGTGGTCGTAAGTTGAAGACCACCTGTATGTAATAAACATTTTTTCTACATACCATGAACCTTTCTGCAGAAAAAATGTTCCAATGGAGATACATCTTTCTCTTTCAATTTCCCCAACCAATGACTTTATCGTCACAGGACAGCCTGTGAGATTGTTAACTGACCCAGAGGTACATCTGAAAATCAACATAGTGATAGCACCTCACCACATTGCCAGCTTTCCATCTAGTTAACCAATCTTTTACAACTGAGGTTAGTCACAGCAAAGATAATAATGGAGGCCAGGGTGTACAAAACACTGCAGTTTCGAAGCGGATTGCTTGAGATGCTGGCAAGACCACGTTGACACCGAAAGGAGCATTTTACAATCAGAATAAAGCAATGACAGGATTAGCCTTTGTTATGAACAAAAGAAGCAAAGGATGTTTCTTCCATTTTCAAATCTGTTCTATACCAGGAGGAAAAAAGAAAAAAGCCACAGCCATCAACCACTAACTTTCCCTCTACAAAAACAACACAAAAGCAGAAGCAACAGAGTTGGCTGTTGTGGGTCTGATATGCCTGTTCATTAAATGAAGAAAAGAGGAAGAAGAAATATTCTGATTACGACTGAAAGACATTGAAGTCTGGACAGGCTTGTGCAACTTGAAGGGAGCTAATATTCAGAGAAATAAAATAGACTTTCTGAGACACTTTAATTGCAAAATATACTTTAGAATGCAGCCACAATCTCATCATGCCTTGTACAACACTTGAAGAATACAAATGAGGTTATTCAGAGGCCCTGCTGTTAAACCTTACATCTAATGAGGCCATTC
Organism: Crotalus tigris; assembly: GCF_016545835.1. NCBI lineage: Eukaryota > Metazoa > Chordata > Lepidosauria > Squamata > Viperidae > Crotalus > Crotalus tigris. The sequence continues at coordinate 1,857,336 of NW_024097072.1, read as the reverse complement.
TTTCTAACACTTATTGTTATTAGTTAAGCAGAAAGAAAAGGGCTCACCCTTACTGGAATGTAACCGGGCTCACCAGTTCAAGAACTAATTATGCAAAACATTAGTAAACAGTTTAGTTTAGCAATTAGTCACCGACTGTAGCTGTGTGACATGCTAATTTGCATTGTGATTTGGCTTGATCTAACATGGGAAGGTAAAACTTAGTCACTTACTGGTTTGGGTGCCAGAATACTAACTGTAGCCTGGCCTGCTCTTGAATAAGCAGCACGAAGAATGATTTTGTATACTGCTGAGCCCAGTCTGTTAGCTGTTAACGCTTCAAAGTAAATGACACAGGATGTGCAAATCAAGAAGCAATTGATCTGCAGGGTTTCCATAGCTTAAATTTTGTTTTTCATCTCCTATAGGTGTGGCTTGATGGCGGGTAAAAAAAAAAAAAAAGAAAAGTCTTTCCCTTTCCTATATACCAGTGGTTCTCAACCTGTGGGTCGGGACCCCATTTGGGGTCGAACGATCATTTCACGGGGGTCGCCAAACAACGCAGTCTATTTTTTCCCCCCTTTTCCTTAGCTGTGCTACTCCCTTTTATTCTATTGGCTTTTGAAAGCCAATAGAATAGACTCTCTTGAATAGAGTCTAATTCTATTGGCTTTCAAAAGCCAGTAGGAATTGTCCAGGCTGTCTCTGCCCTGCTGAGCCCGCCAAAAGTCCCATTCTGCAAACAGTGCTGCACCAGTTGAGTAGTCCTCGACTTACGACCGGTTGAGTAGCCCTCGACTTACGACCGGTTGGGGGTCGCGGCATTAAAAAGGTTGAGAACCACTGTGTTAGAGGAATTATTAAATTGATGGAACATGTTATTCTCTATTGTCCTCTCTATGCAGGTGCTTGCCAAGAATTATCTCTATTCTTCACTAAATAATCTGGTCATTCTGATTTGGTTTGGGGGTCGCGGCATTAAAAAGGTTGAGAACCACTGCTATATACAGATATCAACTGAGGGAAGTGCAGCCGTGTTTTTTTTCCTAGTTAGCTTAAATCAGGGATGAATAATTGCAGAGCACACCTGATCCCAGACATCCTGCCGCTGAAATTCAGGGTCACGATAAGCCTTTTTTATGCTACAGTTCTTCTATGACCATAAGGTTGGGGATGGGAGCAAGAGGCTTCAAGCAGGCAAGCCAATTCTTATTTTTAGCATTAAAACCCCCCAACTCCAGCATTATAACTTAAAATGTATCTTGTTTCAAAAATCAGCAACCAATTTCAAATATTTGGGATGGCTCAAAGGACAAAAATGGGGCTAAATGCCTGCCAGAGGTCACTAACACTCGTTCCTACTCTCACCAGGAAAAAAAAAAAGCAAAACTTTGACTTCATTCTTTTTGGGGTGCCGGCTGTGCAACGTCCTCTCTATCCTTCAGCTCAGAGTTGCCATTTGTAACACAGAGAGAGCCACACTCCAAAGAAAGAAACCAATGCTCAGGAATGGCTGTCATTCTACCAAAAGAAAGCCCAGCAATGTTTTTTTCCCCACTGTTTTTATTGCGTCCAGGGCACGAAGTTCTTAACAGTAAATTAAAAATGGAAACATTACAGTGCATCACTGTTTCTGACTGCCATTTTCTACGATTTCTTTGAGCTTCCGCAAATGTTTCTGACACAACACTGCATCTATCAAGAGAGGGACAGGGAATCTTTCTCACTGGCCGGGAGGAAACACAGTGCTGGGTTCCTGTTGCCATTAATAGCAGGAAGCAAAATAATCTGATTCTACCAGCCAACCAACCCATCAGATCACTTAATTAGTAGGCACAGATTGCTTAATTTCCCACTGCTAATGGCAGCAAGAAGCCAGTGACCTGCATTAAGTCCCCTGGGGACAAAAGAGAAAAGAAGCATGTGTGCATGGATGTTTATTTTTATGAACTCAAAGGGAAAGTTATAGGGATATGAACGGACAACTTCTCATCTTATCCTTCTCATCTTTCCGACTACGTTCTCCTATTACCGTGGTGGCGAACCTATGGCACGCGTGCCACAGGCGGCACGCAGAGCCCTCTCTGTGGGCACGCGTCGTCGCTCCAGTCCTAGGCCTTCAGCTGGGTTTTGTAAAAGATTTTCGCTTTAGGCCTCCGCTGCCGTGTGCAACAAAAAAAGAAGGTTCAATCAATCAATCAATTTCAACTTCTCGCGGGGGGAAAAAAAAGATCTCGCAAAGTTGTAATTGATTGATTGAACTTTTTAGTCCCACCCAGTCTGCCGTTACCACCGCAGCCACGCCCACCCACTGGGCCATGCCCACCCAATTGGCCACGCCCACCCGGCACCCGACGATGCATAAGTGGGTTTTGGGTTGCAATTTGGGCACTTGGCCTCTAAAAGGTTCGCCATCACTGTCCTATTGGTATCTTAAGGTCATGATTACATTACTTTGCTGGGAGCGCCTGCATTGGAGACAAATACCTTTTGTGTTCAATCACACTGGGCCAATAAGGAATATTCTATTCCTATTCCATTCCTATTCCGTTCTATGCTTTCCCTTGTCATGGAAAATTGTGGCCACAGGGATGAAACACTTGCCAACTTCCCTTTAAGACAGACATGTCAAACACAAGACCCGGGGGCCGGATGCGGCCCGCGAAGTGGTTTCATGCTGCCCGCAAAGCCATCCTGGAAACAGTGAGGGAACAGCCCCTGCTGCCTTGGCCCTGGCCGGCCGGGAACCAATGTACAATTTTGTGGTGGTCATCTATGCTGAAATGCATTCACTCTTAGCTCCACAAGGCCATCTGGAAACAGCGAGGAACCAGCCCCTGCTGCGTCGGCCACACCCCCTGGGTGCGTGCTGGGGAGGTATCACCTTGGTGAGAAATGAAGAAATGCACCATCACCTGGAAGTGGCCAGCAAATGGCCCTCGCCTACTTCACCTATCCGGCTTGATGGGCTCTGCCCTGGTCCCACCCCTTTCTGCCAGAGACCCTCAGATCTGTCCCACTCTTGCCCAGGCACCCACAGGCACCCTTGACACAAATGATGTAGAGCTGGCCACACCCATTCCATCCACGCCCACCCAGGCCACACCCACCCGGCCTCCCGAGGGCAACCGCAATGCTGATGCAGCTCTCAATGAAATTGAGTTTGACACCCCTGCTTTAAGGCATACTCCAGATAAATGCAGTTTCGACTTTTTTGCATCCCACGTTTAGAATTACCCTCCCCCCAAAATGAACCCAAAACAAGCAACCCTCTTCCCAAAATGAACACACAAGGATGCTAGCCATCTTGAAGACCTTCTACTTTTGCAGCTTTTTACCTCACCACATGTGCACTTCACTGCTGAAGCAGCAGCGCAATATAGATGCCGAAAGGTTGGGTTTTGGGTTTTTTTTTGGGGGGGGGTAACACATTTTTTAAATGTGCAGTAAATGACAGTCTACTTCTGCTTTACTCTTTTGACAACAGGAATGCATAAACGGCAACATGCGAGGAAAAAATGGCATCAGCAAAAATGCAATCGTAAGGGAAATCTTGAGTAAGTTTGCTTTCCCCCACCTACCTGCCTTTTTTCCTCTGTATTTATTAACTTTCTGGCCCAAAACAACTTTAGGCATTTTTAATAGCTCACTATACAACAGGGCCCAATGAAACTCTGACAGCACTGAATTCCAACACATCTTTTCAACAGCAAGCCAACATCCTTCAAATTAGACAATCCAAAAGTTACATCGATTACAGAACCTGGAAAAATCAATAAGAGAACGTTATAAAACAAATGATTTGCAAAGGTTCTCTCTCAGACACAGAAAGGTATTGGCCCATGGCAACAGCAGGGCCATTTCAAGTTTCATTGTTGTGATTTATGTTCTGAAGAAAGTGAAATGCCAATAGATAGCTACCCCCTCCAGTTAATTTCTTGAATAAGTACGGGTGCAAAATATTACCGATATATCCTTTTTCACACGAATCTCTTTAAAATAGTTCTTGAGGGGTAAAGCCATCCATTAGCTTAAATTTTTTCTCCCTTAAGTCCAAACGCTATGTCACATCCTAAGTACAGTTTAAGTCACATGGCCACTTGCTTTCCGACTCTCAGGACTTATGATGGTAATTGTGGGGTTCAATTACGGTCATCACTCGAGGACTACACTATACAGCTAAAACACAGAACCCCGTGTTTTAGCTGTACAGTGTTGTGAAAACAACCTAAATGAAGGGTCAGAATAGTCACATGAGGTATCCTAATCCTTTACAGCAATTCCTGAACTCTTTCACGGGGGGAAATCATGAGGCTGCAATCCAGTTCTGAGATTCATGTAAGCTCCTAACATCACCACTCAAACAAAATAAGTGTCAACATGCAGCTTGAGAATCCAAATAATACTCCAGGTTTATTCCACCTCTGATCATCTTACTGTTTATTGAATACACTGCATGATTATGTTGAAACGAAACTAACTCTGAGATTCTGACACCAATTCATAGACTTGAAACAATACTTTCCCCAGCCAAACTTCCAACCTCTTACGTAGTCCATATAAACAAGTTCACTTTGTTATGGGAACCGTCTGCTTCAAATCCACACCTGTTCTGGTGTCCTTGACAAGGCTTCAGGCGCTCACGGTCTTCAGTTGAATTGAAGAAGTTTTGTTTCTCCATCTAACCCACTTGAAAGTAACACCTCCCCTCCTCAATCTAAAGGCAAGTTGAAATGCAGAGGCACGTAGCTGCCAAAGTTTCATCCTTGACAATAAGACTGCATTGATACAGAACTGTTCTCCATCTCTCCAAAAAAACTGCATCAATACACCCATTATCCATCCCTCCAATTCTGCTCCTGTGGAGTACAATGTATTTTGGTCTTTCATACATATATATTTCATACGTGCAATTATCCCAACCATTTCATTAATCAAACAACACACAAAGTAACATCCTTTGAATTCTGCCGTCATTTGAGATCATCCTGTGCTACCTAAGATAAAGTGAAGTTATAGGAAACAAATCAACTTTACCTATTCTTAAGTTATATCTTATCCAGTCTTTTTCCCCCTTCTGTTCAACCATGTTCAATTCTTGGAGACTGTCTGGACAAATCCCTGAAATTTCTTGGCAAGGTTTTTTCAGAAGTGGTTTGCCATTGCCTCCTTCTTAGGGCTGAAAGAAAGTAACTGGCCCACAATTACCCAGCTGGTATTGTGCCTAAGGCAAGAACTCATAGTCTCTTGGTTTCTAGCCTGATGCCTTAACCACTACACCAAACTATTCTCCAGAAGCTAACAATCATCATTCTATACCAGTGGTTCTCAACCTGTGGGTCGGGACCCCATTTGGGGTCGAACGACCATTTCACGGGGGTCGCCAAACAATGCAGTCCGCCATTTTTTCCCCCTTTTCCTTAGCTGTGCTACTCCCTTTTATTCTATTGGCTTTTGAAAGCCAATAGAATAGACTTTCTTGATTAGAGTCTAATTCAAAAGCCAATAGGAATTGTCCAGGCTGCCTCTGCCCTGCTGAGCCCGCCAAAAGTCCCATTCTGCAAATGGTGCTGCACCAGTTGAGTAGTCCTCGACTTACGACCGGTTGAGTAGTCCTCGACTTACGACCAGTTGGGGGGGGGGTCACGGCATTAAAAAGGTTGAGAACCACTGTTCTATACCAACCATGTTAAAAAGGCCAAGCTGTGTGCAGTAAAGTATGTGGGAACTGAAACGGGATCTCCAAAATCGTCCGGTATATGCTATATACTCATTTAGCAAATGATACCACTTTATATTCCTGTTCTGACAACAAGCCTGATTGTTTCTATGCATCTTTTCTTTCTGTACCAATTCATTCAGCTTCCAGTTTTACCAGGAATTTGGGGATAACAGAACAGAGGATGCCATAAGAAAACGCAGGCAGAAGAACATTCCAGGTAAATGTGATCATTACATTTTTGGAGGCAATTATGGCAAGGATGCTTTCATCCTCACTGCTTCTTCAGTAACATATACCAGCAAAAAATACACCAAGTGATGCATAACCTTCCTTAGTCTCACCAATGGGTTGATGTTGGAGGACCACTAGAAGCATTCATTAGTGCTATTCATTCACAAAGTACTTATGTCAGACTGCTCCTTCCTTTCATTCCTTTCAATTATATTATCTGTAACCCATTAATGAATTGCCGAAAGCAACTTGCGTTATGGGAAGGTGTTTAGTTTTGAGGCCTGAGGACATTTACTACATGCTTAAAATGCTATAAAAAGCAATAATTGCCATTCTGTATTTTTCCATGATTTACTCACGTGCTGGAATTCATTATCAGAGTGGTTCACACCTGAAAATTAATATTCTACAAGATGACCAGCAGAAAGCAAATTATGTTCATTTCTAGACCAAATTAAAAAAAAAAAGACGACTCCTATTTACTTTGGCTGAGAAGTATCAGTAACAAAATAAGATGATGAATTTTTAATCCTGTAACTAGGGCCCATCGTGTAGCCAAACATAAGCATGTTTACTTTCCTTTGCTGTCTTAACTCTTCTATAAACATTGTGGTTTGGAAAGTGCTTAGGTTCTAGTGTGGCCTTCCTGCTAACAACAGCGTGCTTCAAATAAAATACAACAGTAACAAACTAATATTAATTTTCTAATGTAAACTGCGCTTGGAGAAGCAATGCAGATTTGGAAACAGAAAAAAAATGGCCCTTGAGACTCAGAAAGGCGGAAGAGGGGGGAATTTCCTATCTTTGCCAATTTACCATTTGTGAAATGGGTGCTTTGCTACGCTGCCTATCTATAATTTTGTATCTGTAGAGTGAAGTCAGCCTCTGCCCTCTTCACAGCTTCCTGAGGAAAGAAAGCCTGTGGTTGTTTTTTTTTTTTTTTTGTAACTAGAGACAGGCCAAATACAGCAGACATTTTGTGGTGATCACGGTGACATTTTCTCAGGTTTCCAAATCTGCCTGCAGGGCCAAAAAGATCAGGCAGCCCAGATGTCTCTATGGCCCAGCCCTGAGCACGCACGAAGAGCTCTGTTGGATCAAGCCAAAGGCCCAGGTAGATCAGGATTTTCTCCCCAGGGAACAGAACATTCCCAAGGCTGCCCCATCCAGCAATTAGCTGGAGGATTACTGTCACTGAGACTGAAGATAACAATGAGCAATCTTCGTGGTGTTCCTTTCAAAATTCTGTTTAATACCAATAAATAAAGGGATGTTGTTGGGTTGGGTGCCAGGAAAATTGCTTCATTTTTTTTAAGGAACTGTGAGGTTTCAGTGCAGAACAGTTCTAGCTATACAATTCTTCTTAATTGAATGCGAGTGCACACAATAGAAAGATGGGTCCATGTGTCCAATATCACTTTTATAATTTTTTTTCCTGACAAACAAGTTTTTTTTTTAACTAGGAGGGCTCTCAAATAATTTGCGCACAATTAACTTAGAATCTGTACAACACAGGAACTTTCGCCCTTCCCACTCAACTTATACGTTTGATGATATAGCCTTACTTTGCCCATATTTACACAAATTAGGCAATCCCATCCCCACATGCGATATTAAAGGTACATAACCTTCCTCTGGCCAATTTTCAGGCTTGACCATTGAGTGGTACGTTGAAGGCAGTGTAAATAGTGAATCTGATGTTTATTTTCAATTATTTCTGTAACAGCCATGAGTATTCCCACATATTTATTTCCATGTTCTATTACTTAAATAATAAAATTCAGCGGGAATTCAGAACGATAGGGCGAGACTACATCCTAAGAGTTGGGGAAACTCACCTGGGCCTGGGTCTCCAAATTGCGCACACCTGTTTAAGACTTCTTTTTTTTTTTTTTTTGCATTCTCTGCCTAGGAAAATCCACCTTTATCGAACACTTTCACAAAGTTGTGAAAAGATTCTTAGATACATTGCATTTTTACATGAATGAGATCATTATCATCAGGAATAGTCATTTGTATATCTCAACTCCTGGCTGGCTCAGAGGATGCTGGCAAGGTATTGTCTCTGCCTGAGGGGTAATGCGACCTGGATGAGATGTAAACTCAGCCTTTTGTGAGATCTAATGACAGTGGTGACCTGGACCATCTGAGCTTAAGGATTCTATATCTTTAATTCTGAAAGGGGCTGTACTTCCTAGACCAGGGGTCTTCAAACTTGGCCCTTTTGTGACTTGTGGACTTCAACTCCCAGAATTCCTCAGCCAGGCACACGTGCCTGGCTGAGGAATTCTGGGAATTGAAGTCCACAAGTCACAAAAGGGCCGAGTTTGAAGACCCCTGTCCTAGACAGAAGTTGAACACTTTGGAGGTCTTCCCGGATTCTCAGCTCCTGCTTGAAGAGCAGTTGACAGTTATAGCCAGGAAGGGCTTTCCATGATTTTGTCTCATTTACCAGCTGTGCATGTTCTTGGACTGAGAGGCCCTACTCATTATCACTCAGGCCCTGATAACCTTGAATGTAGATTACTTCTATGATTTCTACATGGGCTACCCTTGAAGACCCAATGAGAAACTTCAACTGATCCAGTTGCAGTCATGGGCATGTACCACTGCTACAGGAGTGACACTACTAGATCAGTAGGCTTTGTGGTACAATTCAAGAGCTGTTTATCACCTACAAAGGCCCATACCCCATAGTAATTTGAGAATCTATCTCTCCCCCATTGCTTTTGCCCATCCTATAAAACAAGACAGAGCAACATCATGCTACGAATCTCATCTATTAAGAAATGTCATTTGATAGGAGCTAGGAAATGTGCCTTCTTCATCATGACCACTGACCTCTGGAACAATATCTCTTCGGAGATTCGGATGACTCTGATCCTGCTGTCCTTTAATTGTGCCTTGAACATTTGGCTCTTTCCTTAGACTTTATTCTATGGTAGGAGGTGAGTTCCACCTGTGAGGGCTTTTTCGTGGATGTTTGTTCCACTAGGATGATCACTCCCCTTTTCTGTTCTATTTGATGCTTTGTAACTTTGACTTTAATTCTGTACATCATTTAGAGTAATTGAGAAGATAGGCAACCTTGAAAATGTGAAATATAAATAGGAAGGAAGGAAGGAAGGAAGGAGAGGGAGGCAAGGAAGAAAGGAGAGGGAGGGAGGGAGGGAGGGAAGGAAGGAAGGAAAGAAAAAATCAGGTGATTTATTAAGTTCTGATTATCCCATTGCTGCCTATAGCCATTTGTGATTTTTTGTTTTCACAATATTACTTGATCATTTATATACTATTTGGGAGTACTCATATACTCATAGGACAAGAAATAAAACAACTTATATACAGACAGCAATAATCAGCAACAATTATGGGAGGAGACCTTATGGCGGAGCCTTCAGTAATAAGCAACAACTTTTAAATTCTGTTGAAATTAATGGCATCCCCTTCCAAAAGAAGTTTGCCTTACTACAATGTTTGCCTCCCATCACATCCCTACTTGCACATACACAACCTGGATTCCAATGACTATTCTCATATACATGCATTTATTTGTCATTCAAAAAAGCCTGGGCAAAGTTCCTCTTTCCAGATTAAAATATGTAAATAAAAACTTACAGTAGCATGCTTATGTACTGCTATTGATATTGAAATAGTTGGCTTTCAAAATATCAGAAAAGCTTATTTCTCAAACTGATTCCAGTATTTATATTACCATATAAAATAATATATCATCTCACTTGGCTGATATTTTTTGTACCAACACAATAACCTGTTCATCTTCATGTTTTTAAATCATGCAGAAATCTAGAGTGTTTGCCATGAACTGCAAAACTGTTCTCCAGCTTTACCATCATACAATGTGATGAGTCATTTCTAGCTTTACATACATGTAGCACTTAAGTCACAACAAATCATTCATTTTGGGGAGAAAATACATTATTCCTGGAAAGCATTTGGCTACAAATTTCACTTTTCTCAGCTTATATTTACATGTTCATTAGCATTTATTCTGTCACAGAAACCTAATATTATCACTGTAAGCTGTGCAGGCACACCTTCTGTCATGCATTGATCATCTTTTACTATGACCCACTTAAAGAAAAATAGAAACCAGAAAGAATGGCTCCATTGCTAGACTGACTGCTGAGTCCAACATGAGGAAATTCTGAAATATTAATGAAATGCTACTATGATAACTACATCCTTGAATCAATCACAATAATACATTATATTTTATCAGCTGGTAAGTTTTTAAAAGACAAAAACAGCACCACTGAGAAGTCTCTTGAATAAGTACAGCAAAAAGGAACACTCATATAAATATGTCTATTTGTGTTCCAAAACTGAACAATGCAGGATCAAACAATATAAAGTACATCCAAGCATACTAAGGTGGTGCCTTATTTACAAGATAGTCATACATACTGCTCCAGTTGTCCAAACATCATATTAATACAGGAGAAACAGAATTAGCATATCTAATATAGTAAAGATATAATATTCAGGATATGGAGCTTTTCTCTCCTGCACTATGAAACTGAAAAATACTTTCAAACATTACACAAATATACCTACTTCCCACTAATTAGATACCTGAACAGCAATTTGTCTCACATCGCTGTTGACTGCTGTGCATGAAATTCAAACAACACCCTTTGCCCAATTCAGTGACGATTAAAACAGAGAAATCGCCTCACTATCAACATAAAATAGACAAGAGAGAGAAAAAAAAAACATTGAGAAAAGCCTTAGAGAAAATCCTCGCTGGTATTACATTTAAAAGATCAATTTTAGCTAGCTGTGCACAAACAAGTGTGCCTTTTGTCAGCAGCTGATGGGGATGCAATTTCCTTGTTTACTTAGAGAAATTGTAGAGGACATTTCAGCTCCTTTTGCCACATGCGAGAAAGGCAGCCCTTCTATCTATTTCTCTTTAATTCTTCATGAAAATGGAGAGGGGGAAGAAGAAAAAAAAATCAGAATAACCCTGCTGCAGATTTGTACTGAAAAGGGTTAATTCCTGCACCGCAGTCCCTAGCAGTCCTGGCTGCAGAAAAGAAGGGAGGGAGGAAAAGATGGAAAGCTTCTCCAGTTTGTTTATGATAAATCTGAAACAGTGTAATGGTAAGCAGGGAATAAGGATCCCGGTGAAAGAAGTAAAACCCCGTTTGTTAACCCCAAACAGGGCTGGTTTCCTTTGGAGGGAAGGCTGGGGGTGGAGTAGGAAAGAGATTTTACACTGCAGTATCTGGCAGCAAATATGGCTGCCTCTGCCCCTTTAAATCTAAGTGGCCCTCCTCTTTCTCCTCCATCACACAAAACTATTATCTATAGTCTCACCACAATTATCCTTCTCCCTTTTCCAAGAGAGCCAGAGATGCTCCCCCTGGAAGAGAATATTTCCAATTCGAAGTTCAAACCCCGAGATGTTTGTGCATATTTATACATTGTAGACGCTGCAAGCACAAACACACACAAAAGGCTGCTTCACTACCAGGTCAGCCTAAAACTTCCCAATTCCAAGAATGTCCCTGCCTGTCTCGTGACTCTTCATGCCTTCCCACGCAAAATGTCACACAACAGCGATTAGCACTGTGTTGTATAATCCATTCAAAATCCACAGTTCAGACCTCACACCTCTTCCAGATTCTTTCTCTCTCTCTGCTCTCACACATGCTTCTTCTATGACCGTCTTGCTTACCATGTACAGATCACACAGCACAGATTCCTTCCTAACGTCATTCATTCCACTACACACACACACACTCTCTCTCTCTCTCTCTCTCTCTCTTTCCATAAAACAGACTCTTTTATTCTTTAAACTAAGAGGGTTGACGTTTAAAAAAGAGAAACCATTTAAAATTATTTCAGGAGCCCTGCTTTTATCACCAAGATCATAACACAGTACTGGGCTCTCACCACAATCCTCCCACTACTAATTGATCTGAACCTTCTTAAAAATGATGGCTCACTTGATCATTGATAGAGGTCTTCTGAGGCTGGGTGGTCCTCTGTCAGAAAGGTTCCAGTAGATCCTGCACCGTGTTTGGAGTACATGTCTGCTCCAGTGCTATCACAATGATCAATGGAGCCAGTTCTTTCCTTCAGAATTCTGAGCAATTTAATTTTGCTTATTCTTACCCTGCATATATCCTTAGTTCTCTTCAGATTCTGAAAAAGTTTTGAGCCCATTTCCACACATTAATCTGTTCCTCTTTATTGTGTCTCATTTCTGATGCATTTTCATATCATTAGTTCTCTAACTGCCAAAAAATATTCTCTATTCCTCTTCCCACTACAATTTAACCATGTATTAGCAGGGACTGAGCTGTAGTGGAGTAATTAACACACAGCATTAATACCTGAATATTTTTAATTGCTTATTACTGACTAGTGCTTTTTGCTAACTAGCAACTAAACACACAGTGTTTCTCAAAATTCAAAACCTTTCTCAAAAGCCATTCTTCCACAATAACCATCAGCTTGCCTTCTACAAATTAATCCTTCAGGATGTGGAACAGAATTACATCTCTTCATATTCCAGCATCCAACTATTCTGCTGATAATAGCTGTAATTTAATGCATCTGAAAGGCAGCAGGTTGGAGAAGGCTGAACTCAAGAAACCTGACTCCAAATTTAAAATCATAATTGATTTCAGGTAATTTGCCCTTTCACCCAGCAGCTTGGGCATGAATGCAATATGTACAGAGGTGATCTGTCATGCCTGTGTGTTATCCTGCATCTAAAAAGCTCAAAGTATCATAGATATATTTCTTTCCATTTAATTTTTACATAGTTGCCATGATAGGTTTAGACAAGCTGAGATTACGAGATAAACAGAATTGGGGAGCTGATGTTTGCAGGACTCTGACTCCACACCACTGTCCATTACTAAATGTTACTTACTAGGCGGTGTTGACATAAATGGATACACTTTTAAAAATTGTAATGGGTGCACGCCGAAACATTGTATAAATGGTATACAAACACACCACTTACAAATACAAACGGCATCTGCAACTTATGACACGTATACAATGTAGCAAGTTGCACAAGCTGCCTCCTTTTCAGCAACCAAACCGCTCTAAGGTATTGTATTGTTGCTGTTGTTTTAAAAAAAGACGTCAATGCAAGAGGGGGGAAAAAATGGAAGAGAAGGGGGAAAAGCCCAACTTTCCAAGCCTGGCCTTTCCTCCCCATTTGCAACTCCAAGAATCCCAGCAGAAACTTATTGTTAACTTATCATATCCAAGAGATTAGGGGCTTTTTACAAAAAAAAACAGGGCCAGAGTTAAGCGCCGCAACCTGGAGAAGCAAAGCCTGATGAGGACTAGCAACTTTAGAGAGTCGGCTGCATTGTTAGCAGCGCCCGCCCTACCGCCCGCGCGGCTGCCTCGCCACCCAGGGTTCTGGCCCCGCCCCCGCCCCAAGCCCCGCCCCTCCCGCTCACCCTCCTCCTCCCCCCCTCCATCCCGCCTCACCTTCAGTCAGTTCCATTCTAACTCCCCCCGCCGTATCGGACCGATCGCCGCCGAGACACAAAACGCGGGAGTCACGCCGGGGAAGGCCCGAGCCAGGCCGGCCCGAGCCAGGCTCGGCAAGGGGGGCGGGCCTGGCCCCGCAGTAGGCCGCGTTCGATCCCCGGGCTCAATTTCTGCAGGCTTCCCGCTCGTCCGGCCTCGGTCCCCGCCTCTTCCCCCCCGCCGCTTCCCCTCCGGGTGCCGTCCCGGGCGGCCGAGGAGCCGCAGGGCCTCGAGAGAGCCGCCGAGGGCGCGGGAAGGGGGGCGGCACCGAGTCGGGGGGAAAGGAAGGGGGCGCTGGCGCTCCGCTCGTTCTCGGCGTCCCGGTCTCGGCCCTGCTCGTTCCCGCTTCCTCCGCCTCCTCTCTTTCCTCACGCACACAAAGCTCCACACACAGGCGGCGCCGGGAAAAAGACGCGCTCCCATTGGCCGGCGCCAAAGTACGGGCCCCGGGGCATCTTGGGAATTGTAGTTTTTGCCGCCCTCTCCGGTTCTTGGGGCCTTGACCGAACGGGGTTCTGCGCGGTTGGCTGGCCGGCCAGTCATTAGGGGTGGCTTGGCAGGAAACGACGGGCGAAAAGCCATTGGCCAGCAGGACCGGAGGTAGAGATTTTTATTTTTCTCTCCCCGATGCGGGGATGAATGTGATAAGAGTTGCACACAAGCACACCCAGCATAATGCAACTCGTCAGTGCAAAGTAAAAATAAAAAATGTAGATTTTTTTTTAATGCATAGCTTACCTTGAATCTTATTTAAGTTATTGCAGGAATCGCTTATCGCTCCTAAACAGGCTGGGTCTCTTACTGTAGTAAAATGAGGCAAGTAACAGGAATGCCTTAGACGAGATTGATTAGATAGAATTGAGCATTTGTGGAGAAGACGGGATGAAGGCAATATTGATTTTTGTTGAATTATCACTCTAGATCACAGTTGCCCAACCTTTTGGCTTGCTGGGCTGCACTGAGTGAAGAGGGATTGTCTTGTATGTATCAAATATATACTATAGTTAACTTCCTTTATTTAAATTTTTATTAACTTGTGGGGCCGCATTACTAGGAGTCCAGGGCTGCATGAGGCCCATGTGTTGTGGGGTGGACAAACCTAGATGCTTTGGGACTGCAAAATAATAAATAGCTTTGTGTAAATGAGACAGCAATCGAATACATGTATATCTCCGAAGAAGTTCCGATGGAATGAGGCCTTTAAGGAGATGTACAATCCTATTTTTGCTTTTGACTTCATTTATTCCCGAATTCAGCTGAATATTATTGTTCCTGCATCCCTTTTGAGAACAGATCTGCTCCTATAGACTCTGGGTAAATATCAGGCATCAAACAACTAAGAGCCTCTACATGTTTCCAAACAGGATCTGTTTTAAAGCATCCATTACCTCTCAAAAGTATTTTGTGCAGGAGGGAAGGTGCAAATGAACAAAGAGCAGCCTCCTTTTGTGTGATTTTCAGGCAGTATAAAAGTTGGATGGAAGAAAATACGAACATCACAGCTGAATTTTGAAACGCAGGAGCAAGTTATAGCAATATAGTTCCAGCTTAATTCTTCAGTCATTTAAATATGTCCCCTAAAAGAACAAACTGGGGATTTAGAAATGTCTTAGGTTTGTAGCTTTCTAATATAACAATTAGTTGTAAATAATTAAGTATTTTGCTTTCTGGGTTTTTGAGATTCACATTTTAGAAAGACCAATGCAATTTAAAGGGTGTTGTGCTGTCTTAACCCCCACCCTTCTTCCAGCTAGATTGATTCAGTTCCTTCAACGTGTTTTCAGAGCATTCATTTTCCGTATTTTGACTGATTCTACTGCCTTTCCTGGAACCCATTTGTCTTGTTGAAAAGAGTGGCATCAGGCTTTGACAACAGTATTCCAGGGGAAATCTGGCTAGAACGATTAGAGTGGGGCAATTATTTATAGTGGCTTGAAAGCTCATTCTGGTGTCCACCTTGGCATATGTTTCCTTTACCGAATCAAGTTGCAGATTTCATATAGATATGGAAACAGACCCTCCTAAAACTTCATTTGTACTGTATGGTCCTGACTGCTGCAAATTTTGATGGATAGTTTGACAGCATCTGGCCTGTTTGTGGCCTTCCCTACTGTGCTGGCAATGGAATAAAAGACAGGAAATCAAGTGGGCGCCAACTTCAAATGTGTATCTCGCTGCATGGATCCCTGAATGCAGGCAACTGAAACGTTGGACAAAAATATTTAGCACTGTTCTCATGTGGTTATTTATTACCAGCAGAGAGATTTTTTACATATAGCATAGGAAAGTCTAGTGTTGTATTTTTTCCCCCACATTCTGGAATCACTTTAAGAAGCTCTTTGTTATCAAATGTGAGGTTTTACAAAGATGCCACATCTGAATTTAGGCCAAGGAGAGATAAAATACAAAAAGAAAAAAAAAAGCTTTTACAACAGATACAAAGGCTGCAATGGAAGAAATAATAACAACAAAATATGTTGTCTTCTTATAACATTAGGTTTCTTATATATTGCTTTTATTCTAACTTACTTGCTTACTGGATCTGAGAAATGCAAAATTCTTAAACAAATTGAACAAAATATGAGTAATGCTCAATGCATATTATTTTGAAACAGAGATTCAAATGGTTGATGGTATGAATCAGAGTTAATCATTTCTTTTGTAAGTAAAAAAAAAAAAAAAACCCGCCTACTGTAAAATAGAGACAGACAAGACACAGATAGTCTTACATTCACTTTAATTTCCAATACATAGAGTACGTATAACAGTAAGCTAAACAGGATGTCTTTAATTACAAATTAGTTGCATTAATTGCCTTTCCATTGCCTAAAAGCAAGTGTAAAGAGTCCAGTGTTTGTCTCAGGTTTTGCTTTTACCTGCTAAGGCTTAGCATTTGGACAAGATAGTTTTGCATGGAGAAATATACAGGAAATTATTTGCAATTCAGTGTAGCGTAAGTAAATGTTTTGGGGATTCAAATCACTTGCATCAGAGCCAAAAAGAAAAGGGAACAAAGCCAGAAACAGCAATAGCTCAGTAAATAAATAAATGGGATATGGGTTTGGAGGAGATGTGAAAGCAATCATAATTAGCTAATGGTGTAAAAGTAGCAGAAAGACAGATATGTTCTGATGAAAATAAAATAATTTTATCTGTTTTCAACAGTAGCTGAATGTGGATATGTCATTTTTTTTTTTCCTGCTTTCTACTGGTCAGCCACTAGGATGTTTTCTCTCCCAAATTTGTGGTGAAACCAAACTCTGCTGACACGCATCTTGAAGCAGTACTTCTATTTAAATTAACTATTTAAATTATGGAGAAAGACAAGATACAATGTTCTGGGGAAAAAAAATCTTGCTTGATCTCTCTACTTTTTTTGAATCATCAAAATGTTTTTGCTGAGCAAGTGACTGAATTAATCTGAAAGGAAAGAAATTGCGAGAACCCTTTCATTTTACCTTGGAGGAGTCAAGTCTGATAACTGAACGTAGTGTGAACTTCTCATTAAACCTTGCATCGGTTGCAGCATCATTTTCCAAGTGCATTTTTTTCTGTTTATATTTTCAGAAGGAGTTATATAACATACTACACAAGGAAGTAGCTCTTGTTTCAGAGATACTTCCTTAACCAGATTTCTCAATGCTTTCACAACAATAGCAGAGCTTCTAATATACTTGAAAAATTCTTTAAAATTCAGGGAGATAGTAAAGAGACTGGACATTTACCTGTCTGAGACGGTCTAGGTCAGGGGTAGGCAACCTGGGCTCTTTTATGACTCATAGACTTCAACTCCCAGAATTCCTGAGCCAGCATGGCTCAGCTTGGAAACCTCTCCCTTTCCCCTCAGCATGGCTGGCTCAGGAATTCTGGGAGTTGAAGTCCACGAATCATAAAGGAGCCAAGGTTGCCTACCCCTGGGCTAGGTCAAGCATGTCAAACTTGTGATGTCATGTGACATCGCGTGACGTATCACGACTTTTTCCCCATTGCTGGCAATGGGGTGGGTGCGGTTTCAGTATGATGTATCTGGCCCACAGGGCCGGCAGTTTGACATGCCTGGTATAGGTTCTCCTGCTTCAGTAGGGGTCCTAGAAGACCTCCAAGGTTCCTTCCCGCTCTATTCTATTCTAATTCTAATAATCTGTCTTGAAAGTAGCCCATGTTGAACTATATAGCACGATCAAACATCAGGAATTGACCACTGGAAATGCTTTATGACATATTTTGCATTATGTCATAAAATGAATCCAGATCACGTGAAGTATTAATACCACTTTACAATGCCTTGGGAAGGCCACACTTGGAATACTGCATCCAGTTTTGGTCCCCACAATGTAAAAAAGATCTTGAGACTCTAGAAAGAGTACAGAGAAGAGCAACAAAGATGATCAGGGGACTGGAGACTAAAGCATATAAGGAACGGTTGCTGGAATTGGGTATGTCTAGTTTAACGAAGAGAAGGACGAGGGGGGATATGATAGCAGTGTTCCAATCAGGGGCTGCCCCAAAGAAGAGGGGGTCAAGCTATTCTCCCAAGCGCCTGAAGGCAGAAGCAACGGATGGAAACTAATCAAGGAGAGAAGCAACCTAGAACTAAGGAGAAACTTCCTGACAGTGAGAACAATTAACTAGTGGAACAACCTGCCTCCAGAAGCAGTGAATGCTCAAACACTGGAAGTTTTTAAGAAGAGACTGGACAGCCATTTGTCCAAAATAGTATAGGGTTTCCTGCCTGAGCAGAGGGTTGGATGACCTGACCCCAGGATAGCGCAACTGTCATAAGTGTGAGTTACTTGCCAAGTGTCTGAGTTTTGATCATGTGGCCGTTGGGATGCTGCAACAGTCACAAGTGTGAAAAACTGTCGTAAGTCACTTTTTTCAGTGCCTTTGTAACTTTGAACAGTCACTAAACAGACTGTTATAAGGCGAGGACTTTACATATATAGTATTTAGTAGGTAGGAATCAATAAGAGCCAAACCAAACATATTTGCGCAGCCCCTGCTGATCTTTTTCAAAATAGACAGGATTTAATGGTAAGCCTGTTTTCCTTTCCTAGAATTTCAATTAAGGTTCTAAAAAAAGATACCAAAGAACGCACAATTCTTACATTTATCCCACTTCCCATTTACGTTTCATCAACAGCCCATCAACAAAAGATAAAAGGCACGTTAAATGTAAATCAAGAAAAAAAATTGAGCAGTCATCACCAGAAGGCATTTACTTATCAATTCATATGTCTTTAATTGGCATGACTGGTCAAAATGTATCATTCTATCACTTACAAATGAGTATTAGCAATTCTTTAAAGTTTTTAATTTAAATGTTTCAATACTAAATACTTTGAAAAATCAAAAAGGTAAAACCAGCACAATACATTGGACTAAATGCTTTTGTACATCATTATACAGTACTAAAAATCGCTGTATGGTAGCATATATCCTAATGAAAAAAAAATCAGAAGAAAAATTAGTGTATGATTATAATTAATTATGGAGGATATATTATTCGCCAGTTGCACACATTTTCCCGAGCAATCTTCTCAGGGTACCAGAGTGGATTAGAGTGCTTGAAAAAAAAAAAGTGGGGGGAGATTATTTCCACATTAGACAAGTAGAAGTGAAAATCTATTTTCAGTCAGCAGAAGTGCTAAGCAAGCATCAGATTCCTAGAAACAGTTTCTCGGTTTCTCCGTTACAAATACTTCACAATTGCAAACAGCCAGCTTGGCTTTATTTGATTTTGCATATAAGCTTTCCCAAGCTTTGATGTGTACTACGTCACAGATGCTAAGGAAAGGTTTTCAGAGAGGGGGAAAAAATTTGGTTTTAAAGATCTTAGCCACTGGTTGCCAAATCTGTCATTCTATCTCAGCCATCTCTCCAATTATATTTGGACTGCAGAATCCAGCTCTGTGCCCACATCCCTATTTTTGCACGAATGACATAACTCGGGAGACTGCCTAGTGGAGAAACTAAATCAGGGGTATCAAACTCAGTTTCATTGAGGGCCGCATCAGCATTGCGGTTGCCCTCAGGGGGGCGGGGGGCGGGGGTGTGTGGCCAGGGTGGGTGCAGCCTACTGGGTGGGCGTGGCCAGCTCTACATCGTTCACGTCAAGGGTGCTTGTGGGGGCCTGGGCAGGAGTGGGACAGATCTGAGGGTCTCTGGCAGAAGGGGGTGGGACCGGGGCAAGCACCAAGGCATGGTCCATTTCTTCATTCCTCACAAAAGGTGACACCTCCACAGCATGCACCCAGGGAGCAGGGCCAACGTGGCAGGGTCTGGTTCCTCGCTGTTTCCAGACGGCCTTGTGGAGCTAAGACTAAATGCATTTCAGCATGGATGGCCACCACAAAATTGTACATGGGCTCCCGGCCGGCCTGGGCCAGTGCCAACGCAGCGGGGGCCGTTCCCTGACTGTTTCCAGGATGGCTTTGCGGGCCATAGGAAACCACTTTGCGGTCCACATACGGCCCCCGGGCCTTGCGTTTGACATGTCTGAGCTAAATGAATCCGTAGGCTGAAATCAGAGGTTACCAACCACCCAGAATTTTACTGAACCAGGTAGAATGCTAGCTGCGCACTCTCATTTCTCTCTAAGATCTCCAAGGCAACGTACACTGTACCGCAGCAAACAAATGGGAGCATAAGCAAGGGAAAGGACATTACTTCCCTCCAGAGACGAGACTCGCCTTCCTTCCCTGTAAATGTCAAACGTTGTTTCAAGGCCAATTGCAAAACTGTATTAACCCTCTTGTAGCAAAGATTAATAAAAAGACAGCAAGACAGAGAGGGAGAAACCCTGATTCCCACAACACGCTTAACCTAGTCACAGCTCTAATTCTGGCCAAAACTACATTCCTGGGTCAAAAATAGCCCTTTAGGAATTGAGAGTCTCCACCTACTTTCTTCAGATAATGACAAGCACAGTGCTGCTGAAGCTCCTTTATACCATTCTTTTTTTCTTTCTTCCTTACATTTTTATACTGCCACAGTCAAAAGCTCTCAGCAGCATGCCACACAACTGACAACAATCCACAGAACATATGGCAATTAGTAAAATCAACCACAGCCAGAGAAAGCATCTGGAATGACATACAAAGGGATCACTCTAATGAGAGCGTCAATCTGTTAATTAAAGGAGCCCTCCAAAAGAGCTTTTTCTTCATCCTCTGGATCAGGGGTAGGCAACCTTGGCTCTCTTATGACTCGTGGACTTCAACTCCCAGAATTCCCGAGCCAGCCATGCTGAGGGAAAGGAAGAGGTTTCCAAGCTGAGCAATGCTGGCTCAGGAATTCTGGGAGTTGAAGTCCACAAGTCATAAAAGGGCCAAGGTTGCCTCCCCCTGCTCTGGATGGAAGGTAATTTTGGGCAAACGTTGCCTCTGCAGAGCAGAGGGGACAGAAAGATAATGATTCTTCAGAAACAACCCCCTGCTGCTGCTGCTGCTGCTGCTGCTGCTGCTACTACTACGAAGTAGGAAATTAAAGAATAAAACAGAGGATAAAACGGAAGAATATGGAGGGTCCCTATCAACCCTGGCTCTGTTCCCCTAAAGCAGGGGTTTTCAAACTTGGCCCTTTTATGACTTGTGGACTTCAACTCCCAGCATGCCTGGCTGAGGAATTCTGGGAGTTGAAGTCCACTCCTCTTAAAGTCTATATCAGTGGTCTTCCAACTTGGCCCTTTCATGACTTGTGGACTTCAACTCCCAGAATTCCTCAGCCAGGCACGAATTCTGGGAGTTGAAGTCTACAAGTCATAAAAGGGCCAAGTTGGAAGACCCCTGCCCTCAAGTATGACTTCAAAACCCGGTTGAACTAACTTTGTTAGTTGGTCACTCCCAAGTACATCATACAAGATTTTTTTTTAAAATTAACTTAGAGCATCCTGGAAGAAGGGTAAACGTGCCATATTGATCAAAAGCCAATCAGTGCAAAAAAAAAGTGACTATTCCGTTTAAGCGACTACCCACAACAGGCTTAACCCGTATCACAACCTCAGCGTCGCTAAGGGACGAGAAACCTCTGCATTTTAAAACTTGGTGAATTGACTTGGAATTCCCATCTTTGACCTGCAGCATTAACGGGGGGGGGGGACATTGCAAAGCCGTTACTCACCTCTCTGTCGTTAGAACAGCCTCCAAACGGAAGGGTGAACGGGCAGTTTTTTAACTTGGTAAAGCAATTAACTTATAAAAGCAGCTGTGCCTGTCTACGAGATAGCCACACACACCCTGCACAGGAGTCTCATAAAGACTAGTGCAGGGGTAGGCAACCTTGGCTGTCCACGAGTCATAAAAGAGCCAAGGTTGCCTACCCCTGCCTAGTGCATTTAGCTAATGCTAGTGCGGGCTTGAAGGCCCACACATAGCAAGTGCTTATTTACGTCTTAAAGGTGCACATATACCGGTTTGATATAAAATGTAATTTCTTAATTCCTTTCCAAAAAAAAAGGTCCTGCAAACGAGCCCCCTTCCGCATCAACTTAGCTTTAAGAAAGCCTTGCAGAACCGCCCCGCCCCTCTCCTGTCGCTCCAGCGCCTCCAACTCGAAGCCCCGCCCCCTTTCCCCCCGCCCCGCGCTGTTATTGGTTACCCAGCAAACGAAGGGCGGCCCGGGAGAGAGAGGACAGGGGGAAAAAAAAAAAAAAGCCTCGCCGGCTAGAGCGGCTTCTAGGTTGCACTTCCGGAGAGCCGCGGGGGCTGACGGGAATCCCCGGCCACTCCCGGAAGAAGGTGGCGCTCTAGCGGCCCGGTTGCGGGAGGCGGGGCGCGGGGCGGGGCAGGGCAGAGTCAGTTCAGGGCAGCAGGTGAGCGCACAAAATAAATACCGGTACATAAATAAAAGGGAAAACGAGGAAAAACAGATTTACATTTGTTAAAAAACGTGTATTAAAAAAAACACGTGTGACGTAGGTGTTGGGGTGTGTTGGTGTAAAGGATGGAGAGCTGGAGCTGGGCACGGGTTGCTTACCCGGATGGGTGCAAATGGTCCCAGATGTTTTTCAGGGGAGGGAGGGAGGAGGGGGCCCTTGGGAAAGAGAGGGGGGGTCCTCAGGATGAGGTAGGGGGTGGCTGTGACTTTACAAGGGGTTGCAACTGGCAGCTCCAAGCTCACCTTGGCTGATCCAATCTAAAAGCAAAACAAAACTAAGGATGATCCTGGCCAGTATTTTGATGGGAGTTCTTGGGACTCCAGGATAGACTGGAAAGTGAGTGGGTGGGTGGGGAGGAACCCACCCCAGAAGCCATCAAAGTCAAATTTGTTCTGCAGGGTAGCCAAGAAAATAGTACGGGTGTGTGTGGATGTTTTCTTTGGAAATTGAGCTTGACAGCTGGCAGTGAAGGGAACTGAGTGTTAAGACAGAGTGGGTGGGAGTGGAGGTTTTGCTTTGTTTTGTTTTATTTTATTTTTATGCCTTTGAGGTGGTGTTTACTCCTGGCAACTGCCTGGACAGCTCCCTGCAGTTTTCTTAGTAAGATGTTGGAAGTAGTTTGCCATTGCTCCTTCTTCCTAGGGCTGAGGGAAAGGGACGGGCCCAACCTGCCTCCAGAAGCAGTGAATGTTCCAACACTGGAAGTTTTTAAGAAGAGACTGGACAGCCATTTGTCTGAAATGATATAGGGTTTCCTGCCTGAGCAGGGGATTGGACTAGATGACCTCCAACTTTATTATTATTATTAAAGATCCCCCAGCTGGCTTTGTGCCCAAGGTGGGACCAGAGCTCATGGTCTCTCCGTTTCTAACCTAACTGCTACACCAAACTGACTCTCCTTATATTATTTTGCTAATAAATAAGTGGCTACTTTAACTTGCATTCCAGTTCTGTGTATTTTGTAATGAAGACTTGACAGTTGATCCATGTAGGGGGACTCCATTCCTTGGAATCCTATTCTTCATCAGTCTAATTCTGTTATTAAACATTTCCCTTCACAGGGTCTGAGCTAACAGAAAGGATATCCAAACTTTTCAACATTGCAGCTAGATTTGTATTCCATTAAGTATATAGCATGTTGAATAAATCACCATTGGTTAGCTTTTTACTAAACCAAAATCCAAACCACCATATTCTGGCTTAATACAAGGTGAAAAAATATTGTGTATATATTTATTTAAGGATCCTTAGAATTACACTGCCCATCCCCTATTAATACCTTTTGAACGATATTTTAATTGGCAATATAGAAAAGATTCTATAGAATTTTATGCTGAAAAAATCAATTGTCCATATCCTTATCAAGTGACAAGGGAAAATGGTAATAACAACAATATTAAAATTATGCATTAAGAGTAATTACTTGAACAGATTTGGCTCAAGTACAAAACATCCATATTTCATTTTCTTTTGCGGTAATTAATTATTCTTACATGAATTTACTGAATGTTTACATAAGATAAATTTTTTGCCACACAAACCTCAAGAATCAGGACTGGGAAAGTTTATCATGTGACTGGGATAAAAAATGGACATTTGTTACGTAATATATCTGAAATGATCCTTAATCCCATGATTTATAATGGATAGAAGTTGTATTTACTAATACTTCCTAGATGACTATCTATTGTTGAATATTCCAAAATCATTTATTTAACTGGTATATGTCTATATTCCTTACTGGTATTTTAATTATTGGACTTTTTTTAATAAAAATAATAGTTTATTTAGAATGCTGTTTTTTTTTATCATGCCATAGATGAAGTAAACAGATTCCAAGCAAAACATGGCCATCTACAGCTGTAACATATTCCTTGCAGTAGCTAGGACCAGGTAAGAAATGAAATCTTGATATCTGAAATATGTCATTATTTTAGATCCTTGAATTTCATCCAAAAAGCAGCAGTGATAGCTATTTTCTATCATGAAGGAAGTTCATGAGTTTTTATTTGATTACTAACTTCAGTCAAAATTACATGGCATTGTATTAAACATTTAGTGAATAGTGTAAAACAGTTGTACTGATTTAAATTTAATAGAAAAAAAGCAATATCAGGTGTATTATTTTTGTTCATCACTGGCGCACTGATAGCATTCACCCATGTAGATTTTCTTTTTGTGAAATATAAAAAAACTGGGATCTGAACTAAATAAATATAAGAGCTCTTGCATTACATTATCTGGTTTGAATAATAAAAAATCCGTAATTTCCTCATCCTCCGTCATCTAGAGCTGAGAAATTATAACCTGTATCCAGTTGCAAGCATGGTAAATACAGTAGCTATGACTAGGGCTAAGAAATACATTCCTTAACCTAGGCCAGAGGTAGGCAACCTTGGCTCTTTTATGACTCGTGGACTTCAACTCCCAGAATTCCTGAGCCAGCCATGCTGAGGGGAAAGGGAGAGGTTTCCAAGCTGGGCCATGTTGGCTTAGGAATTCTGGGAGTTGAAGTCCAGGAGTCATGAAGGAGCCAAAGTTTCCCTCATGCTGGCTCAGGAATTCTGGGAGTTGAAGTCCAGGAGTCATAAAAGAGCCATGGTTGCCTACCCCTGACCTAGCATATCTGCCCCACCTCCCAGTTTCCATCTTACATCAGTTTAGCCCCGTATTTCTGAAGCTTAGCAATTTTAAGGTGTATTCAACTCCCACGCTGCATGCTGGCTGTGGAATTCTGGGAATTGAAGTCCACCCATCTTAAAGTTGCCAAGGTTGGAAAACATTCAGTACTTCTAATGAAAGAAGCTGCAGTAGGTCATAACGCCTCTGTGGATATAGGTAGTCCTCGACTTACAACAGTTTGCTCAGTGACTGTTCGAAGCTACAACGGCACTGACAAAAGCGACGTGTGACCATGTTTCACGCTTACAACCGTTGCGGCATCCCCGTGATCAGAATTCCTTCCCCTTGGCAAACTGACTCACATTTATGACTGTTGCAGTGTCCTGGGGAGGGGGTCACACCATCCCCTTTTGCAACCTTCTGACAAGCAAATTTAACAACAAGCAATTTAACAACTGCCGTGATTCGCTTACCAATGATGGCAAAAAAGATTGCCAAATGGGGCAACTCTCCCTTAACAAGTGTTTCGCTTAAACCGCAGAAATTTGGGGCTCAGTTTTGGTCGTAAGTCAAGGACTACCTATGAAACGTCTCAGCCTGAGAAGGCCATGCTAGACCTCTTTGGATTTCAAGATCAGAGCTCCTGATCAAGGCCTTGCAAAATGTATCCCTCGCCAGCCATAACCCCAATCCTTGGCTGCAGCAGTGATTGAGACTCTTTCTCTTCCAGAGGATCACACCTGCTTGTGCACTCCTGCTGTTCCCTGTTCTCCTCATCAGCTGCCCTTGCACAACTGTTGGATTCCCACCGTAACGGAACGTTCCTGAAGGACTCTGAAAGCCACCGGCTCCTCTCCAGTTCACCGCAGGGAAACGGTTGGCTTCACTTGCTGATTCGACCGATGCGGATGTTTCACACGTCAGCTTGTTGGCATCAGGACAAACCTCGCCCTGAGCCAAGTCCTGTAAGAACAGACCACGCTCCGGCCAGCCCTCCAGGCAAGGCCGCCGAGACCCTCAGGAGATCGCTCTGGCAGAGGATTGTAGATGAACTGAGACACTATTACAACGGATTCCACTTGCTCTGGATCGACACCAAAGTCGCCGCTCGGATGGTCTGGAGACTGTTACACGGGCAAGTGCTCACCAGGCGGGAGAGACGAAGGGTGAGCTTGGCTGGCTGTGGGGAGCAGCCAGCAAACTAGCCCCTGCGCGCGACTGATGGCTTATTTATTTATTTATGAGACTTATATACCGCTTTAAGTGCAAGCACTCTCTAAGCGGTGTACACCAGTAAGCAATGTATATATATATTTACATTGCCCCCAACAATCTGGGTCCTCATTTTACCTACCCCGGAAGGATGGAAGGCTGAGTCAACCTTGAGCCGGTGAGATTTGAACCGCTGACCTGCTGAACACAGTCAGCTAAAGTGGCCTGCAGTACTGCACTCTAACTGCTGCGCCACCTCGGCTCTTCAAGGCTTCCCCTTGAAGGGACAGTATTCAGCAGCGGATTCTTATTCGCTGGACAAAGCAAACAGTTCTGAGAGAAGGTGACTTTACAACCCAGTCGATCGATGGGCTGAATAAAGGAGAGCTGGGCATTTCGCTTGGATCGTTCCCACCTTCTTGTTCATTTCCCCAATAAAGGCAAAGCGCCTGCTTTGCGGGATTAGAGCATCAGGCCCAGCGGTCAGTTTCCCCGGCGATTTCTTCTGGGATTCAGGAACAGAGTTTCAGCTTGCTTTAGAACAGTGGTTCTCAACCTTTTTAATGCCATGACCCCAACCGGTCGTAAGTTGAGGACTACTCAACCGGTCGTAAGTCGAGGACTACTCAACTGGTGCAGCACCGTTTGCAGAATGGGACTTTTGGCGGGCTCAGCAGGGCAGAGACAGCCTGGACAATTCCTATTGGCTTTTGAAAGCCAATAGAATTAGACTCTATTCAAGAGAGTCTATTCTATTGGCTTTCAAAAGCCAATAGAATAAAAGGGAGTAGCACAGCTAAGGAAAAGGGGACAAAAATGGCGGACTGAATTGTTTGGCGACCCCCGTGAAATGGTCGTTCGACCCCAAATGGGGTCCCGACCCACAGGTTGAGAACCACTGCTTTAGAACATGAGGCTCCTTCGTAGTCCTCAACTTATGGCTGACCTCATGACAGACCTCCCCAAAAGCTACTGACAAGCTGGTTCCGAAGTTCTGCGGTCACCCCCCTCTTCCAGTCATGTGACCACATTAGGGGCATTTGGCAACTGGCTCACCTTTACGGCCCAAAGGTGTTTTTTCAGGAGGCACCTGGATTTTCTGGTTTTTCCTCTGAAGATGTTTTATTTCTCATCCAAGAAGCTTCTTCGGCTCTGACTGGATGGTGGGGAATGGAAGGAGTTATCCTCTTTGCAGACAGCTGGTCAAAAAAAGAATGCAAATGATGCGAATCCTTCCATTCCCCACCGTCCAGTCAGAGCTGAAGAAGCTTCTTGGATGAGAAGCGAAACGTCTTCAAAGAAAAACAAGAAAGTCCAGTTGCCTCGTGAAAAAAGCACCTTTGGGTCAACCATGAACCTGGATGACTGAGAATCTCCTTAGGCTCTCATTTACAACTATTTGCATTGGCCCATAGTCATAGTGACCGCAATTTATGATGGTTTTGCTGGAAATCGGCATTTATTTCTGATTTGGGGCAAAAACCACCCATAGAGAACAGTGAGTTCATTTAACGACTGTGGTGTTCATTTAATGACTGCTGCGAACAAGGAACCTCAAATTGGGTCCAGTCACAGGGCATCCCACTTTATAACCTTGATGACTTATGACCGTATTTGCCAGGCTCAGTTATGGTCATAACTCGAGCACTTTTTTTCTAGCAGTGAATTTGGAATCCCTACTTGCTGATAACTCACGTGTCCCCTTTACGTGTGACTTGCTACGTGGTGTAAGAGAGAGTGTGTCTCCATCATACGCTCCCAAATGTTTCAAGGTCCAGTTTGGGTCGGTCACTGGGACCAGAGGTTTAGCCCTGCAAGCTTTTGACTGGTATTGGAGCCCAGCCACGAGTCCAAAAGCTTGAAAGACGAACCCTGTGCTCCCAGTGATCGACCCAGATTGGATCCTACAATGTCCTGGGACCTGTAGATTTGCCTTCACTCAAATGTTTGATTGCGGTAACACATCACAGTAAGGCCTGAATCCCGAACCCACCTTCTCATTAAAAAAAAGAGAAAAGCTGTTGAATAAAATTGTTTGACTTTATTTCTTAAAACAAGCCAGCAGGCTTTTCTGCAGATAAAATGCTGGCACTCTGAAATTAAATTGGCGAAGTGCTTGCTTGGAACAAAGTTTCTCCTACTCTTTTTAGTGGAAAGGAGAGAAATTCAGGGATGGTTGTAAGCCATTATTTCATTTACTTGGTTTTGGTTTAGTAATGTTAATATGATTTCAGTATGATGGCTTATTGAAACATATTTACGATTAACCATGCCTTAGGGCAGGGCTAGGCAACCTTGGCTGTTTCATGACTCGTGGACTTCAACTCCCAGAATTCCTGAGCCAGCACAGCTCAGCTTGGAAACCTCTCCCTTTCCCCTCAGCATGGCTGGCTCAGGAATTCTGAGAGTTGAGGTCCACGAGTCATAAAAGAGCCAGGGTTGCCTACCCCTACCTTAGGGCAATGGATGAACAGTGTCATGTTTTGTCTTGTGTTTCTGTTTCTTCAGCTGATGAGAACATCAGCAGATCTTTTCCGGCTGGTTCCCTTCTTGGTGTTCATCATAGTACCTTTCATGGAATTCCTGTTACCTGTATTTCTTAAACTCTTTCCTGAGATGTTGCCTTCAACCTTTGAAACGGAATCTAAAAAGGTCAGTTTTTCAAATTTGAAAAAAAAAGCTCCATCTTCGTGTCCAGCTATATCTTAGGAATAAAATGGGGCAGAACTCAAGCACTGTCTTGCTTTAGCAATGGAAATTTTGGATCGTACAGGGCTACCTGTACTGTTTCAAAGAGGACTAGAAGAGTTTTAAATATCTTTAAAGCATTTGGGGGATGGGGCATTATGAGCTCAGGATGTCACAACACAGCCAACCACCCAGGATGGTGCAACACAGAACTCAGGATATCACTGCACTAGATCTCAGGATGTGATCACACAACCCATTACCCAGGTCGTTACAACACAAAAGACTAATGGGCACACAGCCAGCACCTCAACTACTCAGGATGTTACGAAACAGCCAAACAATCCGCAAACAATAGCTCCTATACAGCCAACCAATCCACCTACAGCAACTAAGCCAGCACTCCACGCCCCCCCACCAATATATATAGAGAGATGGCAGCTCCGATCACACTTTGCTTGCACAAGCATGAAGCCGAAGACCCCAGCCTGAAGATGACAAGTGGGACCTCGTTGAAACGTCACCAATATACTCTCAATCTTACACGGGAAAAAGACCCGAATACATATACCCATGAAAATCTACAAATATATATATATATGTATGTATGTATGTATATATGTATGTATGTATGTATGTATGTATATGTATATGTATATATAAATATCTGTTGGCTTTTTGTCTCTCCCTTTGTCTTTTTTGATATTTTTTTTCTCTTTCTCTTTAGAATATTCTTCTTTCCCCCCCCTTTCCCAGCAAGTGGTACAGTGAAAAGAAGATAAAGAGTTTTACTTTCGCCAAGAATGGCAAGCGACTCATTGCTTTGTGAGAGAATTCCTCACCTTTCTCATTATTCTTTGCACTAAGGAAGAAAAGCAGAGGAAGAAACTGAGTGCCAAGTTGCAGCTAGCCAAATTCTTGCAGGAGACCATTGCGGAGTTGGCCAGAAGGAACAAAGCCAGCACAGGAGCAGCTACCCAGCTGTTTTCTTCCTACGTTCAGAAGGTATGTTTCCCTCAGTGAATCGGAAAGCTGGAGCCCTGGAGCTTTTTATGCTTCATTTAAAGATTGCTGATGAGCTCTAAAAGTCTCCTGTAAGGTGGAACTGTTTAAACCAAGAGTCTCCAACCTTGCTAACTTTAAGACTTGTGGATTTCCAACTCCCAGAATTCCCCAGCCAGCACCAAGTCCACAGGTCCTTAAAGTTGCCAAGGTTGCACACCCCTGTTTATATAAACAAAACTGAAACATTAAAAATAAAAGTTTGATGCAGCCTCAATTAACGCCTTTGATTTCATGTCTGATCTTGATGCCGATGGAGGTTCTCAATTCACCCAGGTGGGCGGGTAGAGCTATCATTATAAGTTTCTTCCATAATTTCACACCATTGTGAGGGGCTTGTAGTAATTTTAAGTGGATGCATTTATTAGGAACTCTGCATCTTCTTTTAAGATAGCTCTCCTGTCCAGTTTTCTGAACCAGGATGAAAAATAACAATAAGTCCAAATCATGAAAATGCATTTCGTGCTGCCAATAGCTTCCTAGAACAGTAATAAAACCAGGAAAATGCAAAGTATTGGGAAACGCTATCAAGAATTTAACAAGATTAAAGATGGCCAAATACTGTATCATTAAAATCAGTGGCAGACAAGAAAGATTTTACTCGCCGTCTTGAGGTAAAATGATAGGAGCAGGCTTTTCTCTCTTGGAGGAAATGTCTTTAGTTTGGGCAGCCTTATCGTAGAGAAAACGAGCAATGGGTTGGGGAGACTAATTCCGGAGTGCTCATTGATTGCGTTTAGGTTCGACATAGCGGCCAGCAACCCAGCACCCAGGAAATCGTGCAGTTTTCCAAACTGTTCGAGGATGAGCTGACCCTGGAACACCTGGAGCGGTCCCAGCTGGTCATCCTTTGCAAACTGCTGGAGTTACAGCCCATTGGCACGAACAACCTCCTTCGTTTCCAGCTTCTGATGAAGCTTAGATCCATCAAAGCTGATGACGAGGTAAGGAGATGCATTTGTCTTTCACCAAGAGCTTAGAAAGCTACCGTATATGCCGGCGTATAAGGCGACTTCTGCAAGCGTTAAAATCGGCGCCAAAGACGGGGGTCATCTTATACGCTGAGTTGTCTTATACGCCGGAAATACTGGTAATTTCCGGCTTATAAGACGACGTTCTAGGAATGCGGCTCGGCGACAAAGACGGGGGTCATCTTATACGCCGGGTCGCTTTGTACGGCGGCATACACGGTACCTTTATTTATTTATTTATTTATTTATTTATTTATTTATTTATTTATGAGACTTATATACCATTTTAAGTGCAAGCACTCTCTAAGCGTTGTACACCAGTAAGCAAAGTATGTATATATTTACATTGCCCCAACAATCTGGGTCCTCATTTTACCTGCCCCGGAAGGATGGAAGGCTGAGTCAACCTTGAGCCGGTGAGATTTGAACCGCTGACCTGCTGAACACAGTCAGCTAAAGTGGCCTGCAGTACTGCACTCTAACTGCTGCGCCACCTCGGCTCACCTTTAAATTCTGGGCAAGCCGGTCAAGAGAATGATGCTGGCTAAATGTTGCCTGTTATTTAGATCCCTTCTAAAATGGCAGTAAGTAGCCTGAATGGGATGGGAGCCTTGATGTTGTTAAATGATCTGCCTGATGCTGGTTTTTGCTCTTTGCTGTCTGTAGATGATAGCCAAGGAAGGTGTTAATGGCTTGAGCGTGTCTGAGCTGCAGAGTGCGTGCAGAGCAAGAGGAATGAGGTCACTGGGCCTCACGGAGGACCAGCTCAAAGAGCAACTGAACCAGGTAAGTTAGGGATGAGGGGGGGAGGGAAGGAAATGGAGCCTGAGAAGAATATCCAAAGGGTGCTTCCTGGTCCTGATTGGGTGGAAACCACAAGTCATACGTGACCTCTCCCTCCGAGCATTTGTTTGGGATGCTACAATGGACCAGGCTAACCTTTAAAAAAAAAAAACTGCAAAGGGCCCATGGGGTATTTTAACACGGCCTCTACCAACCTGTTGCTTGACTGCAAGGCAATCACTTCCTCTTCCAAACCAACATCTGCAAAAATGGGAAATGTTCACTGATCCTAAAAAAGCACCACACAGGAGAAGGTTGCTATAAGAGACAGTGGGTCTACTTCTGCAGCCAGATCCCTCGTTGGTCTGATTGGTTCAGAACGAGATTCGAAAATGTTCCCGTTGAATTTTACAGATCCAAGCAGTTGTTCCAGCTGCGCTAAGAACGCAGATGGAGCGGATAGGAAAGAGGCTGCTTACGTAGGCGTCCTTAGTGGCGCTCAGCAGGTTCTGAAAGCAGGTCCTTAGGATGGAGGACGGAGTGCTCTGCTTGCAGGAAGCTCACTTTCCACTCTGAGCAGTGAAATCTCAAGAGGGAAGCTCAGGCTTGGCAACCAGCAGCTTTGGAGTCAGACATGGTCTCCACCCAGGCAGGCAGTTCAACCTTTCAGCAAGACCGTGTGGCTTTCTTTAGGGATTTTGCTCCATCAAGCATACCTTAGTTCTTGCAACCTAAGAGGTAAAGTTAAAGGTTTCCCCTGTCCAGGTCAGAGGTGTCAAAGTCACGATGTCGCGTGACGTGTCGCGACATATTGCGACTTTTTCCCCCCATTGCCGGCAATGGGGTGGGCGCGGTTTCGGCATGACGCATCCGGCCCGCAGGCCGGCAGTTTGACACCCCTGCTCTAGGGGGCGTTGCTCGTCCCTGCTTCCTAGCCGAGGGAGCCAGCATTATCCGAAGTCATTTCTGTGTTTGTGTGACTATACACCGAAGATGCACAGAACGCTGTTACTTTCCCACCAAAGTGATACCTATTAATCTACTTGCATCTGCATGCTTTCGAACTGCTAGGTTGACAGGAACTGGGATAAAAACGGGAACTCACCCTGTCGGGTTGTCTGCTTTCCAGCTGACAAGCTGAGCATCAGAGAGCCAAACTGGTGCAGAATATAAAGGAAAGTTCTTGCTAAAGAAAAAGGAGTTGGTTTTTTTTTTTTCAACCCTCCCATCTGGAAGGTTTAGATTTGCAAAAAGTTTAATTTCCCAGAAAGTTGCGCTGATTGATCTTTCTCCTCTTCTCTGTTGTACAGTGGCTGGATTTGAATCTCAAAGAAAAAGTTCCTCCTTCATTGCTCCTGCTTTCTCGTGCCTTGTACTTGACCGACGTGAGTCCCAAACCGATGGTGGTGAATACAACTAAGGTGAGCCGGTTTTGTAGCCATGACCGTCAAACAATCCTGGTCTGTTTCCTGATGGCAGAGCAAGACTAGGAAGCAAGGGATAGCAGCTTCTCCTTGCTCGGCCTTGGAGAGGAGCCTCAGTGGCGCAATGGTTAGAATGCAGTATTGCAGGCTGACTCTGCCCACTGCCAGGCGTTCGATCCTGATCAGCTCAAGATTGACTCAGTCTTCCATCCTTCCGAGGTCGGTAAAACGAGAGAACCAGATTGTTGGGGGCAAGAGGCTGACTCTGTAAACTGCTCAGAGAGGGCTATAAAAGCACTATGAAGCGGTATAGAAGTCTTAGTGCTATTGCCCTTCCTTCCTTCCTTCCTTCCTTCCTTCCTTCCTTCCTTCCTTCCTTCCTTCCTTCCTTCCTTCCTTCCTTCCTTCCTTCCCATTGTGGTGCGGTGCTTAGAATGCAGTATTGCAGGCTGACTCTGCCCACAGCCAGGAGTTCGATCCTTACAGTCTCAAGGTGGACTCAGCCTTCCATCCTTCTGAGGTCGGTAAAACGAGGACCCAGATTGTTGGGGACAAGATGCTAACATTGTAAACCACTTAGAGAACAGTGGTGGGATTCAGCCGGTTTGCACCACTTCGGCAGAACCGGTAGCTAACTTTTTGTTGCCCAGGCCCAAAATAGACTTCTGGAAGCGGCATCCACGCAGAGAACCGGTTGTTCACATATTTGATAAACTAAGTAGACCACAGTGCTTTTTAACCACAGTGTGCTTTTGTGATGTCTAGGTTTGACTTAACCCAGGCATTTCATTTGTTCTTCAGCCTCTGAAGAGTGAGGATGCAGAAATAGAGGATGATGAGGATGAGGAAGAGGAGGAGACCTTGTTGGACTCTGCCCCCATTGTGCAGGAGAGGAAGGTGAGAATTGGGGTGTACGTTTTCAGCTGTGCCTATTTTGGAGTCCTTTGTGTCCTCTGAGCTTGGTTGTTTGCTTGGAGACATTTCATTACCCATCTAGGTAGCATCATCAGTGCTGGAGGATCTGGTGTCTGTTCCCTGTTTATAGTAGCTTACCCTGCCAGTGTGGTGGGGAGATCATCGCTGCTGTTGGTACCACACCATAGCCATGCTCTTTCTGCTAGCAGAGGAAGGCAGATATCCTCCTTAATCTTAAGAATGTGGGAATTTGGAATACGGAATACTTCAGCCAGTTGCTTCTAACTCTGGAATAACAGTCTATTATAGAGCTTCGTTGACTTCATTTCTTCTTTCCCTCTATTTGGAAGAGTGAAGAATTTGTAATGCCTCCAAAGGACAAATTATCAGCTCCTGAAATGTCAGTCAAGCCTCCTGTGGGAGAGGTGAGTTTTCATTTTGGACAATACTTTTGGCCCCACAGTATGCAAAAACAAACCTGAATATATGGGGAGAAGATATAATTTTTAATCCGTGGGAAGTAGAGGACAGGGTCAACAAACAGAAAAGGATTGGTGTAGATTAGAACACAAAGACACATATGACTAAAATGCATAGCTGGTAGAAACTGTTAAAAACAAAACACACCCAGACACCCAATTATGGAAAGATAAATGATCCTACCCAAAGTTTGGAGTCAGAATACAGCGTAACGGCTGGATATTAAAAAGAACTATGGCGATATTTTGATCAGAGTAGAAATTGGCGTCCTATTTAAGATGTCACAAGCATTTACTAAGAAGAAGGACCAGTCAGGATGAGGTTCTAAGAAGAGTTTGGGTTTTTTTTTTAAACCACGTTCTGACCATGTTCTGTAGTTTATATAGTCATTAAGCAGAATTCAACATTAACCGCAGACGAAACAGAATAAAACCCTATAGTTTATACCTAGATTATCCATGCAATCAAAGGATGTCTGGTTTTATAAACAGCCACAGCAAAATTTGGCCACATTCAAGAAACTGAATCGTACCCCTTTGATAATTAACATCTGGACTAGGATAGCCTGGATACTTCGTTAAAGAAGGTGTGATTGCATTCTTTCTTTCCTTTTTTTAAATGCAATATAACAGAATATAGACTATTGTTTCAATAGACCCTTCTCCAGAGGGCCACAATCTTAGCTTTATGAACCCTCAAGAATTGCTATAGGGAGGACATCAAAGTGTGCTAAGATTAATGCTCTACAGATTCCATGGATAGTTTTTTTATAATGTGAATATATCTTAACTGATCGAAAGAAAAGGGCTGGTCTGACATTGTACTCAATCTCCAAAAACATTGAGAGCCAGCTGATGTAGTATACTGTTTTTTAAACATGGCAACTTTTAAATGGTACGGCTTTCCACTTCCAGAATGCCCCAAGCATCTTGTTGAGAGTTGAAGTCCACACAGCCTAAAGTCCCTGGATAATAGTGGTGTAGTGCAGGGGTCTTCAAACTTGACCCTTTTATGACTTGTGGACTTCAACTCGCAGAATTCTTCAGCCAGGCATGTCCACAAGTCCTAAAAGGGCCGAGTTTGAAGACCCCTGGTCTGGATCCAAGCCCGCAGTTTCATCAAAATGGCTGACTGAGGAATTCTGGGAGTTGAAGTCCACAAGTCATAAAAGGGTCAAGTTTGAAGAACCCTGGTGTAGTGGTTAAAGTGCTGGCCTCAAAACCAGGAGACTGTGAGTTCCAGTTCTAGTTCCCTTTGACAGGAAAGCCAGGTGAGTGACTTTGGGCCAGTCCCTCACTCTCTCAACCCAACCCACCTCATAGGGTCGTTGTGGGAAAAATAGGAAGAGGCAGGAGTATTAGCTATGTTTACCTCCTTGAAGTGACACACAGACGTGTGGGGAAAAAAAAGATAAAATAAAAATGCAGCAATTGTCTCCTTTTACCTTCGTTACTGATATTTGCCCATTATTCTTTTCTTTTAAAAGACGAAAATAGAAGCACCCCGGAGCAGCAAAGCCAGCGCCAATGGTGTCTAGTCCCTTTCCCATAAAAGAGCTGGACCCTCAGGGAAACACACACACACACACACACACACACACACACACACACACCCCTACCTGAAAGCACTACCCTTGCAACTTGCAACACGTCGGCAGCTTTCATCAACCAACTCCTTTGCCCTGTGAAACCCAGGTTTTCCAGACTCGATGGCCATATATCTAAGGCAGGTGAAAAATCACTTTACATCTAGGGTGAAGACTTTTACATTCGTGAGACATCCATGTAATTTATTTTCTTTTTTTTTGGTAAATATGTACATAATCCACAGACTAGACCAGCAGTAACTTAATGCAAAACTGTCCCCATGAAGGTGTGTAACTCCTTTAAAACTTTGTGCAATTTATTTTAATTTTGTAAAAAGGGACCTCCTTGCCTTTTTTTTCTACAAGAAATTGTAGAAAGTTGGGCTGTCCTCCCCTCGGCAGACAAGACTTGAATTGACTTACGGCCAGTTCTTAAAAAGACTTACTTAAAAAAAAAAAAAAAAAAGGTCCCAGAGGAGACCTTTGCAAATGGTCTTGCATAAAAATGCAGCCGCTCTTCTCAAAGTCAAACGAGATGAAAAGAAGATGGACAGCATTTTCCTCTTAGTATGCACATAAAATGGAAACCACCCGTGGTCCAGCTGGCTTCCTCTGTTCGCATGTATACATCTGCATTTCCCTCATTTTTACCCATTGGTGAAAAGACACACACACACTCCAATGTGTTTTTCTCTTGATTCCAAAGGAGCATAGGTTACACTAAAACACAGAATTGGACCATAACTCTATTTAAATAGAGCAAGTATGAATTGAAGTATGGATTAAGTTATATATATAATTACTCACTCAGGCAGATGCCATCAATAATTTGATTATTTGTAATTTTATTGTCTTTGTTAATTAAACTGTGGCTGTTAAATTCACCTGTAACCAGGGTCTGTCTGAATTGGGGTTCTAAAAAGCAGTTTATGGAAGATCTTTCTGTTGGGCCCTACTAAGAAAACTTAGTTTAAGATACTATGACAAAAAAAAAAAAAATGATAATTTTACCATGCTTTGCTAATGCTCTGCATAATGGTAGCAGTGAGGCAGCTTCTAGCTAAGCAGTAAGTAACTTGAGGGTTGCATTCGTAACACAAGACAAGCTGTCAGCTATCCCAACTGAGAATCAGTTTAAGTCCATACAGTTGTCCCTGAAATAAACATTTCTAATAGGTGTACAGGTGGCCCTCAATTTACAGGAGTTCATTTACCAAAGTTACAACAGCATTGAAAAAAGTGACTTAAGGCAGTTTTTCATGTGATCATTGCAGTATCCCCATGATCACATGATCAAAATTCAGACACTTGGCAAAATTCAGACACTTTAACGAAGAGAAGGGCGAGGGGGGACGTGATTGCAGCCTTCCAATATCTCAGGGTCTGCCACAAAGAAGAGGGAGTCAAGCTATTCTCCAAAGCCCCTGAAGGCAGGACAAGAAGCAACAGATGGAAACTCATCAAGGAGAGAAGCAACCTAGAACTAAGGAGAAACTTCCTGACAGTGAGAACAATTAACCAGTGGAACTACCTGCCTCCAGAAGCGGTGAATGCTCCAACACTGGAAGTTTTTAAGAAGAGACTGGACAGCCATTTGTCCGAAATGGTGTAGGGTTTCCTGCCTGAGCAGGGGGTTGGACTAGATGACCTCCAAAGTCCCTTCCAACTTTATTATTATGGATCATCGCACAGTCAGCCAGATGTTCAGACTGGATTTGGCATTTTGTCTACCTATCGAGTCCTTACCCAGGACCTGGGATAGGCAGATGGTATTACAGATATCATCGCAGGATGGAGGCAGTTCCTATTATTATTATTACTTGTATTTATGACGATTTGCAGTGTCCCTGGGTCACGTGATCCCCTTTTGCAACCTTCAGACAAGCAAAATCAATGGGGGAAGGCAGATTCACTTCACAGCCGGGTTACTAACTTAACAACTGCAGTGATTTTCTTAACAACTGTGCCAAGGGAGATTGTAAAATGGGACAGAATTAATTTAACAACTGTCTCGCTTAGCAATAGAAATTTTGGCCTCCATTTGTGATCGTAGATAGAGGACTACCTGTATAAACATCTTTGGGGGAACATCAAAGCTTTTCCTTCCAAATTTGTGCCCTTTTCCCAGTCTCTAAAAGCTTTGCTTGCGGTACCAGAATTTCTAAAGGCATTGTGTAACCTTTAGCGCAGATCGGTTTCAGCAGTGAGGAGTCTGATATGTGAGTTATATACTCGTCTGAAGTGTGTGCGCACACATGCAGAAACATTACCGAAATGAATGCTGGGAGAAAGGAGCCACCGGAGATAGCTGTGGGGAATGAAGCTCAAGGCTTGCATGCAGCTAAAGCCTGTCTCTTCTGTTAACTTGTGGCTTATTTAAATTGTATAATTGGTTGGATTCCTACAAACTGAGCCAACACAAACAAATGTCGTTTCGTGCAAAATAGGAGCCCAGTGTCAGCTAATGGGAGAAAAAGATCTGCAAATGAGGAGGATCTATAGGGTAGAGCAGTGTTTCCCAAACTTGACAATTTTAAGGCATGAGGACTTCAACTGCCAGAATTCCACAGCATGCCTTAAAATTGTCAAGTTTGGGAAACACTGGGGTAGAGAAATAAACGTTAACAGAAAAACGCAGATTCAATATTAAAAAGCCCAGAGATTAAAAAAAAACAAACAGGACTGGGAGCAATGGGAATGGAACGATGTACTATTTCTTTGAAAGTCCCTGGTTTGTTTGTTTATATTTCATATTTCTTAATTGCTCTTCTCCCTCAGAGAGGGACTCCAGGCAGTGGGCAAAATAATAATGGCCGCTTATTTAAAGTTGCAGAATTTCTAAGCCAGACTCATCCTCCTTGTTTATCTCATAACTAAACATTGTAAGCCCCTCCCGACTGTGTTCGTGGCAGTGGAACCCGTGGAGTTCTCTCCAGGGTGCACCAAGCAAGTCCCAGCTATTGATTGAGCTGTCAGATGCCACATTTGGCTTGACAGACAAGCCCTGCTCTCCCCAACTCTCCAGCGATCAATAGCTGACATAACTATTATTGTGGAACAAGTGTTTTCCAGCACTATGTGATACGTGCCTATGTGTGTGCGTACGTCTCACTTAAGCCCAGCCTGTGCAGCTTTGATCACTGTAATTCTTTTGGAAATTTCTTGTCAAAACCTACTTCACCAGGCTTTCCGATTACAAGACATAATTCTTGTAATTCTTTTTTTTTTTTACATCTATTCAGAATAAGAGTCTGCTGCTTGTTTTACTGTACAGATGTTTCTAACATGGAACATTTTAATGCTTCTTAACCACTGCATTGAGGTAGGCTTGCTGGAAAATGGGGCTAAATGTCTAGAAAAAAAACCTGATCAATGCTTTGGTACTGATCTGGGGAACCCACACTGTGAAGTGTACATTTTAACAACAACAACAGCAACAACAAACCTCACCAAAGGGGAGAAGCAAACTTTCCATTCTCTGTTGTTGGGTTGTCCATCAGAAACATTTGCTAATTCACTGATCCTTCAGTGGGGTTCAACGTAGCTTCTACCTGCCCTACAGAGATGCAGCCATGAAGAAGGTGGCTTCATTGATACTCACCGGTGGTAAGACAAAGGTCAGTCATCTCTGACTCATCTCCATTTCTTCGCCGAGGGAGCCAGTGTCGCTGGTCATGTGGCCAGAATGACTACATGCCAAGACACACGGAACGCTGTTGTCTTCCCATCAAAATGGTGCCTGTTTATCTGCTTGCTTGCTTTCAAACTGCTAGGCTGGCAGCTCACCCCGCTGAGCGGCACTTGGGTCTTGAACTGCCAACCTTCTGGTTGACAAGCCGAGTGTCTTAACTGCTAGGCCACCGTGATATACTGCAACTTTTGCCTGCAAAGAAAAGTATCCTCCGGAGATCTTAAATGATAGGTCGACTCATACAGGGAATGAAGGCTTCAGAAGATTAGAAACTTGCCTTTTTCAGTCTAGTCTATTCCAGATGTGTTGGATGGTGCTACATGTCATCCCACTGAGCTCAAGTCATCGGCCTTGGCTGGGGATGGATGTCACATTCCAATGATAGGAAAGGCAGTAGCTTTGAAAAAGGAGATTAAAATGTTTTGTGTATG
This sequence comes from Crotalus tigris, assembly GCF_016545835.1. NCBI lineage: Eukaryota > Metazoa > Chordata > Lepidosauria > Squamata > Viperidae > Crotalus > Crotalus tigris. The sequence continues at coordinate 1,817,138 of NW_024097072.1, read as the reverse complement.
TGTATAAAGACAAACCACAGTCAGGAAAACAGAACACACACACACACACACACACACACACACACACACACACACACACACACACACACACACACGAGTGAATATGAAAAGCAACTTAATTAAATGAACTATGCATTCATGGCTCTGCCTTGTTTATTGATTTATAGCATAATCTAATCACTGCAGAAAGTTCAGAAGACTGAATTTGTGCTGTCCCTACAAATTCCACCAGGGAGCAGCAGAAGCCCAGCACCCAATTCTAAGAAATATTGAAAAAGATGTTTACTTACTTTATGTAAGTAAGATTTGCAACGTGTCACTGGTGGAAGTCAGGGGAGGCATATTCAGTCCAAAACAAGATGAGATTATGAAAATACTTTGTACCTTGTAGGCTCAGCTTGTGGATGATGCACGTCACACGTGTGCATTTAGACAACTTTCATGCACTTGTACATTATTGAGATTGACCTTTTTGAAAATGTTCTGCTTTCCCCTATTCAAACAATTTCATCTGGACACTTATTGGAAACATCTGGCTTAATTTACTTGGCTCTTAAGAGTTCAGCTGGGCCACATTTCTGCCCAAAGCAGCTGCAATGCAAATGTAAAATACGCTCCTTTTGAAATCCAATTGCAAAATGTTACTGATGCAACTGGACATCAAAATGGCTGCTTTTGCACAATGCTGAACCAGAAATAAACCAAACACATTTTTAACTTTGCTGTCAGGCCAATCCAGTCTGCGTGAACAATTTATGATGCCTCTCCCAACCCCAGAGAGTTAAGTAAATTATAGTTCTTAACCATAGGCAAGCTGTTTTGCGAACACAGCTAATATATAAAATAATTTTCAAGTTTACCTTTATTTCATCAGTATCTTTTAAGTTCTGTGCTTATATGCATCTGCAAAAGATTTAAAGCTCAGTTGAATAAAGGGATAGAATCAAGATCACGTGAAGTGTTAATACCACTTTACAAGGCCTTGGTAAGGCCACCCTTGGAATACTGCATCCAGTTTTGGTCACCACGATGTAGAAAAGATGTTGAGACTCTAGAAAGAGTGCAGAGAATAGCAACAAAGATGATTAGGGGGCTAAAACATACAAAGAACGGTTGCTGGAATTGGGTATGTCTAGTTTAATGAAGAGAAGGATGAGGGCGCTGGACTAGAAGACCTCCAAGGTCCCTTCCAACTCAATTCTATTCTAATTAATCAGTGGGATGGCTTACCTCTGGAAGTTGTAGTTGGTCCATCAAGAACAGACTGAACAGCCATTTGTCCAGAATGCTTGAGCCAGGGGCTAGTCTAGGCTAGACTGCTGGAAGGTCTTTTCCAATCCTATTATTCTGCGTTCTACGGATCTATCTGAAAGACACTACTTTGCAGTTGATGCCAACAGATGAGATTTGAGGATAATCTTAGGGAACCTGCCAGCCTTAAAACTACCAAATCCCTAATTATAATCAGCAACTCTTCAAAGTATAAACAAGTGTGACTGTTCTCAATTAAAAGAAAAAGAACACATTTCATTGAGCAAGCATTTAAAAGTGACATCCAAAACTTTATCCACCCACCTACCACTTTTTGTATTTTCCTGGAACGGAATCATGCTGAAGAATTCAAATCTGCAAAACTAAGCTGATCATTAGTGGGCACTATAATGAAATGTTTTCTGTCCCCGGGAAAACTTCAAACATTTCGCCTCCCCTGTATCAGCAGCCTAAGCCGAAAGCTTCAAAGCTCGGAGCACGAGCCTTCATCGTTCCAGACATGGCTCAGCCAAATAGAAATTAACAGAGCCTGGACAACAAATCCTGTACTTATCTGCCAGCAAGACTTTTCAGAAAATAACCTGGCAGAGGAAAGGTTGCAGAGATGCACGTTTAAATGTGCCCTTGGGTCTAGGAATGGACAGGCAAGAATTTAGCCTGGCCTTCGCGATTGCTTGACTGAATGAAATGGAAGAGGCAACCAGGCATCCAGAGCTGGGAAAGATATAGTCTCCCAATCTCATCCAACTGGATCGTCAGGACGTCGGCCAGGTTGACATGTTCATTCAGAATCAATTCTCGGTTATTTTCCCCATTCCTAAAACCTGCCTTTCAACATCTCGGCTTCCAACCCCAATAAGACCAATTCTCAAGAGCTGCAGAACAGAGTCCAAGTTCTTACAATATGCTAAACCAATGTTCCTCCAGCTTGGCAATTTTAAGACGTGTGGCTGGGGAATTCTGAAAGTTGAAATCCATACGTGTTAAAAATTGCCAAGCTAGAGAAATATTGTGCTAAACTGCAAAGTAGCTTAGACTCTCCTGCTTTAAAGGGCTTATTGTGAAGTGATCTGCAACCTGCAGATTTAAAGGGCTTATTGTTAAGTGATCTGCAACCTGCAGATTTAAAGGGCTTATTGTGAAGTGATCTGCAACCTGCAGATCTGCAACCTAGGGATTAGGGATTATGGCTAAGCATGCTGTCCATTTGAGTTCTTTCATCCAACACAGGCTTCAATAAACGTCTATCGCGATTCTTCAGCCATCCAGGTCACAGTTGTCCCAAAGGTACTTTTTAAAGTAGCAACTGGACATGAGCTACACGCAGCCCTGGACAGCTAGTAATGCACAAGATTGTAAACTTTTAAGATTATTATGTGCATTTATATACATTATGTGTCAAGACTGCTAACATCGGATGTTCTTGCTTGCCATATATGAAGAAGCAAACCTGTTTTATTTAGCCTGTATAGGACTTCTAGAGTTAAAGCAGATAATACTAGCCTGGTGGATGGAAAAACATGCTAGCTAACCACAACAATATCTGAGCACAGTATTGCCAAGGTCAGCTGTAACGGGAAGGGCACTTCATACTTCACATTAATTGGAGAATGTGATTGATGACTGTAAAATGAAGGAGTGAGTTATGCTTTGTCACCGGTGATTGGGGAGGGAGGATACAGTTTTTGGCTTAACTTCGTATGTGCTGAAGCTATGCAGAAATAAAAGGATTCTTTAAGGTAAAGAAGCCTCAAAGTTCTTTGAAAAGCTGCTTCTTTTCGGAACCATGACATCATGCAGTTAATCCTTGACTTACACCCATTCGTTTAGTCAGCACAGTTACGACCATTTTTTTATACCACCATTGCAGTATCCCTGTGGTCAGGTGATCAAAATTCGGATGCTTGGCAACTGGCTCAGATTTATGATGGCTGCAGTGTTACTTTGCTGGCTGGGGAATTCTGGGAATTGAAGTCCAGCCATCTTCAAGCTGGCCAGATTGAGAAACACTGGTATATTGTATATAAATGCACATAATAATCTTAAAAGTTTACAACTGTGTGTATTATTAACTGCCTGGGCCACAGGTGGCCCATTGATAAGGTGACCAACCGTCCTCCTTTAGGGGGGACAGTCCTCCTTTTGTAAGTTCTGTCCTCCCTCAAAAAGTGTCCCCCTACATGTCCTCCTTTTCGATATTTGAAGACTAATCTGCAGGGCTTTTTTTTCCTCATAGAACGCTCAGAACGGCGTTCCGGCACCTTTTTTTGATGGGTTTTTTTCAACTTTTGCATGAGCTGTGCTACTCCCACTATTGGCTTTCGAAAGCCAATAGGAATTGCTGATGAACGCGCCAAAACACTCGGCTGGCAAACTTTGCACATGCAAGTTGTCTGTATTATTGTTGCAATGAATAAAATGTTTCTTTTATTTACGATATTTTTTTCTTCAATTTATTTGTGTCCTCCTTTTTATTGTAAAAAAGTTGGTCACCTTACCATTGACCGCAGGCTGGATATGGCTGCTCTAGGCCTCGTGCGTATATTTTCTGCCATTGACAAACGATGCCCCCTGACTGGAGATGCTTCTTTTCTACAGAATTTTTTTTTTTACTAAAAGCTGAGCCACCAGACACTTGTTTGGTTGTGATTTGTTTCATCTCATAACTTTGGGAAAAGATCACATTTTTCAATGTGTGGGCAGAAATTGTGGCGACTGCTCCCTCCGTACTTCCTTGGCCATGCTCCGTTTGCTTTCTTTTGTGGTCACATCTTAACATTCTCAGCCCACATGCAAAAAACATTTTAATCGTTGTTTGTTGATGTTGGAAATGCAGAGTTTTGCCTCTGTCTGCTAGCTCATGTTTCCAGCATCGGGTCGAAAGAACTGCCAAGCCAAGTTGGAACCATATGGGTGGAGTTCAGCGAGTTTGTGGCTTGGCTTCCTCAGTTTACCAACATATTGTACTAGACGGGAGTAAAGTAGGAGATTCAGCATGCGTTGGGAACCCAGCCATTTTGTGGAAACTTGATGTAGCCCTTGATTTAAAACCATTTATTTAGGGATTGTTCAAAGTGACAATGGCACTGGAAAAAAATGACTTATGTCCGTTTTCCACACTTAACAACCATTACTGTGTCCCGAGGGTCACGCGATAAAAATGTGGACACTTGGCAACTGACATGAACTTACGACAGTTGCAGTGTCCAGGGATCATATGATTATTGCTTTCCGTTCAGGGATACTGTCTGTGTGATCCAGCAAATATCTCACTGTTCCTCTCAGAGATTTTGTAGAATGTTCTAGCATCAAAATCCAGGCCTAGTTGTTTAAGGTGAAAGGAATTCTACAAGGGCTATTAATAGTTATTTCCTTCTGCAATACAGGTAGTCCTCGACTTACGACCAAATTGAGTCCAACATTTTCATTGCTAAGCGAGACAATTGTTGTGATTTTGGCCCATTTTACAACCTTTCTCGCCACAGTTCTTAAGTGAATCACTGCAGTTGTTTAATTTGGAACATGGTTATTGTTGCAGCATCCCCCTGGTCACGTGATGAAAATTCAGACGCTTGGCAAGTGACTCCTATTTATGACGGTTGCAGCATCCCGGGGTCATGTGATCTCCTTTTGTGACCTTCTGGGAGTTTGAAGTCCACAAGTCATAAAAGAGCCATGGTTCCCCACCCCTGGTCAAGTGGTTAAAGGCGCCAGGCTAAAAACTGGGAGGCCACGAGTTCTAGTCCCGCCTTAGGCATGAAAGCAAGCCAAGGGACCTTGGGCCAGTCACTCTCTCTTGGCCCAACTCACCTCACAGGATTGTTGGTGTGGAGAAATTAGGAGGAGGAAGGACTATTTGATATGTTCACCACCTTGAGTCATTTAAGAAAATAATAAAGATGGGATATAAATAAAAACAAATAAACAATCCTTGTACTTCTTTCCTCTTCCTTGTTCCCTGCTTTGACCAACGGTTTTCATTTTCCTGCTTTAATGACTTTAATAAATCCAACTGGACATTTTCTAGATTGCCGGGATTTTGAGGCCACGGGGTTGGTGTGGAGTACCCCAACTTGCAGGAGAACATAGCTAAAGCTTTAGGTCTAGAACATATCTAGATCTTTAAAAATCCACCAAAGGCATCGTCTACTGAGGCAATTCCAAACATCAAGTTCTCCTGGACACAGGCACATGTAAAAATAATGAGTAATGGTTAAAGCTTTCTAGATTTAAGGCTTGTACCAAGAAAGTAGCTGGAAACATCTGCTCATTCAAAAACCAGGAAAGGTTCTGCAACAAAACACAACCCTTTTTTGAAGCTAGAATTTGATGGCTTGGGCTTAGCCTGGCCTGGACAAAACACTCCTTCTAGATCTACACAAGGTTAAAAAAACCCTCTTATTTGATTAAATAATAATAATAATAATACAAACCTCTCTCCAAGAGCAATTATGAAAGAGCTTTGAAGATTCATTTGAGAAGCCAAAGACAAAACCTTGAATGTTTATCTAGCAATTCTGTCCTCTTCCATTATTCTGTATTAAAAAGGGTAAGATGTTCTCTTAAGATAGTCTTAATAAAAATCTCCAGGGGAGAGGTTTTCACGGCAACCTTATCCCTGTGCAGGAATTAAGGATATTATCTCAGTAATTTTCTGCTGTTGTAAAGACACACTTGAAAAACAAGTCCCTGTGGTCTGAAATTTAAATCCCAGTTCTCTGGTATTCTTAAAAATATCATTTTATGTCCGAATAACATTGCTCGCGTTTAATTGAAGCACACAGCTCACTAAATAGATCTCGCCCAGCTGGGAATTGATTGCAACGTAACTATTGTGTGACAAAGTGTGGACTGAAAAAGAACACTAATATCATGGAATTTGTAAATGATGGGAAATTCACGGTAACTTCCTATGAGTCCTATAGTTTTGAGCTTCTTCTCTTTTATTAGCAAAGAAGAATTTTGTAGGTTTCTAAGTTCCTCCTACCCCACCCTCCTCATGCTGGTTTTTGACTGTAGTAAAAATCAATCTGACTTTTGCATATCTTTCCAAGCTTCAATAAAGGATAATATTTGTAACTCAGGGGGTCCTTGGTGTTCTCTGAGCTTGGTTGTTTTTATGCAGACATTTCATTACCCAAACTAGGTAGTACCATCAGTGCTAGTCACTCAGAGAGCACCAAGGATCCCTCATAGCCATGTTTCTGTGCCCCAGACAGTAGATAATTGATGTCTCTGATCTTTAACATTTACCCAAATTCTTCAGAAGACTGAGGAATTCTGGGGGTTGAAGCCCACAAGTCATAAAAGGGCCAAGTCTGAAGACCTTTGATCTAGATAACACCTGCAGGTTCTAGATTAATAAGCCTATTTCAGTGTTTGCATGGATTTGTAGATGGTTCCATTATGGTTCTTTGTTTGTACCATGTTAATTGAAATGCACTTAACAAATCTGAGTCAGAGCTAATGTATTGGACTTGATTTTAGAACAATGGGACTTGTTAAATACATTTGTATCTGAAACAAACAAACCCTTAACAACTTTAAGGATTCTATTCATCCATAATTGAATGTCATGCTGTAAGGTATTTTAGTGCATCCTTTAGCAAACTGGTCTTAATGATTATTAAAACCCATTAGTGGTAGGAGAGAGCTCATTTAATTTCAGGTCATGCATAATATTCTACAAGTGGCTAACTGGCCAAGACACCAATGTTCTCAAAGATAAATTCTAAGCTATTCAGCACTATTTTGAATAACACTTTCTAATTAACAGGGAAAGGAGCCAGAATCCTGACCTTAAGTAGAACAGAACTTTGAGATCAAAAGAATCTAATTTCCTTTCTTTGGAGTGGTATCCAAGCAAGGACACAACTCCAAAGAAAGCCAGTTGGATTCTTTTGATCTCAAAAATTCTCTTCTTCTTAAAGAAAATGTTGGTTCTAAAATTATACTGTTAAGGAACACAAGCTGAGTTTTTCTCTAATTAATTAGGTCAGGTTATGCAACCTAATGATTGGAGTTTGACTCCTTTCAAACTAGGGTCTCTGTATTGGGGTCTTTGAAGGAAAACTTTCTGATCCCACAGTTGATGCATTGCCTTCTTTGGTGGGAGAGAGATTTGAAACTCTGCTACAGTGTCATGTCATCCTTTGTCCTTCTTTTTATTAAATTAGACATACCCAATTCTGCCAATCAGGTTTAGCACCTGCTATGCCCCTTCCTTCATCCTACTTCCCAGATTTGCTCAGCTGCTGCATAGAGCCAAGAGGGAAGATTAAACATCATTTCTATAAATCAGGCAGGGTGAATCACCTTGCCAGTTTTGCACATAGAGCATTCATCTTTTGCAGCAGCACTGCGAGGATAACTCAGAGCAGTGCAGTCAGCCTGAAGAATTCCCCCGAGATCTGATCTGATGTGGCTAATCAACCTACAGGCTAATATTGATTTTATTGATGTTCACAGTGGCAAGCTAAACCGGACTGACCTGTTCTGATGACTCCATAAACCTGTGAGTTATTATCACACAGGCTGTAATTTATAATGATCTGTGTCACCATTCCCTATTGTTTTCTAACCAAAGGCATAAAAGGGGGAGAAACCGTCATTGACCCAAGATTTTTTCTAGTCAATCTTCAGCAACACCATTAACTACATCATGCTCTTGACGTGCAGGGTAGGTTTCAAAGCATCATCAAGACTACAAATTCCCGGCTGAGGTGATAAAGGTAGACAATGAATCTGAACAGATAATCATCCCAGCTGACTACACTTTAGGCTTCATTTCAGTCATGGATGAAGATTATGATATTTCCAACAAACAATTCTTATTTTTGAATAATGCTTCTATTCTAATCTTCATTCCAGAATGAAGTAATAGGTAACAGGTATATGCCTGTAAAAAAAGGAAAGCATATTGAAAAAATATAGGTGAGCAACATATGGAGACAAAGAGGTTCTGAATCTCCCGTTTGTCCTCTCCATTTATCAAGATGGAAGCACTAGAGACTTTGGTACCAAACCTTAAGGAAATGATGAGATTCAGTGGGCCCTTTTTTCCTCTTGGGTGCCAAAGAAATCGCCTGAAGAAGATGGTTAGGAAGACAGTTCCAGGCATAAAAAGGATTTTAAAAAGTTATAATTAGATTCCATATTGTCTTTGACAATCTCCAAAGCATTGATCAATACTCTGAGCATTTTCTCATCTGGCACAAATAGACGTCGATCATGTATGAGAGCAGCTGAGGTTGGGTGGAGACCTTGCCTAAAGCCTTAAAACCTTGGACATCTATATGCTAACTCCTTGGCTGGGATACCTCACAGCTGTGCCCTCCCAAGCTGCAGTTCATTCTCTGTGCTCAACATCTGTGTGTCTCATTTCAGGGATGGGGTGGGGGAATATTTTCCTTTTCTTTGCCTACAAAATGGCTTCAAGTAAAAAAAACACATTCTGGAATATTCTAGGCAGTGCTGGTTCCATCTTTGTTGTTAAAACTGATGAAGACATGTGTGCCAATGAAGAGTTAGGAGCCATTTGTCTCTCCCTCAGACAATTGTCACCACCTGACATTTTAGAGACAAAGGCCTTCATAACAACCATCAAGAGATGGTTCTGCTGCACCTGACAGGGATTTAGAAGAACATGAAGCTTTGAGCGACATGATGTTGGGGTGGAGTGCCAGGTCCCCCTTCATGTCAGTGTGACAGACAGGCCCGGTCTTTGACCCTGGACTTCACCTCACCCTTCAGCTATACTTGTCTCCAGCAAGACCCTGTCAATTAGCAGGTCTTCCCACTGAGAAAAAGGGCGAAGGCTGGGACAGAAGAATTGAATAATAATTTTAAGTTTGGAGACAACATAGGAGGTGGATACTGATCATCTTCCTCCCTTTTTTTATACTAGAAGTTACTACATCTGTTGAATTTCATCAGTTCGCCAGATGAAACCTGTTTGAAAAGGAGAGCTTCCCCATTCATTAGCTGCTCTCGTCTTAGCACTTAAAGATCCAAACGATTCATTTTACTCGAAGCTTGTTTATTTATAATGGAGGTGTTGGTGTGTTGTGCCAACTCAGCAGGTTTTGGCTTGTTAATGATTCAAGGCCGAGTGCAAAGTCAGAACATTTAATTCAGAAACCTGAATACGTCTATTGTGCAAACACAGCTTAAACAGCAACAAAAAGTGGCCTAGACACAACACACCATGATTAAATCACAAACCCCCATAAGTTACACTATGCTTTATGTATGAATTCCTATTCCATCTACCCATACTTTATTCTGCTGCCAAGTAGAACTTTCTAATTATGTTGCTCTAATCCACCTCTGGTATGAAGCCAGCTGGATGACCTTGGGCCTGTCATACTCTCTCAGCCCTAGGAAGGAGGCAATGGCAAACCACTTCTGCAATCTTTCCAGGTAATCTCTGAGAACTGGACACAATTGAACAGGAGATTGTTGTTGTTTTTTTTAAATCCAGATGACAGCAGAGAGAAACGGGAAATTCTCATTTTCCCTTGCTATCTAGCATTTAAAGTTTTTACAACATAGGCACGGTAGTCCTACTCTTGATGGCTAACCCTGAGACAAATGTGACACCCATTCTCCGCGGGTGACTTAATCCATCTAATTTTCTGTCTTTGCATGAAATATTGCACGGTGTGTTAACCACAGGGATGGAGTTACAGAACAAGATCCTCTAAAGTTTTATTCAGTAAATCGTGGAAATGCAACCATAAGCTAACCATGATATTGGCTTTAGGCTCTATTCCTGACTCCAAAGGGAACCAGATAGATTTCGATTGCTTCTTGAGCAAAGCTCCCCTTCAGATTAACTAAGATTGAGAGTGCTGAGTGCCATGGCAGAAAAGGTCATAAAATCAGGGACAATTCACTTGACAACCGCCTGGCTTAGCAATGGAAACTGTGGTTCCAAGGTGTGTGTGTAAGTTAAGGACTACCTATTCTCCTTCCTACAGCCCTGGTAGATCAGAGGTGGGGAACAACGGCCCCTTTATGACTGGTGAACTTCGACTCCCAGAATTTCTGAGCCAGCCAGGTTGCCTCAGGAATTCTGGGAGTTGAAGTCCACAGATCATAAAAGGGCCATAGTCCCCCAGCCCTTGGTAGACAAAGCAAGTTGTATGCTGGCTCTGGGTCCAAGAGCAGCAAGTGGCTGGTGCTGCAGCTGCCAAAAAAGCCAACGCAGTGCTAGGCTGCATTAACAGAGGGATTGAATCCAGATTACGTGAAGTGTTAATACCACTTTACAAGGCCTTGGTAAGGCCATCCTTGGAATACTGCATCCAGTTTTGGTCACCACGATGTAGAAAAGATGTTGAGACTCTAGAAAGAGTGCAGAGAAGAACAACAAAGATGATCAGGGGACTGGAGGCTAAAACATATAAGGAACAGTTGCTGGAATTGGGGATGTCTAGTTTAACGAAGAGAAGGATGAGGGGGACATGATAGCAGTCTTCCAATATCTCAGGGGCTGCCACAAAAAAGAGGGAGTCAAGCTATTCTCCAAAGCACCTGAAGGCAGGACAAGAAGCAACGGATGGAAACTGATCAAGGAGAGAAGCAACCTAGAACTAAGGAGAAACTTCCTGACTGTTAGAACAATTAAGCAGTGGAACAACCTGCCTCCAGAAACGGTGAATGCTCCAACACTGGAAGTTTTTAAGAAGAGACTGGACAGCCATTTGTCTGAAATGGTATAGGGTTTCTTGCCTGAGCAGGAGGTTGGACTAGATGACCTCCAAGGTCCCTTCCAAGTTTACTATTATTATTATAGATGGATGAGCTGCAGGCAAAGCAAAGGATACCTCCCCCCCTGATGACTTTGCAGGCAGATGGATGGCTTTCCTTTCCTTTCCTTCCTTCCTCCCCCCCCACACCCCATAGCAAAACCCACCCTCCTATAGCAAGACCCACTTCGCTCTTACAATGCCTCAATTGTCAGTGATTATCATCTGTAAATGCCACCTATGAACTGGCAGCCTTTTTTCCATTGCCCCCACCTCCTTCCTTTTCTCTTTTGTTCAGGAGCCTTGTGGCCCAAGCCTTGATTGTGCTTGGCTAAATTCTTTCCCAGGCTGGTGGGCTTAATTTTCATCCCCAAGGCTTTACCTGCTACATTCAGGTGGAGATGAATGGAGAAGAAAGCAACCTGGCACCTTTTGCCGATAAAGATATTCTTGTCCTTAGACTGTCTTTTGTGGCGGAGAATGGCACTGAGGGGGCCAATTGAAAATTAGCGTATTTAATCAGGCTTTGAATGACGGGTTGAAGAAGGGAGAGAATTAATGCTGGTATCATCAAAGAATGAAACTTTAGCAAGGAACTCCTGTTTATGGAAAGAGGGGGGTTACAACCAGTTACTTCCTCTGATTTAGTGCAATCCAGGATGATGGGCAAGGCCTGCGGGACTGTTCTCTGTCAAGGCAATGAAACCAGGACTTGCAGAATTTAGTGGACAAGGAAGAGATGCTTCATACATTACACTAAGTCAGTGTTTCCCAAACTTGACAATTTTAAGGCATGAGGACTTCAACTCCCAGAATTCCACAGCCAGCAACATGCTGAACCAGAGCGTCTTCTAGTAACGTTCTAATTGGATTACTTTATTCTGCTCTGTATGTGGCTAATCTTCAAGGCAGCTTCAGATAGTGCCAAATACTGTATGAGGGCATGGTTGATTTGGAGATGGTCAAAATCCTGTTCTGGTGGAAGAGAAAGTTTTTGTACCTCAGGATAAAACTGTGGGGTCCTTGGAACTCTCTGAACTAGGGGGTTTTCTTGCAGACATTTCATTACCCAACCAGGTAACATCATCAGTGTTGTTATTAGAGTGCTAGAATTCACTGATTCAATGAATTACGCCATTGCGATATGGTTGCCCCAGTTAAAACATAAAAGTGTTTTCTATGGTTCTTCATATCCTGATATATAAACCTCGGAAAAGCTTCTACAGCAATTTAAAAGGATTTTAAAGTTTAGCTTTAGCTATGACCCAAACAGAGTGGATTGATCCAGCTTTCTATCATCAGTTCTGAATGGCTGATCTCAGAACATCCCACTTCTGCCTCCCCCCCCCCAATGTACAGTATAGCAGAGAATTTTTCAATCCAAAAAGCTAATCTGGGCTTCAGGGCTTCGGGTAAATTATTATTACTTCTGGATCTCTTCCCAGAAACTTCAGTTGTCATCATTTACCAAGGATCTGGGAAAATCAGATAACAACTTGGGAAAAGACCTTTACCTGCCAGAGACTCTATAGAGATCCAGGATCCAGAGGTTAAAAACATGCAAAGGACCAGTCATTCCTTCTTATTACCAACAAGTCAATAGCAATAGAACTTAAGATTTATATACTGCTTCACAGTGCTTTGCAGCCCTCTCTAAGCGATTTACAGAGTCACCCTTTTGCCCCCCAACAATCTGGGTGTTCATTTTACCAACCTCGGAAGGACGGAAGGCTGAGTCCACCCTGAGCCGGTCAGAATCGAACTGCTGGCAGTCGGCAGAGTCAGCCTTCAATACTGCATTCTAACCACTGCACCATCTTGGTCAAGCCAAGGCTATCTGTGTCTATCGAACCAATATAAATTGTACACATTATGGGAAGCAATTTTAGGAAAAAGAACGTTTTGGGCTTTTGCGAACGGCAGAAACAGCTGGGGTCTGTTATTCTAAAGGTGCTCTGTCAGAGGGATGAATAAGCCTCTGGAGCTTGCTGGATTTCAAAGCTTCCAGAGATGGTGACTCAACTTCCAATGAAGCTGAGTGGAAGAAGCAACTTGTTTTGTTCAAGAACCCCCTTGTGCCTAAAGAACTCGGCTCTAGCTGGGCAAGGACAGAAACTATAACACATCTACGTGACGAAAAGGACCAGGAAGCAATGAAACGTGAAGGGACCAGCTGAGATCTGTCCATTTTTAGCCAGCTTTATCCCCAAGGGATGTGAGCGTACAGTTCCTTACCCAGGGACATATAATGCCTCCTATTCCAGCAGGAAGGCAATTAAATTTACATGCTCAATTGGTCACATTCCAGGATGTTACTAGAGCCCAGCTGTCCCTGAAATGAAGCCCATTTCATAAGATAATAAAGGCAAATGCAGAGGAAAACACCAAAACATCTGGCTCTTGTGGCCCGTAGCTATTTATTCGTTTATTTATTTTGGGATTAGCTGAAACAACCAGAAGTAATCAAAGCAGCCTCAAATTCTTCTGCAGAACACGAAGGTTGGCCAGCTATCAGGTGGGGAGTTTGGCTCTTCTGGATGTTTGTCTTAATTTGAGGGAATACAGGTAGTCCTCGACCTATGTCGACCTATTTTGCCCCGTTTTACGACCCTTTCTTGCCACAGCTGTTCAGTCAATCACTGCAGTTGTGGGCAATACGGTTGTTAAATGAATTTGGCTTCCCCCAGTGACTTTGCTTGTAAGGAGCTCACAAAAGGTGACCTGGGACACGGCGACCATCATAAATACGAATCCGTTGCCAAGCACCCACATTTTGATCACATGACCACGGGGATGCTGCAAGAGTTGTTAAGCGTGAAACACGGTCATCACTTTTTTTCCAGTGCCGTTGTAACTTTGAACGGTCACCAAACCGTTGTAAGTCGAGGACCACCTGTAAACAGCCCTTAAAAAAAATACAAGTGCAGAGCTGGAAGAGACTTGGGTCATCTCAAAAATCCATCTAGATAAGGGGGTGACAGCCAAATTTGTGAGGCTTGTCTAAAATGTGGTCTGGTCCACAAGCAGCAGCAGCATTATGGATGCTAAGATAGGACACAATTAAATCTCACCCAAAATATCTCAAGACAAATCACACTACACTGCCACTACAGGAGCATGTGTGGCCCTATTATTAGGACAGGGGTTCCCAACCGGGGGTGCAAGACGATATTCTGGGGGGGTGCAAAAACTTGGGTTTAGAAGTTTCAGAATTATATGTATATGCATAATTCATTTTGAATTTTTGCAAGGGACGCGAGAATATATCAGAAGTGTTCTAGGGGTGTGGGGTATAGAAAAGGTTGGGAACCCCTGTATTAGGATATGAGTACAGGATGATAGAAGTGGGGTATGATTTCAACACAGCAGTTTCTTAATGAACTTTCTATATTTCTACTTTAGTTTTTCAATTCAGTGTGATGCTTTGATAGTCTTGCATGCCATTTTCTTTCCTAGATCTGCTTAATTAGGTGCAATTAACCAGTGGAACAGCTTGCCTCCAGAAATCGTGGGCGCTCCATCACTGGAGGTTTTTAAGAGGAGACTGGACAGCCACCTGTCTGAAATGCTATAGGGTCTCCTGCTGGAGCAGGGGGTTCTTCTACCAAATCATCTTCAACATTGTTGAGTCCTAGAAGATATTGATTACACATCTTCCTTTCTCTCTCCTCCTTGTGTATAGTAAGCACAGTGAGTTCAATCTCTTAGTTAGGTGCAAAGAAAACAAGGCTTTAGCTCATCTAGAGCCGAGTTACCTTCTTGCAGTTGGACCTAGACAAAACCACAGCAGGTTAAGCCACGTATGTCTTTATGGAATAGGCATGCTGACCATAGATAGAGTTCTTTCACATCACTCCTCCACTAAGCCAAGGAGGTCCAGAAATGGCTAGGCTCTGAGTTCAAAAGATCCAAGTCTTTTTCCTTTCCTTCTGTGGTCTTCCTTCTGGAAGGTCCCTTCCAACTCTTTTTTGTTATTATTCTGTATTCAGTTCTACATGGGCAGCCTGATTTAGACCATGGTCTAAGATGGCTCTCACGTTCCCCCCCCAATAGATCTGCTTCCGGAAACAATATTTTAAGTTAGATTAATAAGATGAACACCAGTCGTTGTGTATGTACACAAGACAGCCTTCTCAGTGGCAGGAAACACCTGTGCTCTCCAGGATGATGGTTATCAGCCTATTTTTCAAAGGGTCTTCCTCTAGGCAGTGTTGCTTAAAGTTGCTGGGATTGAGACACAGTATTTCAGGTCATCTTTGAGGCTCTGGGAATTGCAATCTGAAGTTGAATTCAGTCACACTAAATTAGCCATTGTGCAGATTAAACTTCTGTCTGCTGCCTTGTGACTGTAATAATACAATTCTTTAATAGCACATCTTTCCTGTGTGAAGAAGCTCTCTGCCTTAAAGATTTCTGCCTGTTATGTTCTCTGCAATGGGTTGAGACTCATTTCATGTGTCTGGGACTCATTTCGTATGCAAAACAGGTCATGGATATTTTGAACTACCTTCCAAAAAGAATGCACCTTACAAAAACACAGAGAAAAAGTCACCTTCATGTCAGATTTCAAGCGCCGATGTGTTTAAGCGGTCAGATCTCTAGGCTGAAATTCAGACATTCTAGGTACTAAAGAAAAGATATTAAAGTGGACATAAATGTATGATTTATTCTCCAGTTTGCCATCGATTCTGGAAATAAAGGCACACAAAGGGAGGCAACGAGAGTTCCGGGACTCTCACAATTAAAATCATTTGCTGTAAAAAATAAATTACAAGACTTCCAAATCTGATACAGAAATGTTTAAAAACGCAATTCGTCTGATTCCATACAAAGGCAGGACAAGCTTCCGAGTACTGGATGAACGGTGGTGGATTTAGGTTACATAGAAACATGACACCAGAAACATGGGGGTGCAACTCCCAGAATCCTCCAGTAGGTTTGCTGGGGAATTCTGGGAGCAGCATGCCCAAAAGATTTGGTGGATACCAGCGATTCATGCCTTTACAATGACAGGAACAAGAGGAAAGGAAAGAACTCGAGAATACTTTAAAGAGTGCTAGAGTTATCTTATTTTGATTCTGCAGAGGTGTAACTGGACACCAACATCCACAGAGTGGGTCAAAAAGGCAGCCATGATCACCTGATTGATGCATAAAAAGGGGGATGGGGCTTTGATCAGGCAGTTGTGGCCACCAACTGTTTTGATACCTTCAGTGGACTGGTAGGTGAGGTCAAAGCATTAGACAGGTAACACTTCAGATAGCACAATTTGCACAGGTTTGTTAGTGGCTGGGATAAGGTTGTGGTGTTTGGAGAAAAGGAAGTGGAGATCATTCTCGTAACTTGGGAGAAACCCTTTCTCCTATGAGGCTTGAGTTCTGAAATAGCCACCAGGTTTAAAAACAAAAGAGGAAAGGAGAAGAAATAGAGACAAATCATTTAGATTTTTTTTTTACTGTGCCCAAATAAAGAAACGAAAGAGGAAGATTGAAAGAAGCATCAGGATGTGCCTTGCAGACTGGGGAACTCCTATCTTCTAAATAATAATAATAATAAAAGCCAATATTATTCCTTGAAAAAAAAACAAACAAACTGGATTGTTACCAAGCGTTTGGCTGGGTCATTCTTACAAGTAAAAACAGGGACATTTAGAAAATGAAAAGCATCCCGTTGGAAGGTCCCTGCTGCTTTAGATAAGTCACTCCCTGGGGTCTTGGGCATTACCCAGGGGAAGGAGAGTAACAGGTAGTTCACCTCCTACAGCCACTCATTTTGTGAGTGTCTGAAGTTACGACGGCGTTGAAAAACGAGACGTGTGACTATTTTCCGCACAGCCAGTGCATCCTGGTCACATGATCAAAATTCGGATACTATGCAACTGGCATGTACTTATGACTGTTGCAACGTCCCGGGGGGGTCATGTGATCCCCTTTGGGTGACCTTCTGACAAGCAAAGTCAACGAGGGAAGCCAGATTCACTTCCCAACCGTGTTAGTAATTTAACAACTACAGCGCTGCACTTAGCAACTGGGACAAAACTCACCTAACAATTGTCTTGGTTAGCAATGGAAAATTTTGGGCTCAGTTGCGGTCGTACGTTGAGGAACACCTGTCCTTATTCAAAGCTGCCAATCTAGCACAATCTGTTGGGAGAATTTGCCCGTGGGTTGCTCGGGAAGCTTTGCCCCCTCAGGATAAAAAGGGAGGTGGGCACCCGGGCTTCTTAAAGTCACTCAGCTACGAGGCTTCGGGCCTGCCATGATTGCCAGCATCGCTCTGTCTTAACAACAAGGGAGTAGGCAAGGTGAGTTATTGGGGGTGGTGGTGGTGAAGGGGGCTCTGGGTTCAGAGGGGTCTGAAGTACAGGTGAGCAGTGTGTGTGTGTGTGTGTGTGCAGGAGATGGGGAAGATTTCAAATCCCCCCCAAGAGGCCTGGTTACCCACAGACTCGCCGTTTGATATAAAACCGAAGCAGCCATTTTTATTGAAGTACCTAAACTGAAAATAAAAAGTTTTAGAACATAATTTAAAAAAAAAATAAAATAAAACAAAACAAAGCAAAACCAGCAGAAGTAGCAAAATATACGATTTGTCTGGGTTTTCTTTTATAGCAACTGATAACCTACCAGTCGCTAGTAACTTCCTATTATCGAGGTGATAGTCTCTCTGGTAACCACCGTTTAAAAAAAAAAAAAGACATGTAAATATATAATTAATATTTATACATTTTGTGGCAGCTATGTACAAAAGTTCTTTAGTTTCCTTTGTTTTTGTCTGAATATGTCCAAGCCCTGGGTTCCAGGGGCTGCCTTCTTTACACGTTAGGCCAGAGCTGTGTATGGTGTATAATGTAGTAGATCATTTTCAGGTTTGGCCAGTGAAGTACCAATGGACAGTGCGCTCCTAAGACACATCAGAAGCAATGGGGTTGCTTCTCTGCTCCACCTGCAGAATGTTGAATTAAGATGTCGCGTGAGACATTAATGGATCCTCAAGTAGCAGGCGCTAAAGATTTTTCAGCTTAAGAGAATCCTGATGCCCACAAGTAGCATCATGCAGAGCAGCTTTGATTTTTTGCTTTCTCAGCTCTCAAGAGGTGGCAGAACTTGGATTTATTTGTGAGAAAAAAATAAAGGACTTTCATCTTCGTGGGAATGTTCTTCACCCCCTCTTCCAGAATCTCCTTCTAAGAAGTAACAACGTCCTTCTGCCTAGGAATAGACATCTGGATCTTCCTTTTTTATTGTTGTTGTTGTTTAAACACCGCTTCCTACCCCAGATCACAAGATTTGTATGAGCAGTTCTTTGGAAGGCTTAAGGCTTGCAACAGATGGCAGTGTGTTGAAGAAGATGATGGTGAGTAGGTCTGGTTACTTGGAATGGACTTTTCGCAGTTCTTTAATGGCTACCCTCCAGTGGTCCTCCCTCCAGCCCAGCTGGATAGAGTCTGTGCACACACGCATACACACAGCCATTCATTCACTGACACACAGTCATCACCCTCGTATGCACAGAAGGGTCCCACAGAGGTTGCAGCATCAGCGCCTTTTCAGTCCACCATTGGCAAGGTGAGGTGGATGCTTGGGAAGACAAGGTTCATCAGGGAGGGGATCGTGGGAGAAAACAGAGTCCTCCCCAGAAGAGCAAGTGGAACTGCGAGTGTCTGGAAAACTGGGAGAATACTGGTCCAATGGTAGAGAGAGGTCCAGGTACTCCTAAAGAGAATGAGAGAATGGTGAGGACAACGTCTAGCGCTCTTCTCAAGGTGGAGGAAGGACCTTGGGGACAAGTTCAGATGAAAATAAGAGAAACAGGGAATGAGTCACAAAAGCTGAGTTTGCTCTGATGGAACTCCTACCTACAATTATATGCATGACTAGCTATCTTTCCATGACTTCCTAAATAAAATAGCAGTGTTCCAATCTCTCAGGGGCTGCCACAGAGAAGAGGGAGTCAAGCTATTCTGCAAAGCGCCTGAAGGCAGGACAAGAAGAAGCAACAGATGGAAACTCCTCAAGGAGAGAAGCAACCTAGAACTAAGGAGAAACTTCCTGACAGTTAGAACAATTAACCAGTGGAACCACCTGCCTCCAGAAGCGGTGAATGCTCCAACACTGGAAGTTTTTAAGAAGAGACTGGACAGCCATTTGTCCTAAATGGTATAGGGTTTCCTGCCTGCCTGAACAGGGGGTTGGACTAGATGACCTCCAAGGTCCTTTCTAACTTCTTCTTCTTCTTCTTCATCATCATTATTATTATTATATGAAGCAGATGTAATTTCTCTTGAAGGAAGTACAAAAGTGAACAATGGAAGAGGGAATGTGTAGATCAAGTTCAAACTGTAGGATCCCTGATGCTCTCTAAGCTTGATTATCTTGCAGATGTTTCATTATCAACTATCAAACTATACAATGCTACGGTATATGTTGACGAAGTCATCCAGGTAGAACTATATGGAAACTGAGTTATGGCAACTGGACTTCTTTTCTTGTCTTGGTTTGAAATATTTCGCTATCTTATCCAAACCTGACGAAGCTACTTGCGTAAGCAGCAAAATGTTTCAAACAAACAAAACAAAAAAAAAGAAGAAAGAAGTCCAGTTACCATGTCTGGATCATCAGTGCTACCATTTATTACCTAGTTTGGTAATGAAACGTCTGCAAGAAAACCACCAAGCTCAGAGAGCATCAAGAACTTTCACAGTACAAAGCTCAACCAGGCATCTTTCTGCAGCTGTGACGACACACTTATAAATTCAGGTGCCGTTATTTACAGACTAAAAATAAGAAAACAGTGGCTATTTTCGGTTTTGCTTTGCACCATACAGAGGTTGTATCACCTTCTGCTTATTTAGAAATTCACTGACACGTGTAGTTGGGCTAATAGTGCCTATAACTGTTCATGCAATGATATGTATGAACTGGAATCTCTACTTCTTCAATTAGGAACAGAGAGTCAAGTACCCCCAATAATGACCAAGCTGGAACTGAGCATCCAGATTTGAATAAGCTACTTAGTCCAGAATAGGACTAAGTGCAGACATCAAGCAACTGTTTTAGCCCCAGAACCCTTCTGACTTTATCGTCAAAAACCAGTAGATAATTTCCGGATATATGAGACAAATAAATAAACAAACAAATAAACAAACAGGGTAATTTGTACCCTTTAATGATCCTAATTTAATTTTAAAAATAGTGCAACCAGCCTAAAATCTCAGATAATTTGCTCCTAATGCTTGTGATTTTCCAGTGCCCACTTTACATCACTGCCCTACCTAATTGTTTTGTCTACCTACTCACCCGCCTCCCATAAGAAAGCAGTAAAAAAAAAACCTCCCAGCAATTTAATTAGGGTAAAATGGACATTGGACGTGTGTTACCTGGTTTGAGGTCATGGCCACGATCCTATCTAAGTCTTCGACCAGCTGCTTAAAGGTCGGCCGCTGGGATGGAACGGCGTGCCAGCAATCCCGCATCATCATGTACCTGGGAAGAGAGAAAAACTCAGCTGCCTGCATCTAAGCTGTTAAAACCAGAGTGGAATGGGCATCTCATCACGGGCAATGCGCCATGGGACAACTCCATGTGCGAGAACTATGCCATAAATGTAATCCGCCACTGTTTCTTCCTTATTTCCATTGATCGGAAGATGTGGAGAGACCTGGCCCATGAAATCTATCAAGAGTTGGATATGACTGAATGGATAACATTATTATCACACTAAATAAATAAACCACCCACCCAACTGAGCACTCACAATTCATTGGTGCAATTGCTGGGTTTGTCCATTCGATGCCCCTCTTTCAGCAGTTTGAACAGCTCCTCCACTGGCACTCCTGGGTATGGAGAGCCACCCAGGGTGAAGATCTCCCACAAGAGGACACCGAAGGACCACCTGGTTAGGACATAAGATAGATCACGCCTTACGAGTGCAGCAATTACAAGCAGGCTATTACTTGCGGTAGACAGTCTACGGACTTATGGAGCCTTGGTAGTTTCCGGTTTTTGTTTTTAAGTAAACTTGCAGTGGTGTAAAGGAACACACCAAAAGAAGGAGGCCCTCAAACTGGCAACCACATGGAAGCCAACAGCAGATTTTAGACCCACCCACCCTTTCTGCCAAGTAATACAGACTGAAAATACTGTCCTTGCTTATAGAAATTAGCATTTCATTAAGCTGAGATGGATCACATCTGCTATATTCCACCTTGGGGAATAATCCCCAGCATACTAGCCTTAATTGAAAATGCTAGAAAATTTAAGGGGCCTGTGATCTGCAACCAAATTAATTTGTGTGTGTGTGTGGGGGGGAATGTTAGGAAACACCCACGTTACACCTATCTTCCGTGAGCTGCACTGGTTGCCTATTGGTCTCCGGGTCCAATTCAAGGTGTTGGTTATTACCTTTAAAGCCCTATATGGCTCAGGGCCAGGCTATTTGCGAGACCGCCTACTACCTCATAGTTCCCTTCGTCCGGTTAGATCCCACAGGCTGTGCCTCCTTCAGGTCCCGTTGGCCAAGCAGTGCCATTTGGTGGGGCCATGGAGGAGGGCTTTGTCTGTGATGGCGCCCACGTCTTGGAACCAGCTCCCCCCGGAGATTAGGACCGCTCCCACCCTGTTGGTTTTCCGTAAGCTGCTTAAGACCTGGCTTTTCCGGCAGGCCTGGGGTTTATAAAACCTGACCCCTGGATGACTGTTATTGTACTGTTTGTTTTGTCATGTTTTATGGTGTTTTTATTGTTAGCCGCCCAGAGTCCTGCGGGAGTGGGGCGGTTTATAAATTTTAAAAATAAAATAACATAAATAAATAATAGGCAGGACTAGAATGGGAAACCGTAAGTGGACACAGTGGGAGCATGATGGATGAATCAACTGAAGCAGGAAAGTGAAGACGGGAGCTGTAGCTTTTATCCCAGCACACTATCCAAGCTTCCTGCCTAGACACAAGAGCCTCTGAGTTGGAGTAGATGGGAAGAGAACAGAAAACTCATCATTCCTGGCATTTATTTGGCATGCAGGTAATTCTATCCGCCACTTGCGGGACTGCAAGCTTGGGAATGGATAGTCAAGGAGCAAGGATGGTGGTGGTGAAGTTATAAGACACACAGACATTTGCTACTGTCAGGTGCAAGCCATCAGATGCACCCAGGTAGGGTTTAAGCCAACTACTTCATTATATTCTGCCTATTATAAAGGGATCTCCCCAGACTGCCAGCCTTCACCTGGGAACAGATAGATACGGCTCTATGGAGCTTAAGGAGGAGGTCAGTTCTGGATCCTTAAGGAAGGGGTCAATTCTGGATCTCTTGTGGCTACGCAAGGATTTAAGGCTAATTCTGCATTTGAGATCTTCCTGCTGCCTGGCTGAGAATTTCCCAATAGCTACCTAGTTCATGAGAGAGTACTAGGCGCAGAGAATCAACATAGAGGTTCAATTGAAAATCTTTTCTAGTACTGTACTTTAAGGCAAAGGTCCCCAACCTTTGTAGCTGGGTGGCCCGGCTTGGTAGTGGGGGGGGCAGAAGGGAACCAAGCCATGTGACCGATGGCCCAGCGCATGCGCGTGCAGTGTGATTGGTGTCCCGGCACATGAGTACACATGCAGCTTGATTTGTACGAGTTGAGTTGTGTGCATGTGTGTGTGTGCCGGTCCACCGCTCAAGCAAATTGAGTTGTGTGCACGGACATGTGTGAATGGGCCATGGCCCAGGGTTTGGGGACTCCTGCTTTAAGGAGCCAGAGAAATACTCACACGTCGCTCTGGTGGGTGTATATTCTATCAAACAAGGCTTCTGGGGCCATCCATTTGACTGGCAGACGACCCTAGAAAGCAGCAAAGAGTCCACTTTAATCCAGAATTACGAGGAAGAGAGAAGTGCAAGGGGAAAAGATCACTAATGCAGAAGATAACGACATAGAAAGGACTGTGATGGGCCACCAGTGATCATCCAGGCTTAAATTCAGCACATAGCCCAACATTGATCCTTCAGTCTAACTTGCCCCACTGATCTGTATCAGAAAACAGACCGCAGTTAGACTAGTAAGCAAACTCTGCTCATAGGCATCAATATATCCAAAGATATCTCCTCTAGTTGAAAACAGTCTTCATGTCCCTGTTTTCTGCAAATTTCCATATCCTTTCTATTTCCTACTGAGCTTTTCTGCCATGCTTGAACACGGCATAATCTGGGCCACTCACGTTTGTCGTCTTCTTGTAATAATCTATGTGGTGAATGTCTCGAGCCAGGCCAAAATCAGCAATCTTCATCACAATGTCTTCCGTTACCAGCACATTCCTGGCAGCCAAATCTCGGTGAATACACTAAACAGGAAAACATAACAGACTTCTTATAGTGGAGCAGCTCTGGAAGGCAAAGACAAAGCTTTGGGGCTGAAGATCAGCAAAAACTAAGTGTATCTTTTTTGTTTGTTTCTCTCCCGCCTTTATTTTTACAAGCAACTCAACATTTCATTAAAAGGCTAAAGATTGTGTCAAGACAAAAAAAAAAAAGATACAAACCAAGCAAATTCTGGAACCAGGTCGTAAGTAGCTCCAGGGAGGTCTGCTGTAACTTTGAATGATCGCTAAGCGATCATCTGTTAAGTGAATGCTATCTGTACATTGTCCCATAACATATGTATTACGGCAACTCACAAATCAGCAGTCATCTCATCAACCATTCTATTATTTTCTTCCTGATCCTTTTAACTCCCAAGTGGGGTCTTGTTAGTCTAGGGCAGGGGTAGACAACCTTGGCTCTTTTATGACTCGTGGACTTCAACTCCCAGAGTTCCTGAGCCAGGCACACTGAAGAGAAAGGGAGAGGTTTCCATGCTGAGCCATGCTGGCTCAGGAATTCTGGGAGTTGAAGTCCACGAGTCATAAAAGAGCCAAGGTTGCCTCCCCCTGGTCTAGGGCCACTGGTCTCTCCAACATTTAGTTTTTAAGGCTCCTCAAAATGTCTCTCCAATTGCACTGCCATTTTGAGGCAGGAAGCACCCCAAAATAGTTTTCCACTGTTTTTAATGGATAATAGAGTACACAGTAACAGTACTGATTTTATTTTTGATTTGATTTGTCTTGAGTCAGGTTTTACCACTGCAAGTTACCATGAGTGCTACTGTAAGTA
This sequence comes from Crotalus tigris, assembly GCF_016545835.1. Lineage (NCBI taxonomy): Eukaryota > Metazoa > Chordata > Lepidosauria > Squamata > Viperidae > Crotalus > Crotalus tigris. Next base: position 1,792,982 of record NW_024097072.1, on the reverse strand, counting down.
TAAAAGTGGTTGATGATAATAAGTGGCACCATCATTAAGGGAAATCCAACGTGACGGGTCCTTGGTGCCCTCTGAGCTTGGTTGTTTTCTTGCAGACGTTCCATTACCCAAACTAGGTCACATCATCAGGGCTAGGACTGAGAAGAAGGACCAGCACTGATGATGTGACCTAGTTTGGGTAATGAAACGTCTGCAAGAAAACATCCAAGTTCAAAGAGCATCAAGGACCCCTCAACTACAAATATTCTCCTTTATTAAAATTTCTCCCAGACATCTTCATCTCTTCTGATTTGGGTCCTAATTTATTTTACTGGGCCTCTCATTCTAGTAAGCTGCCGATCAGCTGCCCAAAGTCTGTCGTTCCTTCCTTTTGCAATCGCTCACCTTTTTGGATGCGAGGTATTCCATGCCCCTGGCCACTTGGTATGCACAGGATACCAGATCTTTGAAAGAGAGCTGCTCTTCTGGGACATGGGTGGGGTTATAGCAATATTCCATGCCAGGAGGCCGACGGGCTTGTAGGTATTCCCTTAGGTTCCCCTTGGATGCATACTCTACGATCACATAGAGCGGGCCTGACACAGAGAAAGACAAGAAGCTTTTAGAAGAGACAGTGATACTGTTGCCCTCCCAGTTCAGTTCATGTGATATTTCTGATACCTCGCTGGCCATCTGGAGTGATGGCCAGTTGAGGATTCCAAGGAAGAATGAGCAGGAGAGCTTCTATCAATGAGCGACTGCCTTCCACCTTAAAAGCACCTACCATCTTGAGTACAGGCTCCAAGGAGATTGATGATGTTCTTGTGTTTTCCAATCATCTTCATCATCTCCATCTCTGAGATCAAATCAGATAGGTCTTTTTCAGTGGCATCAGCTGGGGAGGAAAAAAGATACCGAGTCCTGATTGGATCAAAGATGCACTGAAGGGAGATTAAGATACTGGACGTGTCCGGTCGAAATAAGTCTCCTGCTAATAGCACTAGCGCTTAGACTTATATACCACTTCATGGTGCCTTACAGCCTTCTCTAAGTGGTTTACAGAGCCAGCATGGCTCCTCATTTTATCCACCTCGGAAGGATAGAAGGCTGAGTCAACCTTCAGCCAGTCAAGATTGAACTGCTGGCAGTCAGCAGAATTAGCCTGCAATAGTGCATTCTAACCACTGCGCCACCATTGCTCTTCATATATGAAAGCTGCATTCAGTGAACTTCAAATCATCCTGTGTGTCTGTGTATTCTCGACACAGCCATACACACACATCTGCACACACATATTAAAGGAGATTTGAAGTACACCTGAAGCTGCAGTCATTGGTTGATGTGAAAGAATGGATACGCCCGTGTACGGGTTAAAATAAGTTCAAACATTTAAAAAAGACTCAAAAGCCCCCAAACAGAATAAGATGATGGCTCTCATCAAGAGCTTCTTGCAATAAGCAAGACAAGGAGGGTTATTTGGAAATATAACCGTAACCTTACTTACATTTTAGCATTTTGACTGCCACTTTAGTAACTCGGTTTGGCTTGTCTTTATCCAAGCCTATTGCTTCAGCTAGTACAACTTGCCCAAAGCATCCTTCCCCCAGAGGTTTCCCTAGAATCAGCCTAGAATAAAAGCAAAGAAACATGGTTATTTGAGCAGGATGCTGCTAATCTCTGCAGTGAATTAACTGGCATTCAGCCAAACGGCTTGAAGTGTGGGTCTAAATTGCTTTTTTTGCTTTCTGTTTAGGGATACTGTCTGTATGATCTAGCAAATATCTCACTGTTCCTCTCAGAGACTTTGTAGAACATTCTAGCATCAAAATCCAGGCCTAGTTGTTTAAGGTGAAAGGAATTCTACAAGGGTTATTAATAGTTATTTCCTTCTGCAATACAGGTAGTCCTCGACATACGACCACAATTGAGTGGTCCAACATTTTCATTGCTAAGCGAGACAATTGGTAAGTGATTTTGGTCCATTTTAAGACCTTTCTCACCACAGTCCTTAAGTGAATCACTGCAGTTGTTTAGTTCGGAACATGGTTGTCGTTGCAGCGTCTCCAGGGTCACGTGATCAAAATTCAGACGCTTGGCAACTGACTGGTACTTATGACAGTTGCCGTGTCCCGGGGTCATGTGATCCCCTTTTGCGACCTGCTGACGAGCAAAGTCAATGGGGGAAGCCAGACTCACTTCACAACCGTGTGACTAACTTAACAACTGCAGTGATTCACTTAACAACTGTGGCCAGAAAGGTCGTAAAATGGGGCAAAACTCACTGAACAAATGTCTCACTTAGTTACAGAAATTTTGGGCTCAGTTCTGGCCGTAAGTGAAGGACTACCTGTACACTTAAAGAATCTCCCTCGCTTCGTGCTAAAAAAATTCCTCCAATTGATGGTTCAGAAATGTTATCCTCAAAGTTGGCTATGCATTTTTTTTTAAAAAAAAGGATCCTTGTTATGGAAAATAACATAATGTTTCTGGAATTTTCAATTTATTACTGCATTTAGAAAGGAGGTGGGTACTCAACTCAATGCGCACCAAGCTTCCCCCAGTGACACAGCTGTTTAAAAACATTAGACATGCCTCTTCGGCTGAGCCCATCCCAAATGGAGAGGAGAATTTGGTACCTGTCCCTGGTCAACTCCCAACGAGGGTCTTCTGGCAGTTCATATTCAGAGACCCCCGTCAGCATTGGAGTCCCGCTGGAGGAGAGCCTTGAGGGACGCACAAGCATCACACCGGAGTTCATGGAGGAACTGGAGTCAGCTGAGACCTGCACCAGAAGAAGGGAGAGAGTGGGGGTTACCTTTGTCAAAGTCTTCTTGAGAACATGCAGTTGGGAGTTTGGTAGGGGAAGAACTGCCTACCCTCAAACCAATCCTATCGCCGTTTGCTGGAAATGGGTGCCGTTCCCTCACTGTTTCCAGGATGGCTTCACGGACCACATGAAACCACTTTGCGGGCCGCATCTGGGCCCTGGGCCTTGTATTTGACGTGTCTGCTTTAAACCATCATGCATACTAACTCCTACTTTAGTGCAGGAAGATCAAGCTAGCTCTGAATCAGAAGAGTCAGAGAACGTCTGGACCAGCCCCTGCAAACTAGCCCCCCCCCAGCCTCAACGAGCAGAACCGCAGAGATAAAAACTGCAAGGATACAAGATCAAAACAGCCATCTCACCCTTCCTATTCTTTGCAAGCCTCCACAGCAAATTAGGGTTGCGTGTGTGGGGCCACCTTGATTGAATTATGGCTGGAAGAAGAGACTAGCAAGAGACAAGAACCTCCTTAACATGGCTCTCCTCTGCATGCATATCTAAACTCATTCATAATGTCAGACTCTGCTTCTTCCAAGCACAATTACCACGGAGTCTCTTTGGAGAGAATTTTCGAAAGAGGTTATAAAAATTCCAGCAACTGAACTATTTCCCATGGACAACCAACATGTCCCCAAGGTACAATAGGGCAGGAACCTTTTTCTAGTTGTTTTTCTAACTGCTTCTCGTGAAGCTTGCAGCTGGCTGTTTACGTAAGAATCTTTAGAATTTTATCAGTCTGGGAACCAACTCTTATATCAACTTCACAATCACGAAGGCCCCAGTTTATAAGAGCTCCATCGGAAGCCAAGGGGTTTCAGGGCAAGAGTCTTGAATGCATTAATATAAAACTGCCACTAAATGAGGAAAGAAATACAAAGCAAGGGGTCTGCTACTCTGTGGAAAGGGTGGCTCGCAGCAGCCCCAGGCTTTTACATTCCAGAGGGGGTTAAGTAGCTTTTGCGTCCTCACGTTGGCATAAAGCCACCAATTAATTTAAGTGGCTTGGTGTAGTGCACAATAAAGATCCTTAATTAGCCAAGCCATGCGGAGGATCTGAATAGCTTTTGCTCAACTCAAGAAAGGGATCCTGATGCAGAATTCCTGATGCAGGCTGGGAAGCTGGCAAGCCATCAAAATCACCTATTGTTGCAGCTGAAGACGAGATATTTGCACACAGGCAAAGCTTGCAAGGTGATAATTGTTCCACGGGGGGGGGGGGGGGGGAAGACTGCCTTTTTAAAAAGAATTTTGGCTTAACGGATGCCGTTATTGTCTTCAAAGAGTTTATTTTAGGGTTGACTGCTTTATCGAACGGGTTGTATTTGTGTTGATTCCTGGCATGCTATGCTAAGCCCCTCAGGTATCAAAAAGTAAAATGAAATACCCTGCAAACTCCAGGAATAATACACCTGGATGTTTAAAAGGGAGAGCCTTGTGTAGTAGCTCTCGTAACAGGACACCCATCTTGATGGCTTCCAAGCTGGGCAGGGCCCTACTTTTGCGTTATATGGACAGTCGTGATCGCTGGCGGTTTTGTACCTGAGATGTTTTAACTTCCTTCTCAGGTGAGGCTCAAACTCTCATTAATGAGACTTCAGCATTTCTGCAATATTTCAGGTGGTTTTAAAACAAAACTGTCTAAATTGGGGGGAGAAGGGAGAATTTGGGGAGCTGGTAGCTGCTCTCATATCCATATAGATGCTACATCTTTTAATCTCTGCCCAGATCTTTGAGTTTCTTCTTTTCAAAGAATAAAAACACATGCTAAACAAGGCTGGGAACAACTCTGTAGAATTACACGTAGTCCTTAACTTACAACCATCCATTTAATGACCATTCAAAGATACAACAGCCCTGAAAAAAAATGACCTATGACTGGTTTTCACACTTATGACCACTGCAGCATCCCCATGGCCACATGATCATGTTTTCAGAGAGTTATCCAGCTGATGGATGGACAAAGTCCCAAGGCCCTGGAACCTAAGTTTCTTTCAGCTTTTTGCTGGGTTGGTAGGACTAAAAAGATAAGGAAAGCCTACAGACCAAGCTTTCTAATATTTTTTACAACCCAGAGCAAGCTACTATGGGTCATGTATCCTACAAGGAAGGGAGATTAAGAAAGGAGCAGGCAGCAATATTCTGAGCTACTGCCCCACTGCCTCTCCCATACTAATGGATGGGGGCATTTTTATCCACAGCCCCTTGCCAGATGGAGCTCATTTTCTACTCCATGTGTTATGTTTCCGGCTAATGAAACACTTCAAAGAACTTCCAGGCATTGCTCTTCCTAAGTCTTTTATTGTTACAAAATGTCGGCACAGGCATAACGGAGGTATGCCAAGATCTAAATTCTCTTCCCCTGAGCAATTAAATTATCAGCATGTTCCCTCCCCAAATTAGCTGTCATATATCACGTTATCCAATTAGTAGGAAGGTCAAAGGTTTCCTTCCTCTCTCTTTCCCTTTAACCTCTTCTGCTCTGCATGAACTCTAAAAATACCAGACAGTTCTGCATATTGTCAAAGCAAGAATATACAGTATTTGCAGCATTGACGCCATGTTTGCTTCTTCCTCCACACCACGTTTTTTCCTGTTCTGTTCAGATTTTGGAGAGTTATCCTGCTAGTGCAGGGGTCCCCAACCTCTGGTCCATGGACCAGTACTGGGCCACAGCATGCCAGCAACTGGTCTGCACAAACAAGCAAAGCCCCATCCACAAGATGCAGGCAGCACAAAAAAGCCATGCACCCTCCGGTCCGTAGAAAAACCTCTCTCCACGGAACCAGTCCCTGATGCCCAAAAGGTTGGGGACCTCTGTGCTAATGGACAAAGTATTGAAACCCCACCTAACATCTTCTTGACATTCTGTTGAGTTGGAAAGAACAATAGGTGCCTCTGGCTGAGGTGCAGCCTGCTTTGCTACGGTCTCAGAGGGGGATTATAGGTTGCAATCAAACCCCCTATCTACTTTCTGTTACCTGTCTGCGCAAGGGGATGCTCTTGGCCAGTTTATGGACGGCCAACTGGCTGTTGAAATCGGTCTTCTTGGTGGTACTCTTCATCTTGTAAATGAGGACCGTCACGATCATGCAGGAGATGAGGAAGCCCCCCGTGCAGTAAATGATTATCTCCAAGTACAAAGGGGAAGCCATCATAGCTGGTTTGTCTTCTATAGCTGAATCAGCATAAAGAAAGCATTAGCACAAAAGATCCTCAATCAAGAACCATGTTGGTCCTGGCATGACATGTTTGTGAGTCTTGCCCAACCACGGCTATGGTTTGGTATAATATTTCAATCAGGGCACTAGTGCTTGGTCAAGAAACTATAATTTAAAAAAAAACTGGCTTAGTACAGAGTCTGTACCACTGAACATGAAGCTGGGATGTTTCTGTAGGCCTCTGCATGACCTTGAAATAAAAGAGGGAGAGGTGATACCAAAGACTTTGCACCTCTCAACCCAACCAGCATCACCAATTCAGTTTCCAGAATGGACTCTTATAGGATATGCTGAAATTGCTTCCTTTAGACCAGTTGCTTCACATGTGGCTATTGAGTCTAAAGCAGTGGTTCTCAATCTGTGGGTCGGGACCCCATTTGGGGTCGAACGACCATTTCACGGGGGTCGCCAAAGCAAGGCTGTCCACCATTTTTTCCCTTTTCCCTAGCTGTCCTACTCCCTCTTATTGATGGCCACACCCACTTGGGGGTCACTACAACATGGGGAACTGTATTATGGGGTCACGGCATTAGAAAGGTTGAGAACCACTGGTCTAAAGAAAGTCCATTGATTTTGTTTGATGTTACTGCAGTGGCTGTTTCAAAGGAGGCTTCCTTTGACCTTGGGCAGTGCAACAGGATGCTATCTTTCATGCTCTTCCCTCCCAACTGTCCATTAATAATAAATGCCTGAAAAAAAAAAAGGTTTCCAGCTCATTCATTTTCTCCTGGTTGGTAAAAGTTTGCTGACTTGAAGACCACATCGTGCTGTCAAATCAGGCTTTCCAGTATGATACAAGACCAGGCTTGCACAACGGATGTGTCAAGGAGATCAAATGGTGCCACTATTTTCTGTCGCACCAAACTCGAAAAGGTTTCGCTCTGAAATATTCTCAGCAGCAAAACAGTTTCTGAGATGGCAGTGCTACCTTACCTGGCTTTTTTTCTAGCTAGTGCCACTGCAGCAACAGCTTAAAACGTGAATATACATTATATGGCTAGAGTACCAGCAAGGAAAAAACTGCCGGTATTATAACAATATTCTGAATGTATTATACTTTAAAAGGGGGAGGAAGCAAGAAATCAAAGTTTCCCCCCTCCCCACTCCATCTTTCCTTTCCCAGAATAATAGTAATAAACAGAGAATGGCAGTGGGGATGGGAAGAGGTGAGAGGAGATCTGATCAAAGAGAATTAACAGCCCTGTTATCATCTTTCTCATTAAAGATGGCAGGGCTCTGAATGGGTGGAGATGGGACAAGGAGAGGAATAGTAAGCCCTCCCAGCAGAACAGACTTGGAAGGGGGCATGAATACAATCTACAGCAATAGTTCATGCCTTTCTCCCTAGTCAGTTGTCAGGTTCTTGCAGGCCACCTACTGATGGCTGGAAAAAGAAGCTATCATCAGGTCAGCAGGCCTGTCCACCAAGAGAAACTCATGCAGAACCTTCTAAGCCCACAGAGAATGCAAGACTCCAATCTACCAAGGCAAGATTCCATTCTCATTCAAGGCCATGTAGGAATACGTCTTATTTTGGGTCTTGGGGGTACTCATTCTGGGTAATCCGCTCTTGGGGGAGGGAACTAGGAACCACAGTGATCCTGTCTTCTCCTACGTGTCTTGCATGGAGGTAAACCGGGCAAGGGAAAAAAATGGATCTCCAGTTCCTCCAAGCTGAATGGGACAATTCGCCACAGCCAGCTCCCTCCCCCTGAGGCCATCTTGCAATGGACAATTCTATATGGGATGACTCAATGCGATAAATGCCATCCACCAATTGTCCGTGGCAGGTTGTCCGTGGCAAAATGGCTGTGGGAAGACAGCCGCAGCAATTTGTGATGGACACCCTCCAAGTTTCATACATATCTTGTTTGTATCCTTTGGACAGAGTTTGTTCACGTGCATGTATGTGTAAGGATTCTGACAGTATGTATGCAATGATGAATAAGTATTACGGGATTGTGTTGACTTCTAAGTTGATGCCTTTGTATATGTGGACCACATCTGGAGAAAAGGGCAGCCACTGCCTTCTTTAGTTTACAACCGGCATTTTATTGTGATGAAAGTGGGCAGAGCTCGATACTCCAAGAATGAGAAAGACCGTGTGCTATGTGCTTGTGCACATAGGGGAACATAGACAGGCACTGCAGCCCTGATAAAGAGCATATTACAATGACTTCTTTGTAGGGACTGTGGCTCATTTGCTTTCTTTTTAAATAGTTTGGGCGTAGGCGAGTTTTCAAAGATGCATTTGAGCATTTACAGACGTGCCTCCAATTTGGGAAAAGTTGGGAAATCAAAGGATGTCAAGTGTTGCCCGACTTCTGTCCTGGGTTTCATTGGGCTGGCCTCCTACCATTTCAGAGTCCATGTCATACATTCTCCTGGAGTTGAACCTTTTGGGCCCTGTGTGCCAACTCTGTCTTTTCTCTGCCAAAGACAAAGCGAAGCACAGAAAGGGCGACAGCCTTGCTTGAAAGAATGAAACTGGCCTGTGACAAACCTGGATCTAGCCTCTAGTTGAACTCAAATTAGAAATGAACAGGACCTTGGTGGTCTGCAAGAGCCAGGATGGGGCTGTGATCGTCCCAATTTGGCAGATGAGAAAATAGGACCAAATGAGAGGTGATGGCTTACCTGAGGATGATAGGGACTTTCTCTCCTAAACAGGGGCTGCCAGATACATTTTGGTTAACCAACATACAATCCCATCCCTAAGAGGAAGTCAATTGGTGGGGGCCCTCTACCACTCCTCCTCCTTCCCTACCTCCAAGGAGCCCGGCTCTTGCAAACCATGGCCAGCTACTTCCCAAAGCTAGTCAAAGAGACAGCGAGGAGACAGAGAAAGGAACAGAACCGGTATATACCTTCTAGAACCGTCAACCATGCAGAGTGATGCGAGATCCCAATAGAATTACCCGCCAAACAAGTATATTGCCCTGCATCCTCAAAGGAGACATTCCTTAAGTGAAGGACTTCCATTTCTTTGTCAGTTGTGTTAACACCAGCTGTCTAGAGAGGGGAAAAAAATGGAAGCAAAACAAAACAGGGAAAAAAAGGGGGAAATAGGACGAGCAAATGTAAGACAAGCTGAAGGAAGAGGAAGGAGATAACATGCCTCTCAAGACTCCTGAAGGACACAGAGACACCACTGTAGCCTAATGACAGACAGCCTTAGGGCAACCACCAATCCAGGCTGGCTTAAAGCGGGCAGTGTTAAAAACAAACAATAAAAACAACCCTTCACCATATTGAATTTCCTTGCCCATCGACATGCTGGGGGATGGGCCACATGGAAAAATGGACCTTGGGAAGGCAAAGACCAGCTTAGTTTCACGGCGTGGGACAAGCCCAGGGGTGGATGGAAATGGAAGAGGCAGACAAGAGAGAAAGGTTGAGGGACAGAGCTGACAGACTCTTGAAAGACAAGAGGGAGCAGGTTGTTTCCAATAGGAAGACACCCAAGAGAAGCCGCCATTTTGTTTTGTCTGGAAAAAGTCAAGACAGCTGCAGAATTCAAAATCAGACTTACTAAAAAGGAAGGCTTACATCACTGACAGCCAGGTTGAAAGCAAGGGGGCAAACAGTGTAACATCTACACACAGGTGCATTTCTTTTAAAGGAGGTTTTGATTTTGCTGTCTCAAAAGGAGATCTAGGCTGAGACTGCATGAAATATTTAATCATTTGAGAAGAAATGAGATCGTTATCAGCATTCTTCTGACCAGCTTATAACAGAGCCCCGATGGAGAAAAAAAATAATGACCCCACAATTTGGTGTTCAAGCAGAAAATTTTTAGGAATAGTTTCTGACTTCTAGTTTAATTCGTAAAGGATTAGGAAAAGGATGAACGAAACAACACAATGTTAAGAAGAGGAAGAGAAGAAGAGCGTGAAACATAGCTGATCGGCTGTTCCGAGGATTTTTCCATGGTTTATGGCACCAGAAACAGAGGAGAAACAGGAGAGCCACAAAAGTTTGGTTTTTCCACCTCTAAGAATTGCCCAAAGTGGCATTCTTCCCGTTTACCTTCAGCCATGGGTCTGGTGACGGTCAGCCACGCAGACTGGTTAGCCTCACCAATATAATTGGAAACCTTACAAACATACTCCCCGCTTTCAGCCTCTGTCACATTATAGAGGGTCAGCACTTCCGCATCAGAGCTATTAATTCCCGAGTGCTAGAACAAGACCAACAACACAGGAGTCACTGGGAAGCCAAGGGATGGGCTTTGCAACTCTGAGATAACACCCAACAACCATACCTCCCCTTGCCTCAACCCAAAACAAGGGGTGGGACACGCCCAGTTTCCTGGCCTCTCTCATTTTGAGGAAGCTCTAGGGCAGGGGTGTCCAATTTTGGCACTTTTAAGATGCATGGACTTCAACTCCCACAATTTCTCCCGCCAATTGGGGAATTCTGGGAGCTGAGGTTCACGCATCTTAAAATGGCCAACGTTGGGAAAGGGACACAAACTATATCATACCCCTGTCTTGCTTCAGATATACCTTGTAGCAGACATCAGTAATAACAAGAGGCTCGTGGAAAGCAATATTATTCCTAGACATATCCTTGGTGTGTCTAGGAATAACGCTTTAAAAGGGACTCTGTCCGTTTTAAAATTTTCTCAATGTTTACTTTTCAAAAGATTTCAATAGGAAGGTGACATCTTGCATTCCACAGCACTGGGCCCAGATCCTCTTCATTTACCGAACGTCTTTGAGCCCCTCCAGAGATGTTAAGAACATTTCAGGGAACCAGTATCCCTTTTGGTAAATAAATGGTGTTTGCCTGTGATACTCAGTGGCATAGCCATTTTATTTATTTAGTTATTGAATTTAATATGCCGCTTCGTCAAGGGTGAAGCCCTCAGTGGCAGCCATTTTGTGAACGCATCCACCATATGCTTCCAAAAGTCCACCCACGACCTTAGCTTACAGGTTGCCTCCCTAACATATGCTAAAGGAGCAAGTGTGTTAATTTTACAGCTATGTGGCCCAGTTCAGCTCCACAGACGCAGTCTTACCAGAAGACACTGGGAAACTTCATGACTTTTTTCTTGGCATACGAGGATATTTAAAGCAATCTTTAACGAGCCTCAAATAAAAGAAGCCCCTGGCCATTTCAGAGTCTTCAGCAATGTCTACTCAAAGACTGCATTTGATTCTATTTATGGTAATAGATATGAACCATGGCATCTGAGCTTCATTCAAGCAGATCTCCTTCAGAATCTGCTTCCCTTTTGTAGACTTATCTAGAACTGCCAAGTTCCAAACTTAGTCGAGTTGGCATCGTCTGTTTGATTGACCGGACCCATATTATTTCTTCAATCCAAGCTACATGGCCACGTTCCTGACATGCATCATAAGCTTCCCCTCCTAAACTTTAAGAAATAAGCCCCACATTAACTAAAATGTCACATCACCCAAGTTGAAAGACCTTACCTTCAAGACCTGAACAAAAGGCAAATTATTTGGTCCAATCTTGCTTCCATTGACTTCAATGTGCTTCAGCCATTGGATGTGGGGCTGAGGGTCACTATAGACCTTGCAGACAAATTCCACATTGCTACCTAGTGAGACCGTCTTGTTAGCTGGGAGCCCAGCTTGTAAGATAGGCCGGTGAGGAGATCGCTCTAGAAAAGAAACAGGAGAATAGAGTTTTCAGCAGGCTGATAAATGGAACAGAGGAAGAAGTGAAGAGAGAGTCCATATCGCTCTGCCAATTTTTTTTGAAGCGGCCTGTCAGTCAGGAGAGTTCACTCCAGAAAGAAAGAAAAAAGAAATATTACAAACAAAGCTAGAAGCTTAGCAAACAAAAAAAGTAGATTACAATAAATGTTACGACTTGAAAGAAACTTAAGCGAGCAATCACTTGTACCTAGACCAAACAAAATATAAAATCTGTTATCAGTTAAATGTCTGAAGGATATAATTCCATTCAGGATACAAAATCTCCATGTCTGGTTAATTGGTGAATTTGATTTTTCGCGATCGTGGCCTGTTAAAGACATGCATTTAGGGATATACTTTTTAAAATAGATATTCTCCTTTGCAAGCAATTTCTCAGTGTTTTGAAAGGACTCTTCCCCCACATACTAATTTTTGTGTGGATTTTGCTTTATTTTACACTTTCCAAAAGCGGTGCATTACAAAATTCTGAAAAAAGGCAATAAATAACAGTAGAGGGCTCCTAGGTGTCAATCTGGCAAGTTAGTTACTTATTGATCTTTTCCTGAATTCCATAAAAAGGAAGCCTTCTTAAGATGGTCCATTGCCTGCTCACTACTGCTAAAAGAAAAAGGAAAATGGTACAAACTACACAGTCAAGTTCTCCATCTCTCTGCATTTCGAATACTCCTTTCTCTGTGCTGTACTGGGATGCTAGAAAACCAGTTTGAAGAAGGGGATTTCTGCCACCCAACTAATGACTGAAGAAAACTAGAGATTTGGAGATCTTTTGAGATACCAAAGGTGGCTCTGGATATCAACCCGACTGAGGCAATCGGAACTCGTTTATTAACAACACCCACACCAGTATCCCCCGTTCCCAAGGGGAAAAAAAACCAATCCTCACCTCTTTGACATCCTCCTCACATCAACAATGATTCTCTTCTAACGTGACTCTCAGAGAATTCTTTTTTAGCAAGATTTGTTGAGATGCCATGGATGGAGTTACAAAATCCCAACCAGAAAACTCCATGTCATACCAATGTGCACCAAATTTCATTAGTCTGGGAGCCTCTCTCTCTCTCTCTCTCTCTCTCTCTCTCTCTCTCTCTCTCTCTCTCTCTCTCTCTCTCTCCCCTTCTGTTTTCTTTCTTTCTTTCTCTCTCTCCCTCCCTCCTTCTGTTTTCTTTCTTTCTTTCTTTCTTTCTTTCTTTCTTTCTTTCTTTCTCTCTCTCTCTCTCCCTCCTTCTGTTCTTTCTTTCTTTCTTTCTTTCTTTCTTTCTTTCTTTCTTTCTTTCTTTCTTTCTTTCTTTCTTTCTTTCTTTCTTTCGCTTTCTGAGAACTTGAGAGCTGGGATTCTTTCCATTGATAAAGGACCTTGCAGGTGGTCCTTTACATGACCTTCTCATGAATCTTTATGAGAGAACCATGCTGTAGCCTTTTATGATGTTAAAGGTAAAGATCCCCTTCAATAGCCTTGCTTTTTTGGCGATTGTATGGAAGCATCAATATTTTCTTGGCAATACAGAGCAGCGGTTGCACTTGCCCTTTCCCATTTTTTTAAAAAAAATCTTTTCAGTCTATTTTACAGCCCATATATTCTTTCCTTGCCTCCCATTCAAATGCTAATTAGGATGAATCCTACCATTTTAGCTCAGAAAAGGTCAGCTAGGTAGGGCTACCTGCTGAGATTTTACAATACCTAGGCCTTAAATAAGCTTTATACTCCCCTTTGTGCACGTTGGACTGCAGGGCAAATTTTGATTATGCAACGAGGGAGATTCCCGAAGCTGCAAATTTTGATGGCAGAGAAGGTCGGATGTGGGTCACTTCTATGCTTTAGGAGAAGCGCGTTTTTGAATAGCCTGGCCAGAAAAAGCTCTAAAGCAGTTGATTGAACCCAGCAGCTAGTCAGATGCGGATCAGGAGTGGAGTGGGCAACTTCTTAGAAACAAAAGAGAATTACTGACAGCTGGCACAGAAACTAAAGTTGTCTGCCTTCTTCACATCTTCGCTTCTGATGTAACAAAGCAGGGATTAAGAAAAAAAATGTTTTCCCCTTAATTACAAGAAGCCGGAGCCAAAATTATTATTATTATTTTTCATTATAGCCTGTCACTTATTAAAAATATGAAGGGAATATGACCTTGTTGCTGCTTGTTAATAGTTCTCAGCGAATGTCCCCACCTCTGTATTCTACAGTCAAACTCCATTTCAAGAAGGAAGTATCACAGGACCCGTCCTTTCTCTGCCAAAAGCTGTGATTACCTTGGATTAAAAGGCAAACTTTTGCAAAACTTCACATGACTGTTCTCATCCATAAGGAATAAATGGGCCTTGTTTTCAAATCTCTACGCCCATCTGGGTTGCTATCAGCTTCATTAGGGAGACCAAGCTGGGGTCTCTTAGCAAGAACGAATTAATCCTAACATCTCAGAGTTCATTGCCTATGGAAAATGCCACATAATATGAAGCAATTTAACAAAAATAACAACAACAACAACAACAAACCCTATTGGGAAAAATGAACAGGTTAGATCAGAACTTCCAACAAATATTTAGTTTCTATTTGTGGATTTATAGTAATAAAAAACATGACTAGGTAAATCATCAGGTGTCTGGTCCAAGTAATAGTAATAGAAATAAAGTTGGAAGAGACCTTGGAGGTCATCAAGTCCAACCCCCTGCTCAGGCAGGAAACCCTACACCATTTCGGACAAATGTGGTGAAGTGAAGATTGTTTTTCATTTTCTTCTCTGAAGCTACCTGTTCTATATTCACTTCTCACTCCCTTTCCCCCCCCCCACTATGGATTTCAGTGAACACAATGGAACCTGAGTGGAACTGGAGTTGGGCTTCAAGGGGGCAGGGACGGTAGCAAAGATGGCTACCTCTTTATTGGAAGTCAAAGGTCAAAGAAATCTAACAAGGCCCTAGCTGATTAACAAAGAACCAGACACCATAGTGAGTGAGCATTAAGCAGCTCCTTTGTTCCCCCTTGCAAACTATTTCCTTTGGTTTGCTCAGTGTAATCAAATTAAACTGCATTCTTAATGCTTCATTTAGTGGCATTTAGAGCAACTCCACAAAGGACTGAGATCACCAAGCCTAGGTTGGGAATCAAGGCTAATAAAGAAATTAATTGGGGAGGCTGATGAGAAAAAGTTCTTGTATAGCCTGTGAAATTACCATAAATGTGACAGGCAAGAAGAGACAAAGCCTTGTGTTTGAGGGGTGGAAACGTTCTTCTGAGTCCACCCAGTGGAGAAGCTAGTATGGATGAAAATTGGGAAAGTGAATTCTTTGGAACGGGCTGTCTTTGGACACAGAGGCAATCACAAGCAAAAGGCAGCATTCGTTTTGTCTGTCTCCTCCAAAAACACTTGGATGTTTATGGAGAAATTCTGCCTGTACCTTCTAAGGCAGGGATTTCCAACCTTGGCCACTTTAAGACTCGTGGACTTCAACTCCCAGAATTCCCCAGCCAGCATGGCTGGCTGGGGAATTCTGGGAATTGAAGTCCACGAGTCTTAAAAGTAGCCAAGGTTGGACACGCCTGATCTAAGGAGTTTCTGAAGACGAAAGAAAACAAGCAATACACTGTAGAAGAACAGGAAGAGCTGGTGGGTGGAGTTCAGTGTGTCTACAGCTTAGAACTGTTACGTTCCCACAAATGGTCTGAGAGATTAATGCCAGGCGCAAAGCATCAGGACCATACATCAAGTTGTAGTACAGAAGATTTACTGCTCAAGGCTATACACATTCTAGTCAACTAAGATTCAGTGCTACATTGGCACCAGACAAGGGTAAATGGAATTCAAGGGCTTGGACTGTTTGTGAGAACGTAATGACTCTAAGCTAATGATGTGCTTAACTCCAGCCTCCAGTTCTGCCCGCTCTTCTCCTAGCTAAACCACTCTGTTACAAGGAGTTAAGAATTAACTTGAATTATATCCCAGTGGTGAATAAAAACCTTCAAAAGGAGACGATGCAGAGAGAGCTATTTGAAAAGAACTTTCCAGGCCTCATCCTGCTTTTCAATTCTTTTTCATTCAAAGCAGGAAATAGGCTGGCTGCACCACCAAGGCAAAGATCTCGTTGTCCGGGGAGCTCTGAAGCTTCCCATGTTTTTTACATCAGTAGTCTCCTCTTCAGATACAAATACAAACACGCACAGATTCCTACACCAGAACATTATTGGTGCCAAAAAGATATTGGTCCCAGAACTGATCATCATATTATTTCACAGACATCTTGCAGCCAAACTAAAACTGTCAGCTATGAGCAATTCAATCGTGGATGGAGCTGTCCATGGTTTATATAGGAAATCAAATTTACCCCAAATATTAGCTGTTTCTTGTCAGCCAGAGATAAAGTCCTGGTTTGCCCTTAGCTTGCTTAGCATGATGCACTGAACAAACCACAAACCAAGGCATCTCTCCCTGGTCAGTGAAGTCTACTTACAAGATGAGCCAGATATCACAAATTAGCATACACTGCTTTGCGCAAATCGCCTTAGTGATTTCCCCCCCCCCTTCTGAAGGTTCCCATTTCTTACCAACAACATCAAGCTGGTAGGTGTGATTGATGACTCCATATTTATTCTCCACAATGCAAGTGTAGTTGCCTTTATCCGATGGGACCACAGAGTCCATGATTATGCTCCAAGTTGCATGACGAACCTGTAGAAAGAGGATGTAGTGACTCAGTGAGACTACCTGTTGACTAAGGGTTGGGACTCAAGCACAAAAGGAGATGGTGGACGTTATTGCACTTTTGTCTTTTCTTATTAGAGCAGAGGTCTTCAAACTTGGCCCTTTTATGACTTGTGGATTTCAACTCTCAGAATTCCTCAGCCAGGCATGCTTGGCTGAGGAATTCTGGGAGTTGAAGTCCACAAGTCATAAAAGGGCCAAGTTTGAAGACCCCTGTCTTAGAGCAAGATCAAAGGTCTCTCCAGATCCTTTACTGCTTGGTTTGGGCTGCATGTAACACCATCAAGTTGAGGTTATGTTTTCCCCTTGGAGCCTACAGACTCATAATTGCTGTCAGCTGCAGGGTTGACCACAGAACTATCTACATCTGGAAACAGATATTCTGGAAGAGTGGGATGAGGTTGCTTTGCCAGCATAGGAACCAGACCTGAAAATACCTCCAGCTGCTTTCCTCCCATGAAAGAAGGTTAGTTAGCCCCAAGTTTAACCAACAAACCCCACAGTCTTTTATTTGCAGAATCTCCAAATCTGGAATCTGAATGTGTGGACCACCTGTTCTTTCACCGTGACTGTGTATCAGTCCACCATATTCCACCTTGCAGGTTGCAAAACCCCACACCATGCAACTTAGAAAACTCAGCACAGACAATACCTCAAGCTAAATAACATGCACAGGACCGTAAGGTACAACCGATGTAAAAAAGAAGGAGCTAAAATGTAATCTCGTAAAACCATGCAATTTTATTAAAAAATCAAGGAGATTTTTTTTTAAAAAAATGCCTTGGAAAAGTTAAAACAAAAATCCAAAAGGTCAGAACTTGGGCTTTGCAGTTGGCTGAGAATCTGAAGACCATAGTCAGGCGATGCTTAGAAAAATACACCGAAACACAGAGAAAATACTACAGCAGGCAGACTCTTGCTGTTTTATTGCAAATGGAAGGACTTCCATACTGGGGATTTATATTAATTTTTGTCATTCACATTTCATTTTGTCCCTCCTTTAGTATTCTTTCTAGAATGGTTCTATTCCACCATTTCTTTGATATATAGGCTCCTGAACTTGGAGTTAATGCTGAATCTGGTCTACAAGTATGCCTTTTTGTACATGTGCTAAGATACAAAACATTGATCCTGTTTTTTTAAAAAAATGGAAAAAACAACCCCATTCACAGCATAGGTTTTCACCGAAATTGCACAAATTCACAATTCTGTGGGTCTGTTTCCTTTTTCAGCCAGACACGGTCCCACCCAAGAAAGAGTGAGATCAACCAAATTTGAACTGTGACATCATTTCTAGCATCTCCCAGGATTTTGATGAAAAATTACCAACTTTTGGAGTTAATCCATCTACAGAAACCTCCTTCCACTACATACCCAGCAGCCCTTTTACTTTTATCCTAATGCAGGACAAGATTTTTGGCCAGCCACTTTTCTCTTGGCCAAGCAGCAGGCAACATCTGCCAAGGCTGCTGGCTTGCAAAGATCGTCAAGAGACACACATCTAGACAAGGCCCGACCTTTTCCGGGAAGAGGCATCGTGTGTCTGTGGAAGTGGACCAAAGAACTCAGCTAGTCCAGCACCGAATGCAAAACAAAAACCCAACCGCCAGCGACCGTCGGTTCATTAAAACCAGTATCGATTCTATGGGTGAAACTTCTTCAATCAACCATGAAGATTAAAAAAAAAAAAAGAGGAAAACACAAAACAGGATGCCTCTTGCCTGTCACTGCGGCTCAAAGGAGTTTTATTATTAACCCAGGAGCCTGGCCGGCATTGGCAGTGGGAGGCAGAGAGGCCAGGCAGGGTGGCTGAGTCACTCCGGATAGAAATAAATTGTGCAGCTGAGAGGCAAAAAGGATGAGACATCCGAGGCAAATAACAAGCCAAAAGGCCAGAATAACTCCTCGGAGTCTTTTGTGTGTTCAGCCAAACGCCTTTGCTTGGCTTTAAAGAGATTTAGGGATGAGGAGGGTCTGCCCAGCCAGCTCCAGGAGAGAAATACTAAGGAGAGCAGTGCTGAATCTAGTCCTCAGCTTATGACCGCAACGGTGCCTAGAATTTCTGCTGGCAAAATGACCATTCAGTGAATTGCCCCTGATTTTACTATTTTTTTTAATCTATCACACTTGTTAAGTGAATCACTGCAGCTGTTAAATGAATCATGCGATTGTTAAAAAAAATAACACCCTTGTTGGTCAGGAGAAATTCTTTATTAAGAGGATGGGGCAAGCTTAGGATTTCATTCCTCTCTCCTCCTTCCCACCCACCCACCCCCAGTTTTCTAGATGGGGGGGGGAGAAGGTTTTCTTAAACACCCGAGAGGACAAAAAGTACTATTATTGTGACTTCTGGTAGGAAACCAATTCATCGTTTTTCAGCAACGGAGATAAGGTGAGGTTACAAGCAAAAGAACTTAGGGACCCCCAAATCTCCTAGTCCAGAGTTAGGCAACCTTGGCTCTTTTATGACTCGTGGACTTCAACTCCCAGAATTCCTGAGCCAGCATGAGGGAAACTTTGGCCCCTTCATGACTCATGGACTTCAACTCCCAGAATTCCTGAGCCAGCATGGCCCAGCTTGAAAACCTCTCCCTTTCCCCTCAACATGGCTGGCTCAGGAATTCTGGAAGTAGAAGTCCACCAGTCATAAAAGAGCCACGGTTGCCTACCCCTGTCCTAGGGCCACAAGTTGTCCATCCTTCTCTTATTTTGTTGGAAAACTATTTTAAAGAGGAGATGGAGGCTAGTTTAACTGGAGAGCCTTACTTTTTTATTGACTTACTTCAGGTTAAAATGTTAAGGCTGATGACAAAGGCCCTTTTACCTTGGAACCTGTGGTGCAGCGAGATCACTGCAGATCCTGAACTTAGTCGTCTTTATGGGAGCCCGCTCCTCTTTAAACCAAACAGCCACCTAAAGAAGAAATACCTCTCTGTTCCAGAAACCAAATCTTTCAAAAGGAAGCCGAGCATTTATGATTTACCTTGTATCCACCGATGCGATGATCTGGCTTGAATTCCCTGCCGTTCTTCAGCCAACGCAGGGTGGGTGTGGGTGTCCCACTAGAAGAACATCTGAACTTCACCGTTTTGGCCGCAGGAACTGCATGGAGCTTCTTCTCCATTTTCTCTGGGTACGTCCAGTAAGGTGGGATGGCTTCTGCAAGAGAACCCACAACTATGTTGCACATTAGGCAAGGTTAGTGAAGATACGGGTGTCAACTCTGTAACGAACCTGGCTGCAGCCATTTTTGTCGTTCTAGGTTGTCACGAGAAATGGAGGGGGAAAAGGTATTTCTGAATTCTTGCGGGAACCAAGGTTGTTCCCATACCGAAGTGGAGAAAAAAGATCATTTAGTCAGAAAGCCCACCAAGCCGTTCTATTGGATAGCATGAGTAGAAGTGTGGGAGTTGTTATATTGTGTTACTTTGATTCTTGGGGCGGAAGAGTTTAGATCTGGTTTCACTTTCGACCGTGCCGATATCATGTATTCAATAAACATGTTTTTTGAGGAATTTCCATGCCTTGGAGTTCTGATTTATATGGTGTCATTGATTGGAAAACCATAACAACAGGAGATTGTTCCAACAGAAGGACAATCCCTCCTCCTTGAAGAAAAACGGGTCAACAATCGTTGGCGTTGGAGTCCTAACTGGAAGCTTTGACAGCCAAGTAATTATCTGCATCTCCTAAACCACTCGAGATCCCGGCCAGAGGGAGCAATTCAGGTTGTTCAAAACTTGGATGCTTTACCTAGCATGGAATCCTCCTAAGCATGGGAATTGGGTGACACTGGAGAATCAGTGCCATACTATGGTTCACCATAAAGCCTTTTTAAAATATTTTTTTGGATCTGGCCTATTCAACTGATCTTTTAGATATATAAGCCAACAAATCACCACGTGATGACGGCCTGTCATCCAGCCTAGCTTACAGCTTCTGATCTACGTGCATCAAGTGCTTGTCCACCTTACATAGCAATGGGCATCAAAGAAGTTATAGTAGGCTGCTTTTGTGATGCCCATTTCTCCACCAATAAAAGGAGAAAGCAAAGTAAGCATTCCTCTTCTTAAATATTCAGCCTTAGGAGATGCCCTGATTAAATTTAGGGCACGGATAGTTGGGGTTTCATGTAGAAGCTTCGGGGGACATTGAGGTGTATGAGATAATCCAGGTAGTCCTCAACTTTACCACCACATTTGAGCCCCCAATTTCTGTTGCTAAGCGAGACAGTTACCAAGTGAATTTGGCCCCATTTTACACACTTTCTTGCCACAGTTGCTAAACGAATCAATGTAGTTGTTAAGAGAGCAACACAATTTGTAAGTGAATTTGGCTTCACCATTGATTTCGCTGGTCAGACGGTCACCAAAGGAGATCACAAGACCCAGGGACACTGGAGCTGTCATAAATACGAGTCCATTGCCCAGCATCTCAATTTTGATTACATGAACTGGGGTTGCAAGTGTGAAAAACGGCCGTTAAGTCAACTTTTTAAAGTGCTGTTGTAATTTTGAAAAGTGGCTAAACGACTATTGTAAGTCGAGGTCTACCTGTAAAGTAGATGGGAATCTAGTGCATCTGGCCAGGCTGGTGATTTGCTCCTTCTGCACCGGATGGGAGGCAAATGTACTCTTTCTTTAGTTAAACCACTAATGCCTGTTTTAGGCTTACGTTATAGTTTTTGTGCAAGTCATGCCTTAAAGTGAGAGGAATCTAAACAGTGATGCAGTAACGAAGGACAGTCAAAGCAAAAGGATTTGCAAAGGAGTGTAAGCAGCCCAGGAGAGTATCCTGGGGTTAGCCACTCCAGTTTTAAGTCCCTGCAGAAAGTAAAGAGGTGCCACACCAGATTCAGCTCTTTATGGAACAGGTTCACCAATTGGGTTTGCAAGAGGTTCATGGCTGCAAGGTAGGAAAAACAGACGCTTCTACGTACGGTTCGGTTTGGAGTTGTCTGCCTCTTTTTCCTCTGAGGAAGAATCATCGTCGTCGTCATCATCTTCTGCAGATGGAAGAGCATCTAAGGAGGATAGAAAAGGTAAATATGAGTTGAGGAATTGAGCTTTTCCCAATGAGATAAGACAGTGTTTCTCAATCCTCAGGAGCTTTAAGATAGGTAGACTTCAACTCCCAGAATTCCCAAGCCAGCACTGAACTTCTGAGATGTTATTGTTAAGTAAGTTTTCTTCAGAGTCAGCGAAGCAAGGAAGAGTTCTTGTCGGCGGACAAAAAGTTGGGACCCTGGAGATATCATATGTTTCAGATGTCACTATTACTATCTCTAGATTTTCTCCTGAGAGAGGCAGAGCTGGCGACAAGCAATCATGTTGGCTATCTCTGAAAGCAGGACAAAATGTGTGGACGTTTGTCATTAAGGCAGCCATTTGGCAAGCCTGTCAGGAATATCCTGTTTGTCACTTGGTATGGATTAGTTCTTCTATTAACAGCTCATCACCAGATAGAACTGCACTTGGACCAAACCATTTCAGAGTGCAGAGGGAGCTACAAACACACCATGAGAAGCTTCTCCATGGGAGAAAAGACAACTAAAACCTCAAGAGGCCTCCTACATCTGTCTTCTTATATGCTTCTTATCTGAGTTATCAAAAGCAGCAGACTCCCTGGAAAGGCTTTTATCCATTCATAAATGGTTGGCTTGACAGAATCTCAGAATCACAATCAGAGTGGTTAAGAAGTCAGTCTTCCCAATAATCTATTAAGGCAGAGGTGGATCGTGAAGTTTGGCAGTTCCCTATCTTAGGCCAATTTAGCAGATTAGGAACTACTGATGGGAGACATCAGGAAAGCTTGCACGGTGCTAATGCCTCCATTTTCAGCTAATGGAAATGTCAGTCTTATTCAGCCCATCTAGATTTTTCAGAATCTTGTTCTTTTTAAAATGAAAACCACATTTTTCTTCCGTCAACCATCAATCAATCCATGATCTTTTCTACATTACAAGAGAATGCTAGCGAACACAGGAAGCTGTGCTAAATTGAAAATGGCCATGACGTATTCTGTCATTCTTCCCCCAACCATCCGTATCACCTCTAAATCAAAACGAATTTGTCAGTTTCGATAGGACTTTCAAACTGGAGAAAATCCGATCAAATGCATCCTCAGACTTGCTTGGTTATATCCACAGGGAGCCAAACGAACTTCGGTGGGTCCATGAAATGAAGGAGGCCCACCAAAGCTGCCCACGAAAATCGCCTCTTACCTTCATCAAACTGGCACACAATTCAAAGAGTAAATTTATACCTCCTGGCCCACTAAAATTAACAGTTCAGAAAGAAAAAGTATGTGATCGCTTGCTCAACGTAAAGCAGAACAGTGTTTATTTTCGCCAACAATAAAAGCCTTTCAAAAAACACCACCCATACCACCCTAGTTCACTTTGAACCCTGATCCATTTTCGCCCTAGGGTTGAGCATATCAGGAGAGGCTGAAGGCATGAACATTTAAAAACCTGTGGACAATGTTTTT
This sequence comes from Crotalus tigris, assembly GCF_016545835.1. Taxonomy (NCBI): domain Eukaryota; kingdom Metazoa; phylum Chordata; class Lepidosauria; order Squamata; family Viperidae; genus Crotalus; species Crotalus tigris. The sequence continues at coordinate 1,770,085 of NW_024097072.1, read as the reverse complement.
TTTTTTTTAAAGAATAGTTGGAGAGACTATTCCAGAGGTGTCCCCTTGGGCATCACATTGTATAGACCAGGGGTAGGCAACCTTGGCTCTTTTATGACTCATGGACTTCAACTCCCAGAATTCCTGAGCCAGCATGAGGGAAACTTTGGCCCCTTCATGACTCGTGGACTTCAACTCCCAGAATTCCTGAGCCAGCATGAGGGAAACTTTGGCCCCTTCATGACTCGTGGACTTCAACTCCCAGAATGGCTCAGCTTGGAAACTCTCCCTTTCCCATCAGCATGGCTGGCTCAGGAATTCTGGGAGTTGAAGTCCACGAGTCATAAAAGAGCCAAGGTTGCCTACCCCTGGTATAGACTGAATCCTGGTCTCCCAACAATCCAATCCTGGTAAGATTGGGAGAAAAAAGGTAAGGCTGACAAAGACAATTCAAAATTGTCCTTCCCAGTAGCTCTCATTCATCCTGCTGGTAACCTGCTACAAACCTGAGACATTTACGGAGAAATAGGTGGTCTCGCTTCCTGAGGGGCTGTTGGTCATGCAGGCGTAAAGACCGGAGTCCTCAGGCACAGCTTCCCTGACCTCTACCTCCTCCCCTGTGATGCGCGTCCGGTTGTTCTCGGATAGCTGGATCCCGTCTCGCACCCAGTTGATGCTCTGAACATCGTCCCGGAGCCGGCAGCGCAACTGGAGGAGGTCGCCAGGGTGAGCCGAATAAGACTCCACTTCAAGGCTTGTTTGGGGGAGAACTGGAAATGTTAGGGGAGAAAAAAAGAGACAGAGAGAGGGAGAAGCAAGGTGGTGAATGCTTTATTGCAGATGCATTCCTCTGGCAGCATGCAAACATTGGAGAGAACAGTGTCCTCTGACAGTTTTTAAGACTCGAGCGTCAGCTGCCATGCAGGTCTCAGGGAGAGCAAGGCAAGCAAGAATCTGCAACAGAGCTTTTCATGTCAATTACCGATCCAGCACTATCTATGAACACAGAGCTGTTTATATATATATGTATAATAAAAATAATATGTTATTAGGAACCAAGGACAAAGAGGGCTGAAATGAGCAAGGAGCTGCGCCAAAACAAACGGCAAGTCAAGGATGGGCAATCCAGCAGCCATGGCTTTGCCTGAACTTCAGGCACAGGTAAGCAGGCTGCCATCCGGCTTTCAGCGCAGGGAAGGACAAAGAGGAGGCAAGGGTTAAAAGCTATTATAGGAGAATGAAATCTCTCTCCCCTCTTTCGTTGCATGGATCTGTTGTTCTGTAGGGCTTCTTTCTTAGGTCATCGGTAGAGCATCGCTTGTGCACGATCATGCTCTGAAGGGTCCTTGGTGCTTTCTGAGCTTGGTTGTTTTCTTGCAGACGTTTCATTACCCAAGCTAGGAAACATCATCAGTGCCGGCACGATGATGATTTTACCTGGTTTGGGCACTGAAACATCTGCCAGAAAACAACCAAGCCCCAGAGAGCAGCAAGGACCTCTCATTTCAACCCTGAGCTACGAATATTCTCCTTTATTGTGACCATGCTCCGGAGTTGCCTCTACAAAGCTAATCGTCTGTTGAGTGAATCCTTGACTGTGCCACATCAGTATGCTAGGGGAAAGATAGAATTGGCTGATTTAATTTCCTGCTCTCTCTTTTTTTAAAGTGCTTCTATAGGATAGAAAGTTATTCCTGCAAGCCTACTCTGTCCACTTGCCCTGGAGTAGTCTAAGGACAGTATTAACACCCCATTTTCTCTTGGGGAGAAATATCCCTCTGAAGACAAGAAATTCACCAGCATTCCTGTCTAGTCTCAGATCAGCAAAAACCACCGTCTTCCAGATGTTTCTTACTTACCATAATCAATAAAGCACCCAAGAGAGACCACCAGGGTTTCTTCCAGATGTCTTGTCAGTGGGCTTATCAAATTTTGGCAGGCACGAGGATGAGAAGATTTGAGTTTTGAGGAATATTTTCTGATTTTCAGAATAATAAATTCTCCAGTTGTTTGGAAATTGGAAGTAACACGGGTGGAGGGGAAAGCCTCACCCTGGGAGGGCATGTCATCTCATCCTACGCTGAAATCATTGACTCTAGAGACCACTTTGGAGAGACAATGGCGAGAAACCGCCATAGTTGGCTGGGATTCAGATCTTGAGCTCAGCCATTCCTACCGAGTTGCCATCCACACCATTGACAGAAGTGGTAGGTTGGCTGGGGACCCAGCTCACTTTCTCAATTAAAGGTGGTTCTCAACTTACGACCACAATTGAGCCCAACAATTTCTGCTGCTAAATGAGACGGTGAATTTTGCTTTCCATCAGAAAGAATGGGGAGAGGAATTTGCAACAGATCTGTTCCCTTTCGTTTCCCAGGCACAGAATCGGTCTGAAATATCTTTCTGGGACTGGGTGATCAATTCTTTCTCCTCCTTTATCCTGGCTGCTGAAAACCAGAATTAGTGTGATTAAACTTGTGAGACCTTCCCACCCTCGAAATCTTTTTGGGTGAGTTTTTATTACCTCAGCTGAAAGTCTGGACAATGATAGCCATTCAAACCGACCGACAGCAGAATTGCAGCCGGGAGTAGCAAACTCTTCAACAAAGGGTCAGCGTTATGTCCGGAGAATCTCAGCCTCAAAAATACACTCAAAGCAAAGAAAAAGCAGCTGCCACAAAAACCAAACATTTGTTTGGTGAGTACAAAGGTCCTTTCCTCTCTTTTTTTCTCCCCCAGTTCTCCAATTTGGTGAGCTCCATTTTGCCCTTAATTGGGCAAGTGGTTCTCTAAATCAGAAAGAAAAACAAGCAACGGAACCAAGAATTGGCTTGGTGATACACTGCTGGGTCTAGCTTAAGGGAACTGTAGTTCAACTCATCTGGGAAGCTGTTACTTTACGGAACTAGTTTCTTCTTTGCTCACAACTTTAACGTTCCACTATTCCATGCAGGAAGTTTTTTTTTTTAAATGTATTTATAACATTTATTGGCTGCCCATCTTACCACAGGATACGTTTCTACTGATGGTCCAGAAAGTTCAAAAAGATGAGTTTCTGAAGAAGAAGAAATTGCTGCTAAATTCTCTGTTCAGTTCTTGTTTAAAAACTCTGCCGGATCTTGGCCTTCTCCTTTCACCTCTCCTCCAAAAGAGACATCATCAGCCTTGACCAAGCACGAACTATGATTCTGGATGTTGCTGACTTCCCTACAGTGACTTGCATTATGATACACTCGGATTCAATTAAAGTATAATAATCAGCGATTGGTAAATCACAGGCACAAGAGAAACAACAAAATAAGCATACACCTACAGAAATATTTTTTTTTAAAAAAAAAATAGATATGGCTACCCTATTATTCTAGAACCAAAACAGATTTTAAACCTGTTAAAGAGAACCTGTAATTTAATAGTGTTGCTCTAATGCCAGTTCACTAATTATCAATTAAACTGAAAAAAATCAGGAGTCATCTGGTAGCGCCTTTTGTTATTTAAAAGGTAGAGGCTGGATTTTTCGAACTGTCTTCTATAGAACCCAAGGTGTTTATGAGACCTTGATGAGGTTCTGTAAGAAATTAAGGATATAAGAAAGAGTTCACTCAAACACAGTAGGTTATCTATCACTAGAGCTTTGTCCCTTGATCAGAGTTTCTGCGGATTTTCTAAATAACAAATTCTGCACCTAAATGTTTAAAAACCTTGTCGTATCCCAAACGATTTTCCTACAAATTCTGCAACTAAACTGGGTTACACTGTTTCTGAATTACAACTTCAAACTCGGTGCAAAGTGTTGATGATGATTCAATAAACATTAGCTCTTGATATATACATTTAAATCTGGGGTGTCCAATATTGGCAAGACGGATGGACTTCAGCCAGCAAGGGGAATTCTGGGAGTTGAAGTCCATAGAATTTAAAGTTGCCAAGACTGGACCCCCTGATTTAAAAGAAGCTGTGATTTAGATTATAAAACCGCTTGGATCGAAATAGAAAGAAGCAGTATCCGTGTGGAAAACTTACAGAGCTGAATCTATCAATATATTCAATAGTAAATGAGTTTTAAAGTACTCTCTCCAGACATTATTTGATTCATGCAAATATTGATAAATGTTTATCTGTGCAAATGTCACTTCCCTAATCAACATGGACAGCCATCAAAACATATTTTATAGTGGCCATTCATATAATACATTTGTGGGATAGATCTCAAATGTGCTTATTTTACAGATACCGCTTAGAGACAAAAATGTTCCCACTTATCTTACTTATCATCTAATAATCTCCGGTAGGCCTGAAATGTAATAATTCTTCCACATTCAGAATTCCCAAGTGAAAGGCTAAAATACATTGTAATCATAATTGTCATTATCATCATTATTTTAAATTTATTAGCTGCCCAATTCCAATGGCATGCAAAACTAGAGAAACCTAAACACAGCTATAAACCTAAAATTAGATGAACAGCCCAGATGAAAATAATCTAATAAAGAGCAAAATCAACAAAACAAAACACTAGGCTGATAAACACTAGCCTTGAATTCCTGATCACTAGTTTGATTTCTCACTCACTCATTATCTCAATATCACCCCCAGGTACAGTGGTACCTCGGTACTCATTGTTAATTGGTTCCAGAAGGTTCCATGAGTACAAAACAATTTTTTCCCCCATAAGGAATAATGAATCACAAGGCAGCCAACACCAGCAAGTTCTAGCTTGCGTATTGAGTATCAAACAAATAATGAGTTCCGGGACAAAACTTTCATGTCAAAATGCATTGAGTGCCAAATTTGATGAGTTTCAAAGCAGTTGGGTACCAAGGTGCCACTGTATAATAAAACCATCTTAACCTTTATACATGATCAGCTTCTATGTGATGCTCTGGGAATTCTGGGAGTTGAAGCCCACAAGTCTTAAACTTGCCTCCTACAGGAAAAGGGAGAAGGTCATTATGCACACAGCCTTTGGCTTCTAAAGGAAAGATGGGAAATAAATCAAGGAAATAAGAGACTGTGCAGTGTAGTGGTTAAAGTACTGATCTAGGCACAGGGAGATCCAGATTCTGATCCTTCCTTACGCTTGGAAGCCAGCTGGGTGTCCTTAAACCAGTCTCTTCCTCTCAGCCCTAAAGAGCATTAAGCTCTACAGCAAGATGGCTGAAACATAAAACATGTTGCGTCCTGCACCAGGAAGCTTCATTGTAAGGAGTAGAAGAGCACAAAGCAAAATAAGCAGACCCACAACTAAGCTGAAAGAACAGCAAGAACGTCATCGTCATCAAATGAAGCATGACTGAAGCAAGAACTGGCACAATCAGAGGTGCCCCGTGATGAAAATATGGAAGGGCACGGAAGTTTTCGATACACTGATGGATCCATATGTTTTATTTTATCCAATAGGCACATTCCCTGAAGTTTTGGGCCCTGAATTTATGTAGATCAAGATTAGGTTGTTCGCTCCTATTTAATCCAATAATAATTACTTCCAAATGTACGTATACAGGATTGCAAATTTTAATGTTCTCATAATTGAGCTTAATGTATATCTTTGCTTGTATGCAGAAAAAGGAAGAGGAAAACCCGGGTGGTCTCTGAATCATCATAATCCTGAAATTGGTAAATGCTCCATGACCATAAATTTTTGGATTACATCCCTAATCTCAGTTTAGTTCTAAATACCTGTTGACTGTTATAGTTGCCACCTAGTAGATACACTTGCTTGGAGAACAGTAGATTATCGTGGAAAAAATAGTTAACGGCGATGTCTTTTCCTGCCATTCAAGACTGTTACAATTTGAAATTGAAGAACTGCAAATCACTTCATTCCTACCCATGTGACACTATGCAATATGGGAAGTTTAGAGGATTAAGCAGGGGAGATAGAATCCTTAGAAAACCAATTCCAGATGACAGTCAGTTGCTCCAACAACTGATGTCTCCAGACACATGGACCCTGTCTCACTAATCACCCAAGGGACCCATCAGGCAGAATGCACTTCTTAAAGTCTATCAGAAAGAAATATTAATGTGTTGGAAGGCTGGAAGAGAAAAGAGAGACGCAGAAGGCCGCATCGTTACAGAAGCTGGCATTGTTTAAACCAGGAGTCCTCAACCCCCTGGTCCACGGACTGCTACTGGTCCACGGCCTGTTAAGAACAGGGCTGCACAGCTGTAGGTGAGCAGCGGGCGACAAAACTGTGCACGGGCAGGATGTAGGTTGCATGCACCTTCATCCCCACCCAACCCCATCCGTGGAAAAATTGTCTTCTACAAAACCGGTCCTTGATGTCAAAAAGTTTAGGGACCGCTGATCTAAACCACACCTTGTAAGCATGGTGCAAGTTGGTCCAGCCAAAGATCAAACTTTTCTTCTAAAATTTATTTCTCTGTTGAGTTCTTCCTCTTTACTCTTCCTCTTTGCCTTGAAAAGAAAAAAAAAAGCTGATTGCCAGCCACGTTTCAAATAACTTGATGTTCAAAAATGATGAAAAAGCCTCGTTTTGACCCAGGTTTACAATCTGTGTGTTTCTCTCTGAGACCGTGAATTGGTTGTTCTTTCTTGCTGTGCTTAATTTTGATGACATGGTTTTAGTCTACTTTTGCATTTAAATAAATGTTTCCACTTAGGCATTGCAAGGAAGAGCTTTCCCCCCGCCCTCATATAGCATAGCAGATGAATGTGGAGGAATACATGAATAAATAAGCGTGCATTTATATGAGGGCGAAATGATGAAGCTGGTTAGTATTTCAGACTATGAATCCCAAAAGGCCTATTGGAAAACATGACAATCTGATTGTTTGAGAGTGGAAAGATGACCCAGAGCCAAAATACGTGCTCTGTTTTGTTATATGAACAGGACAAGGAAAAACAGATCACTTTAGCTCAATTCAGCTCTTCTATTGCGCAGCAAGCAATTCAAACAGGGTAGCTAAGCTAAAAGAAAGAAGGAAATGAGGAGAAGGGAAGACACAGCAGAAAAAGCAGGCAGTAGAGAAGAAAGGAGCACGAGCGGTGATGACCAAAGAAATTATTTTTAAAGAAATTAAAATAATCCCAAGCAATTAAAAATCTCAAAACTCAGCTCTGGGGAGCAGGAAAAAAGCAGCCTGGAAGATGCAAAAGCAACAGGCAGTGACTCAAAAACAGTCTCATCACCTGTGATGCCGAGTTCATATTATGTGAATTTAGTTGAATAGATGTTTCATTATGTGGCTTAACGAATGTCATTATTTCCTGCAATTACTCAGAACGTGACGCAAGTGATGATCGCCGTTCTGTCCTGCATCATTCGATAAAGAAATCTGAGACACTGATGTAGAAGTTAAAGGCTTCAGGCTGGCAGACCAGTTCTAGTTCTCTCTTAGGCACAGTGGCTTGAATAGTGGGCCAGTCAATGACTCTCAGCTCTAGGGAGAATGGTTACAGGAATTGGGTATGTCTAGTTTAGCAAAAAGAAGGACTAGGTGTGACGCAATAGCAGTGTTCCAATATCTGAGGGGCTGCCACAAAGAAGAGGGGGTCAATTTATTTTCCAAAGCACCAGGAGGCAAGACAAGAAACAATGGATGGAAACTAACCAAGGAGAGAAACAACCTAGAACTAAGGTTTCCTGACAGAACAATTAATCAGTGGGACAACTGGCCTTCAGAAGTTGTGGGTGTTCCATCACTGGAAGTTTTTAAGAAGAGACTGGACAGCCCTTCTCTGGAATGGTATAGGTAGGGTCTCCTGCTTGAGCAGGGAGCTGGACTAGAAGATCTCCAAAGTCCCTTCCAACTCTATTATTCTATGTTCCATGATAATGATGATGTTGTCTATTGGGTCATGTCCAACTCTTGGCGATTAGGTCTCCCCACATTCTTTTTTGACATTTTCTATGCTCTGGCTGGTGTCAACTTTGACGGTGTCCAGCCACCATGTTCTTTGCCAGCCTGGTTTCTTTTTACCACTAACTCTTCCAAACATTATTGCTTTCTCCAATGAATTCCCCCACATGACACGGCCAAAATAAGTGAGACAAATAGCGTACTCTCATACAGGGGGATAACGTTAACTGCACGCACGTGAATGCAGTGCAATCGATTTTAATTTATGATCCGTTTTCTCATTCTACTCTCCTCTTCTGGAACGTAGCGCCTGGCACACAACTGAAAAAGGGAAGGCTGCACATCCCTCTTCTAAGCTCATGCTCTGGGGGGCTCCCCACTGCCACCTTAATTAGGTGGGCTCTCTCACCTCCCCCCACTCTCTCGCAAGCCTTCTGTTTGCCTTGGGTCCCTAGGAGAGAGAGCGGGAGGAGGGAGGGAGCATATAGTAGACATCAGCTCAAAGCGCATGGCTGGGGTCAGTCATCTCCTTTCAAAGTCAATAAAAGCTCCCATTCCCGGCACTGTTCTGCATTAAATTGCCATGACCAATGGGATCTCCAAGGGCAGAGATGCTTTTCTCCTCGTGATAGACAAGCTCTCCCTCCCAGCCCCAGCTGACGAGAGAAGGAAGTCAGAGGGCAAAGACAGGCTGCTGGCCATTGGTCACCCAGAGCCCAAGTTGGTAAATAGGCCTGGTGGGAACGCTGAGCGATGGCATTCACAGGCTAATGACCATATCCAGCTTCATTAGCTTTTCCAGGAAAGGGGAGACAGCCCCATGCTAGCTAAAGGAGGGAGCACGGCCTCAACATGTCTTCCAATGATTAGTGGTTCCCCCCCCAAACGTAACCTCATTGTCGTAGCTGCAGGACTCACAAAACCTTGGCTATGTTGATGCAAATAAGGTGATAGTGATTTCCCCCTCGTTTTATTACACCAGGGGTCTCCAAGCCCTGGGCCACAGATCGGGACAGGTCCGTGGCCTGAGAGGAACCAGGGCTGCCCAAACAAACTTTCATCTGCACATGTGCAGGATTTAGGTTGTGTGTGAAACCATCCCTCTCCCCTTTCGATCTGTGGAAGACATTTTTTTCTTCTGAAACCGGTCCCTAGTGCCAGAAAGGTTGGGGGGGGGGATGCTGCATTACATCACTGGGAGTTAAGCACATCCACTGATTAAAAAGCAAGGCACAGGGCTAAGAAGATCTCTCAGGTGCACTGGTTGTGTTTTATGCCCTCACAGGAAGCAACTGGATGTCAGCTACCATAACTCATTTCTCCCAACTAGCCTGGATTTGAAGGAAAGCTATTTAGATCTGCTTTCCAGGCTTTTAGGTGGAGAATCTTCCCATTATCTGCTGGGGTATCAACCTTTTGAGGCACTGGGGATCCCCTGATCTCCTAAGAGTGCCACTGGAATACCTGTCAGGGATCAACTCAATTTTAGTCCATTTTGAGATTTCAGTTTAAGATTGTAAGGGGGAGGGGGGGTTGACTGTCGCAGGCGCCATATAGCCAGACTCCCTTGCGGCTAGATTCCTTTCACTAAAGTCAGTTTTATACAAGTTTCATAATGTAATTAATTATAAGCTGTCAGGCTAACATGGACTCCTGAATACCAAATCATCTGAGAGAGAGCGGCTTTAGAGAAACCCTCCAATTCCAAGCTTCAAATCTCCATTTCAAAAGAGGGAACACCCCTCCACACACACATACACCTTCCTTTAGCATGCCTTCAACAGGCAGAAAGCCAACTGGGAAAGCCTTACGAAGAGTCCCAGGATGGCACACGTTATGGTGGGGGAGAAATCCCCTAAGGATGGGCTCCAGCACGAGTCCAAAAAGTTTGGAAGACCAAACCTCTGGTCCCGGGGACTGACCCAGACTGGGTCTCAAGAAAGCCTTCCCCAACACAAGTATGAACCCTGGGAAAAGCCACACCTATTAAAATTTGGTTTTGTCCGAGCTATCTTTTTTTTTTAAATAAAATAAAACATATGTAAGGCTGCTGCACTTTTTGACATCTGTAAAAAAATCAGAATTCCTAACAAGCTGTCTTTCTTTCTTTTTGCCTCCCTGTAAAGAATTGACTGGGAATAGCAAAAATAGCAAAAAAACCAACAACTTGCAAATACGCAAGGGAAGGTCAAAGCATGAACAGAAGAAACACAGGTAATGTTGGGCAGAGATGATCTGCGTTGCTTCTTCACCACTCCTGGACCAACCTTGTAGCTTTGTTCCAACTCTCCTTCCTATGATTCTGTACTGTACTGTCCCACTAGAAACATCCTTATTTTGGGGGGATGGGCCTGACCTTTGACTGATGTTGTCACTTCTTCCTTTGGACCTGATAGATAATATTTGTAGACCAGGGTTGAACTGTGATACCTTGGCACTCTCTGAGCTTGGTGGTTTTTCTCCTCTTTAGCAATCAACACCCAAACAGGCCGAGAATAAAACAAAGATTAATGCTAGACCAACAGTCAAAGCTAAACAATACTCCAATCAAGGCGCCACCAACCCAGACAAACAAAGATAACAGTAAAACAATCCAAACAAGGAACACCAAGTCTACTCTTAACCAACACTGACAGGGCAAGCCACTAGTAGATAAAATAAGACAAAACCTACTCCTTTCATAGCACTGATAATGTTACCTAGATTGGTAATGAAACGTCTGTGAGAAAACAACCAGGCTCAGAGAGCACCAAGGACCCCACAGTCTTTTAGACATGCCGAAAAACGAAAACCTTATTTGACGACTGGATTCTATCAGGCTCAAAAGTTCCCTGCAGGCCACCATCATGGCTTTTGAAAAGGCCAGCCAGAGGCAACTGTGGTTAGAGTGCAGTTCAGCCAACAGATGGGCTGAGATTCCAGAAGGTGTACCCAGCTCTTGAAGGAGCCTGACACCCCCCCTTTCCCACTTTCCCCCATTTTGAACAAATCTTTAATAAGCCAGATTATCTTTGTGGCTCTTTGTGTTTGCTCCCATTGTGCAAAGGATGTGATAGTTGCCTGGGGCCTGTTCCAGCTTTGGAAAAGAAAAGAGTAATTCCTTAACGGAGTCTCCCATCATCAGGGCCTGCATCCAGGAAATTTCCATAACAGTGGCTGAAATGCAGGACCTGTCTCTCATTCCCAGATTCTCAGTGGTTTCGATTCTTTCTCTCTCTCTTTTTTCTTTTTAGCCATCTGCATGACATCACTCCTACCATTCAGGGCTAATAAGAAGACCAAACCTATTACACTGCTGGAATTAACAATAAATGGCATAGTGTTTCTAGACGGCCTTGTGGAGCTAAGACTGAATGTGTTTCAGCATAGATGGCCACCACAAAATTGTACATTGGCTCCTGGCTGGCCTGGGCCAGGGCCAGGGCAGTGGGGGCCGTTCCCTCACTGTTTCCAGGATGGCTTCACGGGCCACATGAAACCACTTCGCGGGCCGCATCCAGCCCCTGGGCCTTGTGTTTGACATGTCTGCTCTAGAAAGAGTGCACAGAAGAGCAACAAAGATGATTAGGGGTCTGGAGGCTAAAAGGTACAGTGAAGAGTTGTGTGTGTCATCTAACAAAGAGAAGGATACTTATTCTCCAAACCACCTGAGGGCAGGAGAAGAATGGTTAGAAGATCACTAAAGAGAGATCCAATCTAGAATTCAAGAGAAATTTCCTGACAGTGGTTTGGCTTGTCTTCAGAAATGGTGGAATGCTCAATCACTGGAGGTTTTTAAGAAGAGATTGGACAGCCATTTGTTTAGAATGACATAGGGTCTCATGCTTGGGCAGGGGGTTGGACTAGAAGATCTCCAAGGTCCTTTCCTTCTCTGTTATGCTGAGCAATTAATAAGATCATGACCAAGGCTGACAGAGGACTCCTCAAGGCAGGCATGTCAAACTGCCGGCCCATGGGCCGGATGCGTCATGCTGAAACCACGCCCACCCATTGCCGACAATGGGGGGAAAGTCGCGATACGTCCCTGCCTTAAGGGATTCTGGTTGGTCATCGGGAAACACTGCTATATTCCATTGGTATATATCAGAAACAAGATCTTGGGCTGGATGGCTCTTGAGTTGCTTCTGGATGGCTTCCACGTCCCTTGACGTTCTTTGCCTTCCGATTAAAATATTACAAGACAGAGAAAGGGCAATCTTTAACACCCATCACCCGCAAAGGTCCTGGGATCCTGAGTGTATAAACAAAACACCAAGAACGTTTGTCCTGGGCAAACAGGAAGCCTGAATATGCATGCTTCGGTGACAGCGTGCTGGAAAAAAACAAAGATTGATGGCCAACCACAAAAACCTCTGCATGGTGTCCTTCCAGAGATTTGGAAAAGAGCGTCTCTAATATCTCCCGCTCAAGGCTGTAATCTGAGAATCTGAGCCTGGAGTGAGCCAAAGAGGGAGGGGACGTCCCAGTGCGCTGGAGAAGGAGCCAGCTCCTGCCAGGAGCGTTACATAATGGTTTATGAAACGAGGCTGGACATCATGTGTGATGTAACACCCAAAAGGTCTTCTCCCAGCTTGGGCAATTGATTTTTTTTAATGCAGCTTTGAAATGAAATGAAAACCCCAATTTAGCCAGGCAAGGCAGGGACAAAGGGCGAACTCTACAGGTTCTTAGAGGGGGGGGGGCAAGGAGAAGAAGGGGAGTGGGAGTAGGAAGGAGGAGGGAGAAGGAGGAGAAGAAGAAGGAGGAAGAAGAGGAGGAGGGGGGGAGGAAGAGGAGGAAGAAGAGGAGGAAGTAGTTTTTCTTCTGCTTCCTGCTTTCCCAAGCCCATCTCCAGGTGGATAGACCCACGCCCTCCTCCCAGGTGGATTAACTTTTACTGCTTGGATACTCAGAGGGGACCCTAAATGGAGGGAGGGGGGGGTGTTGCATGCAAACTGTCCTGTGCAGGGTGAGTCCCTCTGAATGTTTTCTTATTTTGTTTTTCTTTTTAAATCACATTTGCATTCAGAGCCTTTCCCCCCAAAGGGCAAATGGTAGTTATTGGCCAGCCCCTGTGTGGATGCAGAGCCACAAAGGGAGCCCAGAACAATAAAAATAAAAAAAAACTGAATGGCTGAGATCAGCAGGTCCCCTCCGCTGTTGCCATAGAAACACCACCAGGGCTTACTAAAGGTATTTCCTGAAAAGAGAGAGAGAGAGAGAGAGAGAGAGAGAGAGAGAGAGAGAGAGAGAGAGAGAGAGAGAGAGAGAGAGAGCGCAATCGTGTGCATGTACACACACAGCCACCCCAGATCCCTTAATCCCAACAGGAAGTGCTTAGCTGGGCCTCTGGGGATCAGTCTCTTTTTATCTGGGGTTGGGGGAGAGGAAGAGTTGGAGGGGAACCCCCTTCTAATTGGCCTTTCCTGAAGGCTGGCAAGGATCAGTTTTGCCGGGGTGGTGTGCCAAAGGTATTAGCCATCGCTTTCTCTTCATCCAGCTGCACAGAAGCCATGTGCAACATCTGTTTCTTATTTTGGCAAACTCTGTGGCTGAACTCGGATTGCTGAGCGGGTGGGAGGGGTAGCGGTGGGCAACAGCTATTGATGCTCCTTATCCGTTCCCTAAAGGACTTCTTCCTCCCAAATCAGAACCCCAACCCAGAACTAGGTTTTCCAGCTTATTAAAGCCAGGAGTTAACGAAGACGTTCAACGCCCTCAAATATGCAACGGGGGTGGTGGTGGTGGTGGTGGAGAGAACAACCAGTTATGTTCACTGCAATCGGAACTTTGGCAACTTTAAGACTTGCGGACTTCAACTCCCAGAATTCCAGAACTTTAAGCCAGCAAAGCTTAAAGTTGCCATGGTTGAGGACCCCTGCGTTAGACGGTCACAAAAGGTGATCATGTGACCCCCAGGAACTGCAACTGTCATAAATCTGAGTCTAGGGAGCAAAAGATATATCTCCACATGGAGCTTGTTTCCATCTGTCCTGTTGGCCATCTTTCACTCCCTAGAGACCTTCTGAAACTTGAGCTGGCCACGAACGAACAAGGAGTGTCCATCGGAGGAGGCCCTTTGAGAGCTGTATGCAATGAAATTTCATTTTGATGTATGATTGGTGTACATTCAAAGTGACAATTAAAGTTGTTCTTCTTGTTGTTGTTGTTGTTATTATATAACATGTTCCATATTTCAATCCTTCCAGCAGAACGAATGCTCAGCAGTCACACTGAGGAAAAAGTATTAGGTTTGGCCGTAACTACAAAAAAACCCAAACAAAACTTGATATGGGAGTCTTGGCCAGAATTCTCTTAATCCCTCCCCACTTTGGGAAGACTTTTATTTATGGTGACCTGTGTCTGTATGATGGCCGTTTCATCCTGTTCTTTTGGCTGATTTATTGTACGGAATTCTTTATTTACTCTATGGTAGCGTAGTACAGACTGTTCTGCAGGCCTCTTGAGCTGAAAAATGCTGAAGAAAAGCTGGATTCATAGCAACATTGGAAAAAGGGAATTTGGTTTGGCAAGAATGGAATAGAGGAGAATGATTTGCTGTCACGAGTACTACTTTATAGATGTCCCTGTGTAGTAAAGATAGTTCCAGATCTTTGGCATCCTTAAATTTCCCATTTAAATCATATTAAACCAAAGATGACGTAAAGCAGTAAGCACAATGGATCATTTCAATAATTTGTAGACGCTGGAATTTTTTAAAGATATAATTCTTTTTCTTTACAGTATGATTTATATAATATTTATGACATTGAGGTACACATGATACGTAAACATGAGTTTTCTAAATTGGTACAAAGGATCCGGAATTTGAAGTGGATTGTATGGGTTCAGCTGCCTAAAACTTGCTTTAAAATTTGCTTTAAAATCTTAACTCATGTTTCAATTTATACCGATGTAGGAGTTTCAATTCTGTTAAAAGTAAGTCTAAAATGTGCTCCTACTACAGGAAAGAAAGTATAAATGATGAAGGCTGAACCTGGCATTCTTGTCTGTTGCCACTCATGCAAATAATCCTAAATTATAGCTTACTGTTACATCCATGTACTTCTCTCCTGATTTACTGTATAAATATTATCCAACACCTTAGCAGTAGATTTCTAAATGCTTTAATTACAGGCAGTCCTCAACTTACAACAGTTCATTTAGTGACCATTTGAAGTTACAACGGCACTGGAAAAAGTGACTTATGACCATTTTTCACACTTATGACCATTGCAGCATCCCCAGGGCCACGTGATCAAAATTTTGCCTTCTGACAAGCAAAGTCAAGGCGGGGAGCCAGATTCTGGGAAAATTTTAACCAGTAGAAATGTTTTGAACATTGTAGGGAAAATAAATTTAAATAAGAATTATAAACCGGATTTGTGACAAGGCAACTAAGATGACTAAGGAGAAAATCCCTAATGGTGAGAGCAATCAACCAAAAGAATAGCTTGCCTTCAGAAGCTGTGGGTGCTCCATCACTGGAGGTTTTCAAAAAGAGACTGGAAATTTTAAATAATAATTATTATTAATAGCATTTTATAATGGAAATTATTTAGTTTATTTACTGTTATTATGGTTCTTTATAATAATTGTTTTAAAATGGATTTGTTTATAATATTATGCTATTAAGGTTTAAAGGGAGTTAAGGGTTAAGTATGAATTTAGTTATTGTATAATTTGTTAAATTTAATTAGATTTTGTTTAATATGTTTGTAATAACCCTGTACTCGGCTCTGGGAAGTGGGGGGTGGGGGTAGGGGGGTGGGGGTGGGTGGGTTTGTGGGTTAAATTTTTTTTGTTAATTGTTAATAAAACGTTTTCAATAAAAAAAAGAAGAGACTGGACAGCCGTTTGTCTGAAATGGCATAGGGTCTACTGCTTGAGCAGGGGGTTGGACTAGAACAGTGGTTCTCAACATTTTTAATGCCGCGACCCCCAACCGGTCGTAAGTCGAGGACTACTCAACCGGTCGTAAGTCGAGGACTACTCAACTGGTGCAGCACCGTTTGCAGAATGGGACTTTTGGCGGGCTCAGCAGGGCAGAGACAGCCTGGACAATTCCTATTGGCTTTTGAAAGCCAATAGAATTAGACTCTATTCAAGAGAGTCTATTCTATTGGCTTTCAAAAGCCAATAGAATAAAAGGGAGTAGCACAGCTAAGGAAAAGGGGGGGGGGAAATGGCGGACTGCGTTGTTTGGCGACCCCCGTGAAATGGTCGTTCAACCCCAAATGGGGTCCCGACCCACAGGTTGAGAACCACTGGACTAGAAGATCTCCAAGGTCTCTTCCCACTCTGTTATTCTGTAAGAGTCTCCTGCTTGAGCAGGGGGTTGGACTAGAAGACCTCCAAAAGCCCTTTCAACTCGATTATTCTATATTCTATCAATGCCTTTGCTCAGGCCTCCCATTTCTTCACATCACGTCCCTTGAGGCAGGAGACAGCAGGATAGCATTGGGGCTTTCATATAGACTGCATCCTGAATTCCAATTTAGAAGGGAAAACAGTGGCTTCCGTGCTAAGCGTGGCCTGTCCACTTTCAGGTTTAGCATAGCAGCAGGATGCTATTTTAATAAGTAATCCTCCGGTTTTGGAAACAGCAACATCTCTAATGATTTGTGGGCGAGAATTAGAGAGGTTTGGGAACACTGAGCTTAGCAGGGACGAGACTCAGCAAAATCAGCTCCTTGGCACAGAGAAAGCCTGCCAGGCTCCACGCAGTCTCAGATTTCCAGGCCAAGAGGATGTTGCCTTTCAGTTCAAATAATCATCTTTTAGCCAGCATTCCTTTTCGGGGGGGGGGAGGGGGAGGGAAATAGTGACTATTTCTCAATCATCTTTGACCAGGTCTTCGTCCAGCAATCTTTGTACCTTGGAAAACGTTTTGCAATAAAATCCCCAATTTGAAATGCACAAAAAAAAGATTGTGCTTGCCTGACTCATCCAAGGCTAATTTAACCAGCTGTCTCTTGTTTAATCAATCCGATTTTCTATAAGTGTATTGCATATCAATAATAATAACGCGCAAGATCCACTCAGCTTAAAAATGGTTGCTTTTCAAAATTCAGAGAGAGAGAACAGAAGTTGAATGTAAAATCTGTAAATCTTACCCCCCCCCAAAAAAAAACCCACCTCTCCCAGATCAAAGCTCAGGGGACTTCCTTAATTTTTCAATAATTGAAGGTTCTGAAAAAGAATTGTCTGCCCTCAGAGAGACTATAAGGAAGAGTACCATCTGCTCTCTAGAGTTAAGGCATACAGGTGTGTATTGAAAAACTCAGTACAGTTGCAATTCTGGGTTCAGTATCATTTGAGGGCACCCCAACACCTCTGCATGGGCTGAACAAACCAGGCAGAATGAACTATATGTATTTATATACAGTGATACCTCAGTACTTGTTGTTAATTGGTTCCAGGACAAGGGACGAGTAGCAAAAACGATGAGTACCAAACACATTTTCCCCATAAGGAATAACGTAGTGAGTCACAAGGCAGCTGACCACGACAAGTTCTAGCTTGTGCATGGAGTACCAAACAAACAACGAGTAATGGGACAGATTTTTTGCATCAAAATGTGCTGAGTGCCAAATCTGATGAGGTTCAAAGCAATTGAGAACCAAGGTACCACTGTAATCATAAAATCCTAAAGCTGGAAGGGACCTTGACAGGAGTCCTTATAAAATCCCAGACAAATGGGCTGTTCAGTCTTGTCTTGAAAACCTCCAGTGTTGGAGCACCCACAACCTCTGAAGGCAAGCCATTCCACTGGTTAATCGTTCTCACCGCCAGGAAATTTTTCCTTAGTTCTCTCCTTGATTAGTTTCTATCCATTGGGGTGCTTTGGAGACTAAATCTTCTCTGTGACAGGCCCTCAAGTATTGGAAGATGTTATCATGTCTCCCTCAAGCTTTCTCTGTTGGCCAGATAAATCAGACCCAACATTGGGCCATGAAAAAAAATTGGGAAGAAAGAAATTAGGAAACAGGAGAAAAGATTACTTGTTTGAGCTCTGTTGTTGGAGAAGGCACCTGCAGAGGTAACAATCCAGCAAATATTGGAGTATATAAAGCCAATCATATCGCTGGAAGGCAAAAATAATCACAAAATTTCACCTTACCTATTTCAGCCACATCGTGTGATCAAACTTACTGGAAAAGTCAGTTATGCCTGGAATGGTCAACGGTAAAAGGAAACGAGGCTGCCCAAAAACATAATAGCTAGACACCATCAAAGCCCACATCAGCCAGAGGGTAAAAAAACTCTAAGAAGCTCTAAAGATCGGAAAAATGTGGAGAGAAATATGTCCATAGAATTGGGGACAATCAGACAGGACTGAACAGATAGCACCGTCATCCTTGTCAAACGCCACAGAGATCCGAAAGAGTAGCCTGCACAGATTCTTAAAAAATGCCCTAAACAAAATCCTCAGCAGAGATGCAGGAAACCTTACCTAGCTAATTGGCTCATTCATTTTCATCTTGGTATGATGCATTGTTTTTTTTTTTTAAGGGTACCTGCATTCCCTCTTCAGGCTCCACTCTCCACCCTTACATAGTTTGGGCAAAAGTTAGCAATAAATCTTTAGGCAGATTGGATTTTTCAAGCTTAAATTGAGCCTGTTGTCACTCAAGAGTTATTTTTAATGGACGGGGGTGGGGTGGGGTGGGGAGACTGTATGCCAGAGTGTGTGTGTGGGGGGGCTTTCCTTTGTTTGCAAGGCTGGAGCCAGGGAGGAAAATGCAATACTTTTGCTTTCCCGTAGGAAAAGGAGTTGTAAAAACATGCCCCAGCTGCTAGGCATGGCCTTTGACCTCCTGGTTGTTCAGTAACTGCTTTCTTCTCTTTCCATCTCCCATCTCCCCTGGACCACAGCCTAGTAATTAATCACAGCATCAAACAAATCAGCCGGTCACCAATTCTCTCTCGCTCCCTCAGCCCGGCTTCTACACACCCCTCAGCTGAGCCAAATTCCTGCCCTCCTTAGATTTCATGTGCCCCGGCTCAGTTTGCAAAATACCCCAACCAAAACAGCACCCTCGTCCCCCTCCCCAATGCATACTTGACACAAAAATCTGCCCAGAAAAGTCTGGAAAGTGAATCTCTACCAATGTTTATTTGCCTTTAATTTATTCATTTGCTTCGTCGTATTTCTTATAGCCACCCATCTCAGAAAATCTGACTCAGGATTGGTGCGCAATAAAAGGAGAATATAAAATAAACAAAACCACTCTGCAATTAAAAACATCAGCGTTATTATTGAAAAGCCTAGGAGAGATGATTCCCTGTTAACAGGCAACAAGAGGCCGCCATTATTTCCTTAAGATCCCCCAGCCTGTTGGCACAACCATATTTTGATAGACTTCTAGAAGAATTTCAAGGTTGGGTCTCGTCCTCAGCTACCATTCACAGATTTCACACAGCAACAAGACCAGGCTGAATCTAACTATGGCTTCTTGACAGTGCCACATCTGGCCAAAGAATATGCTAACTGAAATCAAATGGAGCATATTATGGCTACATACACAATAACAAAAATGTATGGTTCCCACTTTGCTCACTTTGGGCAACAAACCAAACCAGGTTTTTTGGTTACGCAATTATTTCAAACTATTTTTTGACCTCAAAAAGCTGACCAGTGGATTGGTTACGGCTTCCTGAGCCAATCACATCTATTTTTTCCAGTTTGAAAAATTCCCACAAAAATTGGTGGAAAGAGTCAACCAGACTGCTGACCTCATCCAATAAATGTGTTTAGGCCCCAGAAACTGATTTTTGGGAGATACAGAGATCAGTCTGTGTCAGTGTTTCTCAGCCTTGAAAACTTTATGATATGTGGACTTCAACACCCAGAATTCTCCATCCAGCCATGAAGAAAATTCTGGGAGTTGAAGTCCACATTTCTGAAAGCTTCCAAAGTTCAGAAACAATGGTCCATTAGGTTCTTGGTGTTTCTGAGCTTGGTTGGACTGAGTTCAGAGCTTTGTGAATGCCAAGAACCAACAAAAACCAACTCTGAGCTATATATACTTTGTCCTGGTATGGAAAAAAAAATAGCCAGATGTGTAAACACTTTAAAAACATTTTTCCTAACCTATCTCCGAAAAACTAAGCACTATCTGAGGCATACTCAAGTGATCTGTAAAAGCAAACTCACTTATGGGATGCTAAAAATACAACTTCATAAATCAATGCAGTTAGAAAAATAAGCCTATTAAAGGAGAATATACCCAGATTCAGGAATTCAGCTAATATTGGCACAATGCAGAAAGAGCTGCGCCTATCCTTCAATCTTATCTGTGATTGAGGTATGGGAAAAATAATAACTGCAATTCTGTTCAGTATCTAACCTTTGGGCTAATTTCCTTATCGAGTTATGTTAATGGGTGGAATAAAGAGATCACAATTTTCTGACAATTAATCAATGGAACAGGTAGCCTCCCACAGTCGTGGGTGCTTCATCCCTGGAGGTTTTCAAAAATAGATTGGACAACCATTTGAGTGGGGTGGTGTAAAGACTCCTGCCTTGAGTAGGAAGGTTGACTAGAAGACCTTCGAGGTCCCTCCTAGCCCAATAATTCTATGTTCTATGTTATGCTTCCTCGGAGGAGCAGCATGGAAAATTTTCACACACCTTTGTAGGCACTTAAGAGAGCCAGCTTGATACAATGATTAAGGGGCTGGGATAGAAACTGAGAGTTCTAGCTAGGCACAAAACCAGTTGGGTAATTTTCGGCCCGTTACTATCACTCCGCTCTAAGAAGTGAGCAATGGTAAAACCACTTCTGAAACCTTGTCGAGAAATCTTGTCCAAGCAGTCACCAGGTGTCAGCCCTGATTCAAAGAGACCAATAAGCCAAACAAAACAAACCCCAAACTTGTGCACTCTGAGCTATTAACTATACTCTGAAAAGCATAAACTTCAGTTTACCCACGAATAGTAGTTTACATCTAAAGTTAGGGAGGGTCTCTTATCAAGGTTTCATTCAGCTCCAGATTCAACGAGCCCATCTGTAAACTTCACACTGACTCATTTCTGAAAAACAAGCTGTCAATGAAAACTACCACATTTCTCTCAGGTTGCTTTACTCATCAACTTTATAGCCATCAAAAGAATATGAGGGTATTCTGCTGCTTCTATACCTATTTGAATTCCTGTTTTTTTTTTTGAAGTGCTGTTCTATTAGCTCTAATTTCCTTTAAAAGGGTCTGATTTGAAGATTCAATTTTCTTTCAGTTAAAATCCAAATAATCCATACATGTAAAAAAAAAATCCACGTTAGTCAAGGTTATGATATATCTGAGAGCATAAGGAGATGTTCATATACTTTCCTTATCTAGAATCTTGAGCTTCAATTCTAAATACCTACACTGTCAATCAAGGAATAGGTGGATCAATTGGTATCTCAGTGACAGGATACAACTGGCGAGAATATCTCTGTATGGTTGGCAAGTCCACACACTGCTTCCATTTTGTTTTAATTCTGTTTGAAGGCTTTGGGAATTTGAGCAGCCCAAATACCATTGCATGTGAATACTTTTTTCTTTATTTTAGGAAGAAATCGTCAAATTTTAGGAAGGAATTACCAAGACGGAGAATGGATTCCATAGAGTGCAAAAGCTATAACAGTCTTCTACAATCAAGCACCTTCCAGATGTGCATGTCTCGGTCTGCAAATCCTATCCCCTTGAGTCAACATTCAAAGGCATCACATGGACCTCAGGTGGGTTTGAATACAGAGATGCTTAAATCTGTGATCACCAAAGACTATCACAGGCCATAATAAATCGTGGTTGGGCATTTATATCAAGCTGAGTCAGTGTCTAATGAATAAAGCGCCAGCCACATGCTGTTAGCTCTGCTGGAGGCAAAATTGCAAAGCAGCTAATTTGCCATTTCCATAAAGTTGAAGGTTAACCACAGGAGGCACAGAGGCTCAGCCTTTAGGGATGAAAGATGCAGCCTTCCCCCTGCCTGTCGTATTGTTGGTGTTCGTATCCTGAAACCTACCTAAATACGTCCATCCCAGAATCTAAAGGTAGAGAACTTTTGTAACTGTGATCCAATTAAGATTAGTTTTTGTGGAATAGCGATGTTTCTCTAACTGAAATAAAGAAAGGCACCATTCAGATGGTTCACTGCCCCTCTGGGATTGTGCAATTTGATCCAGCAAAATGCAAAAAAACATTTTTGTTGCCTCCTAATTAAAATATTAGTAGGATCCAGTCTGAGTCTGTCACCAGGACCAAGGGTTTATTCTTCCAAGCTTTGGAGCTTGTGCTAGAGCCCATCATTAGGGAATTTCTCTCTCTCTCTAGAATATGTGCCCTACGCATTTTATTTATATGGGTTTCTGACTGTGTATAGCTTTTAGGTGTTGATTAAAGTGTTGATGGCCGGATCCTGCAACATTATCTTGGGACACTTATATCTACCTTCATTCCTGTAAAATATTAGCCCACAAATTGTATTATGACCCTGGAAACTAACTGCTGCACATTTAGCAAAATGACACTTTTCATCTGGGAGAGGTTGATAAAAGAAATGGGACACGCTTTCATGCTAGACTTCATTCTCCTAGTTATCTTTCAGTAACTGTTAGTGTGCTGTTAACTTTCCTATTTCTTTTCCAGTTTTCTGAACATTTACCCAGGCTGCTTGTGAATCTAGTGCAGATTACTCTTTAGAAGGGATTAACAGATTGTTTTGGATGATAAGGAGCTCGGCAATTAATCATTCAAAGTCTGCCTTTTTGTTTTGATAAGCTAATGTGGAATGCTGCCTGAGACCCAAACATGTTTCCAGATCACGAGGTTTGTTTTTAATTTTTGCAACTGCCATGAGAAAATGTCCTTTTGCAGGTGGGTGGAAGAATGCTGCAGCCAAAAAGGACAGCGGATAAATATCGTGACAGACCTTCATAGGCTTCAAATAATAGAAATGAATACAGATGTGCAAGATGGCTTCACATCAGGGTGATAGCTTTGAAGTCCAAATAAACCAAACTGGTTCCCTGTCCTTGTCTGATCAAAAGCACAGTAACTTTGGCTGGCTTCTGATCTAACCACCGGCTTCAACATGAAAGAATATTTATTCTAGCTCATAATTTGCAGCTTTAACCTTCTTCTAGCACCTTGGGATAATTCTCTTGTGCAGTAACATCATCCATCTGTTGCCAGCTTTGGACACAAAATCTTACAGAATTCTTGCCTGAGAAGAAAAACAATCATTCCAAACCATAAATGGGACATACAGGGAGAAGGCCACAAGTAAAAATGGAATTGAGTATTTTGTTGATGAGTAGGTTGTGAGAATGTAGCCATTGTCTTAGCATGTTACATGAATCAGGCCATCATCAAAAGCCTGGATTATTTGTTTGGACATGGCATTGTATGACAATGTCTTTATTAAATGTGCCAGTGCATTGGGATAGATTGTTTGGTGATTCATATACTGTAAACTGGGTTTTTTGATGTTGGATTGACATGCTGTACAGACTCAACTAACACGGTTTGTAAGCCATAGCAACTTAGTACATTGTCTGTATTCCAACAGTTGTGGTCTATTGAATAAGACAAGATTAAACAAACTCTCAGGTGTGAAAGATCAAGTCCACACAAGAAGGTTCAATTAAACTGATTTATTGCTAAAGCCCATACAAAGGAATCTTTTCAACCAACAGACAACATCTGGTTAGAGTTAGATAAGGGCCAATAGGATTCAAGGGGGATTGGACTTAATTTGCTTGTGACTATATCAGAATGCTAGGCTGATCCCCTTTTTCACTCTGCCCCCAGGCTCTGCCCTCACAAACTATAATATGGCCTATAGTGAGGATCAGTTCATCTTAAACCTTAAGATCATTTTTATGGCACCGTATGTTTTGGAAACCAAATCTTTATATTTGGTGAACTAGAGTGTGTGTTTACAATGTTACGTGAATGCAGATCAATAGTGTCACTTGGGAAAGGCATTTGACTGTGCAGACAGACAACCTATTATGAGTCGCAGAATATAAAACGAAGTCTGCAATCACTCGTAAAATGTTAGGTTTGATTTAGTGAGGAGTGACAAAAGAGTCAAGATAATATCTTTGATTACACACTATCACAGCAGTTCTCAACCTATGGGTCGCGACCCCATTTGGGGTCGATCAACCATTTTTCGGGGGTCGCCAAAGAAGGCGATCCACCATTTTCTCCCCTCAGGGGGTGGCGCCGTGTATGCGTGCTGCGCATAAGGGCACTGCCCCCATGCGCGCCGCGCATGCGCAGAACGTTTGTGTGACAGGGGTCGCCGTCACACAAACGTTGAGAACCGCTGCACTATCAACTGCTGTCTTTATTTTTATTTTTATTTTTTTTTAACTTTCCCCCTAACCCTCTTGCTTCAGTTTGGAGATTTGCAAATACTGGAGAACCGGATTTCCTTGAATTATCTCACATGGTCAATCCTGCACAGGTCACACAGCCAGTAGAAAACGTACAACCTGCCAGGTTTTATGAATGAGAACGGAGGAAGAGAGACCTTTTTTCCCCCCTCCCCTCTGGTGAAGAAAATATCTTGGACTGATATACTGTAATACACACCCAATAAAATATTGTGCCTGGTGAGAAATTATGAGCGTTACATTCGGTTCTTCTGGGTCTATGTTTGACAGAGAATTCCCATTAACCAACAACACGGTCGTAGAACACGTAAGAATGGAAACAAACCAATGGACACGAATAAAGCAGGTGATGTGCCTACCTTGTTCTGGCAAGGTTTGCGCTGGTCTTGCAGTGGATAGTGTGGCTATGACCAGCACAGCCCCCAAAATAAGACACTTCCACGTAAACATCCCACTTCTCCAGCTACTGGGCAGCAACAGAGTGCTCAGAATCCATGAGGGCTTGGATGTTTGCTGGTCAACACAGAGATGTCTCCTTCTTCCATGAAGTGCAGGTCTTCAACTACTGTAAAGGGGGGATGGAGAGAGAAAAATAAGTTAACACACCAGAAACTTTTAAAAAATCAAAATGTAAATACTTCTAATATTTCAATTCGGGCCCTAAATTTAAGGTCCTGTGTGTTCTTTATGGATTAACAGAAGTTTTGTGGACCCAACACTATTCAGGTAGTCCTTGACTTACAATCATTCGTTTAACGACCGTTCCAAGTTACAATGGCACCAAACATTTTTGACTTATGACCGCCGCAGCATCTCTGCAATCGCATGATCAAATTCAGGGACTTGGCCTGAATTTGGAAGGTATTTACGACAGCTGTAACTTCCTAAGGCTGTGTGATCGCATTTTTGACCTTAGCCAGCTTCTGATCAGCAAAGTCAGTGAGGAACGCCAGATTTCCTTAATAACTGTATGATTCACTTAACAACTATGGTAAAAAAAGGTTGTAAAAGCAGGCATGATTCCCTTAACAACCGCCTTGCCTAGCAAAGAAAATTCTGGTCCCAATAGTGGTTATAAGTTGAGGACTACCTATATATTCATATGGCAGACTTAAAAATGGTTTAAAGGCTGAGCATCTAAGCAGCATTCTCAATCCAAGCTAATCAATATTTTTAACACCCAAAAACATACCAAAGAAATGCATACACCACAACTAAATGTCATAAGATAGTTTATCATGGCAAAACACTCTTAAATCTGTTTGAACAGACCACAGCTTAAACCAATGTCTTTGCATCTGGTTTGCATATAGTGAAATGGGCCAATTAATTTAAAATAGGAGCATTTTTAATCACCTCTATTTCCATTCCACTGGCAGGGTTATTGCCTGCACATGGAATGTTCAACCACCGCTTGGTTTAATCATTCTTCCAAGTACGGAAGTCATCTGATGGGCAAAGTATTACACCAAGCAGAAATTGCAAAAATTGAGTAAAACTTGAGAATGTTTAAAGATTAAATATATTCTTAACTATGATTAAAAAGAATAAGAAATTTGAGACAATAAATACTATTAATCTAGGAGGGATATATATTTTAAGTATTATGTTATTGCCTATGTTCCGTTATTACTGCTTTCTTCTATTCTTTTTTATTTTTTACTTCTTTTTCATTCTTTTTTCCTTTCCCCCTTTCTTTTTACTCTTATATTTAATACTTAAGAAACGTAAAAATGTGAGAAGGCTTATACGGAAAAAATAGAATCAAGTCTGTCAATGTAAATGTAACTAATCGCTGAGAAAACCTTTACTAGTAAAAATATTTAGAATTTGGTGGGGGAAATAAACTAAAATAAGGGCTGTAACAGGATTGATGATAAGGCAGTCCAAATAAATGGAAGGAAAAGAAATGTATTAATATGATGATTATTTTTTAGGAAGAAAGATCCCTAACGCCAGTTCTACCAGCCCAAGGAAGGCAGAAAAATCTCCAGGGTCAGCCATTCTTGGTTCATTGGATCAAATCCCACAGGTTATCAAAAGCCCTAGTGTTGAGCACTCATATGCTGAAGCAGATACTTAAACAAACCTGGCACCAGAGGGGGTTGGACTAGAAGACCTCCAAGGTTCCTTCCAGCCCTATTATTCTATGTTCTACAGAAACTGAAAAGCAACAGTGAGCCCCTGAGCAACACATTTAAAGCCTAGCCCTCAAAGCTGGGTCAACTATTCCAAAAATGTGTTTTTCAGGCTCTTGCTGTTGTTTTCTGGCCTTCATGTCTGGTGCCAGTTTTGTTTAAGTGCCCGGCTTTGTTCCTTGGCACCAGGGCTTTTGATAAGCAAGTGGAATTTGGTCCAGTGAGCCAAGAATGATGGAAAAGCTGTCAGTCTTTTCAAAAGTGATTACTCCGGTTCCAAATGGTTCCAAAGAGGAGCCAAATTAGGAGAAAGGGATTGTTTTGCTCCCATGACCCTTCTCTTAAAGAAAGCTGGTGAGTAGTACAGAAGGAAAGAAGAGAAAATGGAGAACGTAGAATAATAGGATTGGAAGGGACTTTGGAGGTCTTCTAGTCCAATCCTCTGCCCATGGTAGGAAACCCTATACCATTCCAGACAAATGGCTGTCTAGCTCAGGGGTAGGCAACCTTGGCTCTTTTATGACTCATGGACTTCAACTCTCAGAATTCCTGAGCCAGCATGAGGGAAACTTTTGCCCCTTCATGACTCGGGGACTTCAACTCCCAGAATTCCTGAGTAAGCATGGCTCAGCTTGGAAACCTCTCCCTTTCTCCTCAACATGGCCGGTTCAGGAATTCTGGGAGTTGAAGTCCACAAGTCATAAAAGAGCCAAGGTTGCCTACCTCTGGTCTAGTTTCTTCTTGAAGACCTCCAGTGATGAAGTACCCACAATCATGCTGGAACCCTGAAACTGGCATTCTATGAAACTAGGATGGGCTTCCCCATGACTTTTTCAGAGCCAACTTTGAGGTGTTTCAGGGAAGAAAAATTCAAGGGCTACAGCCAGTTTTAAATCATGACAGGTTTCCTTCTCTCCTCCGACTTTCTCAATCACGTGAAGTAATTAATTGTTCTCACCACGAGGAAATTTCTCCTTAGTTCTAGGTTGGATCTTTCTTTGGTAAGTTTCCAGCCATTACTTCTTGTCCTGCCCTTAGGTGCTTTGAAGAACAAGTTGACTTCTTCGGTGTGACAGCTCCTCAAGTATTGGGAGACAACTATCATGTCACCCCCTAGTCCTTCTCTTCATTAGACTACACAGAACTAGTTCCCACAATCATTCATCATGTGGTTTAGCCTTCAGACATCCCCCCTTAACATCTTTGTTGATCTCCTCTGCACTCTTTCTAGGCTCTCAGCTCCTTTTTATATTTTGGTGGCCAGAATTAGATGTTGTATTTCAAGTGTGATCTCACCAGTGCTAATTCAAGTGATTGAGGAAGTCGAAGGAGAGAAGGAGAGAAGTGTCATGATTTAAAACTGGCTGTAGCCCCTGGATTTTTCTTCCCTGAAACATCTCAAAGTTGGCTCCCAAAAAGTTGTGGGGGAAGTCCACCCTAGTTTCATCAAGCGACAGCTTCATGCTTCCAGCATGATTCGTAAGGTTGAGTCACATGAGATGATGTGCTGTCCTTCAGGCGTGGAAAAAAGGCCCAGGAGCATGGAAGTGGCGTCAGAAGGAAAACATGCACTCTGCAGCCAAATTAAACTGCAAGTTTTGGAACAGAAGAAGGAAAACCACTGTCTCCTTGAACATTGTGAGGCAAAAAGCCACAGATCCCATGCTGAAATGTAATGAAAAGAGGCTAGCTGTCCCCCAAATTGCAAAGAATCCTAGGGTTTGAACACTGAGCAGAAGTGACAAAACGCAAAAGCTAATCCAAGCACATTAAAGAGAAACATCAGTCACAAAGACTGGGATCACAATTAACTAAGCGATGATGTAATTTGTTTAATTCTTGCTTAGTGTGTGTTTGTGAATTAGGACACTGCAGACTATAAATCATGGTCTATTGTATGGTTGTTCCCTGCTGTTCTCTCCAGCTATTACTTATGCTATGCAAGCTGCTTTTTCTGTTTGTGTGGAGAGTCACGTACTTGAAAATGCCTCACTAAGTTATCCTGAAGTGATCTTGAAAATCAAGAGAACCTTAAAGGTTGCACAGTGTCATTTCTGGATCTCCCTTTTTGAAAAATTCAGGGAGTCCTCAATTTATGACCATTTGTTTAATGACTGGCACTGAGAAAAAGTGGTGTATGACCAGCCCTCACACGTACAACAGTTGCAGCATCCCTGAAGAGAATTTGGGCACTTGGAAAATTGCCACGTATTCATGATGGTAGCAGCATCATGGGGTCACATGATCACCATCTGTGACCTTCCCAGGGGCTTCCGATAAGCAGATCCACTCTATTACTGCCTGATTCATTTGACAACAGTGGTAAAAAGCTGTAAAATCAGCCACAACTCATTTAACAACCGGGTTGCTTAGCAACAGAATTTTGACTTTCAATTGTGCTCATAAGTCGAGAACTGCTTGTAGGTGAGGAGAATCTGGACCCCAAAGGAGACCCACCCCGTCCTTTCAGATAAGATGAAGTGTAACTTCATTCGATAAATCTAGAGGAACTTTTACACATCTATAAATTTAACATGTTCATTATTACACATAAACCATTGATAATGTGTTAATAAAAGCACAGTAGAGAGGGTCCTGGAAGTCCATTGCAGGATTCTGGGCAGGCAGGTATAATCCTATGAACATCTGGGAAAACCAAAAGTAATATTCCCAATAAAGAAAGAGACATAAAAATAAAACACTTAGAATTATTGTATCAAGACAAAGACAGGGTCAATTCTCATAAAGCAGTTATTGATGAGAAAGGAGCTGAGCACCTTTAAAGATACGATGTCCCCTTACAAACCGATGTGGTGTAAACCAGCAGCTTTTTTCAGGACACAATTGGACTTGGAAAGGATGGATGAACGTGGCAATAGACATCACCTTAAAAAGGAATGTTTATTCAAGATGGATCTCTCCATGTGGCTTCTATATCTAAACCTAACAGAGACTAAAACGCCCTGCAGTAAAACGGCTGCCGACCGACGTCAGAGACACATCCACAAAGTTTGTATAGCAACATATGGAAGGAATTTGACCTTGTTTTGATCGGAGATGTTTTTCAACATTTCACTCTACTCTCCTTGCCCTGGGACTTCCTGGTCTTCTCCAATCCAAATACTGAGCAGATCTGACCTTGCTTAGCTTTTCTCAATCAACTAAGGTTGGCTAGATGCGTATGTAGTATGGTTCTATATCTAGGCAAGAAAAAACAAATGCACAGGTATAATATAGGTGGTACCTGGCTCAATAGTAGTTAACTGTGAGAGGGATCTTGGAGTTCTAGTGCACAATCACTTAAATAGGAGCCAGGAGAGTGCTGCAGCTGCCAAAAAAGCCAACACAGTGCTAGGCTACTAAGCACCCGAAGGCAGGACAAGAAGCAATAGATGGAAACTAATCAAGGAGAGAAGCAACTTAGAACGAAGGAGAAATTTCCTGACAGTTAGAACAATTAACCAGTGGAACAACTTGCCTCCAGAAGTTGTGAATGCTCCAACACTGGAAGTTTTTAGGAAGAGATTGGACAACCATTTGTCTGAAATGGTATAGAGCCGTGGTGTCGAACCTATGGAATGCATGCCACAGGTGGAACGCAGAGCCATCTCTGTGGGCACACGTGCCGTCACCCCACTCCTAGGCCTTCAGCTGGGTTTTATAAAACCTTTTCGCTTTAGGCCTCCGTCGCTATATGCAAAAAAATAATAATGTTCAATCAATCAATCAATTTCAACCTCATGGGAAAAACAAAGATCTCACAAAGTTGGAATTGATTGATTGAACTTTTTAGTCCCACCCAGTCTGCCGTTACCACCGCAACCACACCCCCAGTGGGCTACGCCCACCCAACACCTGACGATACATAAGTGGGTTTGGGGTTGCAGTTTGGGCACTCTGTCTCTAAAAGGTTCGCCATCTCTGCCCCAAGTGGAATTTTCCTCCAATGGGATTTTCCCATGTATTTTACCAGGAAACATAGATAGGGCAGGCTAGAAAAGTCAGTGCCCTCCTAACCATACCCAAGCATTCCGAGTTTGTTGGCGATGTCCATTTTGCTCTATGAGTTCATGCTGACCTAACCCTAACCCTAAGTGGAATTTTCCTCCAATGGGATTTTCCCATGTATTTTACCAGGAAACATAGATAGGGCAGCCTAGAAAAGTCAGTGCCCTCCTAACCATACCCAAGCATTCCGAGTTTGTTGGTGATGTCCATTTTGCTCTATGCGTTCATGGTGACCTAACCCTAACCCTAAGTGGAATTTTCCTCCAATGGGATTTTCCCATGTATTTTACCAGGAAACATAGACAGGGCAGGCTAGAAAAGTTAGTGCCCTCCTAACCATACCAAAGCACTCTGAATTTGTTGGCGGTGTTCATTTTGCTCTAGGAGTTCATGGTGACCTAACCCTAACCCTAAGTGGAATTTTCCTCCAATGGGATTTTCCCATGTATTTAACCAGCAAACATAGATAGGGCAGCCTAGAAAAATCAGTGCCCTCCTAACCATACCAAAGCACTCTGAATTTGTTGGCGGTGTCCATTTTGCTCTAGGAGTTCATGGTGACCTAACCCTAACCCTAAGTGGAATTTTCCTCCAATGGGATTTTCCCATGTATTTTACCAGGAAACATAGATAGGGCAGGCTAGAGAAGTCAGTGCCCTCCTAACCATACCCAAGCATTCCAAGTTTGTTGGCGATGCCCATTTTGCTCTATAGGTTCATGGTGACCTAACCCTAACCCTAAGTGGAATTTTCCTCCAATGGGATTTTCCCATGTATTTTACCAGCAAACATAGATAGGGCAGGCTAGAAAAGTCAGTGCCCTCCCAACCATACCAAAGCACTCTGAATTTGTTGGCGATGTCCATTTTGCTCTATGAGTTCATGCTGACCTAACCCTAAACCTAAGTGGAATTTTCCTCCAATGGGATTTTCCCATGTATTTTACCAGGAAACATAGATAGGGCAGGCTAGAGAAGTCAGTGCCCTCCTAACCATACCCAAGCACTCAGAGTTTGTTGGCGATGCCCATTTTGCTCTATGAGTTCATGGTGACCTAACCCTAAGCCTAAGTGGAATTTTCCTCCAATGGATTTTCCCATGTATTTTACCAGCAAACATAGATAGGGCAGGCTAGAAAAGTCAGTGCCCTCCTAACCATACCAAAGTACTCTGAATTTGTTGGCAATGTCCATTTTGCTCTAGGAGTTCATGGTGACCTAACCCTAAACCTAAGTGGAATTTTCCTCCAATGGGATTTTCCCATGTATTTTACTAGGAAACATAGATAGGGCAGGCTAGAGAAGTCAGTGCCCTCCTAACCATACCCAAGCATTCCGAGTTTGTTGGCGATGTCCATTTTGCTCTATGAGTTCATGCTGACCTAATCCTAAACCTAAGTGGAATTTTCCTCCAATGGGATTTTCCCATGTATTTTACCAGCAAACATAGATAGGGCAGGCTAGAAAGTTAGTGCCCTCCTAACCATAACCAAGCACTCCGAGTTTGTTGGCGATGCCCATTTTGCTCTATAGGTTCATGCTGACCTAACCCTAACCTAAGTGGAATTTTCCTCCAATGGGATTTTCCCATGTATTTTACCAGCAAACATAGATAGGGCAGGCTTAGTGCCTCCATACCAAGCACTCCGAGTTGTTGGCTGGCTCTAGGTTCATGTGACCTAACCCTAACCCTAAGTGGAATTTTCCTCCAATGGGATTTTCCCATGTATTTTACCAGCAAACATAGATAGGGCAGGCTAGAAAAGTAGTGCCCTCCTAACCATACCAAAGCACTCTGAATTTGTTGGCGGTGTTCATTTTGCTCTAGGAGTTCATGGTGACCTAACCCTAACCCTAAGTGGAATTTTCCTCCAATGGGATTTTCCCATGTATTTAACCAGCAAACATAGATAGGGCAGCCTAGAAAAATCAGTGCCCTCCTAACCATACCAAAGCACTCTGATTTGTTGGCGGTGTCCATTTTGCTCTAGGAGTTCATGGTGACCTAACCCTAAACCTAAGTGGAATTTTCCTCCAATGGGATTTTCCCATGTATTTTACCAGGAAACATAGATAGGGCAGGCTAGAGAAGTCAGTGCCCTCCTAACCATACCCAAGCACTCCGAGTTTGTTGGCGATGCCCATTTTGCTCTATGAGTTCATGGTGACCTAACCCTAAGCCTAAGTGGAATTTTCCTCCAATGGGATTTTCCCATGTATTTTACCAGCAAACATAGATAGGGCAGGCTAGAAAAGTTAGTGCCCTCCTAACCATAACCAAGCACTCCGAGTTTGTTGGCGATGCCCATTTTGCTCCATGAGTTCATGCTGACCTAACCCTAACCCTAAGTGGAATTTTCCTCCAATGGGATTTTCCCATGTATTTTACCAGGAAACATAGATAGGGCAGGCTAGAGAAGTCAGTGCCCTCCTAACCATACCCAAGCATTCTGAGTTTGTTGGTGATGTCCATTTTGCTCTATGCGTTCATGGTGACCTAACCCTAACCCTAAGTGGAATTTTTCTCCAATGGGATTTTCCTATGTATTTTACTAGGAAACATAGATAGGGCAGCCTAGAAAAATCAGTGCCCTCCTAACCATACCAAAGCACTCTGAATTTGTTGGCGGTGTTCATTTTGCTCTAGGAGTTCATGGTGACCTAACCCTAAACCTAAGTGGAATTTTCCTCCAATGGGATTTTCCCATGTATTTTCCCAGGAAACATAGATAGGGCAGGCTAGAGAAGTCAGTGCCCTCCTAACCATACCCAAGCATTCCGAGTTTGTTGGCGATGCCCATTTTGCTCTATAAGTTCATGCTGACCTAACCCTAACCCTAAGTGGAATTTTCCTCCAATGGGATTTTCCCATGTATTTAACCAGCAAACATAGATAGGGCAGCCTAGAAAAATCAGTGCCCTCCTAACCATACCAAAGCACTCTGAATTTGTTGGCGGTGTTCATTTTGCTCTAGGAGTTCATGCTGACCTAACCCTAAACCTAAGTGGAATTTTCCTCCAATGGATTTTCCCATGTATTTTACCAGCAAACATAGATAGGGTAGGCCAGAAAAGTCAGTGCCCTCCTAACCATACCAAAGTACTCTGAATTTGTTGGCGATGTCCATTTTGCTCTTTGAGTTCATGCTGACCTAACCCTAACCCTAAGTGGAATTTTCCTCCAATGGAATTTTCCCATGTATTTTCCTAGGAAACATAGATAGGACAGCCTAGAAATGGTAGTGCGCTCCTAACCATACCCAAGCACTCCGAGTTTGTTGGCGATGTCCATTTTGCTCTATGAGTTCATTTTGACCTAACCCTAACCCTAAGTGGAATTTTCCTCCAATGTTCATGGTGATGTAACCCTACCCTAGTGTTTCCTACTTGAGCAGGGGGTTGGACTAGAAGACTTCCAAATCCCTTCCAGCGCTGTTATTCTGTTCTGTTCTGATGAAAATGGAGATATTACAATACTGATACTTAATTAAAATGCAATCAAACATTTGCTGGTCGTGATAGTAAGCAGGGACTTTATTATGCTTCTACTGGCTCACAAATTCCTGACGTGGATTGCTGTTTCCCAAGTTCCCGTCTATCCTTTCTAAATTGTGTTCCCCAGAGATGTTGAAACTCCAGTCCTCATGGATGGTGACCAGGAGAATTGGGAATTCTGGTATTAGCAGTCCCAACCCATCTGGAAAACACCAATTTGTGGAAGGTTTATCTAACCCAGTGTTTTCAGAATTTGGTGATCATACAGTGTTTCTCAACCTTGACAATTTTAAGGCATGTGGACTTCAACTTCCAGAATTCCACAGCCAGCAATGCTGGCTGTGGAATTCTGGGAGCTGAAGTCCAGATGCCTTAAAATTGTCAAGGTTGAGAAACACTGTCATAAGATGTATGGACTTCAACATCTGGAGTCTTCCAGGAGTTGAAGTCCACTCATCTCAAAGTTGCCAAGTTTGAAAAAACATTGATTTAACCCATTTGCTGATCAAAATTGGTGGTACACATATAAGGAAGGCTGAGTGCTGGAGAAGTGGTGCTTTCAAATTGTGGTGTTGGAGAAGACTCTTGAGAGTTCCTTGGACTGCAAGGAGATCAAACCAATCAATCCTAAACGAAATCAATTCTGATTGTTCTTTGGAAGTACAGATAAAGAAGCTGAAGGTCAAGTATCTTGGCCACCAAATGAGAAGAAAGAATTCATTGGAAAAGACCCTGATGATGTTGGGAGAGACTGAAGGCAAAAGGAGAAGGGGACGGCATAGGAGGAGATGGCTAGATAATGTTATCGAGGCAATAAACATGAATTTGGGAAATCTCAAGGAGACAGCGGAGGACAGAGGGGCTGCAAAGAGTCGGACACAATTTAGTGGCTGAACAACAACAATTTTATACACAGGGCCAGCGAGTGCTCTAACCAGGAACAGAAGTCCCTTATGAGTCTTGGCTGTTCTGTGAAGAGGCAATTGAACTCAAAGAATATAAAGACTCAGCTCTTCTTGGTATTTACACAGACTCTATATAAATTTGAACAACCTCACTGCTCATTGCACAAGGATGGAAAGCAAACAGATGATTTCCGTTCCTTCCTTCCTTCCCAGCTACGGAAACTTGTTCACCCTCAGTTTGGTTCCCCACCCACCTTCATAACATCCTCCTGGGGTGTATATGCTTAAGATTTTAGCACATCTTCAAATACTAAATAAAAGTGTTAGCACATGCTGCAATGGCTACTACCCCCTACCACACGGCAAGAGAACATTTATGCAGGCCTACTGGCACATGGGCACAGGACTGTCCCCATCCAGCAGGAAATCTTAAGTCTGATCAATTGCGGCTTTTCCAGCAAGATCCACAGAGAATACAAAGAACTGCAAGGAAACATTAATGCCAAAAGACACAAAGATTTAGACACAAAGTTTTTCCAAAGCACCAGATGGTAAGACAAGAAACAATGGATGGAAACTAAAGGAGAGAAGCAACCTGAACTAAGGAGAAATTTCCTAAGAGAGTGTGACAGCAATTAACCAGTGGAACCGCTTTGCCTTCAGAAGTTGTGGGTGTTCCATCACTGGAGGCTTTTAAGAAAAGACTGGACAGCCACTTGTCTGAAATGGTATAGGGCAGGGGTAGGCAACCTTGGCTCTTTTATGACTCATGGACTTCAACTCCCAGAATTCCTGAGCTTCTGGGAGTTGAAGTCCACGAGTCATAAAAGAGCCAAGGTTGCCTACTCCTAGTATAGGGTCTCTCTATACAACTTCTGAAGGCAAACCGTTCCTCTGATTAATTGTCTTCTCTGTTGGAAATTTCTCCTTAGTTCTAGGTTGATTCTTTCCTTGATTAGTTTCCATACATTGCTTCTTGTCCTGCCATCAAGTGCTTTGGAAAATAGGCTGACCACCCCCCTGGTAGTTTTGCCTCCCAGTTGGAAAGCTGTTGGGTTCAAATCTGTGATGGGATGGGCAAGAGATGGTCTCCATATGTTAGGGAATTTTAACTCTCATTAGATGTCAATATGTCAATGGTCCATCAACAACATTTGGAAGACCACATTTCATCCACCCCAAATCTGCAACTGAGTTAAATTTGTACTAATCCTGATCAAGAATCATAGCTAAAGAAGCAGCGATGTGGTCTAAGGCCGTGTTTTTCCACCTTGGCCACTTTAAACTGTGTGGACTTCAACTTCCAGACTCTTACACATTGGCTGGGAAATTCTGGGAGTTAAAGTCTACAGAGTTTAAAGTGGCCAAAACACTGGTTAAGTGTATAGGGAGGGATCCCTTGGCCACCTCGCTGATGCTCTATGTCGTTATCTCTTGGGGTTTCTACTAGCATCCATTTGAAAACATACAGAAACAATGTACGGTCATGATAAAACAAGAGGCTCTGATCATGCAGAAAATTCTATAAGCAAATATGAAATTCCTCTGTCTCACTGTGCTTTATATATGTTTACCTGTGCACTTCCACAGGTTCAGATATCTTATTCAGACCTAGCAAATACGTGCCCTGCCCTCCTTCCATTATTTTAAGTCTTGTTGTGATACCCAGACAATTTTTCTTTATTCCTTCTTCTCCTTTTTATGTCAGGCTGACCGAAAATTATCTAGGCTGTTGTAGGCTGTTGATTTTGAGTGCTATTAAAGGGCAGACTGTTAATTGTTGGAACGTAACACTGCTGCCTAGTTACCGTCTGGCAGAAGAGCTGCTGACATAGTTTTCTGTTCCAGGAGCCAAACTAACATGGCTAGCCAAGGAATCTTTGTCTTTGGTGAAATAGGATGTAGGGCGTGAGTTCCACTAACAGGGAAGAGAGAATAGCAAAAGGTAGGCACTACTGGGAGATGTACAACACAGACCGTGTAGTGAAATGGTATCTTGATTAAAACAAAACAAAACATGGCTGATTATCCCAAAGGTGCTTTTTCAAAAGGCAACTGGACTTTCTTCGTTTTTCCTTGAAGACGTTTCGCTTCTCATCCAAGAAGCTTCCTCAGTTCTTCTTGGATGAGAAGCGAAACCATGACCTGGATGGCTGACAATCCCTCATAGATGCATGGCTGGTTCCTGAAAATCAAAAATATCTGGGGTCCTACGTTAATTAGATCCTTCAAAGTTAAGAACCAGATCTCAGAGTGGAATCCGGAAATCATCTCATTGGTGCCTCTCAAATGTAGCCAAGATTTCATGCCTGGTCAAAGACACTTTGGATCAACAGATATTTCTGGAGAACTTTACTTTTGGCAAGGAAGCATGTTCATGTCATCCGATGTCAGCAGCCCCTTTAGAACAAGTCCAACGCAGCAAAGACCAAGATTTAAAAAATCCTATCCAGTTGGCCAAGTCCTTCTGCTGAACTCAAACTGCCTTGAGGCTTTCATCTGGTCGCAGAATTAGCTCTTAATATTTCCTGAGTGGGAAGGATTGAAGAATGATTCTGCTGCATATCAATCTCCCTCCCCCCCCCCCAGCCAAATGTAGTGACTGTTTCAGCTGCTGAGATTAAGTCATCCATTCGCCACAAAAAATACTCCTGGGAAACATCAAACCCAGAGGAAAATTGTAATGGCTCCTATTTCTCTTCAGATACATTGCCTCGGAACCTGGAGGTTCTTTTATTAGGTCAGTGTTTCTCAACCTTGACAATTTTAAGGCATGTGGACTTCAACTCCCAGAATTCCACAGCCAGCAATGCTGGCTGTGGAATTCTGGGAGTTGAAGTCCACATGCCTTAAAATTGCCAAGGTTGAGAAACATTGTATTAGGTGTTCCAATGGGAGACCATCGCAGTGGAGGTGGTTGATCCCACCTCCCCCCATTCCGCCCCCCCTCCCCATCTGTAACTGTATTTTAGCTGTTGGCATTAACTTATTCCTCTGTGCCTGTGTGTATTTGTTTGTTTATGTGTAGCGTGTGTGATTGTAAAGCCACCCAGAGTTACCCTGAGGTAAGATAAGTGTCCAATAAATTTTATAAATAAATAAATTAGCAAGCTACCCCTTCATGGCCGGCCCTTACAGCTGGGAACAGCCTACCTTATTAGTCTCACATTTTGATAATGCACTAATCTCTTCTTACCCACTAATCTCTCCTGAAACAGGGGGAAAGTCTTACAATTTAGATTAGAGGAGAGATAAAGATTGAATCAAGAAGGGATAAGACTGAGTAGCTTTTGAGATAAGAAAGTTGTTAACTGCTCCACATTAGATTTGCGTGTACACTTCTCAGGGAACTGGAATAGGATTAGGGAAATCCAAATTTAAATCCCAGTTGGACAAGAGAGGCGAAGTGGGTGATTTTAGGCTAGTTATAACTTCCAAACTAGCCTGCCTCACTAGATTATTGTCAGGGGAAGTAAAACTAAAGGAGAATATGGAGTATGCCTCTCTAATTTTAGGA
The DNA here is from genome assembly GCF_016545835.1 of Crotalus tigris. NCBI lineage: Eukaryota > Metazoa > Chordata > Lepidosauria > Squamata > Viperidae > Crotalus > Crotalus tigris. The sequence goes on along the minus strand of NW_024097072.1, from coordinate 1,731,847 downwards.
AGAAGAAGAAAAAAATCAGGTGATAGCCAACAGATCAATAAAATTATCTTGCTTAATTTCAACGAAACTAAACATTTTGTCATTGTACCTTTGGGTCTGATGTTTCTCCCTACAAGGTTTCAGGGAGGGATTTGAAGAGAAGGCACCCTGTTTTTCTGTCTTCTCAGAACATGGAATTGGACCCCAAATCACAGCCATGGACAAGGATCTCAGCACCCACAATCACCCCCCCCTTAAACATCAGGATAGATCCAAGATGGGAAACGTCATCTATATTTCGTTCAAGAGAAGCAGCCAGCTTGAGTGCCACAAAGTCCATTTTAATAGCTCTGAGTAATCCCTTATTCCTACTTTAGTGCAGACAATTACCAAGTCTGTCAACAAACCCTTAGCTGCATTTCCAGTGTTCAAAGCATGTATTTCATTGTAATCATTATCTCACCTCTAATAAGCAGGTCCATATTCTCATCTCCAGACAGAAAGCTGTGGACAGGGAAGGTTTAGTCTAGAAAAGAACATAAGCACTGATGGCCTCCTAATTACTATGTTCATCATCATACCAAGCCATGGTTTGATTTATCATGATTTAACTCAACCACAAGTGCTGAGATTCACAGAACCTGGCAAAACCATAAATCATGGTTTACAAACCACAAGAGCCAAAAGACTCTCCACCAAGCCACCTTCTAGCTTAGTTGATTACATCTGAATCAAGACAACCAATCTGCAGCCAAGGTGACCAAGTATGGAAGCCACTCGGTACCTTATGCATTATGCCAGCCTTCCCTAACTTCACGATGGCCTGAAATATCTCTCATATTCCCAGCCAGCTAGCCAACCAGCAAGCTTGCTGGGAATTATGGCATTTAGAGTCCAAAAGACCTGCCAGTTTTATATTTAATTATCAGCCTGAAAAACACAAAGGGAGAGAGCCCAGACTCAAGTTCATACACAAGAAGCAATTTAACTGCTAAATGCATGCAGTCTGCAAATGCTTATGGCCAATTTCTTAGTCCAAATTCTACCAGACCCAACATCTTAAATTAAATTACAACTTCAGTTATAACCTCGCCCCCAATTTGCAAGCGGTGTGTGTGTGTGTGTGTGTTTCAGCACGTAGCAGCACTCAGCTGATCTTTTTATAGCTCAGAAGCTAAAGGGGCTTGAGTCTAGTTAGTAATTGATGAGAAACTGCCACAGAAAACTGGAATTGCAGCATAGATGGGAGGGCTGAAAGAGATCCCAGAAAGCAGCCGGGCAATCTGTTGCCAAGAAAATGCATGGACACGGCCATGAAATCACCAAACGTCAAACTCAACTTGGAGGTTTTTATTTTTGGAGGCAACAAGAGTGCACAAATGCTGAATGAGAAGAATTTAGAGGGGGAAAAGCCCCCACTTCTGCACATCAGAGTAGAAGCTGTTTTCTTAAAAATGGTCCTTCTAATTGCTTTGAGAACAGAGGAAGAAGACGGCACTGATCAATTGTTCCAACATCTTCAGAAGGAAAAGTAATATTCAGATATGGAAGTGCAGCCAAATGCTTCCTCTTCTTGTAGGATATGTACGCGGGTCCAACAAAATTTTAAACCTCTCGGGCTATCTAGCAACATCCAGAGAAGTTGGAGTTTCTGTTCTGTTCTATTCCATTCTACTCTTATACACACACACACAGACACACACACACACACACACATACATACATACATGAATGATACTGCAACTGCCTAAATACATGCCAGTTGCCAACCATCCAAATTTTGATCATGTGACCACAGGGATACTGCAACAGTCATAACTGTGAAAAACGGTCATAAGTCCCTTTTTTTTAGTTCCGCTATAACTCGGAACAGTCATTAAACAAATGGTTGTCAGTCAAGGACTATCTGTATCGACCTAGTAACTCCCATCTGAAAGGCCTCAAAACTAATGCCGGTAGCCCACATTATACCCTAATGCAGGGGTAGGCAACCTTGGCTCTTTTATGACTCGTGGACTTCAACTCCCAGAATTCCTGAGCCAGCCATGCTGAGGGGAAAGGGAAAGGTTTCCAAGCTGAGCCATGCTGGCTCAGGAATTCTGGGAGTTGAAGTCCAGGAGTCATGAAGGGGCCAAAGTTTCCCTCATGCTGGCTCAGGAATTTTGGGAGTTGAAGTCCATGAGTCATGAAGGGGCCAAAGTTTCCCTCATGCTGGCTCAGGAATTCTAGGACTTGAAGTCCACCAGTCATAAAAAAGCCAAGGTTGCCTACCCCGGCGTTAATGCAACGCATCTATCTAGCTTCCATGTATTCAGACTATGTTTACAGCAGGTGTGGATTGTGGCATTGTTTTGGGAAAGAAAGCCCTGCCACAAGCATCAAGGCGTCTTCCCCAGAGCTTGGTCAGAAGAACCGCCATGTTGATTGCGTTCCACAACAGAGACCTCCTCTGAATCCGTGGCTGCAAATATTACTCAAATTGTCTAGCTGACTGAAAAGGGGAGATTGCAAATTTAGCTTTGGGTTCCACGTGTTTATTTTCAAAGGATGATGCACCTGAGAGTTTAAAACTAAGCAGCAAAGATCCCGAATCTTTCCAGAAATTGGAAAGTCTTCCTTCATCCCCGGTCCTACGTGCCTGCACTTCTTATTATGCTCAGACAAAGACAGCTTGCTGTAAAGGGCTTCTTTTTTATTCCAGTCAGAGACTGTCTTGATGCTTTTTAATCCTCTCTGAAGAGGACAATGGAAGGGTCTGCCAACCACCCCTGAGATTACGGAAGGAAAGAGCTTGTGTTTGTGTGTGTGTGTGTGTGTGTGTGTGTGCTGGGGAGGAATGGCTTTCTGCCAAAGAAATACAGTGACAGGCCCCAACAGAGCTCAGCCTTGGCGAATTCCTCTATGCGTGATTATTTACACCGTGCTAGGCTGGGAGAAACAACAAAGTCTGCAGGAATCCATCTGCTCAACTTTGAATATTCATCTTGAGCCCTCCATCCTCCCTCCTGCCCCCCCCCCCACTCCCTGGATCCTGGGTTGCTTCTGCTATGACTGCATATGACTGAATTTGTTGTATTTATTTAGGGTATCCATAAGTCATTCTCTTTGGCCCAGGGTGACATCTGAAAACAGGAAACAGTGATAGAACTCAGCACAATTCAATTCACTCAACCCACGGGAGATAGGAAGATTTAGGAAAGGGGGGAAAAATGTGGAAGATAGTTTCCCCCCCCCTCCCTGGATGTTTGTGGTGGTGAAAGTTTCTCTGCATTTTCTAACCTCAAGAACTTACATCTAGCTTTTTAACGCAAATCTGGTCAACAAGGTCAAATGCTGGGATGCACAGCAAGTTTGGCAGCATCTTGAGGATCACTTAGAGTGAGACACATTATTCTTGGTCTAAAGAAATTCTCCAGCCTTAATTTGTAAATAAAGAACGGGGTTTTCCCCTTGTTGTTTCTGAATAACATATTTAAATCTTATCTAAACCTGAGGCCCTAGAGAAGTCTTTCTCAATCTTTGCAAATCTAGGACGGGAACAAATGACCATATCTAGAAGACAGGGGCAGTTAGAAGAAGCATCATGACTTTCCTTTTTTTTCTCTTAACTATACCAGGATGGGTATTAAACTCACAATCCTCACATTGTCTTCTGTATCTGAACTTCTACCTATTCAGATCTCTGGAAAGCCTTCAAGGAAATGGTTGATTTAGTCAAGCAAAACAGAAATGATTTATTTCCCAGTTTTAAAAGTCGAAAATAAAAAAAGAAGAGTTTTGAAGAAGCAGAAAATCAAATTGGACAGATCTTTGATGTTTGCTAACGTTTCTAAGGAATGTGCCTCTTCGGAAGATGAGCGCTAAGAAAGCTTAGCCACTTATTAACTTAACGTTTGATTGGCTGCCAACATTCCAAGATCAAAATACCCTTTGTCTTTTGAATTCCACACCACCTATTTTAATCATCAGGGTCAGGTGATATTTTGATAACCGGACAAGGAACTAAGAAATGAAATAAGAGTACTGCAGTCTGATCACAGGAACTCAAGAGAAAATTTCATTGAGCTCCACAGATCTTTCTCCCAAGTAAATGCATATAGCACTGTAGCAGACAGTTCTCAAAATGGTGGGGAGAATTCATTGGAAGATCATTTAATTAAGAACATCAGGGAGCAGACATTATGCTGAAAAACATTCCGGTACCAGTTAGAAAACACAATTCTGGAACAAGCAGAGCATTAACTTGATTCCATGTATGGCAAATTTCTACAGATCCTACATTGCCACCAAAAGCTCAAGATAATAAAAGCATCAGCATTCTCACTGAGATGACTCATTAGCAGGGGAGTTACCATCTTGATATAAGTCATCAAGCAGTTAAGATGAGACTGTAAATCAGCTACTTGTAAGAGGAGGAAAATGGACTTAAAACATGGATTAAGTTTCCTGTGAATGGACATACCCTGAACCATCCCAGGGAGCAAAACAATCCATCTGCTGATCACCGGATTTCATGATGTTTAACTGTTTAGATTCCTATATCTTAAGGTCCATTCATTTCTTGGAGCCTCTTCACACATGCTAATAGCTCTGGAATAAGCTTCGTGCCACTAATTTTCACTCCCTGACCCTTAGAAACACTTTGAGATGATCTAAGGTTGCTTTCACCCCCAACTGCTATCAAAATACAAAGAAGAACCCCCAACCAGTGTTCTCTCCAACAAACAAATGGGAATGTGTCAAAATGGCGCCTAATCAGAGCCACCACCCCTTCCCATCACAGTTGCTGGTTTGGTGCTTTGTAAAACAGGAGTCATCCATCATGGCAACATCACCCAACTTACAATCTAAAAGGACGGTGCCTGGTGAACTAGCTGTATCCAACATGGGAAAGACACAAGGTGAAATCTTGGGAGTTATTCCCACCAAAGAGAACCCATTTTCAGCTGCCAAACTAGACACCCAGAGATTTCAGCTGAACTGGAAAGAAATTAACTCTGCTCCTGAACAGAGACAAGGTCAAGTGATCACCCTGGTGTCAATATGAGTTTGGAGCAATACAAATGCCACATATGGAAACGTCCTCAAGAAAAGAATGAAGGGCTTTGCACAAATGAAAGACTTTGGTCTTTGACTATAGTACAAGACCTTGGAATTTAATAATAGACGGTTCTCTAACCGTTTTCCTAATAGGCATTGGCAGTAGTTCTGCCTTCTTCTACAATTTATTTGCAGAATGTATCCTGTCCTGTTCCATTATGAAAAAATACAAGGCAGAACACAAATGTTTTAATTAAAATAAATCAAAGTATAAATGTAATTCCATTAAAATACATGACACACGTACACATGGAGCAGCTTTAAAGTTAACCCTGATGAAAGAAGGGCTGAGATGGAATTAATCTACCTGCTCAGCAGAGAAGAAAAAGATGGTTTATGTCTTGATCTAACAAAATGTTCTTTTGTCGTAGGACAGAAGGACTTGTGCTAGAAGGTCTACTTTTACATGAAATACACAGAAGTCCCCATGTTTGTTTTTTAAAAGGAACTTTAATCAATAGCACGCAACAAAGTATCTATTCTATGTAATCATAGATACTTCAAACCAAAATTTACAGGAGCATTGGTGGAAAACAATTCCAGCTGTGAGAAAAAAAATAGCATCACCAATGTATTCCAGTTAGGAAAGCAAAAATAATGTAGGTAGGTAGGTAGGTAGGTAGGTAGGTAGGTAGGTAGGTAGGTAGGTAGGAAGGAAGGAAGGAAGGAAGGAAGGAAGGAAGGAAGGAAGGAAGGAAGGAAGGTTTGCTTTGATTTCCAGAAAAAAAAAGAAAAAACATTTCCATACTTTTTATTTGACTACTGCGTGCCAATAAAACAAGGAAACCTTTGAATTCTCCCCAGAATTTCATCTGGCTACACAAAAAAGCACTGTATAGCAGATTGCCAGTTCACGCAGGACATGAAGGCAGCCTGGAAAATGCAATGTATCCATATTTACTTTCCTTGCTAAATAGCATGCCAAATTGTCACTTAAGCCCCTTAAAAGATGACAGCTCAACCTTCTTTGGCTATTTATTTGGAATGCCATTGTTCCTTATTACTTCAAAAGTGGTCTAATACCTGAATTTTAAAACAAGAAAAGGACTATTGAATTCACAAATTTAAATCCTTTTTCAACCAATATAAAGAGCATCTGAAAGAAAGTAATCCAGTAGAAGAAGTCATCTATCATAAAGTTTCTTATGAGCCTTTTATTGCTCCGTACAAGATAAGAACTGAGAATGAGATTTGCTCATCACCCACTCTTTAGCAAGCTAACAACACTTAATCTGTCTTAATCTCCCAGATTTAAGACTGCAGGATAAGATGGAGGGGAACCTTATTTTCTTTTTATGATGTGTCCAATGTAAGTGTCAGAGAATCAGCATTTTTCTAGAACTAGCACTTGCGGAGATGATCTAGTTCTGGGACTCAGAACTCAGTCAATGACTGAGAAGGATCATTGACTTTTATTTTAATTTATATGGTAGACTTTCCACCTCAAAAAGTTGCATCTCAAGTTGCCCTTGAAGGGTTTAGTTTACTGTTCACTTACAAAACCGTTTTATCCTTCTCTTCTTTTACTGACCCTCTTTACATTTTATAACAAACCATTACTTCCTGAACTATGGTTATTGAATAAACCATAATAGGTGGGATTTAGACATGCTAACTCATAAATCATGGTTTAGAAATCAGGTTGGCTGGATTCATGTAGCATACTAGTGCAAAACCAAGCACCATAACATCATATACAGTTCTAATCCAGTTAAGTGTGCATTCTGTTCTGCAGCTAACATATTAACATAACCACCATAGTCATAATCCAAAGTGAGATTACCCCAGAACATGGTTGAAGTTGCACATAACTAAGTCTTTCAAAATAACCTAAATGGACATTCCCCTTATCTCGAGGTACACTGCTACGGTTTCTATTTATTTATTTATTGAAAAATAGTTACAGTACTTTTTGAAGGTAAGATCATTTCCGTTAACGATGGGAGAGGAGCTTTTATTTGGAATAAAGCACTTAGAAGATATTCAATTCTTAAAAATATCTTTTATGGGCTCTGATACTGTTGGATATTAGCTACTGTACATACCAAAGTGAATAGAAGCTGGAGGAATAAGAGAGATTAACTAGCCCCAAACTATCAAAAGGAGAAACAATTTGCTTTCAAGTTGATTCTAAATAGCCCTGTCTACCCCTTAAGGCATATGTTTTATAAATATTGGTAGGCTTATAAATGGGAGTATCAAGATATTATTCCCTCCTGAGCTGGCAATTAATCATGAAGAGGCAGCTAGGGTCTGGAACATAAGACAACATAAAAACACCTGCACTTCCCTTGCAGAGCTCCTGTTCCATAGCATAATATCTAATTTTACGGCTATATTCCAATGACCTTGCTGAACTAACAAAACACTCTTTTGCCCCTGTATTTGCATAACATGTAGCTGTACCTAAACTTGGAGTGGAGGCACAGACCCATGCAAGCACCAGATAACCTTTCCCTTATCTTCCATACCTTGGAGCAATGAGGAGACATGTCACAAGTCTAACCATTTGTCTCCTTGCTCTGGAGGCCCATTGCTTATCTCCTCTCCCAGCAAGCCTAGGTAGATGCTCACAAGGGATAGCATTCAGGACAGGTAGTCCTTGACTTATGACTACAATGGAGCCCAAAACCTATATCGCTCAGTGAGTTTGGCCCCATTTTACAACTTTTCTTGCTAAATGAATCATTGCAGTTGTTAAGTTAGTAACACACCTGTGAAGTGAATCTGTTTTCCCCATTGACTTTGTCAGAAGATCGCAATAGAGCAGCGGTTCTCAACCTTTTTATACGGCGACCCCCGGTCACACAGACGTGGCGCGCATGGGCGGCGCTGCTCCGAGGGGGAAAAATGGCGGACTGCGTTGTTTGGCGACCCCCGTAAAATGGTCATTCGACTCCAAATGGGGTCGCGACCCATAGGTTGAGAACCGCTGCAATAGAGGATCACGTGATCCCGGGACTCTGCGCCTGTCATAAATGTGAGTCAGTGGTTAAGCGTCTGAATATAAATCACGTGACCCTGGGCATGCTGCAACGGTCGTAAGTATGAAAAACGGCCGTAAGTCGCTTTTTTCAGTGCTGTTGCAACTTTTGAACTGTCATTAAATGAACTGTTGTGAGCCGAGCACTACCTGTACTAGCTGAGCACTAGGCTCTAGTCCAGGGGTGTCCAATCTTGGTGACTTTAAGACACATGGACTTCAACTTATTTATTTATTTATTTATGAGACTTATATACCGCTTTAAGTGCAAGCACTCTCTAAGCGGTGTACACCAGTAAGCAATGTATATATATATTTACATTGCCCCCAACAATCTGGGTCCTCATTTTACCTACCCCGGAAGGATGGAAGGCTGAGTCAACCTTGAGCCAGTGAGATTTGAATCATTGATCTGCTGAACACAGTCAGCTAAAGTGGCCTGCAGTACTGCACTCTTAACTGCTACGCCACCTCGGCTCAAACTTCCAGAATTCTAGCTGAGGAATTACAGACCTGTGGATTTCAACTCCCTTAGCTGGCTGGGGAATTCTGGGAGTTGAAGTCCACAGCTCTTAAAAATTGTCAAGGTTAGACAGCCCTGCTCTAGTCCACAGGAGATGATATCATGGTCCACTCTTAAGGATGCTGCTCGAAGACCATTCCCTGCCCACCAGCCAACAATGAAGGAAGGAACAGACTTGATATCCAACCACTCCAGAAGAAATCAGCATAGGGAAGCCTCTTCAAGCCAATTTACAAATAGCACCTCTATCTTGTAAACAACCCTCTTCCAAATCCTTCCCACCTCATCAAATAACAGGTGGTCAGTATGCCCCAAAGTCCATTTGTTGGGTTAAGACTAACAACATAAGACAAACAGCAGCAGTTTGGCATGGTGGAGCCTGGCAATACATTTGTTTTCCTGGAAAGAGCTTCAGCAATGAGCAGCGTCTCTGCCCTCATCAGCCTTAGTTTGGGAGTTGGGAAGATGGGGGTTCCTGGGCTCCCCAGTTCCTTCAATTCACTCCTGCCATATGAAAAAGGCAGCTTGATGAGCACAGATAGTCCTCGACTTACCACCATAACTGCGCCCCAAATTTCTTTTTTTAAGTGGGAGGTCATATAACACCGAGACACAGTATGAACCAATCGCCAAGTATCTGAATTTCGATCACACGGATCGAATGCTGCAAAGGTCGTAACTGCGAAAAAATGGTTACACTGGTCATTTTTTTCAGCGCTGTTGTAACTCTGAACGGCCACTAAATGAACTGTTGTAAGTCGAGGACTAACTGTAACAGATCTCTAAACTACCTGGCCTTATCAATGAATCCAAATCCATTGCTGCTTGCACAGCGCCAGCCTTGCCCCAAAGGTGCGTTGTTGTTTTTCTCCTCCAAAAGACACCTGGATTTTCTTGAAGACTTTCTTTCAAGAAGCTTCTTCAGTTGTGAACCAAGCTGAGAACTGAGGAAGCTTCTTAGATGAGAAGCAAAAGAAAAGAGACAAGAAAATTCATTGCCTTTTGAAAGAAAGGGGGAAAAAATAAAATAAAAGCACCTTTGGGACAACCTGCAAGATTGAGAATCTCCATAATAGACAGTGCAGCTTAAGCTCTGCTGGGCTACAGAATGCTTGCCAGCTGGGGATTCTAGGTGCTGCAATCCACGGAGGGTACCCGAATGAAGAAAAGGGGGTTACATAGCTCCATCTGTGTGTTTGGCACACCACAAAATTCCATCACAAAACGAAACAAAACCCGTTCTGGGTACTGGAGGAGCCTACAATGCCAATTTCAGAAGTGGAGGAAAAATAGCAAGGAAGACCAGTCAAGGAAGGAGCAGATTTCTCCTTTGGGAGGCAGAAAGTCAACCGTCAAAGGCACCATAGTTCCAAACATGGCTGTGTTTAAAATCCGAAGCCACCACTGAGGTCCCGAATAGATCTGAAGTCCCCCAGACACGAGTTAAGGGTCCCTTAAGAGTATATCTCAGAGGACACCATCCCCCCTCCCTTAATTTCAGGTATTTCCACCACTAGCTTGGAGTCCAGAAGAGAAATCCAGCCGCTCTCCAGCTTGGAGCGCCCGGCGGCAGTTTAGCAAAGCCACCGACCCCTGGCTCGCGGAACCCAAGCACGTCTGGATGTGTGTACACGCGGACCTCGATGCCGGCTTCTTCTCCTGCGTGCGGGCGGACACGAGCCACTGCAGCACACCAAAAGGAATTGCGGCCGACACCCACGCCGCCCCCCCCCTCCCACGGCTTCGGCAGTCAAGACCCCCACCGACCCACCTCTACAAGCCCCGCCACCCTTTCCTTCTGCCCCCGCACATCCGTCCCTCCGCGGGCCTCCGGCCGTCTCTTTCCCCCCTCTCGCACCGCCGGTTTCCGAGCGCACCCCCCCCCCCACGCAAGCCGTTGCACTGCCAGGCGCCAAACGCCGGGGGCGATGGAGAACCCCGGCTCAGCTGAATACCAGCGGGAACTTGGCCAATTGCACTCGCCGCGGCCACCCCCACCCCCCCCAGCATTTTTTTTCCCCGGGGAAAAGCTACCCCCAAACGGGGACCGGGACCCCGGGAGGGCTCCCCGGCCGGGTCCGAGGTCCGGGAGGCAACGGCGGCGCCTGGAGGGACCCCCCCTCGGAAAAGGCAAAAGTTTGGGCGAAACTTTCTCTCTCCTGCCCCGGGCGAGCGAGCAGCGTCCAACTTACCGCTCGGGCGGGCGGGGGAGGGGGCTCTCTCCGGCGCAGGCGAGCCTTTGAGGGGGGCAGACCGTCGCCCCCCCCTCCGAGGCCGGCGGCCCCAGGTGTCCCCCGCAGGTCCGGCCGGGACAAGAGCGAGTCCGCCGCCGCCGCTGGGAAACAATAGCCGAGCCACGCGCGCTCCTCCTCCTCCTCCTCGGCTCGGCTCGGCTCAGAGTCCGGGCTCCATCAGCGGCGGCGCCGTCCCGCCGAGAGCGCTGGCGAAGGCAGCCCAGCAGGCAGCGGCTGCAACTCCGCCTTCCAAGCGGCCGGAGGAGGAAGGGAGAGCGGCCGGGGCAGGCAGGTGGCGCGGGAGAAGCGAGCTCGGAGGCGGCCACGGACGGGGCGCTCCGGAAGGGCTCTCCGGCGCGCGCTTCCCGGGCACAGAGCGAGGGAGCGCGGCGTCTTCTTCTTCTTCTTTCTCGCGTTCCGCAGAGCGGCCGGTGCTGGCGGCGACTAGCTCGGGCGCTCGCCCAGTCCGGCAGCGGAGAGCAGCCGGGGGAGTGAGTCACTCCCACCCCGCCCGCCCGGCCCCGCCCCGTCCGCCCGCCAGCCAGCCCGCCCCTCCTGCTGGGGTCTTCGGCGTCCCGGGAGCTCCGGCGCTGCTCTCCCGCCGCGGCGCCTGCTGCTGCTGCTCGCTGGCCGGCAGAGGAGCGGGCAAAGGCGAGCTCGGGTGGGCGTTGCGGGGAGGCCGGCCGAACCCAGCCGCCCCGGGCTGCCTGCGACCCGCGCGGCGCCGCACCACGACGCCGGCCCGCCGAGCTGCTGGGGTTGTGCGGAGGCAGAAGAAAGCCGGGGGGGGGGGGTTTCTCGGCTTGCCAAGCTGGCTGGCCTTGCAGCCCCCGTCAGACCTCAATGGGAAGAGAGGGTGTGTGTGTGTGTGTGTGTTCTGCCTTGAATCCCTGCTGGATTCCTGAGTACAGGTAGTCCTCGACTTACAGTGGTTCATTCAGTGATCTCAATGACCATTTCTCACCCTAAGGACCGTGGCAGCATCCCCGGGGTCACGTGATTTCCTTATTCAGATGCTTGACAACCAGCTCGCATTTATGACGGATGCGGTGTCTTGGGGCCGTGTGATTCTCTTAGATGATTTTTCTGACAACGGGGAAGCCAGATTTCACTGGATAACCGTGTTACTAATTTAACCGCTGCAGTGATTTGCTTAACAAACAAACATGGCGAGAGAAGTCGTAAAATGGGGCAAAGCTCACTTAACCAATTTCTTCTTTAGCAACATGAATTCTGGGCTCGGTTGTGGTTGTAAACCGAGGACTACCGGTACTTGCTTGCTCTCGCATCTGTCCCTTTCTCTAAGCCGGGAGAGTTCAGGCTGGAGTTGGGGGCCTCCGCAGGGTGGTGAATGACTGAGAAAGGAGTCAGGGTTGTGGGGTATTTTGCTTTCTTTTTTTAAAAAAAATAATAATCTGATCATGCCCCTGCAGGGAAAATGGGAATGTGATCCGAATTTGCTGGCATTTGCTTTTAGCTGTGCCCCTGCATTCCTGGCAGAGTGGAGGGCTGTGGCCCTGGAAAGTGACCGCCTGGGATATACAGATTAAAGGGTACAGGAATGATTTTAAAATGCAGCATCTTTATTTCTTCCCCTGTTCCAATCCCAGTGAAATCTTCCAGGTTATTCACATGGGGGGGGGGTGTCACACAACTTCATGTATCCTTGTAGGGAATTGTTCTACAGCAAAGTTTGAAATCCTGGCCTCTTTAAGCCAGAGTCTGCTTAGCTAAAGTTGTACTTGCATAAGACTCTTATACAAGACTCCTATACATTGCAACTGGGAAAACCATGGCCTTGATTATACCAACAAAAGTGCGTATAGTCCAGGCCATGGTTTTCCCAGTTGCAATGTATGGCTGTGAAAGTTGGACTATAAGAAAGGCTGAGTGCCAAAGAATGGAGGCCTTTGAACTCTGGTGCTGGAGAAGACTCCTGCGAGTCCCTTGGACTGCAAGGCGTTCAAATTGGTCAGTCCTAGAGGAGATCAACCCTGACTGCTCTTTAGAAGGCCAGATCCTGAAGTTGAAACTCAAGTACTTCGGCCACCTAATGAGAAGGAAGGGCTCGTTGGAGAAGGGCCTAATGCTGAAAAAAGATGGAGGGCTAGCATCACCACCCCAGCTCCACCTAAGATCATCAGACATTTGATGCTCAGAGGAGCACAAACCCTACTGTAAACTGTGCATGCAATGGATCTAGGTTGTGCATTCTTCCTCATCCCCTCCCAGAGTCCACGGAAAAGGTATCTTCCATGAAACCAGTCCCTGATGCCAAAAAGGTTGGGGACCACTGGCCTAAACCATCTTTTCAATAACTCATTTTAGATTTATCAGAAACTACGCCTAAAAAGGCATCCAAATCCCTAATGAGACAAATTGGCTTACTCAACTCACAAAATCTTTGCTTTCTTTGGTTTTGGTTAACGCTGTGCAAACTCAAGTAATTATGGCTTATTCAGCAAAGCAGGTTAAGCACGCTGGCATAGTAATGGTTACTATGCCAGCGTGAATGAGCCACAACTAACTGAATGAGCCACGACTAACTGAATTCACACTTTAGAATGGAAGGAACAGAATAGAATAGAATAGAATAGAATAGAATAGAATAGAATAGAATAGAATAGAACCGAACCTTTATTGTCACTTTAAATGTATACTAATCAGCATACATTAAATGAAATTTTGTTGCATTCAGTTCTCAAAAAAATACCATTATGCAAACACCAGTCTAGTTCGAATGTATACATACAAGTTCAAATGTATATGTATACATATACTTTGTCATCATGTGGTTATTAGGTTTGGTGTTATGTTAAATTAGAGCAGTTGTGAGCCTGATCAACATGCTCTGGAATAACATAGAACACAGAATAATAGGCTTGGAATGGATCTTGGATATCAGGGAATTGCACAGCAGGTGTCCAAATGAAGTTAGAGATGCGGACACGAACTTGTGGTCTTTATATAAATAAATATATTTAACTTATGCATTTACAGCAGACAAGACAAGGAACACCATGAGGTAAATCATAGACAGCATACAGAGCACACAGAAGAAAAAGGCGGGAAAAACAGAAATTCCCTCTTTACAACCACAGCAACCTATCATAGCATAGATTGCCTCATGCAGAGCCAGCAGTCTCCAGTCAATCAACTACCACTGTGTGTTCTGGCCCATTGTACACTTTACTGTTCCAACTACTAAATTTAAATATCTTAATATTGGAGGTCTTCTAGTCCACCTCCTGTTCAAGCAGGAGACAAAGGGTGTGCTTCAACCATTCTTCCAATTTCTATATCTTTTTGGGTCTGCCAATACTGTACTCCTCTTTCTCTGTCTCTCAAAGTGTGCTACACAATAGCTTGTTTAAACTATGGTTTGACTAAACCACAGGACTTCACACCCATGCTACTAAACCACAGAATGAGGGAATCTGTACAAATCTGTACAAATCCACAATCTGGATTCCTAAATACATTAACAGACACATGCCTCAATCAAGTTTACCAAATTGTGTGATAAGCACACAACTTGGCTCATTTTCTTTTTAATTTTTGACTACCGAACGTGTTTAAGGACCTTGCAAAGTTGCACAGTGCTCCTGACATCTTATTTTCTTCAAAATGCCCTCTAGGGAATAAAAGGAAAAAAAACAGGAAGGTAGCAAGAAGCAGAAAAGCCCTCTGTTAATTGTTGTTTTTGTTGGGAAGCCGAGTTGCGCTGAATCTGGAGGCACCCCAGGCAAGAGATGCTGGCTTTTTGCCTGCTAAGCTAAGCACTTGCCCAAAGTTTAGGATGAAGTTTTCATCACGGAAAATTACTGTACAGGAACAAGTTGGCAGAGCTTGGATCCCTTGAGAATCACTGCTATCAAAGATGGATAGACAAAGACGTTCCCAGCCAGTTTTCCTAAATTCAGGCAGTACGCAACTTTCTGTTCTCTCCAATAGAAGATAATATTTGTAGTCCAAGGTTGAACTGTGGGATCTCTGGTTCTTCCCAATCAAGGAACTATCAACTCAAACAGTCAATAGTAAACAACAGCCTAATCAAGAAACTACCAAGAACTGCCCCATCAAAACTGATAGGTCAAGCCATTTGTATATAAACAGAGAACAAACCTCACTTCCTTCTAGCATTGATAATGTTACCTAGTTGGATAATGGAACATCTGCAAGAAAACAACCAAGTTCAGAGAGCACCAAAGACCTGTCTGTTCTCTCCCTTAATCCCAAGAGTATGGAGATTGGGTCATAGCCAAAGAAAGGCATGTTGCAAGTCCTCAAAGACCCCCCCCTTTTTATTACCATTTTGCTTTCATCACCTCAGTTCCAGCACTGAAGGAAAAAAAAACCCCCAAGTTTCTAGACCTAGTCTGCAGAATCCTGCTAAGCATTTGTCTGGTGAGATTGGACTCGTAATACAGTGCAATTCTGTGGGACTTGTTTTTCTCTAAGAATTGACACATTGCACTAAGGTAGGGCTTGGGTCAACAAAACTTATTAAATAAACCATAACTAGATAAGCCAGAAAGTGCTAAGCTATAAATCATGATTTGCAAGCCACTATGCTTAGCTTCCCACTGTCAAACCCACATGAGGGCTTAACGCAGTGGTTCTCAACCTGTGGGTTGGGACCCCATTTGGGTTCGAACGACCATTTCACGGGGATCACCAAACAACACAGTCCGCCATTTTTTCCCCCTTTTCCTTAGCTGTGCTACTCCCTTTTATTCTATTGGCTTTTGAAAGCCAATAGAATAGACTCTCTTGAATAGAGTCTAATTCTATTGGCTTTCAAAAGCCAATAGGAATTGTCCAGGCTGTCTCTGCCCTGCTGAGCCCGCCAAAAGTCCCATTCTGCAAACGGTGCTGCACCAGTTGAGTAGTCCTCGACTTACGACCGGTTGAGTAGTCCTTGACTTACGACCGGTTGGGGGTCGCAGCATTAAAAAGGTTGAGAACCACTGGCTTAACACTTTGTGAAAGTACAATCAATGCTCAAACTTCAGGGTGTATCGAAACTCCTAACTTCTCCTGTCCCTCTGATGGAATCACTTGAATTTCTGTTGGCTATACAGCTCTTAAAACACAACAGAAAGGAAAGCAGCAGAAATGTTGTCCTATGTTGTCCTGTCCTTCTTGCATCCAAAAATAGTTCCCCATTAGGAATTCCTTAGCTGATATCTATCACACTCGACCAATGATTGGGTAGAGGAAGTAGATGGTTAAAAGGGGTCGCTGAGCCAAGACTGCAGTTTCTTTTCTGGCACGCTGTACCGTAGTGCCTTTCTTCCATTTAAAATGTAAAATCAATAGTTGTAAATCAGATGAGCTAGCTATAAAAGCTGACTCTGATAACTTCCCATCTTTAAACAGTGAGGACCCATGCGCAGTTTGGTTTTCTCTGCTTGTCTAGTGTTTAATGAACCCTACAGCCATACTGGAGGAAATGCAGGGTTTAATATTTGGTGAGTTGTTTGCTCAAAGGTGGTTCAAATATGAGGTGTCTGTTGAGAATTGGTTATCCAGACATATCACATGATGCTCTAAAGTCGAAAGGGACAGTAAGATTTCTCTGTCCATCCTTCCCTGGTTCTGGGGAAAGCAATGTCAGGAGAAGCAGGTCTGAGAGACTAAACCACTCTTCCCTACTTTAGCAAGGCTGTCTAGTTGTTATCCAACAGCCAGAGGCAAATAAGGTTGTAAGGAAAAAGGGGTGATCATATCATTTGTTCCCCATAGGACTGAAATGTCAAGACCAACTATTTCCTTCCCTCTAAACCAGGGGTGTCAAACTCGCAACGTTATGTGACGTGTTGCGATGTATCATGACTTTTTTCCATTGCCGGCAATGGGGTGGGTACAGTTTCCATGAGCCGGCAGTTTGACACCCCTGCTTTAAACCTATGATAAGTATGTTTTCAAATCTGTAGCCTGGTTGTTACAGAAGGCTAAGGTATAATATAGTTTAGTTTTAGCTTAATATTTCTGTGAACCAGCCATTCTGGTGAAGAAATTCTGGAAGCTGAAGTCCACACATCTGGACATCGTCCAGGTTGGGAAGATGTGTGTCAGGATAATAATTTAATAGCTAAACAGCTTATGTAATGATGTAATGCAATGTAAGATGGATGATGCAATAATAGGAATGACTCAGCAGGTGTGTGTATCCCTTTAAGAGCCTGAGTATAAAAGGGAAAGCTTTTGCTGTTGTGTTCTCTCTCTCTATCTCTCTTCCTGTTTCCTGCTGTAATTGCTGTGTATTGGAGTTTGCTGTATTACCACGTGTATGTATTTTGTTTCTAGTATATTTGTAGATATTGTTACATAAACCACCGTTTAATACAAACCACTGTTTACTGTCTTTGCTCCTGGGTTACTTCAGCGCAATAAGACTGTGCATCATGCTCTGACAATGTGTTTAGTATATTGCATAAACCCAGTCAATTGCAACATGTTCAATAAATCTTGGCTCAACGAACCACAGCTTAGTATAATCTATAAGCCTGCTCTAAAAGTTCCTGGGAATTAAATGACATTTCTACCTTCCAGTCATTTTGGCTTCTGTATAGCTAGATAAATCCAGGTAATATTTCCAAGCTACAGAAGAGCAGTTGCTTAATAGGGCAAAGAAATACAGGTCAACCGACTTGTTCAGGATGGAGGGACAAGTAGATCAAAGCAAATAACACTGTAACAGAAAGTTGCAAGAATAAAACCAGTAATATAAGAGTCTTTCACTCATAAGAGTCAGGAATCTTGCTTAACCTAGATCTGTGGTTTAGCTTATCTGTAGTTTTGGCAGGAACAAAAGCCAAGAGGCTTATACAGTCTTAAGGTCTTAATGAAAAAAAGATATACTGCTTGGATTTAGACCACAGGTCCGATATTAGTTGCCATTTTTACTAGCTGGATTGAATGCTGTTTGGGCAGAAATCAAACCAATAGATGACAAGATATTAGTTAGACTTCTGACTTGAATTAGTCTGGTGGTCAGTCTCTTTCTCCCAAGAAGCCTAAGAACTCTGCCAAGGGCTCCTGATCAGCATGAAATGCCCCTCTTTAATACAGTTGTCCGGGTTTCGGGATAAGCTATCATAGAAAGCCAACTATAAACATAACACAAGGTTATATACTATCAGGATGCTATCACATGTGGTCATTGCAATTTGAAACTTGACATTTGACATCTGAAACTGTTTGCTTTGTCCTAGTGAGCTGGCATAATTAAAGAAACCTATGATTTAGGGCAGGGGTCTCCAAACTTGGTAACTTTAAGACTTGTGGACTTCAACTCCCATGCTGGTTGGGGAATTCTGGGAGATGAAGTCCACAAGTCTTAAAGTTACCAAGTTTGGGGACCCCTGATTTAAGGCAATGTCCAGATCAGTCCTGGGAAGACCTTGGATTTAGAAGAACAGTAAGATGTTTTAAGTTGAGCCACATCTGTTAATAGGTGGACCTCCGTTTCTTGTATCTGTTGGAGTTTCTGGACCTATTTCAAAAGAATCCCCTTTGTCTGGCAGCAGGCAACCTGTATGATAAAAAAAAGTTTGTAATAGTGTTGATGATTACTTCATTCTATAGGAAAAGTGCTTGTGGAAATTGCCCACTCCTAATGCAACCTGAGCCCAAAGTAGCAGCATATCAAGAAGGGGCAGAGCTGTTGTGTGTAAGCTTCTCCCTTTCAGTATGTGCTTTTCTTGGACAGCAGCAGTTTTTCAACCCTTTTGCAACTGAATACAACTTGACAAATTATAATAATACTCAGAAGAAAATGAGAACTTGGAAGCAACAGGCAGATGTTAAAACAAGTGATTCCTGCAGTCCATGGAGAGCTGCTTGTTCTCTATAAAAATCTTTGAAAACATTTCCAATCCTCTGCTGCTGAAACACACATAGACAATTAGTCCCCATTGGAAACCTCATAATCACATGAAAAGTCAATTTCCTCCATATATTTTCCTAGGTATGAATGCCTACTCTTCTGTGAACCAGCAGGATACCAGCTAACCACATTTCATTGGAGGAAGGATGGAAGCAGAACTGGTAGATGAGAGAAAGCAATATCCTATCTGGGGCTCTCTGTGTTTGATTGTTTCCCTGCAGACATTTCATTAGCCAAGGTAGGTAACATCATCTGTACTTTATTTGGTTATTATTATTCCAGCCAGTTATTTGAGGATAACTATTGGCCTGAAATGGTATAGGGTTTCCTGCTTGAGCAGGGGGTTGAACTAGAAGACCTTCAAGGTCCCTTCCAACTCTGTTATTCTGTTAAAAACTATTTCAGTAAAACAAAGAAAGTTAAGGGAGTTGATCTGACTACAGAAGCAGCTTAGGCTTGTCACAACATCCAAATCTCTCTTCCAAGTCCTTCATTGCTAATCTACCAAGACCTCGGTGCTCTCTGAGCTTAGTTGTTTACTTGCAGGTATTTCATTGCCCAAACTAGGTAACATCATCAATACCATTACTCCTGTTGCTCAGAGAGCACCAAGGACCCCTCATTTTAACCCAGAGCTACAAATATTCTTTATCAATATCCTATATCCCAGTTTTAAAGACACAAGAGACTCCCAGTTACACGTTGACTAAAATAGCAGACCCTCAAAACCAACTAGCTAGAAGGCATTTGAGGGTACCACGTCCCCCAAACTAAAAGGCATGGGCTAAATGCAATTGCTATTCAGATGATCGTAAGTTGCAATAATCTTTGGTTCGTGTTAGAGTTTGGTTATGAGACTCAAAGGCTGGGTTCATATGTCATACTGAGCCATTGTAAGGTTTTATTTTGGCTTTGTGGCTGATGTAAACCAAAGCATTGTGGTTTATGAAACCACAGTTACTGACTTGATGGTGTAGGAGGTCAGTCATTGGCTTATTCCCCAAGTGACTTAGGCACCTTGTCTGGGAGAACTCTCTGTTGATCATTCCCAACAAGCCAGCTTTCAATCTTTCTCACCTGAGACAACCAAAAGCTTCAAATTGCCTTCTAGAAGAGTTTCTCTTATGATTCTAAGAGGTTGTTCACTCTTTTACCAATACCTACTCCTTGATTTGTGATCTTGAATCATGACACCAAAGAAAGAAAAGAGGAAGAGGAAGAGGAAGAAGAAGAAGAAAAAGAAAAAGAAAAGAAGACTTGTAGAGTTCTTACAACAGACAGCTGTAACACAGATCTAATGCTATAATAAAGCAGCCGGAAGTTGTTCGTATTCTTATCATCACCAGCTGGGATGTGAGCAATTCAGAAAGAAAGCAAACAGACTGATATTTCATCTCTGCCAACAGAGTAGGCTCTATCTTTCTGCCATAGAATGGAAAGACTCTCAATACACAGGGGAAATTTTTGATGGCACTGGCTTCTATTATTTGGATAAAGAAAGAAGCTGAATTGAAGAATGGTAGTTGCAGTCAAGCAATAGTTTGTTGCATTTTGCTGCTCCAAACTGGAGTTTTGTAAAATTTTGAAAAATGCCCTATAAGATCAATCTACATTGTTAGCAATCGTTTTCCAACTGAATAAGGGAATCAGTTTATGGGGAAACTCTTGACAATAGTCTAGCACATGTTGGATGGACCCACATAAACAATATATTTCACTGCTACGAGGATTGTGTTGCTCATAAAACACACACTGAAGGTCTAAACTGTCCTTGTGCTAGATGGAATAATTCAACTTTTCTCCTTATTTCTTTGAACCGAGAATTGACAGATCTGGTACTGTTGTTCTGTTTGAAGATGGAAAGCTTTGCTATATGTTACATATGTAGCCAGGAGTTTTCTATCAGCATTACAAAACTGAGATTGGGTAGAACAGTTGATACACAAAGCAGTTGTGAAATTGATTGAAAATGGATAAAGTGCTTACAGCAGAAATGGCCCTTGCAAATAAGTGTCTGCATGTGTTGTTCTAGGGACATCCACAGGTTGTACGCGCGTGTGTATGTGTGTGTGTAAAAAAAAGTAAATATGGCAACTGTGACAGCATATTCAAAGACTTTAAAGACTCTTTAAATGTGCATTGCATGGAACATATGTCAAAGTGACAGATCTTTGATCCCAGGGTCTCAGCTGTCATCTTCACTTTTTTGATTCCTTACAGATGCCCCTGGGCCACAAATTTTGCACACACAAAGACAGATTGCCAGTAAAACTTGCTTTCAGCCTGCTTAGACAAAACACAGTGTCAATATTTTCTACAGTTGCTGCCATCAGGAGGAAATATTGATTCAAAATAGGTAGGAACTTAAAAATGAGAGTTGCTCAGAGGTACACCCAAATGTTATGGATTATGCAAAGCTAAGAAAAACGAATCTCATTAAAATATGGTTTTGGAATACACTGTTTTATTGTTTGTTCCCAGTGAACTATTTATTTATCAAGTTAAAGGGGGGCTGTATTTAATAATTAAAATTTAATTCTTAAAAGTAAGTTTATACCCCTTTATAAATGGAAGCAAAGAGAGATTTTGATTTTTTTTGTTTTATTACAAATTGCTGCTGTTTAGTGATTTTTCTAGAGTTTTGCAATACAGAAGTGGTAGCTCTTGGACAATCCGAATGCATTCCTGGGACTTATATCAGACATCCAAGAATGGCATACAGAAATGATACTTCTTTTTCTTATTTGGATAGAGAAAGGTTTGAAGATTTCATGGCAGAGGGCCTTTGGTGTGACCCCCAGGTGTAAGTGTGCTTGGTACAGTGTGTGTAATTGAGTGGACATTTTAATCTCTGTGACTCTGTTTGAGAAGCTAGCAGTAGTCTTTAGTGGGATCAGCCAGGTTAATTTTCTATGATGCCCCAGAGCTTTCAAAACTTGGTTTGATCACTAAATCTGGCCTCAGTGGCCAATGTTACTAGACTGTGACCGGAAAGAGCATGATTATTGCATCAATAGGAAATTTCGTTATAATAGAAAATTTTGGAAACATTTGGATGCACAATGATTCCTGCTTTAAAAGCCCCAAACCCTTTTAAATGGTAAAAAAATAAAATAAAGTGGTGAGTAGAGGGATAGGGGATGGAGTCAAGAGAGTCGTCAGCCTGGAATCCTTACATTCCCACAAGCAGTCTAAGTCCAACCCCTCTTGATTTCCATTAACTCTTATCTAGCTCCAATTCAGTGCTGACCATTAGTTGACTAGATTCTTGGGCAAAAGCATGAGCAATAAATAAGCTTACCTGGAACTTAACACTGATTCTTTGCATCAGACATGGTGCCAGGAAGAACTGAAGGAGATGAAGGATGATGTCCATGCCTGTACGTGCTCCAAAGGGTTCTTGTGCAAGGACTCCTACATGAACATCCATAGCAAAGGGGGAATGTAAAAAAAATCAAGATGACAGCTTGACTTGCATGGTATGGCTGCCATCTTGGCACCCCCTTGGATGCCCTACCACCAGTAGGACCTTGCCAGAGGTGGAGCTATGACTGCTAACCAAGAGTGCCAAATTTGGTGATCAGACTTGAGAGAACATAAAAAATTCTCTAAGGAGGCTTGGTTTCCTGGATAGAAGGTTGAGTTTGAGCTACTGTTGCTTGTTCCATCTATTAAGGAATTTCAGTGGGTGGGGTCAAGGAGAAGAGTCTTTTCTGCTGTGGCTCCATTCCTGTGGAACATTCTACCACTGGAGGTGAGAACTGGCCCCACCCTTTTGGCATTCTGAAAGAGTATTAACATTTGGTTTTGCTGGCTATTTGGGGCCCTGAGGGAAGCACTCACCATTGGAGGCAGCTGATGGAGTAAGAAGACTTCATCCCCGCCTCGTCCATCTCTTAGTTCTGTTTTTTGTATAAATGTCTATGGAGATTCTCAGTCATTGAAGTCATGGTTGTCTCAAAGGCAATTGGACTTTCTCTAGTTTTCCTTGAAGACGTTTCACTTCTCATCCAGGAAGCTTCATTGGTTCTGTTTTTTTCTACAGTTTAAATTTTTTTTAATTTATATCGTTCTAATACTTCAATTATTTTCCCAGTTCTCTTTTGTAATCTGTGAACTGCCCAGAGTTGCTCTATAGGAGAAATGGGTGGCATACACATTTAATAAATAAATAAAATTCCAGGTGAATTTTGCAGGCTTGAAAGGGAAGGATAACAGCTCTGAGCAAAAAACAAGCAGTTTTTTTTTAAAAAAAGGGCAAGTATCAGCTGGGCTGTGTGGGAGATGAACTGCCTGCTTGAAGGAGAATGACTAGCCTGCAATTGTCACATACCAAGGAGCTCATTAAGGAAGGTCACATGATGGTTTATTGTCTGCAGACAACAATCAAGCCAGACAGTTACACAGTGGTGTTTGCAACCAGAGCAACACTTAATGCTTTTCTCCGGTCTGAAGTGCCCAAGAAGGGAGCCACTTATTACACCGTTGTCTTCTTCTCCCATGGCAGCGTCAAATGTTCATTATCCCTCATTGCATTCATCAAGAAGGCATCTTGGATCAGGATAGGGGGTTGATTTAGCACGCCATCCCACCGTGCTGTGGACCAGATTCACGTCTTTATTTTCCGGGCTTCCACATCTGAGATCCTTAGGTGTCTTCATCCTTCTGGAAAAACAGCAGCTCCTTCAGATTTGGAGAAGATGACAGAGGGAGCAAACACAAACAATGATTTTGAAGTAATAGAAAATACTTGCAGCTTGGGTTTTATATTTTGGCAAAGGCTTGTTCTCCGAGCTTGTTTCAATCTTAGTTTCTGAATGTTTTGTTACCAGACTAGGTGACATCAGCAGCAGGATTTTCTTGTCCTATTCCTCTTCAGCTTATATATGTCTTGTGTGCTAGAATGGTCATTTGGAAGAAGGAAGACAACAGCAACATAGTATACAGAATCAATTGAAATAATTGTAATCAGTTCCAGGGGGGACAACAAGAAGGCAATTGAAAACAAGAGTTCATGAACATCAACTAGCAGTTAAACGGCACCACCAAAAACCCCTGATAGCAAGCCACATTGACAGTGAACTACATCAGTTCCATTCGGAAGGAACAAAAATCATTGGACATGCCAACACCTGCCACATACGTGAATTTATTGAAGCCTGGTATATTCTACCAAAGGAGCAATTAACAAGCATATTGATTTAGATCCAGCATATGAATATGTAAGAAACTAGACTAGGGGTAGGCAACCTTGGCTCTTTTATGACTCGTGGACTTCAACTCCCAGAATTCCTGAGTCAGCCATGCTGAGGGGAAAGGGAGAGGTTTCCAAGCTGAGCCATGCTGACTCAGGAATTCTGGGAGTTGAAGTCCACGAGTCATGAAGGGGCCAAAGTTTCCCTCATGCTGGCTGAGGAATTCTGGGAGTTGAAGTCCACGAATCATAAAAGAGCCAAGGTTGCCTACCCCTGAACTAGACCATTTGAATGACCAATCAACAAGAAAGCTTCTCAGAATTTAAATATAGCTCCAAACAAACAACCGATCACACAACCAACTGACCACAATGGCACGCAAGGCATATATAAGCTAAAGAGGAATAGGACAAAAAAATCCTGCTGATGATGTTACCTAGTGTGGTAATGAAATTGACACAAGCTTGGAGAGCAAATCACTGCCAAAAAATGAACAATGATTCTTAAATAGCGATCTGGGCGTGTATTCCTCCAGTCTGGGAATTCACTATACATTATTTTTCCTTGCTGGTCAATACAATTGATCTTTTCTATTAAAAGATTTCCAGCAATGACGTTATTCACATTTTGGCAGCGTTTTAAGATCCAGACTAAGAAAAGGAGAAAGGAGAGAAAAAGCAAGCAAGAGATGATCAGTACAAGTGGTTATTCTTGGCTCTTATTAAATACATTTTGCAGGCTTGAACTGCTCCTTAAAGAATAAGCATTTGTTGGGCGTTCCTAGGCATCCATTGTCCCAAATCACTGGAAGGAGAAAAAACATACAGGTAGCCTTGACTTATGACCACAACTGAGCCCAAAATTTCTGTTGCTAAGCAAGACACTTCTTAAGTGACTTTTGCCCCAGTTTATGATCTTTCTTGCCCCAGTCATTAAAGTGAATCACTGCAGTTGTTAAGTTAGTAACATCGTTGTTAAGTGAATCTGGCTTCCCTATCAATTTTGCTTCTCAGAAGTTTACAAAATAGGATCATATGACTTCAAGACACTGCAACCGTCATAAATAGGAACCAGTGGCCAAGTGTCCGAGTTTTGACCACATGACCACAGGGGCGCTGCAACAGTCGTTCAGTGCAATAAACGGTCATAGGTCCATGGTAACTTTGACCAGTCACCAAATGAATGGTTGTAAAATAAGGACTACTGTATAATGACCGTAGGTCAGCAGGTCCAGTTGAACTGTGCGCCCGTTTTAACATCACCCGGTTAAAGTACTAGCAGTTTTCAGAATGTGAAGGACTGAAGTCCAAAGGGAAAAACTGAATAGTGTTCCCAGCCTCCTCCTGGCCCTTTTGGAGTAACTGTGTCTCTCCTTTATTATTTAATATTACTGTTGTTATTTATTTATTTATTATTGTAAGCAAGAATTCAGGGGCTGACTCCATCTTTCTCCAGTCCATAGCTGTGCTGAGCACCCTAGGAATCCATTTAATTTGCTCTGAGGTTAGCAGTGATCACTTAGATACATGCTCTGTGACATCCTTGGGGATAATTATTCACTGCAATGTACTTTCTGCTTGAGATGAATCTGACTTCTGGCCTCCCGTTGATTCACTGAGGTAATTAATTGTGGCAAGAACCAGCTCTGGTGCAGCAATGTTGTTAAGCTCTCTTAACTTCTTTATGCGTCGTTCCACCTTATTATTATTCTTTAAGTTTTGCTGAAGGAGCAGCTCACGAAATCCTCCTTTCTTTATCTGAAAATGTACAGGCAGCGGAAATTAAGAAGGATTGAAAAGGGAGAGGAAAGAATAAAATGACAATAATTATGTCCAACCAAAAGACCCATTTAGAGTTTTGTCTGTTTTAGCTTTCCTATCTTAAATAGTTTACCCAGCATTAAATAGCACTTACACTTGGAGTAAATATATTCTAAAACACTTTTGGGTTTAGTCCTGTGCTTGGTGATCCAATAAACCCATTTTCTAATTTCACACAGCGTACTCTGATAAAGTAGCCAACAAGCTAACCAAGGCTAACCTGCTATGCAAATACCAGGTGCAAGGTTTCAAAGTGACCCTGTTATGCATATTGTTTAAAATATTTGATTTTTAACCTGCATTGGGAGCTGCAGCCTGCCAAGGAAAATTCTTTGTAACCTCATCTGTGCTCGACAGAAGCCAAAGTGCCTTGACTGAACTCCGTTTAGCTCTGTTGAAATCAATGAACTCAGAAATGATTTGGCTGGTATAGCTCATTCCTTCTTCCAGGCATGTTGCCAGGAACATTAATGGAAAAGGGATACAAATAATAAATATCACTACATATATATGTAGCTTGACATGAAATCTTTGTCTGCCTTAAACCAAAGAGATGGAGATATGTTTTTTTTCAAACATATATCCATTTTTAAAACATATATCCATCCATTTCCCATTTCTGCACTGCTCTACAGTTTTGGGGACCGTTCCCCCCACCGAAAGCCCACCTGTACTATTGCAATCTTTTCTGGATACAATATCCTTGGATACTTTTTTTTTCTTTTTTTGCAAACAGCTTTCCCTACCTTCTCAAAGTCATTGTGCCACTGAATCTCAATTAACAGGAGGAAAAGCTTACTGGAACACTTGCAAACCGACAGAGAGGACAGAACTTGTGGGATTGGCAAGGTCAAAGTCATAATAGCCCTGAGCAAATAACAACAGCAACTCTGGGAAGCTCGCAACAATCTAAGAAATTACAATAAAACCAATAAAAGGTAAAAGCTGGCAAGTGCAATGAAGTGTGTGTGGGGGTCTCACTCCCCCTCCTGGCAAACAGCCAGGTCTTCAAGGCTCTTCTAAAAATCAGCAGGGGAGGAGGTCATCCAGATCTCTGGGGGGACCCCATTCCAGAGGGCAGGAAGAGCTTCAGAGAAGGCAGACTTCCAGCTCTCTGAGAGACGACAGCCTTTAATCAAAGGAATTCAGAGCACATCAACAGTGCAGGATCAAAACAGCTGGGCAGATGCTAGGGGAGGCTGGTGGTCCCTCAGGCAACCAGGCCCCTAGGCCTTGAACGAGTAGTCCTCAATTTATCGAGCCCATAATTTCTGCTGTTAAGCAAGACAGTTATTAAATGAATTTTACCCCATTTTACCAACTTTCTTGCCACAGTTGTTAAGCGAATCACTGCAGTTATTAAGTTAGTAACACAGTTGTTAAGTGAATCTGGCTTCTCCATTGACTTTGCTTGTCAGAAGATCACAAAAGAGGATCATGTGACACTCCCCCGGGACACCACGACCATCATCAATATGAACCAATTGCCAAGCATCCAAATTCTGATCACATGACCACGGGCATGCTGCAACGGTCGTGTGAAAAACGGTCGTAAGTCACTTTTTTCAGTGCCGTTGTGACTTTGAACGGGCACTCAACAAGTGGTTATAAGTTAAGGCCTATCTTTAGCGCTTTATAAGCTAACAACCAGTACCTTGAATCAGACTCAGAAGGTGATGGAGCAGCAGCCAAGGAACAAATTGATGCCTCCATTCCCTTTGTCTGGATTTCTGATATCGATAAGTTGCTGTTGAAGGAATTGGGATGTTCAGTCAGATAAGCTATTGACCCAATCTACTTGGGTCAGTGTTAGGTTTAGGATTAGAGACCCAGATGCTGGAAATGGACCAGATGTTTAAAGACGAGAACTAGAAATGTTGAATCTGGATATAGGTCTTGCCTAAGAACACTTTAAAAGGCTGCCAAGGCAATGTAATCCTGACGGAGGAAAAGTCCCATTCTCTAGAATTCAGGTAATTTGAAGCATTTCTTCTTCCCTGTTGCTGCAAAAATTCCATTACGTGAGAAGCTGATAATAGCCTTTTCGGTATGCTGTCATTTGGAAGTTCAACTGGTTATTCCTTTCATAGGAGAAAGACTTTAATTACAGGTCTTGTCCCTGGGCTATGATTTCTCTCCCACTGGTAGGAGAGTGAGCTGTTTTTGTTTGTTTGTTTTTTAATTCTTTTTTTTTCTCTTTCTAACCACACATGGGTATTTATAGTGGAAAAACCACAGCTCAACAATGCAAACAACTGGAGGGTGGCCTTTTCCTCTGGAGAGTTAAGACAATAAGATGGAGTTCTATGGAATTTCAGGAGCTTTTCCAGTTGGACCGGCTGAAAGCCAACTAATTTCACTGCTGGAGGTGGTGCAACACATGACATACCTATTTCTTTCCTACCCAAAATGAATCACACCTCTGCATTTGTACGGAACTATCAACACCCTATTTTAGTTCATCAGTAGAACATATGCAGTCCTCAACTTACAACCATTTGTTTAGTGAGCATTTGAAATTACAACAGTACTTCAAAAAAAATGTTTTAAGACTGTTCCTCACATTTATGACTGTCCCAAGTCAAAGTTGGTCAAAGTTCAGGCACTTGGTAACTGTCATGTGTGGGAAGAATCCAGAGAAAGAAATATTTTGGGAAATATTAAAAAGGCAGAATAGATTTCCCCAAAGGAATAATGGAGAAGATCTTAAAACAAGACAGAAACCAGCCCCCAGAAACCAGCCTAGCCCGTAGGCAGAGGCCAACTTTTAGAAATGCAAATTCAATAATCCTTTCAGAAAAATTGGAGCCTTCCAGCTAGAAACTGAAGAAATTAGGAAGACAAAGACCCTTAAAATCTACATACCCCACCCAAACTCTAAGAGGACATAATGGGATTAACCCACCAATACCAAAAGGGCACACTCAAACTCAGGTCAAAGTACATGACACAGGAAATACAAAGCCTCAAACAGGAACAGGAAACAACTTCTAGAGCCCCAGAAGGTATAAAAGCCCACCACTCTGCTCCATGTGGTCAGTTTTTTCCAGAGCCATCTTTCTGTCTGGCTCTCCTCTTCAATAAACTCCAGCCTTTCTAAAGCAGTCTCCGTATTGTTTATTCCCAGCTTGGACTGGACCCTGATGAAGATTTTTCTTTCATGTATTTATGACAGTTGCCATGTCCTGGGGTCATGCGGTTGCCTTTTGTGACCGTCGGACAAGCAAAATCATCGGGGGAAGCCAGATTCACTTAACAACTGTGTTACTAACTTAACCACTGCAGTGATTCACTTGACAACTGTGGAAAGAAAGATCGTTAAGTGTCCCGGTTGCAGCAACTTGGGACATGTGATCATCATTTGCGATCTTTCCAGCCGACCTCTGATGAGCAGTCCATGGGGAAAGCCAGATTTGTTGGACTCCCTGATCTATCATATCATCTCCTTACATTTCAGAGTGTCACAGTCAGGATTCTTTTTTTCCAAGCAGAATTGCTCTTTAATTAACACACTTGTATAAATACCGTGGAAAGCCAGTTTGGTGAAGAGCTAAAAGTGCTGAATGAGAAACTAGGAGAGGTTCTAGTCTTCCCTTAGGCCTGAAAGCAGGCTGGGTGACTTTCAACCGCTGCTCATTCTCTGTCAGCCCAACCCACTTCACAAAGTTGCTGTTGTTGTAGGGAAACAAGAAAAAAGGGATAATTATGCCTACTGCGTAGCACTGCCTTGAGTTGCACCAAATAAAGGCAAGGATATAAATCTTGTAAATAAAATTAGATTGCAGGACAAAATAGCTCAGGTAGTCCCTGACTTACAACAATTTATTTTGTCATTGTTCAGAATTACAACAGCACTGAAAAAAGGGACCTATGACTGCTTTTTACACTTACCACCGTTACAACATCCCCATGGTCATGTGATCAAAATTTAATACTTGGCAACTGACTCGTATTTATGACGGTTGCAGTGTCCCGGGCTCCTGTGATCCTCTTTTGCGACTTTCTGACAAGTTAATAGGGAAACCAGATTCACTTAACAACTGTGTTGTTAATTTAACAA
The DNA here is from genome assembly GCF_016545835.1 of Crotalus tigris. NCBI lineage: Eukaryota > Metazoa > Chordata > Lepidosauria > Squamata > Viperidae > Crotalus > Crotalus tigris. The sequence goes on along the minus strand of NW_024097072.1, from coordinate 1,702,059 downwards.
GGGCAGTGATTCTTAACAACTGTGGCAAGAAAGTCATAAAATGGCACCAAATCCACTCTCATTTAGCAACAGAAATTTTGGGCTCAATTGCGATCCTAAGTCAAGGACTACCTATACTGGGCACTTAAAAGGGCCTTTTTGCAGAGGAAAGGATATGAACAAAAGAGTTGTGATCCTTGGAATACAGCTGTGTCCTCTGGAAGGCATTTTCCTTGAGTGACTCTGTGTGTCCCTGCACAGATCACACTTTTGCTGGGACTGCTGGCAAAACGAAGCAGATGTGTGCAAGTCAGACTGCTTGCAAAGACACAGCCAGCCACTTGAGGAAGATTATTTATTTTTTACTTACCCCACTATGGTTTACTAAACACCTTTTTTTGAAACGTTGGACCAAGCACTTCAGTGTCACACTGTGGTTGTGAAAAAAGCTTATGCAGGGAGTGCAGCAAGTCATAGAGTCATCAATTAATGCAGAAATTAGCAAGGCGCTACTGTTTCCATTTATCCTTAAAAAAAAAAAAAAACTAGAAACTAAATGCATACTTACCTGTATGAAAGTGTGTGATTATTCACAGTTGTTTAAATACATGTTAAAAAGAGCCTGGGGGGGGGGGAACTATGGTGGATTTCTTGCTGTCACCAATCCCTCTTCCAGCTCACCTGGCCCCCAGCTCTGATGTCAACGGAGAGATTTTGCAAAGGAGAAGCTGCTCAACAGGTTCTCCAACATTAAACCACTTCCACGAATAAGAGTTTGGAGGAGACGTATGTTAAACTGGGATAGCAAAAATGGGAAGGAATCTGGTAATGCAGATTGTTTCAAAGGGCAGGAGCTGTTGTCAGCCATAGCCGCTTCAGGCACCCAAAGAAGTGAACTCCTGCAGCACTCAACAGCTTCTGCCTTTTAATAAAATGTGCTAGTCAAACCAAATGCTACCAGATGCCTGGCTTTCAACTACCAAGAGTTATAACTCTGCCCAATCAGCATATATTTAAATCAGGATTGCCTGGGAATTTTCCCTGAAGAAAATGTGAGAAAGTTGGATTATATCAGAGAAGAGACTCAAAGGTGCAGCAAATCCTACACCATCGGGAAGGATAATGCAGGGGCTAAATAAAATGCATTTGATACCTCAAGCATTACAGGTAGAAACATGGGTTTACTCATCTCATAAGTGCTTCTTGGCATAAACAAAGGAGAACGTAGATTGCTTTAAGAAGCATCAGCTAGACTTTCTCTTCGGAGTTGGCCAACTGCCTTCAGGTTCCATTTTATAACTTCCAAAGGTACTAAATGGCCATTGTGCAAGCAGAACATTGGACTAATCCAGACCTTCCCCTTAAGTTATACCCAGTGAATATTAGGTTCCAAGAAGACAATACTATAGTAAAAAAAAAAAATCTGACTTTCTTTGGATGACCCTGTGTGTCCCTGCCCAGATCACACTTTTGCTGGGGCTGCTGGCAAAACGAAGCAGACGTGTGCAAACAGACACACGACAGTCAGACTGCTTGCAAAGACACAGCCAGCCACTTGAGGAAGGGGTCTTTTGCTTATGTCAGTATGATTTATCAAGCACCTCTTTGAAAGCTTGGACCAACTTTTCAAAAGTCAACATGGTGGCCAGAATGGTGCATTATTATTTTTTTATTAGATTTTTGTGCAGACATTCCTGCAAGGAGGGATAGGGGTGCTTTGAACCAATAATGAAGAAATGGCCTACATTTTAAAAATTCCTTTGTAACTGCTCTACAACAGCTCCTTACAGTACTCGTACTTAATCAAACAAGAACCTACTAAGGATTGTCCAGAAATCTACTTCTTCTGGTTTTGTTCTTGTTACTATGATTATGTTTTATTATTAAGGATCTGTAAGAGAATCTGCTTCTGTTTCGTTTTTTTCTGAGTAAGTGGAATGTTATAAGTTCTAAAAATAAGTCAATTTAAAGTTTCATTTAACTGAAACCTTTACCCACATCATATCAAATATCACTTTCCACTCAACTTAAGAAACATGTTTGAAATATATGTACTGTATATATGTCAGTTATTATACTGGTCTTATTCTAGGACATAATTGCTTATATACCAACTAAAAAGCAAGGACTACTCTGTCTAAAAACTGGAAAGTAAAGAGTTGAATATGAACCAATGCATAAACTTGTGATCAACAATTCATATGGATCCAATCAGGCAATTCCAAGGTCTTTTTTTATTATTAAAAGTTTTACAAATTTAATACAATATAACCCAAACCCCTCCCCCCTCCCCCTTCCCCCACTTCCCAGAGCTGATTACAGGGTAACAAATAAACAATCATAATCTAACAAACATTACCCGACTATACTATCAATCAATCTATAACTTACTTTAACTCCTTTTCAAAACAAATGTTAACTAATTAAAAACAAAAATAATAGTATAATTAAACCATAACACTAAAAATAATATAAATTCAACCATATTAAACTATTAATAATAATCTAAAATCTACTCATAAGCAAGATAATACTTTTCAGTCTCATATTTCTTTTGAATATAATCAATCCATCTTCTCCAGACCAAAATATATTTTTCTTGTGAATGGTCCTTCAATTCTAAGGTCTTTTATGGACACATTTTCATACTGCAGGAAGGTGAAGGAAAAGAAAAAGAAGGAAAACAGGGAGAAGGAGAAGGAGAAGGAGAAGAAGATTGCAAAAGGCAGTTTTTCTTGTTGGAACAGCTTACATCCAGAAATAATACCTTTAATACCATCAAACAACAATATCTGTCTATGCCAATTCTTGGAAAGGACTCGATAGATGGATAAAAATGCCAAATCCAGTCTGAGCATCTGGCTGACTGTGACCAACCACCATCACCACCACCATCACCACCACCATCATCACCACCACCACCACCACCACCACCACCATCATCATTTCAAAACACCTGGAGCACCATTTGAACTCTATTGGCATTGACCAAATCACCATCCATCATTTACTGGGAACTGCTTACATCCTGTGATGATATCTCTTACACCATATCTGCTTGTCCCAATTCCTTGGGAAGCCTCGATAGGTGGATAAAATGCCAAATCCAGTCTGAACATCTGGCTGACTATGCAACAAACCATGATAATACCAATATAGTAACAGGCACCCTGGGTGCAATCCTAAAACATCTGGAGCACCACTTGAACTCCATCAGCATTGACAAAACCACCACCGGACAATTGCAAAAGGTAGTTTTGCTTGGAACTACTTATGTTCTGCAACCATACCTTTAATATTATTAAGCCACTTAATTGTTGTCAATTGAAAGTTAATTTATGTGTTACCTTAGCTATTATTTGCAGCCGGGGTATGCCTGTTGCAGCTGTGAGTGATTAATTTCACTTTTCCAGTTGACCTGGTTCCAGATAACTACCAAATTACTCCTCCTTTTCAACACAAAGAAGCAACAGAGTACCCGTCACCCCATTGCTGCAATTTCTTCTCTTTTCTGAGGAAAAGTGACTCATGCATAGACAGGGTATTGCCTCCGAAGAGGATGTAGTTTTACTAATTTGTGCTGATAAAACCAATCCCTTTTCAAACATCTCAGCTGGAGCAGTCCTCTAATTTAAACTGGGAGGGGACTGGGAGAAATCAAATGCTTGCCAATCATGCTAGAACACAGGTGTCAAACTTGCCGCGTCACGCGATATGTCACAACGTATCACGACTTTTTTCACATTGCAGGAGCTGGGGTGGGTGTGGGCTCCGTGTGATACAAGCAGCCCACGGGCCGGCAGTTTTGACACCCCTGTACAAGAACGAAAGGTGCATCGGTTTCATTTCAAACACCACTCCCTTTGCTGAGATTTCAGGAGAAAACCTATTTTTTCCCCCTCCATCTTGTAGTTCAACTGTGTTGAGCAAGAGTTGAGGAACATGGGCTGGACGATTTCTCAAGCTTGGATTAAAGATTGCCGTTGCTGCTGTTGTGGCAGTAGCTGGAGTCTCTGCAAAGAACAGAGAGAAAGGGAAGGCTATGCAGGATTTTCAGGAAGCTTTCGCTGACAGATTTATAGGGCGGGTGCCCTTTTTACTGGAGTTCACTTTGAAAACGATCTTCAGATGTACTCGGCAATGCCTCTTAGGAAGACTCCCAGATTTACTGGGTCCATCCCTTGGGAAGGGAATGAAAAAACTGGAATGCCAGTTGCAGATGGGGATGGGAAGGGACAAATTTGCCTGCTTACATTAGAACTGGATGCTTGGAATTGGGTGGCATTGGAACCTACCTTTGTTTTTGTGCTTTCGCTGCTCACTCGGGAGAGACGGATGTATTTCCTTTGCCAGGGAGTTTCCTGCCCTTATTTGAAGTTTATTGCTTCTACTGGTCTGCCCATGGAATGGGACAAGTCGCCGCAGCCAACTTGCCATGGTCAACTTGCTGTGGGACAACTCATCGTGGGACAATTTAACAATTCAATTTAGTTATTTAAAATAAATGAAAATTATTTTAATTTTTGTCGTTCATGTTTCATTTTGTCCCTCCCTTTGCACCCTTTCTTTGATATTAGTCCCATGGCGAGTTGGCCATGGTGAGTTGGCTGCAGCGAAATGTCACAGATCTGCCTGCCCACCAGGAGGATATCCATGGTTCTCCAGTCTGGAGGGACTAGAAATTGAACCCCATACTTGACAATAAAAAATCCAGACAAATTCCAGTGCTTTGAAAAGGGAGGAGAATATTGTAATGGATAAAGGCTATAGGAAAGGAGGAAGAGGAGAAATGTTCAGGGAAGAAACAAAAGCAAAGAAATGAAGAGTGGTGTCTTCCACAATGGGGATAGAATGTCCCAATCTGAAGAAGACCAAGAGCCCTCTCAATTTCAAGCACACCATTCACCAGGGCTGTTTTCCATCAGCCCCACCACATTTTAGCCTCACATGTTCTGCAAACAGAACCAGTGAGGTTAGTCGATGGGTCAGCATGCTCTAGGCACCAGAACGCTGAGTTCATTTCATGCGAAATGAATCAAGCCATACAAACATAGGCTAAGCTATAAACTGACCACTAGCATTGCTCCATCTCTCTGTGGTTTGTTGTCAGTGTGATGTCCAGTGCCCTGAAGACTGCCAAGAGCCAACTCAAGTATCTATCAAAGCTTGCCTTAGCTTTGTTTATGATTACATTCCCTGGCCTCTTCTAGTTATAAAGCATTTCCATCTTGCAGAAGCATGGTGCACTCGTCTGAAACTTTGGATGAAGAACCCAGAGGATGTGAGGGGGCACATTGTTGACCCAACCGCTAAGGTTTAGCAGGACACCCAAAGCTGAGCTATGGTTTTTATCCATCAGGATCTCTGTTGTTATTTTCCATCTCTTTATCCTATTTTCTTAACTTTTTATTCAGGCTCTTGTTTTGCTAAATCTTTAAAAAAAAAACCACAAATCATTCAGGTTGAGAAAATAAGACTTTTTTCAGTAATTTTGACACTGCAGGATTTTTGGAGGAAAAACTAAAATACAGGTAGTTCTAAATTTCCATTGCTAAGCAAGGCAGTGATTAGGTGAGTTTTATCTTTTTTTAGGACCTTTCTTCCCACAGTTTGTTGAGTGAATCGCTGCAGTTATTAAATTAGTAACACAGTTGTTAAAATGACTCTGGCTTCCTCATTGATTTGTTGGTGAGGTCACAAAAAATGATCACAGGGCCTTGGGACACTGCAACCATCACAGATCACCAATTGACAAGCATTCAAATGTTGACCACATGACCACAGGGATGCTGCAATAGTCACAAGTGTGAAAAATGGTCATAAGTCACTTTTTTCAGTGCCACTGTAACTTTGAACAGTCATTAAACAAATGGTTGTAAGTCAAGGACTACCTTTTACTGCGTTCAAGAATTCACCATCGCTCTTCTGAGTTCCCCGTCTTTTAGAAATTCTGCCTTGGACAGTGTCCCTGATTCCTATAAAACAATAAATTGTACTGTGGTTAGTTTCTGGAATAGATTGATGTGTGACGCAAGCTAAGGCTGCTAAGATGTCAGTCTTTCCTAGCTCTCAGCTTCTCTTTGGCACTACCTTTCATGCTGTATTTACATTTATTATTAACGCCGGTAATCTTCTTTTGAAGTAAAGTAAACTTCTAATTTATTACCGGGGACGCGGCCCAAACTTTTTAGCAGTTGCAGTTGACTTTGCATTTCAGCTCCAAAATGAATTTTGTGCCTGTTCAAATGTAAAATGCACCTTGGCTCAACAAACAGGCATCTGGTGCTCAGCCTCTGTCCTGACTCGGCCTCAGAGAATTAAGATGCTGGCAGAGAGGGAGAGTTTGCTGTTTTTCATTTCCTTGTCCCTTTGAGGCACTTGATACATTCTCCAGAATTCAGGGGTTAAAACATTTCATGGAGTTATGTTTTTCTCTTTTTTTCTGGGAGGAAAATAAACAGGTAGAAAGTGAGCATTCTTTCTCCTTCGCCAGCTATATACAGGTAGTCCTCGACTTACAACAGTTCATTTAGTGACCGTTTAAAGTTACCGTGGCACTGAAAGAAGTGACTTATGACCATTTTATGACCACCCACAACTTCCGAAGGCAAGCCATTCCACGGATTAATTGTTCTCACCCTCAGGAAATTTCTCCTTAGTTCTAGGTTGGATCGCTCTTTAACGATCTTCCACCCTCTTAATTTAAAGCAGTTAATGATGAAATAAGGAACAAACAATGTAGATTGTAGTACAATAAAATCCTCCCAATAATTAGAACTGTACAAAGCAGATCTAAATAGCAAGCTGTTTCAGTGATAGAAGCAGCTCAAGGACAGCCGTTTCTAAAAGCCTAAACAAATAGTTAAGTGATGCTAAGATATAGCAGGAAGATAAAGCTAATAAAATCTTTCAGTACTCAGGTAATTTTTCACCTGTGTCTCTAAATGGAAAGCCAGTTCCCTTTTCCTCAAATCCTTGGGTGAAATACTGCCTACTGCCACCATTTTAAAATTAGTTTTGCTAGTTTTATTCTGGTTTTCTACTGCTGGATCTGGGGTATCCACAGTAGGGTGGAACCAGTAAAATAAATCAAGGTGGCAGCTACAACCGTGTGATTGAAGCTCCTTTCTTTTTTAAGCATGCATTGTGATTCCTTAATCCCATTGTGGCCCCCATTTTGCCTTTTTGGACCCCCAGATGCTTCTTCCATATTGCATTCTTGGATTACTTCTCAGGGTTCACAGACTCCATGAAAGCTATCAGTATGCTATGCAAGTTGTGCCATTGTACTTTAGAAACCATAGTATGTTGTATGTTGTGGGAACCCAATCAACTGCACTTCAGTCAATAAAAAAGTACATATAGTCAAGGCCATGGTTTTCCCAGTTGCAATGTATGGCTGTGAAAGTTGAATCATAAGAAAGGCTGAGCACAAAAGAATTGAGGTCTTTGAATTATGGTGCTGGAGAAGACTCCTGCGAGTCCCTTGGACTGCAAGGTGTTCAAACCGGTTAGTCTTAGAAGAGATCAATCCTGACTGCTCTTTGGAAGGCCAGATCCTGAAGTTGAAACTCAAATACTTTGGCCACCTAATGAGAAGGAAGGACTCACTGGAGAAGAGGCTAATGCTGGGAAAGATTGAGGGCAAGAGAAGAAGGGGACGACAGAGAATGAGGTGGCTGGATGGAGTCACTGAAGCAGTAGGTGTGAATTTAAATGGACTCCAGAAGATGGTAGAGGACAGGAAGACCTGAACATTGTCCATGGGGTCGCGATGGGTCAGACATGACTTCGCAACTAACAACAACAATAAATCAATCTACCCAATCTGGTACTTTCTCAATGGTTTGAGATCACAAGTCCCAGAATCCCCCTGTTGGTTGGTTGGGCAGTTCTGGGAGCTTCAGTCCCATCCCGTCTGGAGTGGCCAGGTAGGAATAGGCTACAATAAACCATAGTTAAACCAACTTTGCTCAACACAATATGAGAACCTAGCCTATCGTAAGTTTTTATTCTCAGCTTCACCTAAAGGCAGCCACCTAGGTCTGGCTTCCTTTGTTTCCAATAGCTACTTTGGAGAGTGTGAAGCAAAATATCTTCCTTCTGAACATGCATAAAGTGCCATTGCTCTGAAAGCAGAAGGATTCTTAAAACAAAAGGAACCCTCCCCCAACCCTACCCATCTCTTTTTTTCTCCTGCAAAGTCCTTAAAACCATTGCACACAGCTGAGCTTTGCATTCTTATTACAATTGGTTTAGAATTTTAAATTCACCCCAACCCAGTGAAATTTTAGCTTCTTGGCAACTCAAACAACTTTTTCCTCCCACCTCAGGCAGGGCTCCAATGGTTTTAAGGGCAACATGTTGACAGAAAGGTAATTTCAAGACTGCCGGAAAACCGTATTTGCATTTGCTTGCTTGGCAGAGAAGAGGCATCGAGGCCCTTCAGTTGTCTGAAACTAGCATTCCAGAAAGTCACTTGCTGTCATCCAGAAGAATCAAGAAATCTAGGATTCAGCAGTGAGTTCATTCCAATGCTAGTGCCAGTGTGTCATTTCCCCAGGCTGCATGCAGTTGACGTTTATTGGTCTCATTATTCTGAAAAATCTGGAACTTGCAACCACAACTTATTTACAACTCATGGAAGGCAATCTTGAGTCTGCTTCTGGCGTTAAGCATATTACAGGACCATTTGGGGAGGTCTTTGGTTCTAGAGAGAGAATTTATACTACTCCTTAATTCACATTTGATGAGCACCCTTGGAGAAGATCCTCAGTTCCACAACTGTACTTTGCTTTTCTTTTTTTTAAAGGCCCTTCTATGGGTTTCTTGGCTATCTAGTTTTTTCCTTGGCTGCCCAGCAGCTGAGGCAGAAATGAAGACGTGGAAAGGACCTGGAGAATCTGCAAACTGAATTCAAAGGAAGCAAAGAAAACATCCCAGAAAATGTTGATGCTACGATTCAGGATTACAAATGAGCAAAAAACAACCTTTCATAGATGACACAAGTTGTGGGTGGGAATTGGCTGGGTAGGGCCACATGAGGCTCTGGAAGTCACTGCCACTGTTGTTTGGAGAGGGGTTTGGAGAGCTTGACGTAAAGCCAGAAATTTATTCCCTTCTCCATCTGGACTCCTAGATGTCCTTTGAAGTCCTGGCCTGGAACCTTTGAGTGCAGATAGCCTCACAAGTTACTTATTAATCCCTTTCAGCAATGCTGTTCTGCTTGCCACATGCCCACATCAACAGGAAGTCTCGGAACGGGTGTGTGTCAATTCTACAATTACTGGAGGACTACTTAAACTTAACTTTTTGCTAGCATTAAACTGATTTATTCCCCTCCTTTCTCCTCTCTGCGTATGTGCTAAATAGGTTTGGGCTTTGGAGGACTCCTGTTTCCTGTCTGGCATTCAGAACTGGGCCCTCCTTCAAGTAAAATAATAGCCGCGCAGTAGCCTTAAACTAATTTCAGCATCCTCTGAGAAGGCTATGGAGGAATTAAGGTATTCAGTACGAGCCATGGCAGTAATGGAGTAATTTTGTTCTGCTTATATCCTTAGTGACTTCCTTTGCCATGCTCAATTAATTTTCCCTGAGTCGAGCTGCATATTGCAAGCTCCTTGGAAATGTTGTTTTTCTGCAATATTGGGATGTGCTACGTTTACATGGCCTTGATGCTGGCCTTGTCAGCTGGAAAGCCAGCAGGCCAGGTTCAAGACCCAAATGCCACGCAAAAGGGTGAGCTCCTGTCCTCACCCCATCTTCTGCCAACCTAGCAATTCGAAAGCGGGCAAATGCAAGTAGATAAATAGGCACCATTTATGTGGGAAGGTAACAGTGCTCTGTGATGTCATGCTGGACACATGACTGTGGAAATTTCTTTAGATAGCACTGGCTCAATGGCCTTGAGACAAAGATGAGTACTGGGACAGCTCCTATAGTCCTATATTTGCATGGCTGGGTCTCTCTTTAGCATCCTTTGGGAGAAGCACAACAAAACATTGCTGGGGTAGGTTAGTGGGATTGATTGGTCGAGGTGGCGCAGCAGTTAGAGTGCAGTACTGCAGGCCACTTTAGCTGACTGTGTTCAGCAGGTCCGCGGTTCAAATCTCACCGGAGTCAGCCTTCCATCCTTCCGAGGTAGGTAAAATGAGGACCCAGATTGTTGGGGGCAATGTAAATATATATATACATTGCTTACTGGTGTACACCGCTTAGAGAGCTTGCACTTAAAGCGGTATATAAATCTCATAAATAAATAAATGTAGGCTGGACCAGGAATTTTCACCACCGTCTTTTTAAATGAATCCAGGAAAAAGGCTAAAGTTGTCCCTTTTCATGGTTCATTGGTCGTTATTCCCTTGAGTTGACCTATATTTGATTAGACCATTGATGCGCAAATGCTCGATTGCTGACTTGAAACTTTTTGGGGTGTTCAAAAACGGGTAATCTGCTTTGTTTTTGTTTTTAAAAAAATTGTTTTAACTGTGTTGGATCCATAAGACCTCAGGACCAAGTGTTCATTTCTCCAGAGATTGTGGGAAAGAGACAGAAAAGCCCGCACAAATTAACACATATATCTTGTTTATCATCAGTCTCATAATTTATTTAATAGGTGCATAGGAGTTTCCAATGAAGCAACATCTTATCCGCAGGATTCCCATCCTGCTGAGCCCTTTCTTCTCTGCCAGTTGCCCTCTGAGCTCCCTTTTTCTGGTTGGCAAGGCTATGAAGGAGCATGCACGGCTCATTAAATTGGCCTTTAGACTAAATGTGGAGGCCAAAGGTGTGCCTTGATCTGATTTATATATACGTGTGTGCAATAAGGAGTAGCATATGTGACACAGACAGCATCATAATATATTACACACCTGCCATCTTTCTGGGCATGGCAAAATATTTCAAGACAGGATATTGTTTGTCACACAAGGACTTCTTTAGGTTTTAACCGGGGAAGGGCCTTTTCTGTGGTGGCTCTGACCTGGTGGAATCAACTTCCCCCCGAGGTTCGAACTAATCCCACCCTGCCGGCCTTTCAGAAAGCCGTTAAAACTCTCCTGTTCCGGCAGGCCTGGGGCTGATGTCCCCGGGGGGCCGGGATATGATCGGACTCGCGGTATGACTGTATTATTTTATTGTTTTATGACTGTTTTAACTTTGTACGCCGCCCTGAGTCCTTTGGGATTGGGCGGCATATAAATATTTGTAAATAAAAAATAAGAATAAATAAAATAACTATAATGCAGGGAAAAAATATTTTTTTTTTAAAAAAAGAATGTGAAACAACCCAAACTGGAAATGAAAAGGTATGAAGGAAGAATTTCTGGAATATTTCTGCACAGACACTCCTTAATTGTTCTTAAATGTTCCCAGGAGTGGAAAAGGTTTTACAGGAGTCACTCATCTGCTCTGCTTTTTAAAGCTGTATAATTAAGCAAGAATCCTTCCTTCCTTCCTTCCTTCCTTCCTTCCTTCCTTCCTTCCTTCCTTCCTTCCTTCCTTCCTTCCTTCCTTCCTTTTTCTTTTCTTTTCTTTTCTTTTCTTTTCTTTTCTTTTCTTTCTTCTATGTAGCTGTGGGCTATGCTTACTTATCTGACCATTCCCTACGCAATATCTCTTCACCTGGTCTCCCAAGGTTTTTCTCACAAACCATTATGTTAGGAGAGAGACTATTTGTCAGCCATTCATCATACAATTTAGCCTCCCCCCTTTATCTCCTTTGTTGCAACTGTCTAGGGCAGGGGTAGGCAACCTTGGCTCTTTTATGACTTGTGGACTTCAACTCCCAGAATTCCTCAACCAGCATGGCTCAGCTTGGAAACCTCTCCCTGTCCCCTCAGCGTGGCTGGCTCAGGAATTCTGGGAGTTGAAGTCACGAGTCATAAAAGAGCCAAGGTTGCCTACCCCTGGTCTAGGGCAAGGGTGTCAAACTGCTGGCCTATGGGCCGGTTGCATCATGTGGAGGCCGTGCCCACCCCAGCTCCGGCAATGCGAAAGAAGTCATGATATGTCACAACACACCATGTGTTGCGGCGAGTTTGACACCCATGGTCTAGGGTCTCAGCATCTTGTTTGTGTCATGGGACCAGAACAGTACATAGTTTTCCACGTGTGGCCTCACCAGTGCAATATGAAGTGGTATTATCACTTCTATGATAAATGGAATTAAATGGGTTCACACATGATGGCACAAATTAAAGCAATTCAATTTGGCAGAGTAATAGTTGAATCACACACCATTGCCAGCATGTGGATGAAGACAAGTTTTCATTAATCCACCCAGGCACATTGTGTACTGCTAGGACACTTACATTAATTTATTGACAAAGCCTACAATGTTTCCCATTTAGCAGAGCCAGCTTTTGAGTCATTCAGAAACTTTCTTTGTTAGCCCTGGATCTTCCGGAGAGATTTATTTACTCTCAGGGATTAAAATAACTCTCAGCTAATCTAGGTCAATTTTTCACAACCTGGCTACAGCATGACCAGTAATCCTGTAGGATGTGGACAATGGCATTTGCGTTCACCACCTTTACAAAATTGGAGATTTAAATGACTAAATTGGAGGGGGTTGATTTTTACAATGAACAAACACTAGAAGGCAAGAAACAATGTCCTCGTAACTGATAAAAGAGAGGAGTAAATCACCACCTTGTTTGTTTTATTGAACTGGATATCCCCATGTATCTCTCCTTGTCTGTTTGCTCTGCTCTGTGAAAGCAAATATTATATCTTTCTCACTGGGGTCTCATTTTTGGAGTCAGACTTCTTGATTAAATTCTCCTGTCTGCAACACAGCAGTATTTCAGTCAGCAGATTCTTTAAAAATATATGCAGGTATTTTATAGACTCCTGTAGATGTGAAAGAAAGCAATGACAAGGACTAGGGCTGAGAGCAGTCTTCTGGTTCTTGAGGGGCTGTCATAGAGAAGAGGGAAGTGAATCTATTCTCCAAAACACCGGAGGACAGGACAAGAAGTAATGGTTGGAAGATCATTAAAGAGAGATCTAACCTAGAACTAAGGAAAAATTTCCTGACAGCAAGAACAATTGATCAGTGGAACAGCTTGTCTCCTGAGGTTGTGGGTACTCCATCACTGGAGGTTCTCAAGAGATTGGACAGCCATTTGGCTGGAATAGTATAGGCGCACGGGTTCTCAACCTTGGCAACTTTAAGACTTGTGGACTTCAACTCCCAGAATTCCTCAGCCAGCAAAGCTTTCTTAAAGTTGCCAAGGTTGAGAACCTCTGGTACTATAGGGTCTCCTGCTTGAGCAGGGGTTTGGACTAGAAGACCTCCAAGATCCCTTCCAATAACATTATTATTCTATGTTCTACATGTTGGAGTTGAGAGCTGAGGTTAGGCAACAAAAGAGAAATATTAAAGGCTATTAAAATGCAGATTCCTCAGATTCCTTTCAGTGTGGGAATTGATCACATGAGAGAGGACAGATGTTGTCTCTATTAGTCTGAGTTCTAGGCAGGTTTCCTAATGGAAAGGTGATCTGATTGCATCAGTGACTCATACAAGGAAGCAGTAATTAGCCTCCAAATAGGTTTAATAAATTTATCATGGTTTTTTTTATCCCTGGACCATGCTCTGCCATAGGAGCCTTAGGTTTAATCACAAATGAGACAATGACGTAAGGAATGAGATCGGTTTCTGGCATGCCACGGCCCATGCCAGTCCACAGACCAGGGGTTGGGGACCCCTGACCCAGATCCTTTCTCAGGATCCTAACAGCGTGGATTAAGGAGAGATGAATAACTTTTTTAAAAAAGAAAAAAAATCTGGATTTCAGGGTTCAGACTCAAATCTTTTGAATAAAAGTTCATTCTCATTCATTAGCAAAGCAAGCGATAACTATGCCGGGTGTGTGCTTGCTATTCGGCCATCTATGGAAGCCCCCTTTGCTTCTTTCAATTAAAAGGGTTTTGTGGCTGCAGGTAAATTCCATCTGTGCCTGCAAAACACACATTCCCCATGACAGCAAGAATTATGTTTTGGCCTTTCTGACCCCCACAGAGCTTTGGGATAAGACAGTTCTTTCTCTCTCTCTACTTCCCTCTCCCTATTCCTTCCCTCCCACCCCCAGCTTTGGGATCCATCCAGACTGGGCTGTTCTTTATGATTGATTTTAATTTGGCCAGATGTTTCCTTGGCTTGAATCCAGAAGTTTGAGCTTAACCAAGCATCCTGTGTCTGCTGCTAGAGAAGGTTAGCATGTGTGCTTCAGTGCCAGCTGGAAGCTCTGGTGGCTGCCCCTGAGACCATAATCCTGAGCCCATTTTAGAGTGCCTAAGGAAGTCAGCCAAAAACTCAGGCATTTGATGGATTTGACCTATAAACTGGAGAGCTCCTTGATTTCTGAGGTTCCCCTGTGGTTGATCTGTTAGATTTCCGTTGTAACTTAGTAGTTTTCTACCTTGGAAGGTTTTATAAATCCTGGTTTAAGAGCCTCAGTGAGTTGGTTCTGTTTTTTCAATGGACTAGCATCCATAATTCCCCCTTGAACTGCTACTGGTTTTCCTTCTGATCTCCGTTACTTCTACTGTTTTCATCTTTGGCTTTGGCATGCTGGGTCCAACTTTGACTATGACAGTGAGGATCCAAAAACAATTCATTAGGATGTCCAGGATAATATGAAAGAGTGTGCTCAGATTAAGAAAGTGAAGTTCTAGCAAAACTTGCTCAAGGTAACTAAAATGCTGCATCTTGGTTGCTCGAGTGAAGGCTGAAGAGAATAGAAGAAAGATCCTTTAGTCAGATTCCTTGGTGCAACATCAATAACATGGAACATAACCAGTGGTGGGATTCAAATATGTGAACAACCGGTTCTCTATGTTGATGCCACTTCTAATTACACATGCTAACCCAACCTTCCCAACCTTCCCCAATCTCCTGCTCTCCAGATACGTTAGATATTATCTCCCATTATTTCTTGGCATCATGGTTAGACAAGGGAAGCTGACAACATACCACCTTGTCTTCCCAGACATCTCATTCAGCTCATCTTTTTCTTTTTGGGGGGGGGGTTCCCTCATACTCTTCCCTCATGACTGTTTCAGTCTTTATGGACCTTTCTCTTATTTTAAAGGTTTTCCCCCTTCTTACAAAGAGCTACAAAAGGATTTCAAGTAGTTGCCAAACTTCATCTACAAATGTGCGGTTTTCCAGTAGATACACCATTCATCTGATATGGAAGTTTTTTTCTGGGGATAGTGGCTATCAAAAGAACCTGTGAACTCTAAGGTCCCTAGCACATCTGCCCCTGGTATTCTTTCTGAAAGTGTGAAGCATATCATGACACAGTTTTCGGATCATAACTCATGGTCCATCAGAGTTCAGAAAGATGATATGGGTTAAGGGAGTCTTCCTTATCATCTCAAATCCATCCCTATCAATATAAATCTGTGGGGACCACTGGTGGTCTGTGAAGGTACTACAGGAGATGTTCCTCACTTGCCTTCATATTTATTATTGCATTTAATAAGAAATCATTTTCTAAAAACGGCCCAAGGTTCAGAAGGTCATGAAATCTTACAAGATGTTGGTTTTTCTCACCTACACCATTTCAAGCAGAATACTTTGTAAGATTTAACAATTAAACAAAATATCTTTAATGGGAGGGGGGGTCCATCACTGGAGAAGATATGTGTTAATGATGCATACAGATGTCAACTTTTGGCTCCTGAAATGGTCCACAAAAGCTTCCCATGAGAACACATAGAACACGCAGTCTGTGTAGAAAGCTGGAACTGAGAATCTAAATATCTCCAATCTCACGTTCTTTGCTTCCAATCAATAGCCCGCAATTATGTACAGAACTGGTGAATTAATTAACTAATTAATTTTAAAATTAAATGCCTCCTGATTCCCAAACAGGGACAGCACACAACTATCAAAACAAAACAAAAAAAGAGAATTAACTAATTAAAACGAAGGAAAACAAACATAAGAGGCAAAAAACAAGGACAAGAAACAACAGATGGAAACCTATCAAGGAGAGATGCAATCTAGAACTAAGGAGAAATTTCTTGATAGTGAGAACAATTAACCAGTGGAATTGAGCAGGAGACCCTGTACTATTTCTCCTTAATTCTGGTTGGATCTCCCCTTGATAAGTTTCCATCCGTTACTTCTTGTCCTGCCCTCAGGTGTTTTGGAAAATGGGTTGACCCCTCTTCTCTCTGACAGCCCCTCAAATATTGGAAGACGGCTGTGATGTCACTCCTACTCTTTGTTAGACTAGACATACCCAGTTCCTGCAACCGTTCCTCATATGTTTTAGCCTCCAGTCCCCTAATCATCTTTGTTGCTCTTCACTGCACTCTTTCTTTCAATGCATTGGATTTTAAAAACATATTTTTAAAAACATGCTTTGAAACAGCCTCACCTTTCTTAACAAACTTGCAGTGAATAGTCAGTCACCTGTTCTCCAACAGGTGAAAGCACCCTTCTAACTTGAAGTTCTCCTAGGGTGCTGAGATTACTGCTCCTCTACAAGACTGGAGGGCACTCATATGGAAAGCTTTGCTAATCAAGACTCTGACCGGTTGCTTTCTGGTTTTATTCTGTTTACTAGTAAAAGGCTGAACCGGGATTATGGATGCCTTGATGTAGAGGAAGAAAGCATCCTCTATTGATACTTCCTAATGAGACAGCAGCACTTTTGACCTCTGCCTGCTATTTAACTCTGCTTCTATTTTCACTCATCCTGGACCACCTTCATCCTCAAACACAGAGCAGAGGTGGAGAGCCATCCCAAAGGCTGTTGGCTGCACCTTTCCCGAGGCTATGTTTGTCTCTGCTAAAGAGCAGTTCATATTTGGCAGGGCTTTAAATAGCTTTGTTCATGGGCCATAAATACTAACACACCTAAATTACAACCTGCACCCAGGCCACAGGAAAATGCAGGAAGTATTTTTGTATGGCTAAAGATATATCCTTCGAACTTAAGAATTTCAAAACAGCCCAGGAGTTACAAACCTAGAATCCAGAATAAGTAGCCGTTAGTCGTGATGGATACAATTCTTTGGAAACTCATTTAGTTTATTAGAACCCCCATAAATGTTGGGTAATTAGTATTTCCTACATGGGGTTGTAGGAACAGTTTAGGAAACGTTTGAAGGAAGTGGTTGTAAGAAGTGGTTGTAAGAAGTGGTTATTGGGAACAGTTGAAGGAAGTGGCTATAGGAAGTGGTTATCACATGAGACCACGGCTAGGTATAACCAGAAACTGATCATTTGTTTGAGATTGAGAATTGCCCTCTGCCTTTGAGTTGCGTGCTACGAGAATGCAAAAAGTGGATGGGACCGGGAGAAAGAAAACAGCAGGACAATTTAATCAAATTTAGTTACCATTACATTGCATTACATCTCTAAAACCCAGTTAAGATTATGACACAAATTTTATCATTTCCTCCTTTCATCCCTCAAAAATTGTATTTTTAGAGGTATCTGGCCCATGATTGGGGATTTAAGGTGGCACATATATTTCTGGAGCATCTAGGTCGAGACATGTTCTTCAGCCTTCACCCCAGCCCACAATCATTCTTTTCTATGTATCTTAGTTATAGTTTCAAGAATTCTAGCAAGTGAACTGTTTCCCATCTAAAATTCAATTATTTCTCAAAGTTTGTTAGGGCATAGCTCCCCTCTGTTTTCCTACTGGCATTTCTGTGAAGTATTAGGACTCTTTTACACTGATAACACAAGAGCCTGCAGTTAGTGGTTTACAAAACTATCTCCTAAATTGTTTTGAACTGAGAACTAACCTTCCTAGGTTGTACACTCTAGTGTTTAGGATTGCTAGAAACCCCTCACCTGCTATCTTTTGAGTATAATGCATTTTAATCATGAATCGGGCTCACTGCTCACGCTGTTTAAGGTTACAAGAAGTAGCTTTTCTTAAAAGCATGGTCAACTTGGGCAACGTGTCAAAGATCCAGAAAGCTGGGATTAAAAACCTTTCTCTTTCCTGAATCTTAGCAGGCTGTGTCTGCATGATGTGCTTAATGGTCACCCAATCTCCCCCAGCCTTCTCTGTGGAAGATAGGAAGAGTAAAACCAAGGCTGCCAGCCAGACAACTTGGTCATCCTGAATCATGTGCTGCCAGCCCATGAAAGCCTCTGGATTGAGAAGGAGATGAATTCAGCTTCCAATTCAGTACTTATTCTCAGGATAAGGGGCAGATCTCTGCAGATCTCTTGAGCCTCTTGAGGGAAAAGATGGAGATGTAGGAGAGGAAGAGGCAGAGCCTAGAGGCAGAGTTAAGAGAATTATCAGTCTGGAATCATTAAGTTGCCACAAGCAATTCAAGTCCAGGTCCCCCCCCTTGAATTCCGTTGACTCTTACCTAGTGCCAAATTAGTGTTACCATCCGTTGGCTAGATTCTTGTGTATAGGATTGAGCAAGAAATCTTCTGAACTAGAATTTAATGTGTGATCATGATTATTTGTGCCTGGCGGTAGTGTCAGTATAGAAAGAAGTCCAATAAATAATATTTACTTATTTATTTATTTATTTATTTATTTATTTATTTATTCATTCATGTATATATTTATTTATTTGTTTGTTTATTTATTTATAATTTATTTATATGGGGTGAGCAGTTGTCCTATCTATCATGTCTTAATCACGACCTCTTCAATTGGATGCCCATTAGATGTTGGAGAGCTGGGAATCCCTCGGCTACAGTATCTGAAGGATTTCACTTGGCAAAAGCTCTTTAGTCTTTAGTCAACAGTCATCTCTCTGTGATATTGGAACCATTTTCCAGATGGTCCATAAAAGAGATTACGAACATCCATGCAGAAGAAACCAAGTCTCTAACTCTTTAACTTTGTGTTATTTTTGGCCTGGGTGATTTTTGAACATGCCGTTTCTGAACATAAAAAATGGTGGTGGCTAACCATGCTGGATTCTGAGGGATCCTGTCCTTGGTAAACATTTATTTCTGGGGCATGAAATGACCTTCACAGGCAGCTCATGCTGTTTCAAATAAATGTACCCTCTTCTCTGACAACTTGAGCTGCCCAGCAAGTGAAGTGGGTTTTGTGATTCATGAAAAGGAAATGGGCAAATTCCTATTCACCATGGCCAGGGAGTTAAAAAAAAAAAAAAAAAGGTTGTTGTTTTTTTCTGCTGAACTGAACCACAAAAAGTCAGAAGCTTAATAGGTCTGCTTTTTCTCCCCTTCCCCCCCCCTTCCCATCCAGAGGGCAAAGGAACTGCTATTTCTATGTCTCAGGGCAGAGAACTCTTTTCTTTAGCGTGTCATGGACAACAAAGTGTTTACTGACGTTCCTTTTGCTGCTTCAGGCCTCCGCTTTTCCTCTTTTGCCTCTGCAGGATTTCAAGCCCCAGTGGATTCCCCAGTGGGGGACGTTTGAGAAATGTCTGAGTATCTGCACAAATAGTTGTTTTCCATAAGACACTTGCTGTTCCATAGGCGCCCAGTAGTTGATACAAAGCAAGATCCACCCTTCTTGGACCAAGAACATAAGACATATGTTGCATAGTAGCAGCAGAAGAGGAACCACATATGGTTTTGACAACCCATCACCGTACAATTCCATATTTTCAATCTGGTTTTGTTATGCAGATATGCACCAGTCTGAATCTTCTGACAAAAAAAAAAATATAGGAAAAGGATCCTCTGAAAGAGAAGTCCTGTGGTCCATAAATGAAGCAATAACACCTATAGACTAAAATGCCCATGAAGACCTGTCCCAGGATGTTCAAGAGTTTTCAGCACCGGTCCCCCTGGTTCCCAGGATCCAGACAAGTAACCTTGACAAGACATATTGATATCCCAACTTCCATCCTTGCTATTTTCAGATGAGATTGGAAAAAGCTCGCTCTCTAAAATTCCAGGAAATCATGGCCAATCACCGCTAGATGATACTATTCCATACATGCCAACTTTCCTCAATTTCTGTTTAAATTATGAGCATTTATACAACTACAGATGTAACTGAATATTTTTGCTACAAACCTTCCCAACTTTACTTTCCAAAGACTGAATCTCAAAGCTTTTACATGGGAAATGTGCGTCCTGCTGCTGAGCCACTACCTGTTCCATCATGCTTTCTATCCTCCCGAAATAAATTATAGGATAGTCTTTCCCAATTTCATGCCCTCCAGATGAATTATAGTACACACACACACACACACACACACACACACACACACACACACACACCTTATCTTCAGCAGATACTAGGTGGTGCAAAGTATCTACTCAAGGGGAGAGAAGTCCTGACTAATGTGCTGCAGGAACCAATTTTTGACCCTGTATTTTTCTAGGTTGTTTTTGTTACACATTTTTATTAATGACTTAGATAAGGGGATGGAAAGGATGCTTATCAGATTTGGGTGAAATGGTGAAACAGCCAGATACTTTAAAAGAAAAAAAAATAAAATCCATTGCAATGGTTGGAAAGAAGGGCTGGCTAAAAGACATCTAACAGAAATCAAATGCTTAAGCCCAGGAAACAGGATATCTCCCTTGATAGCCACCTTGGCGAAGATGATCTTAAAATAGTAGTTGATTGCAAACTGAATACGAGACATCCAATGATGTGGCTGCGCATTATACCTGTCAAAACATGGTTTTCCAATCATGGGACGTCATGTTTCCACTTGATTCTGCTTTGTTCAGATCTGTCTTGGAATGTGTGTTTGGTTCTGGGCATCAAAAGAGTCCGCAAACAGAAACCGATTCATGGAAAGTTCACCAGGATGATTAGGGAATTAAAACCTAACTCCTATCAAAGGAAAATGAAGTGACTGGAAATATTTAGCCTTCAGAAGAAGACTTGGAGATGATAACACTCTTCAAATATCTGGAAGAACATCACATAAATATGGTTGACAGTTGTAGGAAGGACAGTTCCCTCCTCCTATAGGGTGAATTGCTTTGCTCCATTCTTCCACTTCCATGTACTCTTTCTCCTTTTTCTGTTGTGTTTGCAATCCGGTATCCTATATTTCTTTTCTTGTGTTGGGTCCCAATCCAATATAGTGAAAACGCCCAAAGAAAGTTTGAGAAAGCGAACACTGCAAAGCTGATAAATGATTTCCATTTCAAAGATAATAAATATCTTTATGGAATAGTTGGCATATTTATAAAAAAAAAAAAATCCAAGCCACCATATCAGCCAAACCAGGATTTGGGATGCCTTTTATGCCACAAGAACAATACTGTACAATATAGATACCGTATATTCCGGCGTATAAGACGACTTTTGAGAGCAATGAAACAGCCTCCGAACTCGGGGGTCGTCTTATACGCCGAGTCATAACGTTTATTTATTTATTTATTATTTCCGGCGTATAAGATGACGTTCTAGGCATACGACTCGGTGTCGATCATCTTATACGCCGGAAATGACGTCATTTCCGGTGTATAAGATGATCGACACCGAGTCGCATGCCTAGAAAGTCATCTTATACGCCGGAAATAACGTTATAAACTACGTTTATTTCCAGCGTATAAGATGACTTTCTAGGCATGCGACTCGGTGTCGATCATCTTATACGCCGGAAATGACGTTATTTCCGGCGTATAAGATGATCGACACCGAGTCGCATGCCTAGAAAGTCATCTTATACGCCGGAAATGACGTCATTTCCGGCGTATAAGATGATCGACGCCGAGTCGCATGCCTAGAAAGTCGTCTTATATGCGACTCGGCGTCGATCGTCTTGCGACCCGGCGTCGAACTCGGGGGTCGTCTTATACGCCGGGTCGCCTAATACGCCGGCATATACGGTAATAAAAGAAGCACACCATGTTTCCCATAAACAGCTAACTGCTGAGAAAATTGTTCTTTTTTCACTTTATCATTTTGACACAGGGTACAGTGGGATATGTACTTTTTGGAACACTGTGAGAATGTGTGTGTGTGTACCTGCGTGTGTGTGTTTGTTCCCTTGAGGATGCAATTTGGAGCAAGGCACTAATTATCTAGGTCCTTTTGCACTATAATTGTAGATGATTTTACCAGACGTATTTAATTTAACCTGGCTGAAAATATCTACTAGTCACACCCCTGTGTGTACTACGTATAACCAACAAATTTGGAGTGCTTGGGTATGGTTAGGAGGGCACTGATCTTTCTAGCCTGCCCTATCTATGTTTCCTGGTAAAATACATAGGAAAACCCCATTGGAGGAAAATTCCACTTAGGGTTAGGGTTAGGTCACCATGAACTCCTAGAGCAAAATGGACATCACCACCAAATTCGGAGTGCTTGGGTATGGTTAGGAGGGCACTGACTTTTCTAGCCTGCCCTATCTATGTTTCCTGGTAAAATACATGGGAAAATTGCATTGGAGGAAAATTCCCCTTAGGGTTAGGGTTAGGTCACCATGAACTCCTAGAGCAAAATGGACATCACCAACAAATTTCGAGTGCTTGGGTATGGTTAGGAGGGCACTGATCTTTCTAGCCTGCCCTATCTATGTTTCCTGGTAAAATACATAGGAAAATCCCATTGGAGAAAAATTCCACTTAGGGTTAGGGTTAGGTCACCATGAATTCCTAGAGCAAAATGGACATCACCACCAAATTCGGAGTGCTTGGGTATGGTTAGGAGGGCACTGACTTTTCTAGCCTGCCCTATCTATGTTTCCTGGTAAAATACATGGGAAAATCCCATTGGAGGAAAATTCCCGTTAGGGTTAGGGTTAGGTCACCATGAACTCCTAGAGCAAAATGGACATCACCACCAAATTCGGAGTGCTTGGGTATGGTTAGGAGGGCACTGACTTTTCTAGCCTGCCCTATCTATGTTTCCTGGTAAAATACATGGGAAAATCCCATTGGAGGAAAATTCCCCTTAGGGTTAGGGTTAGGTCGCCAGGAACTCCTAGAGCAAAATGGACATCACCAACAAATTCGGAGTGCTTGGGTTTGGTTAGGAGGGCACTGACCTTTCTAGCCTGCCCTATCTATGTTTCTTAGTAAAATACATGGGAAAATCCCCACATTGGAGGAAAATTCCACTTAGGGTTAGGATTAGGTCACCATGAACTCCTAGAGCAAAATGGACATCACCACCAAATTCGGAGTGCTTGGGTATGGTTAGGAGGGCACTGACTTTTCTAGCCTGCCCTATCTATGTTTCCTGGTAAAATACATGGGAAAATCCCATTGGAGGAAAATTCCCCTTAGGGTTAGGGTTAGGTCACCATGAACTCTTAGAGCAAAATGGACATCACCAACAAATTTCGAGTGCTTGGGTATGGTTAGGAGGGCACTGATCTTTCTAGCCTGCCCTATCTATGTTTCCTGGTAAAATACATAGGAAAATCCCATTGGAGGAAAATTCCACTTAGGGTTAGGGTTAGGTCACCATGAACTCCTAGAGCAAAATGGACATCATCACCAAATTCGGAGTGCTTGGGTATGGTTAGGAGGGCACTGACTTTTCTAGCCTGCCCTATCTATGTTTGCTGGTAAAATACATGGGAAAATCCCATTGGAGGAAAATTCCCCTTAGGGTTAGGGTTAGGTCACCATGAACTCCTAGAGCAAAATGGACATCATCACCAAATTCGGAGTGCTTGGGTATGGTTAGGAGGGCACTGACTTTTCTAGCCTGCCCTATCTATGTTTCTGGTAAAATACATGAAAATCCCATTGGAGGAAAATTCCCTGGTTAAACCATGAACTCATAGGCAAAAAATCCCCAAATTGGTTAGCACTGAAAATTCCCCCCATTAGGGGTTAGGGTTAGGTCACCATGAACTCCTAGAGCAAAATGGACATCACCACCAAATTCGGAGTGCTTGGGTATGGTTAGGAGGGCACTGACTTTTCTAGCCTGCCCTATCTATGTTTCCTGGTAAAATACATGGGAAAATCCCATTGGAGGAAAATTCCGCTTAGGGTTAGGGTTAGGTCACCATGAACACCTAGAGCAAAATGGACATCACCACCAAATTCGGAGTGCTTGGGTATGGTTAGGAGGGCACTGACTTTTCTAGCCTGCCCTATCTATGTTTCCTGGTAAAATACATGGGAAAATCCCATTGGAGGAAAATTCCCCTTAGGGTTAGGGTTAGGTCGCCAGGAACTCCTAGAGCAAAATGGACATCACCAACAAATTCGGAGTGCTTGGGTTTGGTTAGGAGGGCACTGACCTTTCTAGCCTGCCCTATCTATGTTTCTTAGTAAAATACATGGGAAAATCCCATTGGAGAAAAATTCCACTTAGGGTTAGGGTTAGGTCACCATGAACTCCTAGAGCAAAATGGACATCACCAACAAATTTCGAGTGCTTGGGTATAGTTAGGAGGGCACTGATCTTTCTAGCCTGCCCTATCTATGTTTCCTGGTAAAATACATAGGAAAATCCCATTGGAGAAAGGAAAAATCAATAAAAGCCTTCAAGTAGAGATGGCATTCATTTTTCTGCCTTGTCATGTGGTCATGGCAGTAATACCTCTAACCCTGATGGGCTGAACCAATGTGTTGACCACAGAATGCCAACAGCCATGTGACTAATAGTGTCGGAATGTTCCCGGTCTAATCTTCATGACAAATGGAAAGGGCACCCATTCAACTAGAATTAAAACATCCTCTAACTCCAAATAAGCTTTTTAATGAAACAACCTGCTTCAAGCATCACCATGCAAACTGTTTGCTCAAGAGAGGAATGCACAGGAGAGAAGTCAAAGACCAAGTCTGATATTGGGGGAGCAGAAGAAATCACAGTTGGAGGGACAGAAATATAACATCTGCCATTTTAGGTTTTTTTCACTACAGTTCTCATGCATCTCTTATCTTAATAAGACTGGAAAGTCTATTGCTAGGTTCCAGGCATCATGGACAAAGGGGATCTGATAGTTTCAGAGAAGGGACTTGAAGTTATTTGTGGCCTTGAGGAGCAAACATTGCCAAACATCCCTGCAGTGTTTAGTCCTTATAGTTGGGCATAAGTTTGAGTTCTAACTGGGTTCCAGGAAGAGACTTGAGATTATTTATGGCCATAAAGAGCAAAGCTTGTCATTCCCTGCTGGATCTATTTGGGAATAAGCTTGGGTTCCAGCCATCATGATCAAAGAAGATCTAGGTTTCAAAGAGGAGACTTGAAGTTATTCATGGTCATAAGAAGCAAAGGTTGACGTTCCCTGCTGGATATAGTTAGATATAGCTTGGACCAGGAGCTATTATGCTAAACACTTCCCCACAAAGTTGGCTTTTGTGTTAGACTTTAAACTAAGGAACTAAAAGTGGGTCATACATTTTGGCTAATGAGGAAGAAGGAAGTCTGTAGAACAATGTGTGGAGAGTAACTGCCAAGCACAGGAGTCTTGCTGAAGGAGAAGCTACTTTTGATGATTCTTTCAAAGGAGAAGAAAATGATAGTGAAGCTACCCCTGGAGTTTGATGTTCTTTGACTTACTTAGTCCTGAATCGGGTCCAGGGCGTGAATGCTATTTTGGACTGCATAATCCTCTCTGCAGTGGGAGATTACAGCTCCCATTTACCTTCTCCACTTCCATATAGCAAAAAATGTATGGGTCGAGTAAATTATAAAATGGTGCATTAAGCCAAACACTTAAAAATACCATCAAGAGCTCTAAGAAGAAGGCAGAAAAAATGGTGGAAGAACACATTTCAAAAAATGTATTTCACAGGATGTGTTTCAACACGCTCTTCTTTGTTTTAGCTATTAATATTTTAGGGATAAACAACACATCTTTTTATATCCTCCCCACTCATCTCCTGGTAGAAATTATAAAACTAGGGGAAAAAAAATACAACCAGAAAAAATTAGGATTGTAAAAAAGGAGGGGAGCCTCTCTTTTTACACTAGGATGCTTGCCAGACCTCTGAAATGGGGGGATATTCTGTTGTTTATGATGGAAAAGATGGAAAATATCATTTAAAACCTCCCTCCCCCCAGGTTCAATTTCAACTGCCAGACAAGGGATGATGGTGTAAACTGTGCGTTGCAGCATTGCTGTTTTTCCACTGGTTTAAGAGGTAGGAAAGGAGTCAGACAGCAGAGGGGAGAATGTGGTTTCTTTCCTGTGGTTTCTAATTATTTCTCAGACTCCTGTCAATTTTTAGTACCATAAGGGCTTTGACATGAGCTGGGGAAGCAAACCGCAGTGAGCAAAGAAAAGAGAGAAAGGGAGAAAGGGTTACTTCACTTCCTGTCCATTTGCCAAGCTTCACTAGTTGGGTAAATAATTTATTGATGACAAGGATTTACATGGTTCCCCAGGAGTTCTCTCTTTTAGATATTACTACAGTCGAGGCGATAGTTGCTTACTTTCTCACATGCTGTTATAACTTATTCTGGTGATCTTCTCACTATTCCAGAACCACTACGGACTATCTTAGATATGCAATGAATGGAGGATGCCAGAGACATAATGTTCACTCTGCCTATCAACCACTCACTTTGTTTTTTAAGAATGGACGCTCAACTATTCACATGCAAGTTAGGAAGTTATAATAATTCTACGGCATGGTTTGCCCAGGTTAATCTGGATCCATAATAAGTTGAGCAGCAGCAGTCATCCAACATGCACATTTTAGCTGGAGTCAGCCTTACTTCTTTTCTATCTTTTATTTGGGATGGCTTTTGCCTTGAATAACTGTTGGGAAGATTCTATTGTTGATCAAAGGTAAAGGTATAGGTTTCCTTGTTCAATTCTAGGACACAGTGGTCATCTCTGTTTCTTGGCCCAAGGGAGCCAGCATTGTCCGAAGACATTTTCTGCGTTCGTGTAGCCAACATGGCTATACACCAAAAGTGCACAGAATGCTATTACCTTCCCTGAAGTGGTACCTATTAATCTACTTGCATTTGCATGCATTGCATGTTTTTGAACTGCTAGGTGAGCAGGAGCTGGAACAAGGAACGAGAGCTCCCCCCATATCCAGCTGACAAGCTCAGCATCTTTAACTGCTGAGCCGTCATGATATGCCTGTAGCATGGAAGCAATGGTGGCTAATGTTATTGGGATACTGTAGGACAACTGAAACAATCCCAGATAGGATTGTTTTAAACCATGAATACTGGTTGAATAGATTATAAAGTGGTGCACAATATTTCAACGTATATCCAGCCCAACTGCATCCATTTCAGTTGTTCTTTTGCATAAGTGTCTAAACAAGCTAGGAAAGAGAATCTCAAAACGATACCTAACATGGATATTATTGTTAATTGCAACTAGAAGCCAGGAAAAACAAAAGATTGCTTGAATCAAGAGTTTGTCATTAGCTTACAAAGTTTTGGTTTCCTGGGACTGATAAACTGCAATTCCCAATTGGGGCATCACAGAAACTTGTCGTGGTTTGGTAGTTCAGTTCTGCAAATAGAGGAGTTAATAGGAAGTGATCACTACAGTTGCAAAACAAACAACTTTGCAATGAATTGTTTGCTTCCTTCCTTCCTTCCTTCTAGATGAAATCAGCAGAACCTATTAGCTTCAGCAGAATCCATTGCCATCTGCCAATCTTTGCTGGACTCAATGGCTTTAAATGGAATTGCATATAAAAAGAACATTTGTGAAGTTTGCATAGGAAAGGAAATTAAGCAGGGTGACTTGCATTTCAATAAGATCTACATTTACATACACTGCAGAAATAATTGAACATGTAAGAGAAACATAGAGCCAAAACTTCTATAATAAGCAATTGCAAATTGGGAGAATAAATTGGGGGAATTGTTTATTTTTTAAATAAATAAATAAACAAATGAACCCGATTTGCTGAAAATATTGTTAGAAGGGGAATAACATGATATTACTGAAACAGAGCGGGCTTATTCAAATCAAACCTCACCAGTGAATGCATTAAATAGACAACCACACTGATCATTCACAGTGTGGTTTATTTTATTGAACCACTCTCCACACTGTAAAGTGACTGACATACATGACTAAAGAATTCAAGAGGACTTTGATGCTCTGAAGCAGAGATCTCCAACCTTGGTAACTTTAAGACCTGGAGACTTCAACTCCTAGAATTCCCAAGTCTGCTTGGCTGGCTGGGGAATTCTGTGAGTTGTAGTCCTCTGGTCTTAAAGTCGCCAAGGTTGGACATCCCTGCTCTAAAGCAACATTTTTCAGCCTCAGAGCCTTTAAGATGTATGGACTTAAAATTAGAACTTAGAACTCCTAAAATTCCCCAGCCAATCTTTATTATTATGACATAATAGGTATCCTCAAAACCAGTCCTCAGAAACACAGAATAAGCTTTGTGCATCAGCTGCCTTTTCTAAGCTGCAGGTCTTCCTAACAGACCAGGGAATACACCTCTTTCTGCATAGACATGTGTATGGTTTGCACTTTTAAGGACACTGGTTCTCTGCTATAAAATGCCTGCTCAGACATCTTGACACATTTGAAGATGGGCAATGCAAAAAAAAAAGAGAGAGAGAGAGAGAGAGAGAGACCCCAATGCTCAATAATGTAGTACAGTCTCTGCAGCGAAAGCATGGTTCATCAAATTATTCTGCAAAGCAAAAACATTTCAGAAAAAAATGTATCATGAACCAGGGCAGGACAAGAAACAATGGATGGAAACTAATCAAGGAGAGAAGCAACCTGGAATGAAGAAGAACTCTCT
Source organism: Crotalus tigris (assembly GCF_016545835.1). Taxonomy (NCBI): domain Eukaryota; kingdom Metazoa; phylum Chordata; class Lepidosauria; order Squamata; family Viperidae; genus Crotalus; species Crotalus tigris. The sequence continues at coordinate 1,673,477 of NW_024097072.1, read as the reverse complement.
AACAGTGAGAACAATTAACCAGTGGAACAACTTGCCTCCAGAAGTTGTGGGTGCTTCATCACTGGAGGTTTTAAAGAAGAGACTGGACAGCCACTTGTCTGAAATGGTATAGGGCAGGGGTTCCCAACCCCCAACCCCTGGTCCATAGACCGGCACCAGGCCATGGCATGCCAGAAACTGGTCCATGGAAACAAGCAAAGCCCCATTCGTGGGATGCAGGCAACACACACAAAACCACACCCTCTCCGGTCCGCAAAAAACCCTCTCTTCACAGAACCGGTCCCTGGTGCCCAAAAGGTTGGGGACCTCTGGTATAGGGTCTCCTGCTTGAGCACGGGGTGGGACTAGAAGACCTCCAAGGTCCCTTCCAGCGCAATGATGCTGTTATTCAGAGGGCACATTTGCAAATTCTGCAAGGTATAGTCGCAGCCTTCTTGCGAGTCGAATTCTGGAGAATGACTGGTGGCACTATTCATTTTCTCTAATGGCCCTTAGAGCCAGCCTGCCTCACTCCGCTGGGTTTTACAAGGTCGGTAGCTGAAATCCACAGACAAAAGCAGAGTACACAAGGAACTCTCTCAAAGGACAATATTTCAGTTTTATGGCTTGGAAGGGATACCATTCCATTCGCAACTGTGAAAGCAGATACAATAAATGCCCTGGTTTAACTTTGATCAGGCAAGTCACCAAAGCGACATCTCTCCCAGGTAAGGTGCTGGGACGATAAATCCAGCCAGGGAAAAACAAAAACAAAAAACAGCACTATCTGGTCTAACAGATGGGCCCTGCGTAATACTGCAGGAGAAAGGGCTGTAAATCATGTCTGAATGTGCCTCCTTGTCCAATGGGCAACCAAGAGCTCTCTCCAGCTTTGAAAAGGGAGGAAGAATGCAGGGGCCCAGGGCCAGTAATTTTGCAATGCCCAAAGCTAATGTTAGGACGACAAAAAGAAATGTCGTTTTGCTTTTGATTTGATTTCTGCCTCTGTTTGGAGAAATCAGCTGGTGAACAAGAGGAAGGAGAAGCCCCCTTCTGGACAGAAGACCATCTGTTATTAATTTTTATAACAGAGGTGATAAAAGCAAGATGCCCAAAGCAGCTAAGAAACAATCCAGCAATAATATATATATATATATATATTATATATATATATATATATATATATATATAATATATATATATATATATTATATATATATATATTATATAAATAATATATAGATAAAGACAGAAATGAAAGATCAAAGGAAGCGTAAAACCACAACATTAACAAGCAGGGAATGAAGATAATAATTGGGGAAATGGCAAAAAGCGCATATTATAGACCCTTCCAAGGCCTCTTAACCAGTCACTTTGAGCTTCTGGGGAAAGGTAGAGGATATAAATATGATAAATACAGGAGAGAATCTGATCTCATTAGGGATCCTATTATAAAAAAAGACCCTGTTGGATATCGTGAGCAGCCAAGGCTCAGAATGCTTCAGAACATATTAGGATCTATAAAAGCATCCACCTGATATCTTCAGAGAGTTTGGATCTTGAATTCTGGGGTACTTATGGAGAAATGTTTTACCAATAGGAGGAGGATCTTACAAAATTGCACTCCTTAACTTGCTTTTAGGGTGACCACACTGGGGTGGGATCTCCACTGCTAAGAAAAGTGCAGAGAAGGTTGCGAAAAAGAACAAAGGGCCCACAACTGTGTGCCACCTGTTGGCTTTGTGTAGATCCATCTCTTCATCTGCTGGCACTAGCAAATCAGTTCAATGACAGTAGCTGATGCCTGATGATGGTGGCTCTCCTTGGAACAATCTTATGGAATGCAGTTCCACACAGTAAAACAGGTCTCTACAATTTCCTATTGGTGGGTCAAGAACTGCATGTTGCTATCTCAGGTGCTGAGTTCCTGAGCTGCCACTGGCAGTTTCTTTGCAACAAACTTCCAGAGTTGAATTGACCATCCACCCAGGTTCCTATTAGCTTCTGTGGAAGAAAAATCATGATTTAACCACAAGGTCTATGCAGACTTACCCAATCTGATTTTGATGCAACTCTATTGGGACCAAAACTCTCAAAATTCCACCACTAGCCAATTTTGAGAGATATAGTCTTCATGCTTCTACAGAGGACCAAATATAGGAGGATCAACCAAGCATGTTTTGCTCTTTGACCCTAATTTCACGTGTCCGAAATATTCTAATTTTCATTTTTTAATTGTTTTGGTGATTTCCCTTGGCTTTCCCAGGTGGCTTATCCCCTCCTCATTTCTGATCTTGTCAACCCAGCTTATACGTAACAGCTGCCTGTCAATCCACATTTCAAATGCTTCTAATCTCTTCAGGTGGCCTTCTGTCAGAGACCAACTCTCTACTCCGTAGAGCAGGATAGGAAAAATACAGCATCTGACAATATAGCATCTCTCCCCCCCCCACACACACATACACATGCAATTGATGAAGCTTCTTGGATGAGAAATAAAACGTTTTGTTTTTCCTCAAAGGAAAAAAAAACAGTCCCGTTGCCTTTTGACAAAGCATCTTTGAGACAACTATGACCTGAATGACTGAGAATCTCCACAGAAACACCTGGTTACATTGTTAACTTGCTTTTGAATGTTCTTTGAATTAGACATTTTAATAATTTTGTTTACGGTTTTAATGCTTTTTTTTTTACTATTTTTAAAATGTGTTTTTACATTTTAATTGTAATATATGTTTTGAATCATGGTCGTCCGGAGTCAGTAGGTCGAGATGGATGGCTATAGAAATTCCAATAAATATAATACACACCTTTGCCCACTACTACACTGTGGGGAAAATGATGATGGTGAAGATAACGACCCCATTGCAGCGCATGAAGGGAACAAGAAGAGAAGCCAGAATGGGAAGCATTTCTGGAGCCTTCTTTCCATCATGTTTCCCTGGCTGAGCCAAGCCTGTAAATCTTATAAGCCACACAGAGGAAGAGAAAGGACAAACGGCGGGACTGAAAAACGTAGGATACTGTGGGGTTTCCCCCCACCCTTTTCCTTTTGAAAGGAGTTGTGTTTTGCAATTCCCCCATCTTGGAACACAGTGTCTCTCTTGTGCCTGAAAGAGGAGGCTGGTAATGGTCCTCAATAAATCAAAGTGATGAAGAAGGGTCTAGAAAGCAGGAAGGCAGCTGATCCTGCCTTGGGGGGAACAAGAGAAGATAGGTGGAGGGGAATTGCTGGCAAAGCCGGGAGCTGTTTGCAGTCAGCCTGGAACAATCACTCTGTACATCTGCGGATGCAATGGATTATCTCTGGCTGGGAGCAAGCAACTGCCTCGAAGGAAATAGACGTTGATGAGAGAGGCACCGTTTCCCTCCCACGGTGTCCATAAGCACAGCATTGACACGTCCAGAAAATCGACAGTGGCCTTTTTCCTTGGGTTCCACTTTTCCCACTGCCCAAGGAGGACTCTGGCTTTAAGCAGGGCCGACAACCTGTGGCTAAGGGCCAGCTGTGGCAGTCGAACCTCTTTTTTTTTATAGCCCCAAGAGCCTCCTAAGACTGCACGGCCAGATGTTGGTTTTTTGCCACGCAAAACAGTAGCACCGTTTGTTGTTTTTTTTAAAAAAGAAGCGGCTGGTTACGGTTAAAAAGTACAAGAAAAAAACCCCACCTTCCTTCCTGCCCAGCCTTCCCTCCGTCCCATCCACTTGGCATCGTTTCCTAATCCACTGCAGCTACCTTCTCACAGTACACACGAAGCATCCTCCTGGCCAACAAAAACTGGCTCGTTCCAGGTTTAGGCAATGAATCTGTAGTCTGGCTGCATAGCGCTCCCCAGCTTGGGCACCTTCCATGTGTGTGGGCATTTATGGCAGTGCAGTCTGAAAACCGTAGGAGTTGAATTCCAGACATTGGCTGCAGACACATAGGCACGGAAAGACTGAGATGGGACATTTATCTCTTATGCACAAGAACCTGGATCCAGTAGTCAAGGTAACAGAATAACAGTTGGAAGGGTCCTTGGAGGTCATCTAGTCCAACCCCCTGTTCAGGCAGGAAATCCTATACCAATGATGGCGAACCTTTTAGAGACTGAGTGTCCAAACTGCAACCCAAAACTCACTTATGTGTCATTGGGTGAGGGTGGGCGTGGTCCATTGGGTGGGTGTGGCCCACTGGGTGGGTGTGGCTCATTGGGTGAGTGTGGCTCATTGGATGGGCGTGGTTGCAGTAGTAACAGCAGACTGGGTGGGACTAAAAAGTTCAATCAATAATTCCAATTTTGCGAGATCTTTTTTTCCCCGCGAGAAGTTGAAATTGATTGAACCTTTTTTTTTGCACACGGCGGCGGAGGCCTAAAGCGAAAAGGTTTTATAAAACCCAGATGAAGGCCTAGGACTTCGGCGACAGCTCACGTGCCCACAGAGAGGGCTCTGAGTGCTGCCTCTGGCACCCGTGCCATAGGTTCGCCATCACGGCCCTATACCATTTGAGACAATGGTATAGTCTCTTCTTAAAACCCTCCAGTGTTGGAGCACCCACAACCTCCGGAGGCAAGTCGTTCCACTGATTAATTGTTCGCACCATCAGGAATCTCTGAAGGCTGTGGTTGGGAAAATACAAATTACACTTATGTGAATTTTCTGCCCTCTGTGACTTCTGCCCAACATACTCTCATATTAACTCACAGAAAGCATTCAAGGAGATCCAAATGGGAGAAGTTTAGGATCAAAGAGAAAATCATCCCTTCCTTCCTTCCTTCCTTCCTTCCTTCCTTCCTTCCTTCCTTCCTTCCTCCCTCCCTCCCTCCCTCCCTCCCTCCCTCCCTCTCTCTCTCTCTCTCTCTCTCTCTCTCTTTCCTATTAGACATCAACCATTTTTGCTCTTCGGACCCCATTTAGCTGCTGTGCTACGTTCATTCCAGGATCCTTCCTGGCCCCCACCAACACCTCTGCTTAAGCCAAAGCAGCCTCATGTTGTTATTCAGAGGATGTGATTGTTGGTACTCTGGCCAAGTAGAGGGACCAACATCTGTGAGTCCTACAACTGCCATCTCTGCTGTATTGGGGAGGAAGGGTTGCATTCTGGCTCTTGGCTGCCCTTTGGCTGCACAGGAGAGATGGCTAAAGTTCACGAATTGCGATCCAGGATGAACGCTTCCCAAGCTGTTTGTCTTCCCTTCTTCCCAGCTGGGCTGGCTGGCATGCTCACTCTCTTCCACATGACTTCCTGGGTTTCTGCTGAGTCGGCTGGACCAGTATCCAAAAGAGGGCCCGGGTTGACAGTTGCTGGCATTGTCTGTCCAAGGTGATCTCTTTAACACTAGCTCTGCCCCCAGAGGATCCGTGCTTGCAAAAGCAGATGAGTCTGCTTGGCGAGGAAGAACAGCTCTGGGACTCTGGCAGCTTTGCTTTCAAAGGCTCATTAACGTTCCTCAAACTTGAGCAGATGGAAGCGCATCCTTATGGAAAAATGACGTGCTTGGCCTTTCGCAACACCTGGTGTTTGGGAAGGAGGAACAATGTTGGCTGGGCCCCCAAACCTGGGATAGGTTGGGGCTGTGCTCTGGTAGTGGAGGAGTGCAGAAGAAAACTCAGTTGCAAGGCTGAGGGCTGAGTTTGTATCTGCCAGCCAGGGAGAGGTTTCCATGCTTAGCCATGCCGGCTCAGGAATTCTGGGAGTTGAAGTCCACGAGTCATAAAAGAGCCAAGGTTGCCCACCTCTAATCTAGGGCATCAAGAGCACAAGGAACCTAAGAGCTGAACTCAGAGGTGTCTGCAGGGTAAAGTTAAAAATATCAAGATGGTGGCTGTTGTGGTGCCCCTAAAATTTCTGTAGCTGCCATTTTGACCTCCCTCTCCATTCCCTGTGGATAGCACAGGCTGGACAGGTTCGCTGCAAAGAAGCTTTCTGAAAGTGACAGGGTGACATGATAGCAGTGTTCCACTATTTGAGGGGCTGCCACAAAGAAGGGGAGGGGAGGTCAACCTATTTTCCAAAATACTAGAAGGCAGGACAAGAAACAATGGATGGAAGCTGAACAAAAGGAGAAGCAACCTAAACTAAGGAGGAATTTCCTGACAGTTAGAACAATTAATCAGTGGAAAACTTGCCTCCAGAAGTTGTGGGTGCTCCAACATTGGAGGCTTTTAAGAAGAGTCTGGACAGCCATTTGTCTTGGTATAGGGTCTCCAGCTGGAGCAAGGGGTTGGACTAGAAGACCTCCAAGCTCCCTTCCAACTCATGTGCACTTGGAGTCATAAGCCAAGGACTACCTGTAAATCAAAATATCTATGTTTGCACAACATGTGAAGCCAATATCAGACAATCACCATTTTGTGTGAGGTGTGAACTGGGGCAGTGTCTAGGTCCTTATTTTTGCTCCACCCCCAGCTGGCCAATAATGTTTTTTTTTTTTAGAAAAGAATTGTCTAAAGAGTTTCTGCTGGTCAACAGCAGAAATAGCAATTTTCTGCTTCTCCAATATAATTCTCTCTATTTTTTTTATGCTCCTTCTGTTATGATATTATTTAATTTAATTTTCTGTTAACAGTGCTGGGCAGCGGCTGCCTGTGGCCAAGTCTCCAAAAGCTATTACATAAATAAATGACCAATAGATCTATTAAAGGAGGATGGGAAGAAGGAGAGGAAAAAATATCCAATGTAGCAAGAGGGAGGTTAGAGCAGGCAATAAGAAAAGGATGTTGGGAGCATCAATCAATCAACTCATGCTGAATACGTGAACTACTTGCTCTCTGGAAACAGAACTATTACATTTAATCTCTATTGACTATTGGCTATTGTCCAACCAGCTGATTTCTAGAAGAGTAAAACTGCCACAATATTACTTGGTATTGTCTGTCTGTCTGTCTGTCTGTCTGTCTGTCTCAATCTGGATAACTGTGGTCATCTATCTGTATCTGTTGTATCTATCTGTTGTATCTATATCTAGCTTTCTAGCTGTCTATCATCCATCCATCTGTCTATTTTATCTATCTGTTCTATCTATCCACTCTATCTGTTCTATCTGTTGTGTCTATATCTATCTACACACTGTCTATCTGTCCATCATTTATCTGTTCTATCTATCTGTCTGTCTGTCTATCTATTGTATGTATCCTTTGTATTTATATTTATCTAGCTATCTGTCTGTCTATCATCTACCTATTTTATGTATCTGTTCTGTCTATCTATTCTATCAGTTGTATATATCCGTTACATCTATATCTATCTAAATTATCTGTCTATCAGTCTGTCTATCATCTATCTGTTGTATTTATTTGTCTGTTGTATCTATCTTTTGTATCTTTATCTATATCTACCCACTGGGTGACCTTCAGCCAATCCCATTCTCTCAGTTCTAGAAAGAATGCCACAAACAACCGCTTCTGAAACCTTGCCAAGAAATACGTAGACTACATGCCCGAGATAACAGTTCCTGTTTCCCATCTCCATGCACCGACCGCTTCTCAATATCTCTGCTTTTTGCAGCCTTCCTAAATCTCATTTCCTGTTTTATTGGCCATTTCCTCAGGCATGGATGGATGGATCCTCATAAGCAGCCATTTAACTCTCATCTATTTGTTATTTTCCTTTCATCCTATAAACAATTAGACAGCCCAACACCCTTCAGAATAAGCTAAGGCTTCCTGCCTGCCTACTTGCCTGGTGATACACATTAACTGTCCCATGGCAACAGCATGTGATGTCACAGGACCTCATGCCGGAATTTAATTATAGGATCAGGTGGAAGGCACCAATCAAGGGCTAGGAGGGAAAAAGTACTTGCTCACGGTAGGGGGAAAAAAAAAACATTTATAATCTGGTAGAAGAAGAATATCCAGAGGGGAGACTTGTTCTGCCCAGCCTGACTTGTCTAGAGAAAATTATAATAACTTTGGGCAGAAAAAAAAGGGCCTTCCAGTGGCTTCCAATAAATGTCCCAATCGGATTTGTACTGGCAAAATGGTTAGAGGACTTAAAGTTGGGGTCTCCAACCTGGTCTGTGGACCAACAGCAACTGGGCCACACAAACAAGCGAAGCCCCATCCACGGGATGCAGGCAACACACAAAACCACGCCCGCTCAGATCCATGGAAAAACCTTTCTCCACGGAACCCGTCCTGGATGCCCAAAAGGTTGGGGGGGGGGCACTGACTTAAAGGACTCTTTTCAGAGGGCTGGAAAGGGGATCCCTGTTTTCAGTCCTGAGCAAAGATTCTCAGCCACTGGATTTGGGGGTTTTACAAAAAGGGGGACCACTGGCTGAACATCTTGGAGGTGGGGGATCCCTCTGAGAAAAGGCAGGACCCAGCAGCTTGCCCCCAAATTAGTCTGTTCTCTGTGCAACTCAGAGTTAAAAGGATGCACCGTGCCAATTTCCATACATCCACGGAGCCCTTTCTCTCCCCCCCTCCCGCCCCAACCCTGTTTAGCCAAGTCTTTAAAAGCAGCAAAATGAAAACAAATCCTCTGCAAAGAAGAACTAATGGGAAACATTAATGACGCTTTTTGCTGCAATCAACCCAAGGCCACAAAGAGACAGTTTGGGAGACAGTCTAATTAAGCTTGAAGCTGCTCTCCATTTCTTCTCCTCCCTTTCAAGCATGTCACCTCCTTCCGGGGGATTGGCTGACTCAAAGCAACTTAAATTCCAAAGACTTTGAAAGCCTGGAGGAATGGTGGGGAGGAGGAGTGGTGGTGAGCGAAGATGAGCAGGACTCTCGGCTGAGATGCAAAAGATTGGAAACAAGCTCCGGGTTTGGAGCAAAAGGCAGGAGGTGGCTTTGGTACAGAGTACGCTGTCCTCTTTCTAAATATTGCTAAGGCCAGCCTGAGTTCAAATTCTAACACCCTGGCAGCCTCTTTTCCTAGCATTGCATCTCTAAGTAAGATTGCACTCCAGCAACCTCACCAAAGAAATTGCTGAATATTGTTTGCTGCAGTGAGTTTGTGCTTCTCTCTCTGTCTGTCTGTCTGTCTGTCTGTCTCTCTGTGAAGAGAGATAGAGAAAGAAAGAGAATGAAATAATACATGGGCATGAAACTTAAAAAGTAGCAGGAATGGCAAGAAATACTTGATTTGATTGATAACACACACAGAGAGACAGACACAGACACAAGCATACACACAAACACCCACAGAGAGCCAGATTTCTCGCACACCCAAGATTTCATTTTTTTTCGCATTCATTATTATTTGTGATACTGTTGTGACATTACAGTTGCCTGCGCCAGGTACAGCTATGTATTTTCTTTCCCACTTTCTCTGTTGTCTCTCTAAAAACCTGCAATAGTTGAAACCAATATTTCTTCCCTCCAATGCATTTATTCCAGACTTTATCTTTTAAAAAAATGAAATTAATCTTTCCCCGCCTCTCATTTTCTCCTTTTGATGCTCTGACTGCTCTCTAGTTAATTTTCAAATCCCTATTTTATTAGCAAATACAATCTCAATTTCATAAATCTGTGTCACTTTCCTAGTGTGATTTTTTTTTCCCAGTAGCCCTTTCCCCTAGGATTCTCTTATCAATAAAAGAAAGAGTCTCACAGTACTTTAAAGCTACGATTGCTGAAAAGAATTGGAATAGGAATTGTCCAGGCTGTCTCTGCCCTGCTGAGCCCGCCAAAAGTCCCATTCTGCAAACGGTGCTGCACCAGTTGAGTAGTCCTCGACTTACGACCGGTTGAGTAGTCCTTGACTTACAGCTGGTTGGGGGTTGCAGCATTAAAAAGATTGAGAACCACTGCTCTAAAGGAATGCCAATGACCAGCTGTCTGCAAGGAATATAAATCCTTCCATTTCCCACCATCCAGTCGGAGCTGAAGAAGCTTGTTTAGGAACAGATTCCTGTGGACCTTGTCCTGTTCTACAGGAGAGAGGTTTCTGGATTGGCATGGAGGATATTATTTCAAATAATGAAATGTTGGATGTAGGAGGAAGCTGGCTCTGGATTTATGTGCAGGTGTGTGTTTTCTTAATCAACCTTTCCTCAAGAGGTGTACTCTCTCTTGCTGATGTTGTTGCTGTCATTTACAAGAGGAGACACTAATTTAGTTACTTATATGCCAGATTGTTCAGAAGAAAATGGTGCACGCCCGAATGTGGGAGGAGGTGGTGATAAAAAAACGATAAGGGAAAAGAGAGTGGCATGAATTTTGCAAATTCAAGTTGACGTAAAATAAGGCCAATTTAAAAGGCATTGCTTTCATTGAAATGGGCATAGAATCTATTTCACATTAGTGAGGAAGATCTAATGAAAACATCTCTTGGTCCAGGTGATCCTGTTTGTCCTCCTAGTTCAGGGGTAGGCAACCTTGGCTCTTTTAGGACTCGTGCAACTCCCAGAATTCCCTAGTCAGATGCTGACTCAGGAATTCTGGGAGTTGAAGTCCATGAGTCCTAAAAGAGCCAAGGTTGCCTACCCCTGTCCTAGTTCATTATATTTTAGATTTGGGCTCTTGTTCGCAGCTCGTTTAAAATGCCATTCTCCATCTACGAGCAGGCAGAAGACATAAAATTTGCTCTCTCCATTGTCAGTCTCTCTCCTCCCACAGAAATATGACAACCAAAAGGCAACATCCTTGTTTGCTTTGTCCAGGCCATGTTTAGTGCAGCGGTGGAAGAAAAGATCTCCTGGTTTTGTTTCTTCTTCATCCCATCAAACATCCACCAGTGCAAGTTATTGTGAACATTGGGAGTCTGGAATTTGATCAACATCTCTGGAAAGGTAGACAATTATTCGCCCTCAGCAAAGAAAATGCTGGCTAAGTATAGGTGGTTAATTGACACTTCCACAGTCAGGAAAACATTTAACCACAGAAACGATCAACCTGCAGAGGCTAGACATTGCATGCAAGTTAATTACTATTTTCTTGCAATTAGGAAAGTCTGGTTTATCTTTCCACTCTTCATTGGTCTGAGGAACAGACCTGCAAGATTCGTAGGCATTAGGTCCCTACAGATGTATCGAAGAGTTATTGGAGAATCTTTTCTCAATTTAAAGAACAGAAAAGGTCAACCTGTGGCCTTTCCAAGCTGTTGGATATAGCCTAAAACAGCCTGGCCATAAACAGGGATGGAGGAGACTGTTTTTCTCCAATGCTTTCTACCTGCCCTGTCAAATGTAATAAGAGGGACATGCTCTGAATCCTAACTATTCAAGCATATGACCTGATAGACCCAGGAATTATGCTTCTCCATCTTGTTCACTGCCTTTTGGAGCAATATTCCACCTAAAATTGGATTGATCCTGATCCTGCAGGATCAGGTTGGGAGGTCATTTCATTCACGAGTTGTGTGAATTTATGCTAATGTGTTTGTCCTCAGTTGCCATTCTTTACTTTTGCTTTCTATGGTGGTGGGTTTCTGTGCATGTGTTTTATGTTATGTAGATGTTTTATTGTCGTCACCATTCAGAATCGCTTGGCAAGATGGGAACTGTATAAATCTAAATGAATGGATGAATGTGTTGCAGTTTAAGAACATCTGGAGGCTTAGAGTTTCCAGCCTTGGACTAAAAGTTTTACTAGAATGAAAGGATAAGTTTCTTATCCATGTTGACATTACATACAAATGAGTCGGTGCTTTATTGCTCAATACTGTTGGCCAATACTCTTGGGAAATAAAAGGCTCTAGTTCAGGAGAACAGCTTCAGGATTGAATAATCGATGTTCCAGTTTTTATATTCTTCCTTGGTGTACACATTCAGGACATCATTCTATGTCTTAAGTTGAAACCTCAGCTTGAATACCATTCCTATTTTCCAGACTAGAAGTCCCAGTTCTCAATAGGAGAAAAATATTCAGATGAAGCCTGGGAAGAACACAGCAAGCTGCAAGAACATACATTTCAGTTATATTGTCGGTGAATAACTGCACCAGCAGGTAAGATGAGTGGTGCACTCACCTGTATGTTTGCACATCTGCTGATTCATTGGATGAATAAAAAATGATGGGAAGGAACTACCATAAGGAGAGGTCACTGATGAGCAATTCCCTGACAATGTCTTACCCAGAGCTCCTATGAGATCCACAAGCATTGACAGAATTTATTTCCTAGCTCAAAAGAGCAGGAAGACTTGCTCACTCTCATATGAACAAACCATCCTTTGACTTCTCAAGGAGGTCCTGGATTATTTCCAAAACTGGAGCATGGCCTGGCATCACTCCATCCCAGGTTCTGCTCCCTGGTTAGATTAAAAACATAAATGAATATTGGGAGAGTGGGAGGGAATCGTGGGAGAACCAGCTTCTAAATTTAGAAGATCAAAAGGATGACCCATTAGAATTTCTGGACTGACGTTGCTCAGAACAAAGAGTTCAGTGTAGAGCCTAACTTCACCAATGCTGCTTTCAAGTCCCTGATTCCAGATGGCAGGAAGTGGTAAAGAGTCAGAACAATACTGTGTGCTTTGTGTTTTTAATTCAGCAGCAAGAGACAGATTTTTCCATCCCTTCTCAAGATGGTTGACCCAAGAAAGACCGTCTGGTGTTATGTAACTCCCAGGCAGCCAGGATTCACAACTGGGGGGTGGTTTAATTTTTGAGGGAAAAAAAACCTGTGACACCCAAGTGGGCAGGTGACCCGATCAAAGTACCAGGAAGTATTACAGGAAGAGAGCTGAGAAGAGAAATACTTGTGTAGAAATATTGGCGTGGAGAAATTTTGGTGAGCGTTTTATATAGCCCTATCTCAAGCTTTAATTTAAGAAACAGGCCTGGACGGGTCACGGAAATGCTGAAACGTCTATAAATATTTTCAGTTTTGGGTTTCCTATTACTTTGAGCCTGGAGTCAGCAGCACAAACTCCGTAGATACAGGTAAGTTTAGCAACTTAACTACCGTAATAGTTCATTTAGTGACTGTTTGAACTTACAACGGCACTGGAAAAAGTAAGATAACCGTTTTTCATACTTACGACCTTGGCGGCATCTTCATGGTCACGTGATCAAAACTCAGCAACCTGGCAACAATATTTATGATGGTTGTACTGTCCCGGAGTTATGCCCTCACCTTTTGTAAATTAAAAAGGAAAGTCAATGGGGAAGCCAGATTCAATTAACTGTGTTACTAATTTAATCGCAGTGGGTTCACTTAATAACTCTGGCAAGAAAGGTGATGAAATGGGGCAAAACTCATTTAACAACTGTCTCACTTAGCGGCAGACATTTTGAGTCCAATTGTGGTTGTACTCCTGCCATGAAGCCTCTGCAAGGTGATCTCACCTCCCTCCAGCTTGGCAGGTGAACGAAGAAGCATCTGCTAAAAATGGAATGGGGAAAGCAGAAGGACCCTATTACTCCCAAGTCCTTGGCAAGGTGGAGCACCATCCTTCCCTCTGTAGTCTGTTTTCAGCAGAAGAAGCTTTTCTGCCCCATTGCAAGCCAAGGAGGGATAAGCACCAGAACGACCCACACATCACTGTCTAAAGCTGCAATCACTCATTTCTCCATGCCTCAAATCTTCGGCTACTTCTAGACTATTCATTTATTTTAGAACACAAAGTAGGCTGCTGGTTGGCAATGCTCTCGAAGCAATTTGCAAAACCAAGGCAAACATTCTAATTTTGTGTTAAAAATGTACGTCCAGAAAGTGATAGGAAGAGCTAGCCTAAAACCCAAAGACCTTCAAAGGGAGGGGATCAAGTTACAGGTTTCAAACCAGGACCAAACATTGCATAAAGGAGGGATACCGTTTAATGATGGCAGTCCAGGGGGCTAGTACTCCAGCGAGGGTCATTTTCTAATGGGATCCATCTGGGTCTCATACACTAAACAGCAGTCAAGGACAGCTTTCAGACTCTATGATCCCGAGCTGAAATGGAAGTTCTGTTACCAAAAACATGCTCTTCAGAAATGCTCCCACACAATTCCTTACTTTAACACTGAAAGGGTATAGCTACCATTAAGGACATTAACATGAATCTCTCCTCTCATAAAAAAGTCAAACTGAGTTGGCCATTGAAGTTTATTTCTAATGCTGTAAGAACACGCCTCATCAGGGACGTAGGACGTGGAAAAAAAAAATTAAGTTGCATTTCCATGCAAGCTGATCCCATTTCATACCATCAAACTGATATCCATGAGCTAAACTACAGTTAGCTTTTTGGCATTGTGGCTTCTCTGCATTTTGTATTGTGGCTTGCCCTCAAGAAATGTGGGCCCGAGTGCCAGTTTTTAAAAGAATGGTTCAGAAACTTGTTCAGGAATAGGATGGGCTGAAAAGTGGATCCCAAAGATGCTTTTTCAAAAGACAACTGGGGATTTGGCTTTTTCTTGAAGATGTTTCACTTCTCACCCAAGAAGCTTCTTCAGTTCCGACTAAAGAAGTTTCTTGGATGAGAAGCGAAACATGTTCAAGGAAAAACAAAGTCCTTTTGAAAAAGCATCTGTGGGACAACCATGACCTGGATGTCTGAGAATCTCCACAGACCATAGTTGTGACATTTTATTTTACAGTGTTTTTTGACGTTTTCATTGTAAGTGGCCATGAACCACTCGTGGAGTGGGCAGCTATGTAAACTGACTACATAAATTAAAGTCTCATAATTGCCAAAAATTGCCGAAATGTGTGCTAATTGCTGCATCGGATGGCTGTCTGTTTTCCTTTTGAAACTGTCCACTGCCTTAGGATAATAAGTTGTCTGGATCTCTAGCAAAACATCAACCAGCCAAGGAACAATACACTGTTTGAAGCCACAGCCTTCCCATCAAAGCCCAGGATGGAAGTCAAAGAGACTCCGTTGTAAACAGTGCAGATCTTCTTTTTAAAGAAATTTTGTTTGATATAAATCTTTCCAAACCAAGTTCCCCGTTAGGCAAGGCAAGGGTTTGATTAGGCCTCTGTTAACCAGACGGGTGCAACATGAGCCACTTTGAACTGTTAAAAAGGCTGGGATCAAAGATGGAGAGCTGGTGGAGGGAGAGATGTATTGGGTGGACTCACAAGCGGTGAAGGCTGCAAGGCAGGGTTGGGGAAGGGTAGCCTGTCAAACAGCTGGAGGAAAAGACACATTTAAAGGAAATAGTTTGGCGTCAGGTGTCTTGGCTCGCAGAAAATGTGTCCTTGCTTGTGTGTTTTTGAAGACCGATTTGAACATAGCTGTCCATCTCCTCAAGAGACCAGGAGCAACACATTATGTCCACCTTTGCTTGCTTATGGTGATGACCAAAATGCTAGACTTATCAAGATCTTGAGATCAGAAACTGAGATCTTTCATCTCAGTTAAGAATTCCAATTCAGCATCAACTTCTTTGGGATAAACATATGTACATCCTGCCTTTGGCAAAACAATCCCCCCCCCAAGAAAAACCAACAGACACATTTACCCCTGATTAATATGTCTGTAATAGATGCACACAGATAAATCTGGATTGGTCTTGGAATGGAATGGGAGAGTGCAAAAAAGAGACGATCATTTGAGCTTGAAGGGTTCCAAAATAGATGTGAATTTTCCCCAAATTTAAATGGAGAGCTTTATATGTTACACCTCCAACTTTGAATCAGTGAAGCTGATACGGTATCGGTTGGGTGTGAGGGCCTGACACACTGAATTGCTAAATAGATAACCATATTTTAGCCCGGAGCTATGTGCAAATCTAGCATGTATTGTTAATGTATGGCTCAGTTAGTTGTGAAATTGAGTTGAGTAAACCACTATTATGTTAAGCATGGGTAAATGTATCGCATGAACACATCCATTAGAGGCCGCCAGAATAGGCAATCTCCTTGTGCTTGGGGAACACACTTTCGCATTGTACTGTATGTTGTCTGGGGACCACAAGAGATGTGGCCGATCACCTTGTTCCCCATTTTAAAACATTACTTTTAGACTATTGGGGTAGGGATATTAGCAAGCCAAATGGACACCAATTTTGCTTCCCAAATAAGGGCAACGCTGAAGGCACCCATTTTGATTTTCATCTCTCCCACAATGTTCCTCAAACCAGAAAATAGCATCCATAACTTTGGGTCCCATCCACTTTTGAAGTCTCCAGAGGTACATTTATTTGGCATCTGGCATACAATGTCAGGGAAATCTACACGTGCTAGAGATAATGCAGTCCTGACAGCCTAGTTTGCTAGTTCATTCTGTTCTGAGCTTGCACACCCATCCGTGGTGCACCATGGGGGGGGCAAACTAGCTTTACACCAATTAGCTACTAGTGCTCGGGTTGCTGGCTCTTCCAGGCTTCTCTGCCTGTCTCCCCTCACCTCGTATTGTGATGCCTCGCATCTGATCAGGCCCAGCGCTGGCTTCCGTTCGCTGTACACATGAACACAGCAAGATTTCTTTTCCCCACTGAAGTGGTACCCATTTATCTACTTGCAATATTGCATGCTTTCAATCTGCTGGGTGGACAGGAGCTATGGATCGAGTGACTGGAGCTCACTCTGTCTCACAGAGCCGGACTCGAACCACTGGAGTGTAGACCATTTCTGGCTGGCAGTTCCAGTGTCATTAAGCCTCTGTATCACTTCATCTCCCTACAGAGCTACAAGTAAAGTGCTGAGGACAAGCAACGTGTATCCACATTGTATCCAGCAATTAGTCACCTCTTTCTCTCAGAACAGAATGTGAAACGAGCAGCTCCTTTCTTTGCTAATGGAACAAGCCCAAGTATGGGACAAAGTGTGAAAGTAGTAAATATTTATTCAGTTTACCCTGGAACCCAAACTACCCAACCAAATGTTTCCTTAATATCTTAAATAAACTTTACACCTTACGCTTTACGCCTAGTAAACCATGGCTGAGTAAAACATGCTCGTTACTCCTTACGTTCTTCTGTTAATTATTTTGTTTTAATCCAAGTTTGCAAACATGGGAACTGTACAGTGCTCAGGGTCAGTTTTGATTGGAATGGATCTTAATCTTGAACACTGGGTGAGTCAAGGAGACCATGACTGAGCTAAACTTGGATAAATTTGCTATGGGAACACAGTCAATAATGGTGGAGGTAGAGCGGTTGGAAATCAGATATTAGTTGCAGAATAAATACTCTGAGAGCCTTTTCACCAGCAAATTACTGTTCCCCCTATTCCTGCATCAGTGAAAAATAACAGAGGCATGAAATTGGCTGTCCCATAGCCAATTCCTTTCCAGTCTTTATTGCTTCTGCTCCATCCATTGCTGATCATTTGACTTTCCTCCCAGGCAGTGAAGCCTAATATATCTTCCATACTTTAAGATTGCCCTTGGACAACGTCAAATGAAGGAAGGTATTAAATAATACTTTAACACTGGAAAATGCTACAGACAGCTTCATGTTGTCTAACTCATAAGCTAGAGAAGAAGTTAGAACAACTGAGCTGGAAGGGATCTTGGAGCTATATGTTTTAGTCTCCAACTCCCTGCTGAAGCAGGAGATGGTAAACCATTCTGGGCAAATGGCTGTCCAGTGTCTTCTAAAAATCCCTCCAGTGATGGAGCACCCACAATTTCTGAAGGCGAGCCGTTCCACTGTTTAATTGCTCTCACTGTTAGGAAATTTCTCCTTAGTTCTAGGTTGGATTTCTCTTTGATAAGCTTCCATCCTTACTTCTTGTCCTGCCCTCAGGTGCTTTGAAGAATAGGTTGAGGTTGAAGGCAGTGCCATGGGGACATGGCAAGAAACAAGGACAGTCAAAGCAATCCTTGTTCCATAGTGTGGTGCCAGAGGGGACGTTATTAGTTGCGAAGTCGTGTCCGACTCATCATGACCCATGGACAATGTTCCTCCAGGCCTTCCTGTCCTCTACTATCTTCTGGAGTCCATTTAAGCTCACGCTTACTGCTTCAGGGACTCCATCCAGCCACCTCATTCTCTGTCGTTCCCTTCTTCTATTGCCCTCCATCTTTCCCAGCATTAGGCTCTTCTCCAGGGAGTCCTTCCTTCTTATTAGGGGGCCAAAATACTTGAGTTTTCAACTTCAAGATCTGGCCTTCTAAAGAGCAGTCGGGGTTGATCTCCTCTAGGACTGACCGGTTGGATCACCTTGCAGTCCAGGGGACTCACAGGAGTCTTTTCCAGCACCATAGTTCAAAGGCCTCAGTTCTTTGGTGCTCAGCCTTTCTTATGGTCCAACTTTCACAGCCATGAGGGGACATGGCCAGGGTTCTAAAGGACTATGTCTTAAACTGTAGCAACGTATTTATTAAGAAGACAAGTTAAATTATGGATTGGCCTGGGTGCAAAACTTCAGAGTACATGGGAGAACTCAAAATCTGCAAGATGGTGGGTGTGACATACCACCCACCATTCTGCAGATTTTTGTGCATACACACTCACGAAGGTCCATGTTCTCCAAGTTGGCTTGGAGAACCTGCTGATGGTTCATGTTGATTTTTAGCAAACTGGGACAGGAACCGAGAGACTTATTCATTTATCCCACCGCCTTGCAGAAAGGAAGAAAGAAAAGAACCCACTTCGCTTGAATTTCTGCCAGCTGCGCAACTTTTAAAAAGTAGTTCTCTGCCCTTTGTCTGTGTTTATGATAATCTGTGCAGCCTAAGTATTTATAAGCAGGACGTGCTGATTTTCATTGGATAAAACGTATGCTTAGCACATGTTTTTGGCTGTCATTAACATTGTTTACAAAGGCACGGTGAAGTCTCTGAGCTCAGTCTCCGAAACAGAAATGAGTCGTTTGAAGCTTGACAAAGCCCATCATCAGAAGAAATGACAAGGAACTGAAAAATGGGTATCTTAGCAGAAACCACTAAAGAGGGTTTCTCCAGCTCAGATGGATCCCCAAATTGTTGTTTCATTGAGGAGCAGTTATAGACTTGCCTAGGAAGCATGTTATGCTTTCAAGGACATTATATTAGTATTTAATATTTCTGTGTTGTGTCTGCTTTAAAAATGGCCATTTGTTTTCAGTACGTTCAGTACATAGGGGACTGGAGACTAAAACATATAAAGAACAGTTGCTGGAATTGGGTATGTCTAGTTTAATGAAAAGAAATACTAGGGGGGACATGATAGCAGTGTTCCAATATCTCAGGGGTTACCCCAAAGAAGAGGCAGTCAAGCTATTCTCCAAAGCGTCTGAAGGCAGGATAAGAAGCATTGGATGGAAACTAATCAAGGAGAGAAGCAACCTAGAAATAAGGAGAAATTTCTTGACAGTTGGAACAGTTAACCAGTGGAACACACACACATATATTTTCAGAAAACCTATCTAGTCAACATCTTAATCTTTTTCTGGTTGGATCCACCCAATCCACTTTCTTACCTCTAGGACAAACTTGTAGCTGTATTGGTATAATACATAAATTGGGTTGTTTTTTTAGTTTTCAAACTTGTGTTTGAATGTGTAACCCATCCTGTTTGATAACCTAACTTTTGATGCATTATAAAATGAGGAACATTTAGTCACAGTTTCAGGCTTTCCTGAGCACAGCTAGTCCCAATGCAAATCAATCATTTGCTGACTTAATTTTCCATCTCTTACCAGCTTCCTGTCCTAGAAATGTTGCACAGGTAATTCTGTTAGCACCCAGATTTGAAACATAGTGACCCTGTTTTCGTGATACAGGTAACTGAGTCAGGGAAAGGAAAACTGAATCAACTGAAGCTGAGATTTAGTTCCAAACACTTCTGGGTTCTGCCTGGGGTTAAAGTAGATTTCTCTAGTTAGTTAGGTCGCTGGAAAAACCAAACAGGGAGTTAGTCAACCCTTTTTCATTTGTACTAGGAACAATCTCCAAGAAAAGCCCCACAAAAGCATGGACTCCCTGGCTTTCCATCTCTCAGGTCATGCTGATTTTATAACCATTCCTGCCTCCTTCCCTTCAGCAGTTTCATAGGAATGTGAAAAGAGAATAGAAACAGGTGGAGATAGTTCTGCCTTCTGACCTGTTGGCAAAGAATCAACCCCAAAGATGCTGCTAGAGGTAGATTTTTAAATCGTTATCATTTCAATCAGTGGTTCTCAACCTGTGGGTCGGGACCCCATTTGGGGTTGAACAACCATTTCATGGGGGTCGCCAAACAATGCAGTCTGCCATTTTTTTCCCCTTTTCCTTAGCTGTGCTACTCCCTTTTATTCTATTGGCTTTTGAAAGCCAACAGAATAGATGCTCTTGAATAGAGTCTAATTCTATTGGCTTTCAAAAGCCAATAGGAATTGTCCAGGCTGTCTCTGCCCTGCTGAGCCCGCCAAAAATCCCATTCTGCAAATGGTGCTGCACCAGTTGAGTAGCCCTTGACTTACGACCGGTTGAGTAGTCCTCGACATATGACCGGTTGGGGGTCGCGGCATTAAAAAGGTTGAGAACCACTGATTTAAATCATAGTCTGTCCAATAACCAGCATTCTTGAATACGTCGCTGACCAAGATAACACGTGCTCTGCCACTTTTGACACCCTGGATGTTTTAGACTCTGAATTAGCGTGCTTTTGGTTTGGCGTATTGTGTGAATTCACCCATTGTGGCTTGCACAAAGAGGGTTTGTGGTTTAGCTAGTTGTACAAATTCAGGATTTTATTTGAATAAATTGTGGCTAATCAAATCATGGCTGGACAGTATTAGGTATGTTAGACGCCCTGAATTATTTATCAAAACAATAAAGGTAGGATATAAATAATAAAATAAATAACCAGTGAATGCGGTCCATGTCTTTTTTTGGTGGGTGGTGGAGAGACTAGTTAGATTTTTATATCCAATGAGAGGATATGAGATGTGAAAAGAGGTAAAAGGAAAGGAATTCCGGTTAGGTGGGCCCAGCTTTGGACTCAAGCAAATTCTGCATTGTTAAGATTAATTAATTATTATCTGCTCTCTAGGTTGGGCTTGTCTTTGCAATGGAGAAGTGGATCTGCTTTTTTAAAAAATGCCAATACCAAAAATAGCTTTCTAACCTAAATTTCATCTTGGTGCTCTTTTTGCATTATTCTGATTATTTGCACGAATATTATACTTAGTATTATTTTTCTTCCTTATTACTTTTGGCCCAAACCCCTGTTACTGCCATTTGCACCAATATGTTTCACTTCGAAATGGAAAAAACCTATGGAAAATAAAAAAGACAGAGATCAGTTATAGAGATTAATTTCTTTGGAAATTTTGATGACTAAGGAAGCTCTTGGCTTATACACCCATAGATTAGGGTTTAAAATCAGACATCAGTTACTGGAAAGCCCTGTAAAGGCATATGCTTTAATTTTAGCCTTCCATTAAGATCTCTATGTCTTTTTATGCTGGACCACAAAGATCCAGATAGGGAACAGTTTTCTGTTTCTTTTGGTAGCCAATTATATTATAGCAATTAGTGTCTGTAGTGGACGTTCAATCATCCTCTGCATTCACATATAAATAGATTCAGTAGAAGTAAACTCTTTTCATTAAGTCCTGGTCTGATGCAGTAGATGTAGACTGCCATGAATGTACAGCTATAGATATATTCATGCTGCAAAAATGCAAGACTATTAGCAAAGTGATATAGAAAACTCTAGCTCCTTGCTGTCATCTAGCGGATGTCCACAGCTTTGCAGCCTGGATGTGGTTTAGCTAATAATGCAGAGCTGACATATTTTCCTTCTGGTTTGGTTTTTATATGCTGCCATTTCTGACATCCCTATGCATTCATTTATCCGTAGAAAAATACTGGCTGGTGATAACAGATAATTACAGCAAAACAACAGGTTGGGAGATAGTAAAATTGTTCCTAGACTCAACCAGACTGCAGGAGAGAAAATCACAGGGTTAGGTTCCCTATATTAAAAAATAAACAAACACAAACTTCTACAAAACAGTCCGTTTAGGCTCCCCCCCCCAGATCTAAATATGATGATGTGTGTGTCTGTACTGTATCGTTTAAAGTAGAATATGTTGGTCTTTCTCCTCCACTGCTATCATAGGTGTTTTGGTCTAGCAACAGATTCAAGCACCTCTTGTGATAATGGATGAAGTCCTCCAGAATCCTTTTCCTTTTGTGTCTCATGTGGTTTTTGTCATCCTTTTATGTTGGTATTCTGGAAGGAGCAGCTAAGTAGAAGGTTCTCTGTATTGTGGTGTCTCCTTGAAGCATGACAGATGAGATTATTCCCAGATGTATTTCCAGCAGCCCAGGATGGATGTGGTAAACTCCATGATGAAAACCAAACCCAAGGCCAGATGTGCTGGGCCCAGTTCAGCATTGTGCACATCTGCTTCCAAGAATCTCCCAGAACAAACGATTCCTCAGCCTTTCACTATTGATAAAAAGAAGGCATTCTTTATACTAAGCCAATGTCTAACTGGTGAAGGTCTTTATCTCCAAATATTGGGATACCAAACAAATTGCCTTAAGGATACCTCACAGTTTCACCCTGCCATGAGTCTGAAGAAGATGCTGAAGAAGAAGCTCAAAGATTTCCAACTCTCAAATTTCAACTGCTGTTGGTTGGGGTGGATCAAATAGGCATTGTTCTCCATCATGACTATTGTTTTTGATGGAGTTAATGCTTGGTTAGATTTTTGCTTTTGATGCTTCTGTTTGAAGACGTAGACCTTCTAATAGATTTTGAAGGTAGGGCTGCTAGTTAATCTGAGAAATTAGTGCTGTTTATATATCTTAATTATATATAATTATTAGTACCGCTTTATTTAGCCTTACTAAGACCACATTTCAAATACTATATCCAGTTTTGGTGACATACAATATAAAAAAGATGTTGAGACTCTGGAAAGAGTGCAGAGAAGAGCAACAAAGATGATTAGAGGGCGAGAGGCTAAAACATATGAAGAACACTGGCAGGAATTGGGTATGTCTAGTCTAATGAAAAGAAGGACTAGGGGTGGCATGATAGGAGTGTTCCAATATTTGAGGGGCTGCCACAAAGAAGAGGGGGTCAACTTATTTTCCAGAGCACCAGAAGGCAGGACAAGAAGCAATGGATGAAATCTAATCAAGGAAAGAAGCAACTTAGAACTTAGGAGAAGTTTCCTAACAGTGAGAACAATTAACCAGTGGAACAGCTTGTCTTCAGAAGTTGTGGGTGCTCCATCTCTGGAGACTTTTAAGAAGACATGGGCAGCCACTTGTCTGGAATGGCATAGGGTCTCCTGCTTGATCAGGAGGTTGGACTAGAAGATCTCCAGGGTCCCTTCCTAATTCTGTTATTCAGTTGTCCTAGGCCTGACATTTTGAGATGGCTCTTTAGCCTTTGCACTGTTGGGTTGGTGCTAGAAAACTAAACAGCTCTAGTGAAATATCAAAGTATTCTTTTGTCAGTTAGGATTTCTGCATAGGGTCACTGATTTTCTTAGGGGGGGGAAAAAAACACAAATGAAAAGTAAAGCGCACCAAGACAAAATGCATTAGCTTTTACAAAGAAGCTGCTTTGCTAACAGCTCATCATCTATGCATGGAGTGGAAACTCTGGAGACTTTTAATATTTCTGTATTATGATTGTTAGAAATGAATAATACAGCCACCCTACCCATTTTCTAGAACAGCAAGAGTCTTTTTCTCCAGGCACCTTTTAAATAGCAGTTAGAATAAAAGGCAAGTGCAAATTAGACACACACAAAGCAGCACAGGTACAGCTTGAGCTACATTCATCCCATTAGCTTATCCAGAGGAGCAGGGGGGTTAGGAAGAAGCATGTAAGGAAAGGATAGGAAATCTATAGAATACTGAATAGAAGAGTTGGAAGGGGTCTTGGAGGTCTTCTAGTCTGACCCCCCTGCTTGAGTAGGAATCCCTATAAAGGTAGACCTCCATGTATGACCATAATTTAGCCCAAAATTTCGGTTGCTAAGTCAAACAGTGGTTAACTGAGTTTTACCCCATTTTTACCACCTTTATTGCTACAGTTGTTAAGTGAATCCCTGCAGTCGTTAAGTTAGTCACACGGTTGTTAAGTGAATCTAGACTCCCCCATTGATTTTGCTTGTCGGAAGGTTGCAAAAGGGGTTCACATGACCCCAGGACTCTGCAACCGTCATAAGTACAAGTCAGTTGCCAAGAATTTTGATCCTGTGACCCTGGGGATGTCACAGCGGTAAGTGGAAAAAAGGTTCATAAGTCAGTGCTATTTTTTTTCAGTGCCGTTGTGAGTTGGAACGGTGGTGAAACCAATGGTTGTAAGTTGGGGACTGCCTATACTATTCTGAACAAATGGCCGTAATCTTTTCTTTTCTAATCCCATCTTCTCCTCTGCCTGATGTCTGAAAAAACATCCATCTAAGGATACCCACACAGGAGTGGGGGGGGGACAAGGAAAAACACCTAACTGATGTTAATGACATGACTTGGAAGGCACCTTGGAGATCATCTAGTCCAACCCCCTGCTCAGGCAGGAAACCCTACACCATTTCAGACAAATGGCTGTCCAGTCTCTTCTTAAAAACTTCCAGTGTTGGAGCATTCACCGCTTCTGGAGGCAGGTTCTTCCACTGGTTAATTGTTCTCACTGTCAGGAAGTTTCTCCTTAGTTCTAGGTTGCTTCTCTCCTGGATGAGTTTCCATCTGTTGTTTCTTGTCCTGCCTTCAGATGCTTTGGAAAATTGCTTGACTCCCTCTTCTTTGGGGCAGTCCCTGAGATACTGGAACACTGCTCTCATGTCCCCCCCTCGTCCTTCTCTTCATTAAACATACCCAATTCCAGCAACCGTTCCTTATATGTTTTAGCCCCCAATTTCCTGATCATCTTTGTTGCTCTTCTCTGGACTCTTTCTAGAGTCTCAGCATCTTTTTTACATCGTGGTGACCAAAACTGGATGCAGCATTCCAAGTGTGGCCTTACCAAGGCCTTGTAAAGTGGTATTAATACTTATGGACTTACATGATCCTTCAGGATGTCTTTAGAAGCCTTCATGAACACAGAAAGTGCTGGATATTAAAACCAGAGGCCTTCCATTAATTGTTCCATATTTTTGGAGCTGTCTCCTTTTAAAACATCACACAGTTTTATTTCTGGCTTTTAAGGGAAACCTAAAAATAACCTGCAAAGGAGATCATTCTGGCCATAGATCCAGACATTAGAGTAAAAAAACAAGATGAAGTCATGTTGTTCCCAAACACGCCTTGCAACATCTTGGATGCTTCCTTTGCTGGCAAGAGTTTTCTGCTTTTCTGCCTCATTCACATGGAACCTGCTGCTGATGCTCAAATGTCTCTGGGTGGTTTTTGAGATCGCTGGGTCGTTGGTGACTGCAGAAGGACGTTACGTCTGCCGTTGTTCTCGTCTGTTGCACATCTTTCCATCACTTGGACATCTCCCTGCCAGCCCACACTTTTCCTTCTGAAAGTATTCCATGCGAGGACTTCCATTCTCATTTCTTCCTTTGGAATCGAACGGAAGAGTGGAAACCATGGAGGCGGCAGACTGCTGGAAAGATGATTGTGTACTAAAAAACAGGACGTGACTCTCCTCGGCCACTTCATCATTCACTAAAAGCAACAGTGTGACCCTCCAGTTCTGAGACTTTTACTGGACAATTCCTTTTTCCTTTAAAAAAAATGGCTAAAGCAAATCCTCTCTCATTCTAGTGGATGGGAACAGGTAGGGAAGACATGCAAGATAATATTTTTTGCAGGAAATGATTTTGAATGCAACAGGCCTGTGCTTCAAATGATGAAACACATTCAACACTATTGGCAGATTAGGCCTGTTCATTCCTTTCTTGGGCAAGACACGTTTTAGGTCTCCAAGAGTGATGTCAATCATCCTGGATAAACCAAACAGGAAATACAACTAGTGGAACTAAAGGTACTTTATTGTAAGGCTACATTAACAGACTCTTGCAACTCTGAAAGTACAGATTTCCTGACATCACTAGTAATTGTCTGATCTATTAGGGCAGGTCCTTTTAAAGTTTCTTTCTCTGATTGTTGAACTACTGTGGGTTCCTCCCTCTCTTGTCTGATCATTCCCTAGGCAGCATCTCTTTCCCCCAAGGTCACCCACACATTCCATTACAAAAGAGCTAGAAGAATACTGTCTCATCCCAAGCAAAATGTTGCTGTCTTCTTCTTCTTCTTCTTCTTCTTCTTCTTCTTCTTCTTCTTCTTCTTCTTCTTCTTCTTCTTCTTCTTCTTCTTCTTCTTCTTCTTCTTCTTCTTCTTCTTCTTCTTCTTCTTCTTCTTCTTCTTCTTCTTCTTCTTCTTCTTCTTCTTCTTCTTCTTCTTCTTCTTCTTCTTCTTCTTCTTCTTCTTCTTCTTCTTCTTCTTCTTCTTCTCCTCCTCCTCCTTCTCCTTCTCCTTCTCCTCCTCTTCCACCTCCACCTCCACCTCCACCTCTTCCTCCTCCTCCTCCTCCACCTCCTTCTGCTCCTCCTTCTCCTCTTCCTCTTCCTCCTCCTCCTCCTCTTCCACCTCCACCTCCACCTCCACCTCCTTCTCTTCCTCCTCCTCCTCCTCCTCCACCTCCACCTCCTTCTGCTTCTCCTTCTCCTCTTCCTCTTCCTCCTCCTCCTCCTCCTCCTCCTCCTCCTCCTCCTCCTCCTCCTCCTCTTCCTCTTCCTCCTCCTCCTCCTCTTCTTCCTCTTCCTCCTCCTCCTCCTCCTCCTCTTCCTCCTCCTCTTTTTTGTACCTTCAATTCAGTTTTGACTCCTGGGGACTGCCTGGACCTGTCCTTGCAATTGTCTTGGCAAGATTTTGGAAATAATTCCCTATGGCTTCTTATGATGGCTCATGACCATACAGCTGGACTCATGCCTACTATCCATACGATGTCACCCTCCATACCATACCACCATCCTGCTTGTCGATAAATAAACACATTTATTACATTCTTTCCTCACTGGTTGGTGCATGATGAGTGGCAGCTTTTCTTAAACTTTAATTCCAAGGCAATCCTGGTGGCTACCTGTGTCAAAATCTGATTGTTTTATTGACGAATAGATGTCTCAAAGCCACTGTCTGTACATTTGCCATTCATCTCAGCGCAGCAACCCTGTTCTTCAGCAGCCCTGCTCTTTAGTGGCAGTGTATTTGTTCAAAACCAGCATTTGTCTTTTCCTTCACATCAAAACCAAGCCTGATTATGATTTATGACTTCCTTGAGTGGTAAGAAAAACATCTTGCTCCTTCCCTTTGCAGCAATGATTTATTGTTGCAAGGTTTTTTAAAAAAATGTTTGGAAGGATTGATTAAAATTCAGTGGAGGTTCTGCTTTGCTTGGCGGTCAACATCTTAGCAAAAATAGTATCTATGAAAGAGGCTAAGTTTGCTATTTACTTTATTTGTGAAAGCAGGTGGTGGGCTGGTAGAAACTAAGGATAGCTGGGTTTTGGCCCCAGTTTCTAGGTTTTGGCCCTGGTTTCTAGGTTCTTGCTCACCTAGAAAAGGAAAGCGCATTAGATTTCCTTTCTTGACCAACTGCATCTGTGATGGAAAATTGGAAGACATTCTCTGCATTGAAGATCTGCTGTAGAAATATGTCCCAGGACCTCTTCCAATTATTGTTCCCATCCACCAGCCACCCACTTGCTTTCCTGTTAATCCCATCTGTTCAGAAAGGCCAGCTATCCTTAAACCTCAGAGAAAAGCAAAGTTCTGCAAAGTTTTTCAGTCAATCAGCAAAGGATTTTACTGGAATTCTTTTTTCTGGCTTTCCTTCTTTGGTTTGGCCAGCGTAGTAGCTACTTTGCTGAACTCAAAAAGCTAAGCAGGGTTGAACTAGGTTTATACTAAGATGGGAAACAGGAAATCCCAAGGCTGACAAGTTGTCACGAAAGCTGAAAAAACAACTCAGCACAAGGCTGACTACTTCCATACAGTTGCCAGGGAAACTTAGAAGGATGCTTCTACGAAGTCATTGAATAAGCTTGAATCACAGTTGTTGCTTTGATATATATATTCTGTTTTTACTTTTTTCAAAAGGCTGGTCTGCCCCTGAAATTTCACAGCCAAAGTTTAAAGCAAGCTACAGATTAGTATAGATTGGGATTAATGAGTGAACCCGGTCGCAGAAGAATGAAAAAACAGAGACCCAGCAAACTGGATTTTTCTTCATTACATTTGTAAAGTTAAAGATATTTTCACATTGCAAAACTAAATTTATAGAATACATGTGACAGTGCGATTACTTTAATTCATGTTATGGATAGATGACATATACCAAGGTATGGTTTATGATTATAACTTATTATTATTCTTATTTGGCATCTACGCTCCATGTCTATTTTTATATCTTTGCCTAAATACACACACAGACGCAGACACACACACATATATATATTTCCTGACAGTTAGAACAATTAATAAGTGGAACAATTTGCCTCCAGAAGTGGCGAATGCTCCAACACTGGAAGTTTTTGAGAAGAGATTGGGCAGCCATTTGTCTAAAATGGTGTAGAGTAGGAGATTGGACTAGAAGACCTCCAAGGTCCCTTCCAACTCTATCATTCTGTCGTTCTGTTATTCTGTTTTGTGTGTGTGTGTGTGCGCGCGCGCGCGCATTTTTGTGTACTGTATATACATCTACATATTATATAGAGAAGAAAATATATCTCATGACATGATTCTAGAAAATTCTTATAACATGATAAATTTATTATCGGTGGGAGGGCTACTCTGTTTTTTTTAATAAGACATCCAACATAAACAAAGAAATGCATCTTCTTATAACTTGATCTGACATTCACCTGAACCCTCTTTTTTCTTCTGATGTCGTCTTGGGATGACAATGTCAACTGAAGACAGAGTTACACTGATATTAGATGACATCTGCCTGTCTTCTTGACGAAACTCATTATGCGTGCACAACCTGTGCTCCAGGAATGATTTTACTTTTACAAATCCTATTTTTCTTCCTCTGAGTCTGTGGCTCAACGTTATGGGGCTCTCTGTGTCATTTACATGGTTCAGCTAGGGAAAATGCACATTATTTACAGAATCGGGAGAATTTTCTATGGACTTTATGAAATTGAATAGAAGCCCTGATAAAATTGATTAGATTGGCCTGCTAAATTAAGTTGTGAAATTGATTAGAAAGAGTCACTCTCTAGGGAAATTAATGGAAGGCCTCCATTTCGTATCTGGCTGGGAGGGGAGACTAAATTAAATCTGACCACGTGCCTGCTTGCCAGCAACATTTTATTTTTTTATTACTTTACAGTATATTGTGTTTTTATTTCCTGTAACCCACCTTGAGTCGCCGTGAGTGAGTAGGCAGCAATATAAAATTTCCAAATAAATTGTAAATTTTGTTTCACAGTACAATCATAGCCAATTTCTTTAAAATGGAAGTAAAAGGGGTGCATTGCTGTTTTTTTCCCTCCCATGTGAACAGTATTCTCAGCTACTCTCATTTGTGTGGTCCTGTGTGTCAAAGAAGCAACAATTGCTTTGGAACAAATACTGACATCACATTGCACATACGTGAAGAAGGTAATCAAGTAAACCAGAATGGAGTCCAAAAGAAAACAACAACAGCAATAACAACAAAAGATGCACAGGGTCCAGCTATCCTGTTAAAAAAGAATCCTGCATCCCCAACCACAAGTGAAGAACATGCCTGTTTACCTTCACCTAGAAACCAAATAGGGGAGACTTGATAGCAGTCTTCCAGTATCTGAGGGGCTGCCACAAAGAAGAGGGGCCAGGTTGTTCACCAAAGCACCAGAGGGAAGGACAAGAAACAATGGTTGCAAACTGATCAAAGAGAGAAGCAACCTGGAATTAAGGAGAAACTTCCTGACAATGAGGACAATCAACCAGTGGAACAGCTTGCCACCAGAAATTGTGGGCGCTCCATCACTAGAAGTTTTTAAAAAGAGACTGGACCATCACCTGTCTGAGATGGTATAGGTCCTCCTGCTTGAGCAGGAGGCTGGACTAAAAGACCTCATGTTGGCTGGGGAATTCTGGGAATCCATACATTTGGAGATCATCCAAGTTAGAGAAGGTTGATCTGGGGATGTTGGTTACAGACTGGTTAGAGCAGCATTTTTTTCAATCCCGGCACCTTTAACATGTGTGCACTTCAACTCCCAGAATTCAATGGGTTAGTGTGCGCTAACCCTAAGCCATTAATCATAGTTTTCAAACCACAATGGATGGCTTCACTCAAGTCAAAACTAAACATCGTATATTATTGCTAGAGAAAATGTGGGGGTACATGACTTTTTGTAGTCTGGGATTTTTCTCCCAGACAAATAACACACTGAGCTTGTCATCAACTTTTTGTTGACATATTTTGATACACATCTCCTTGACAGAATTTCATCAAACCAGACACGATGGACCTGCAAAATCACTTACTGGGTGTTATTGGACACGTCAACCTGCCTGCCCTTTGACTGAGCCTTAGAAACTGGCATAAGGATGGATGTAAAAGGAGAGTTTTTCATTCCATGGTAACTATTAGCCATTTCTATAGCAGTAACCCGCTTAATTGTCAAAATTAAGTTAAAAGGTTAAAATTTCTTTTCTCTTTCTCTCTTTTGTACAAAAACTTCAGAAGTGACTTCCAAATAACCACAAAGCTATTTATTTACAATCACTTAAATAGGAGTCAACAGGCGACTATAGCCACCCAAAAAGCCAGTGCAATCCTTGGCTGCATTAACAGAAGGACAGAATCAAGATCACATGATGTTTTAGTACTGCTTTACAAACCTTAGTTAGTAAGACCACACTTGGAATAACACATCCAGTTTTGGTCACCACAGTATTAAAAAAGGTGTTGAGACTCTGGAAAGTGCAGAGAAGAGCGACAAGAATGATTAGAGGGCTGGAGGCTAAAATATATGAAGAACGGTTTCAGGCATTGGATATGTCTAGTCTAATGAAAAAAAGACTAGTGTTCCAATATTTAAGGGGCTGCCACAAAGAAGAGGGGGTCAACTTATT
Source organism: Crotalus tigris (assembly GCF_016545835.1). Classification (NCBI taxonomy): domain Eukaryota; kingdom Metazoa; phylum Chordata; class Lepidosauria; order Squamata; family Viperidae; genus Crotalus; species Crotalus tigris. Next base: position 1,642,734 of record NW_024097072.1, on the reverse strand, counting down.
TTCCAAAGCACCAGAAGGCAAGACAAGATGCAATGGATGGAAACTAACCAAGGAGAGAAGCAATCTAGAGCTAAGGAGAAATTTCCTGATAGTGAGAACAATCAACTAGTGGAACAACTTGCCTTCAGAAGTTGTGGGTCTCCATCACTGGAGGCTTTTAAGAAGAGACTGGACAGCCATTTGCCTGAAATGGTATAGGGTTTCCTGCCTGAGCAGGGGGTTGGACTAGATGACCTCCAAGGGCCCTTCCAATGCTGGTATTCTATATTCTTGTCCCTAATTAGAGTGGTCTAATTATCTATTTCTGCCAGTTCCACCATCTTCTCAATCCTTTCCTCCATTGTGGGGATTAACGTCTGGTTTCTAACAGCTCTGAGCTTAGAACGGATTTGAAAGAACAGATGGGAAACTGTGTCTCAAGAAAGTGAGACACAACTACATTTTTCTTTCCATTTGTATGAAAAGGAAAAGGAGGGGGAAAAAAAATCTCCAGAGACCTTCTGCTAAATTCTTACTTAATGTTGCAGAGGAGACAAAAAAAGAAAGAAAAAAAAAGACTCTCTTCCAGGAACCCTAATTTCTCTCCCTTAGAGTGGAAAATACCTTCCTTGTATTTATTTTTTTTTTTACAAACCCCATCAGTAAAGGCAATGTGGAAAATCACTGGAAAAAATATTCCACTTCTTCATTTTTAGGCAGAAATTTCCTGGCCAAGTCTGGGGAACTGTATATACTGTATTTGCAAGCATCTCTCTCTCTCTCTCTTTCTCTCTCTCTCTGTCTCTGTCTCTCTTTCTCTCTCTCTCTCTCTCTGCTGTGTGAGTTCGTGTACTAATGCAGATGTACAAATACTTGCTCCAAGCCTTGGCACTTAAATTACTCCCACTCAGACAAACTCGGAGACTTAAGAGATATCCTCACAGCACTTCTTCAGCCATAGAGCCACTGCAGATACTGTAGTTCTCATCCCCTGGAGCCAGGACTACACAGTCTAATGCACCATGAGAAGAAGCCAGGGAGATAAATGTTAAGAAAAACTTCCTAACAGTTGGAGTATCTTGATAGGAGAGCCAGCAGTGAGCTCAACAGAAGAGAAAACTTTAAATTCCTACCACACAGAACACCATTAGGGTTTGATTGACTTACAAGTCTCCACTCAAATCTCTAGGAGATGACAGAAGAATTGTCTTCCTAGTTTTTTTTTAATAGCAATCTTGCTGGTGGTCCTACCTGAAGTTTTATAAATCAGATTGGGCAAAAGAAAAAGAGGCAGGTGATGATGGGGCAGAGAAGAAATGGAGATTCTTTGAAGGAAACTGTGGCAAAGAGAGAGAGATGCGAAAGTCCAGTGCCTGGACTACACGTTTGACCTCCAAATGGGGTGTGTCTCAAGGCCAAAATGCTGGTCCCTCTAGAATTGGAGTGATCTAAGGAATCCACAGATTCCTGCCTTGGTATCCATCAAGCTCCATGCACAGCTGTCTGTAGAAGCAAACAAACTGATGAGTTTGGTATTCTCTCGAAATCATCTTGATTTCCAAGAATGCCTCAGCTAAGGATAGGACATTGTGAGCTTGCAAAAGGGGCAGGGATGATTTGTTTGCCCTCCATTTTTCAGTGATGGGGCTATAGCTGAAAGAAAAATAGCTGTGTGAAGCTTAGGGGGGACTTAATGTTTTAAGGAAGAAACTTGGGCTCTTATGGCGCAGTGGGATTGAGCAGGATGATCTTCAACCCTTGCAACCAGCAGGCTGTTCAATGTCCATGCCTGCTCCAGAATCAGACAGAGAACATGCCCAGCATCCAACTACATCTTTAAAGTAATGCATCATTTGGCTCCAACAAGACCTTTTGCTCGCCTGCTGTTCACAATACGCTCCCCAACTGTACAACATGTGGCCTGGGGCTTTGCCAGAGAAATGCTGAAGAGAGTGTGAAATCTTTGGGTTTCACAGCTGACCAAATTCCTCAACCAGTCCAGCTGTCATTCTGTTCCATTCAGAGGGAAAGTTACTGTTTTCCTGTCCCAGAGCCGGAACAAATTTAGAGCTATTCCAAAAATCTGCTGGCCCTGCTCAGTGCAGTACAACACCCTGAGCAAATGCCAAGCGCCCCAAAGTTCATGAGATCTTCATGAGCAGGGAAATCTGTGGACTAACAACAACAACAACAACAAACCCCTACAGTTTAGGAGTGCAGTGATTCTCAAGGAATGGATACTGGAGTGTAGGAACAGCTGCAGACAGTAATGTACCCGGGGCTAGACCTAAAACCTGAGCTCCACGAGAACCTTTCATGTTTCTTCCAGAGACCTTCTAAAGTCTCTGACAGTTAGAACAATTAACCAGTGGAACCACCTGCCTCCAGAAGCGGTGAATGCTCCAACACTGGAAGTTTTCAAGAAGAAACTGGACAGCCATTTGTCCAAAATGGTATAGAGTTTCCTGCCTAAGCAGGGGGTTGGACTAGATGACCTCCAAGGTTCCTTCCAACTTTACTCTTATGATGATGATGATGATGATGATGATGATGATGATGATTGCTATACTGCCGAACATTAGGTTTTCAGTAAGGTAGAAGGGACTAATCTTGGAAGTCAACCTTACCGGCTACATTCAGCTGATTTGGTTTGATTTCAATTTAAATGAATTTGAACCAAATTTAAATTTTGCATTGATCTCATCTACTTATGTAGCTCTTTCTAGAACATGGTTATCATCACATGGTTCAAAAGCTCCAGCAGCCTTCTGGCTAGAAGAAATTGGGTTCTTTGATCAAGAATGCAAATCATTCAGCATCATGTTTCAAATGAGAGTCTTCCTTCCTTCCTTCCTTCCTTCCTTCCCTCCCTCCCTCCCTCCCTTTCTTACTTACTTCCCTTTTCCTCCCTCCCTCCCTCCCTCTTTTTGGCCAACATTTTTTAGCTGATGGGTACTTTTGGGGTGTTGGGAATATGTTGCAGGCACTCTGGCAAATAGTCATCGTGGTAATTTAGACACCCACAAACCATCATTTGCACAACAAAAATAGTGAGGTTCCTCCCCCACATCCCAGGATCTCTTCAACAAACTCTGACCTCTCTGTATTTTGGGAGGATGTGGTGGAACACTTCCACACAAAGCACTGAATTACAGTCACATGAGGCTACCTGCCAAAATTTTCAAGGCTCCTTGAAAATAAATGTTTATTCCTGGTGCTTTGCTTTGCATCTGCTGCGTATAGCGATTTGTTCATGGAATCATAATCTTGAAAAAAATTACCCAATATAATGAGTCAATAAAGAGACAGCTGGGTGGCCACAATTTGGCACCTAGATATATTTTGGCTGGCAGAAGCTTGCTTACTTGCTTGCTCCTCAAAGCTCTTTCCTTACCTACCTTGAATTGAATGCCAAGAATTAAAGCCATGTCCTAATATATACCGAGGAAGACCTAGAGCCCTAAAAAACATAAGAACATTCCATTCTATTTCAGTTTTGACAAGAAACTGTTGGGGGGAAATAAAGGCAAACGGTTCTGGAAACTGTCAGGATGAAGCAGCAGATTGCAAGCAGTTGGAACACGTCTCCCGTGTTAGATTTGTTAGCACAACACAGAAAATAAACATAAACGATCTACTCAATACACTCCACTCACAGCAACACAATGGAATACAGTACACTTCAGAACACAGGAGGCTCCCTGGAAAAATGAAGCAGAGACAGGTCCAGCCAAGGAGACATATGTGTGGGATGGGATCGTTCTTGGGCCAGAGTGCATGATAGCAAAAACAATGGCGCTCTTTTGCATCCATATGGACTCCTGGCTCAGTTGGAATGGAATCTTGCTTCACTGATGACCTCTTTCTCTCCCAGGCCAGGCCTTGGAGCGCTGCAAGAGATGGACAAAATTCCAAGGCCCAGCTGAGTTTTGATCAGGTCCAGCAGATCAGGCCTTCCTGTTTATGGACTGTCCATTGCCAGAAGTGTTTTTCCTTTGTGGATCACAGAATCTGAAACTTACAAAGAGAACAGCTTAGAATTCAGTATTAGAAAACCAAGTGGAATACAAAAGTGTGTTGTGGACCCATTCAAACAAGTAGACGATACAAGTATTGCCTGCATCTACAGTAGGTAGCAATATGAAAATTATTATAATTTATATTCCACCCTTCTTCCAGTTCAGGATAAGCTGTCAGGTACGAAAGGACCCCACATGAAATTCCCATTAAACTGATTCATTACCACTCATGCCTATGCACAGGAATCTACTCAACTAATGGCTAGCACTATTTTGGTGCTAGATAAGGGTCAATGGATTTCAACAGGGCTTGGACTTAGTCTGTTTGCGGCTATGTAGAGACTCTAGGCTGATTCCTCTTTTGACTCCGCCCCAGGTTTTCCTACATCAGCATATATAAATTCTCCCATTTTTCTTCACAATGAACCTGTGATATGTTAAGCTGAGAAACACTAGCTGCTCCAAAGTCATCCTTAAAATTTCATAGTCTCCAAGTCTATCAATTTAAATGTTACATCACATTGCTAGAAATGTATTGTTCGTTAACTGTCTTTGTTATGATGTTCCTTTATACGTGAGAGGTTTAGAAGTATCTCTTTAAGCTTATTTTAGATCAAATTAACAATTCCTGCATCCAGCTTCACTACTGACACTTTGAGAAATATTTTATTTTTTATTGTTAATGGCCAAGTTGAAGAGGTCAGGGCACTAGAAATGAATAACGAGTCATACTACAGAAGATTGGCTAGCAAAAGTTTAGAAAATATCTATCATGGAAAATTGAAGAATCTACTGAGTGGAAGGCTGAGAAGGGCTGGCTCAGGAATTCTGGGAGCTAAAGTCCACGAGTCATAAAAGAGCCAAGGTTGCCTACCCCTGCCCTATACCATTTCAGACAAATGGTTGTCCAGTCTCTTCTGAGACTGAGATAAGAATCTGCGAGTCAGCTTTGCATACGGCCACCATACTTCCCAGCCTGATTTTTTTTTAAAAAAAAGCCCTTTTACTCTCCCCAAGGGTGTAATTATGTTTTGCATCGTCAGAGTAACTCTAATAATTAAATAAAGCAAAATTGATTCGGAGCGTTTCCTAAGGGAACCCCCAGGCTGATTGACTGCTGGTGGCATTCCCTTTGCAAGAGAAATACGATGCCACCTACATTCGCCCCTTGTTAAAGTCAAAATCCAAGCCATGGATTTCCGCCAACGGGACAGCGACTTAATCACCACCTGCCAGCATGAACTACATAAACCTTTCCCTGGCTGAACTCTTCATCCATCTGCAAAAAAAATGTCCAAGGGGAGGTAGAAGTTGGCAGCCAACTGAACTTATTTCCCTCTGCAAGCTCCCTACCTGACTTTTACCAGATGCTGTTTGTCAGCCCACTCTCCACTCCATGTGTCAGCGACAGAAGGAATACAAGCCATGAATGTTCTGCTCCAGGCTTTCTGGCCTTTTCTTCTTCTTCCTCCTCCTCCTCCTTTCCTAACCTCAGACCGGATACACCAGTTCCAGGACAGGAATATGTGTCCCCCGAGTCCAGAGTCAAATCTGGAATTCATATACTCTGTAAATACACTTTATTAAATGCAGGAATCAAGAAAGGGCTTGGAATGGTTCTATCGGAGAGTTCGACAGTCACAACACTGGGATCTGAAGGACTATAAAATCCTCACGTCAAGCCCTGCTAGTGAATTCTAGAGACTCCTGAAATCACCCAACCATTGTGTGGCCATAACAGTAACGAGGACAAGCTTCACAACATTTCAACAAGGGATGAAGGTTAAAGATCTCAACCGGGATGACCAATGGCTATCCGATGGTGGGACATCCAACTACAATTTCCTTGTGTTTCTTACCTAAAAGCAGTAGGTAGGAAGCACTGTCCTATCGTTTATCTACTCTTGGGTCCAAATAAAGCCCTGAGAGTTACAACATGGAGATTTTTGTGGGTGGTCATGGTTGCATCCTAGGGATTGTGTGTCTGAATATCTATCTACTCCCCGCCGAAATATACTTTTTTTTTCCAGAGCTATCCAGACTGAATATTAATCTCCTTTTATTTCAGGAGCCCTTCCACACGCATTTGTCCTTGGATTGTAAAGACGGCCATTCCATCTTGCTCTCCTGAACCCCCCTGCCTTTCCTTTACTGTTGCCAAGTTAGCAGTTGCCTTAATTAATTGTGCACAGTGCAGCCTGCGACTTTAGAAAGGGAGAAGGGGGGGGGGAAGCCAAGCTTTTTGGAAAACATATAGGCAGGGAAACCAATCTAATTAAGCAGAAAACGAAGCCAAAAGTTCCTTTAGTGATTCGTAATGAGATCCAGGCATTCCCATACCAGCTTTCCATTTCTGAAATTGAGGAGTGGGAGGTGGAGAAAGAGGACAATCCAATATCGGGGATGTCTTTATGCCCTTCCTTAGAGGCAGGGAAGAGAATTAAGCCCCCTTTGCTGGTTTAGATGCTCCAAACATTGGTTGCTTCCATACTTCCGAGTGAACTCATCCAATCCATGAATCTGGATGACTCCAAATGGTTTGAAGACTGCATGCAACTTCAATGAGATAACGATTCTTTTCTGTCCCTGTGGATGGGGGAAAGGGTAGCATTCTTCACCACCACCACCCCATCATTTTCCATGGAATTCCCTCCTCCCTGATTCTGAGATGCACGGGAACATTTTCTAGTTTCCTCAAAGGCTTTACATGGTTAGGTTACATGATGTTGAGAGAGAAAGAAACTCTCATTCTTACATCGAGGCAAATTCTGTTGAGGAAGCTTGTGCCTCATTACAGAAGCAAGCCAGGACCAGTTCAGGTAGGATAGCATGTGAAGGTGACATAACTCTTAATTAGGCTAAGCTCTCTAGGCTTGACGCTAACCTTCTCCAGCATAAGTGTCTCTGAGGGATCCTTGGTTCTTTCTGAGCTTGGTTCTTTCTGATCAACTAGCACTGATGGGGCTACCTAGTTTGGGTAATGAAACGTCTGCAAGAAAATCAAGCTCAGAGAACATCAAAGACCACCTCATTTCAACCCTGAGCTACAGATATTCTCCTTTATTGGTATAAGTATCTCCAGATATGTGGACTTCAACTTCCAGAATTCTTAGTGGCAGACATATAGGTGGAGAATTGGGTAAGGGGAGGATGACCTATTCCCTCAAGGCTGGAATATTCTTCTGAGTGCAATGACAAACTCAACAACAACAAAAGCAACAACAATAATAATAATAATGTTGGAAGGGACCTTGGAGGTCATCAAGTCCAACCCGCTGCTCAGGCAGGAAACCCTATACCATTTTGGACAAAGGGCTGTCCAGTCTCTTCTTAAAAACTTCCAGTGTTGGAGCATTCACCGCTTCTGGAGGCAGGTTGTTCCACTGGTTAATTGTTCTGCCAGGAAGTTTCTCCTTAGTTCTAGGTTGCTTCTCTACTTGATTAGTTTCCATCCATTGCTTTCTAGCGATGAAAAGTACTTAGCATTCTGAGGTGAGAAATACAGCTTGATGGACATCCGAGCTCAACCTTGGCACCTCAGATAAAGCTGTGAAAGAGTCTTTTTTTGGAATCAGAGGCGTTCAACATGAAGTTTCTGGATTCATACAACCCTTTACCTCCTCTTAACAGCTGCTCATAAATCTCCAACTCAAATCAAAGAAGGTTCACTCCCTGCTGTTTTGAGGAAAAATAAAACAGTATAAAATGTCTTTAACATGAAAAGAAAAATCTCCTTCCCCAAATCCTAACCCTGTCCACTCACAGGATATAGCTTTGCTGATTTTGCATGGTGGATTATATACATTAACATATTAGCCCCACTCTCAATTCAATATGGCTACTGGCCCCAAACGATTATCCAGACTAGAGGGGAAATCATAGTGAGCTTTCAAATTTCATCCCAAAATGCATTAATTCTAGATCATTGCTTTTGTTGGCTGATGCCCAATTCCAAAACTGAGTTAAATAGATCAATTACCTAGTTGGGTCTAATGTCCCCCATAATTTTCATAAGGAGCCGGGGAAAAAAATCAAAATGAATTTTGATAGGAACATGTTTGGCACCATCTTTTTGATACTTTCCCCAACATCTGTCTTTATTCCTGCTGCAAGTAAGGGAGAAAGCAGCCTTTCTGAAAGCAGCCTTTCTGCTACTTTCTCCTGAACTTCAGAAGAGAGTACAAAACAGGGAAAAGATTGCTCAACTCTCTTCCATAATTAGGTCCAAAGCAGCTGGTAAAAGCAGACCCTCCCTCTGGCTAATAGTTAGCTTAAAATGGAATAATGAGCTCGCTCCCTCTCGAGATTTTCAGCACCATCTGAACAGCCTGGCAACCCCAATTTTACCTCTTGACCTCTCTCTTGGCTGGAGCCCATAAATTTACAGCAGACGACTTCTACTATTATCCCCAAAGGTGTTTACACTTTCCTACTTAAGCTACCACCGAACCATGGTGCCTAACATCGTGAAATTTTGTCTGCCTTTCACAGAAGGGTGTCTGCCTGGGACGAGACCAATTTCCTCATCCTTGGTAGATTTTCCATGCCTAAATGACATTAACACGGGAAAGGAGTGAGGATAGCTGTGTTGTGGATGCCTATGTGTTTGTATATGCAGGTGCTCATCTGGCTCTTATCCGGCACCTGGAGTGGCCCTTAAAATTACCCACAGGGAAAAAGAGGGATACAGTATAAATGACCCTTGGCTGCCTTCCAGAACTGATTCTGTAATAGGCATCAGTTCCAAAGCACGCTTATATATTGGGGACTGACCTTGCTAAATTAAAGGCCGTCACAGTCCATGCCCAACAGCTTTTTCCAGGCTGCCTCTAAAAGTGCTTTGTTCAGCAATTCAGGTTCTGATGGAGGATGTACGTATGTTTCAGTCTGAACATAAGGAGATTCAAGATGATTTGAGAACAGTGCTCCCAGGTGAGCCATGAGGAAGCCTGAAATATTTCTGCAGTTTGAGTTTATGATCCAGAAGCAGGCATTTTTCTGAAGAATAAGTCGATTTAAGGCACAGGAGAGAACTTGGCTATCTGGGCAATGCATAATCCATCCTTGTGGCCCATTTGCTCATCTAGGATGCGCCGTCGTGGAGATTCCTTTGGATTGCCAGAGACTTTCCTTTCCTTTGCTAGACAATTCTCCACGCCTCTAAGATGGGATGAGTAGCGTTCAGGGAGAGGAAGATTCTGATTCAGCTGGTGTCTTTAATGGTCTTGCTCACACACTGATGTGCATGCGTGCCTGTGCAAAACCACTTCTTTCCCTGTATTTACATTTCTGAAACAGAGAAAGGGGAGCCCTGTATCAGTTGTCCAGTCTGAAAAGCTTCCAGAAGCACAGTAGATCTATAATGGAAACCTGCCACGGAATCTACGGAGTTCAGAATCACATCATTTAGGATAGAAAGTGACAACCGGGGCTTTTCTCCCAAGCACTGTATGGACAAGGTGCCTGAGAAAGGCTGCCTCATTTGTTCCAATCAATACAGTAGCAAAACAGACTGTGGGAAGGTTTCAGATTTCATCATATTCAGAGCGCAGTTCTGGAGGATGGTTCAGGGCAGGGTCCTCTCTGCTGCTTCACTGATGTCCCAAACCTGTTGCCAAACTCACATTGCCTCGCTGGGAAAACAGCCTCTGGACTTCTCGTTCCCTAATTCCAGGCATTTCCCTTTGGCAAGGTACCTTTTTTTGTTTGCGCAGGACAAAGTTTTCTGCTTTGCCGTTTAGCACATTCCCTGCAGCTCCAGTGATCGTCAAGCCAATCACCGTTGCCTCACATAGCCCTCCTTGGAGAGTTTCCTCTTGCCTAGCCTCAGGAGGAGGAAGAGGAATAATACTGGAGCCTTCAGGAAGGGAAACCACGGTGTGAAAAGTTTAATCTCTGCCCTGTTCCACCATTGGAGCCTCCTTTTTTTTTGCCAAATGCAGCTTTAACTCTAGGTAAGAATTGAGTGATAGAGAAGGGAAGAACAGCTAAGGGAGAAGAGGTTCATTTTTTGTTTACTGATGACTGTCTATGCTTCATCACTGGAAGCTTTCAAGAAGAGGCTGGACTGCCATCTGTCAGAAATGGTGTGAGGTCTCCTGCTTCCAACTATTCTATTCTATTCTATTCTATTCTATTCTATTCTATTCTATTCTATTCTATTCTATTCTATTCTATTCTATTCTATTCTATTCCATTCTATTCCATTCTATATTGTCTATTCTATTCTATTCTATTCTATTCTATTCTATTCTATTCTATTCTATTCTATTCTATTCTATTCCATTCTATATTGTCTATTCTATTCTATTCTATTCTATTCTATTCTATTCTATTCTATTCTATTCTATTCTATTCTATTCTACTCTACTCTACTCTACTCTACTCTACTCCACTCCACTCCATTCCATATTGTCTATTCTATTCTATTCTATTCTATTCTATTCTATTCTATTCTATTCTATTCTATTCTATTCTATTCTATTCTATTCTATTCTATTCTATTCCTCTGACTGGTTGGACAAGAAGACTCCAAGGGTGCTGATCAAAAAGCTCCTTTTAGAAGAAACAGAAAAACAAAAAAGCAAAACCAGAACGAAAACCAAAATAGATGCTAGAGATCTGGTTTTGTTTAAGCTGGGTCTGATCCTCCACGCTGCAAACCAAGTGCGGTGGGCTACACCCAGTGCCAAGAGAACAGAGATGCAGAACTAACAGGCTCCACCATTGGCCACGGCTGTGAATGCCTTTTATGGTGCCAGCCGTGCGCTTCGTGCTGAAAGGCAGCACTGCCGTATTCTTAGCTCCCCCACTCTTGGCTTGGCAAAAGCTGGGACCATCAGCCAGCCAATCAGCCAATGCCTGGAGGTTTCTCCTCCATGCATCATCTTAGTTCCAAGGAATGAAGAAGGAAAAAGTAGGAAGTATATTTGCACACCTATACACTGGCTAGGCCCCTCTTGGTCTGTGCCTCGAGGATTTAGATTTAACTAGTTTTCTGTTGGTTCCTGGTCCTTGTTCCATTTTTTGCCGCATCCATCTCAAGAGGCATTTCAACTGAAAGAAGAGATAAATATCAGTAACAAATAAAATAAAGAATGCATATGTAACAGTGGGCAGAAAAGATCTGAGGATACTGGAATGGGGAGAAACCCTATATCAGTGGTGGCAAACCTATGGCACGGGTGCCAGAGGTGGCACTCAGAGCCCTCTCTGTGGGCAAACGTGCCATTGCCTCAGCCTTGCCTCCCCCCGTGACCCCCTCCTCACCAGCAGCCCCACTGGAGGAGAGTTGCCCCCGAGCATGGCCCACCGGAAGTCAGCATGCCCCCACACTTGTTATGGATGGCTCGTCTTGAGTTTTTGTAATGTTTCACAGTGGACTTCTGAACTGATGGCCGAACCACGCTCCATGAACTTCACTAGCAGTTACTCCTTTGGTAGCTTCATGTTTTCTATGGCACCATTTCCCGTATGGTGTCGGTTCACGATAATGCTCGCCTGCACACCACTTCTGCTATCAGAATTTTAGAAAGCCGTCTTTGAAACGATGCATAACCGAACAATGGGGGAAATTCACGCACAGCAATGCTTGTTCGTGGGCCAACTCAAGAAAAGTGGCCTATTCTTCAATTTATCGTTACTCCTATCTTTTCCCCTCCGGCCTCTTTGATCCCAGCCCCACTGCTCAAAAAATGCATTCATCCTCAACTGAAGACAACCGAGAGGAAGGAGGGAAAGAGGGAAACGGAAATGAATGTGTCACAAGTTGGAGCACCTCAGCTGAAACAATAACAAGAATCTAAATACAGGGGGGAGAGACAAGGAACAGCAATTAATCCTCGAATGCTCTCCCTCCCTCCCAAGGCAAATTAACTGCCAATTTTCCGCCCTGCTGAAGAGGGAAGATTAAAGTTAACAGCAACTTTCAGAGGAGAGGAGTAGAGCAGTGAAGTTTAGAGAGATATTCTCAACCTCCGGAGATTAGTCAGCAATTTAATCTCTTCCTCCACCTTGCAGGTACACCTTTACCTTCTATGAGCTACTCTCGCTTGGGTGATCTGGCAGGTTGGTCCTCCAATGGAGTGTTTCTCAACCTCAGTGACTTTAAGCTGGCTGGAGAACTCTGGGAGTTGAAGTCCACACCTCTTAAAATACATTAGGCTAAGCCATGGCTTCTTGCAGCACGATGAACTGAATGGGCTTGCACACCGTGCGAGTTATAAATCTGGATTTACAAACCATCTTGGCCAGGTTCACACAACCCAATAAGCCAAATCCACACTAGCCACAGTGTGGCACAGCACGTGGAGAAAACCCAGGCAATAGGGATCAAAATGGCCCTGGGAAGTGACTCAATATAGCCACCCATCGGTACTGCAGTGAGTAGCTACGTGTACTCCTCAAGTTACAATCCTTTATTCAGGAACCATTCGAAGTTGGGATGGTGCTGAACAAAGGAATTTCACAGCCAGTCCCCAATGCTACAACTGTTGCAGCGTCCTCACAGTCACATGGTTGTAATCTGGGCACTTGGCAATTTGTTCACAGTTATCAAGCATTGCCAAGCACTGTGATCATATGATTGCAAGCAATGTCAGTGGGAAAGATCACAAGTCTCTTGGGTAAGACTCCTTCACTCACCCCAGCCTTGTTTCCTTGCATGCATCACACCCTCCTTCCCCACTTTGCTTGCAGGCATACACAATGCTCTCCTTCCCCACTTCCCTCCCACATGTACACCCATCCTCCTTCCCCTTTTGCTCACTCACGCAGCACCCTCCTTCCCTTGCTCACACAACCCATAGCACACCCTCTCCAACTTGCATGCAACCTGCCCTGGGCCTCAACACACCCACACATACAGCACCCTCCTATTTCCCCCTCCCGTGCTCCTCACCTGAGACTCTTTCTTCTTCCCACTTAACACTGCCATGGCGGTGCAGTAGTTAGAGTGCAGTATTGCAGGCTGACTCTGCCCGCTGTCAGGAGTTCAATCCTGACCAGCTCAAGGTTGACTCAGCCTTCCATCCTTCCGAGATTGGTAAAATGAGGACCTAGACTGTTGGGGGCAATATGCTGGTTCTGTAAACCGCTTAGAGAAGGCTGTAAAACACTGTGAAGCAGTATATAAGTCTAAGTGTTATTGCTCTTGCCAACAACCTCCACATCTCGGGGTTATGATGAAAACTGGGACTGCCTGGATTAATATCATTAAGCAAATGCAGTCAAGTGATGTCATACTTTACAACTGCATTGCTTAGCAATCACAAAACTGGTCCTTATTGCCATTGTAACTCAAGGACTACCTGTATGGGGAAGGTTACTATTAGTCCACTTAGAATTTGGCACCGGTGGTTGTGCTCTGTTCATGCACGATCAGTCAACTGGTAGAGATCAGAAATGCAGTTGGCTGTTATTATTGTTCCAGTATAGTTGTCTGTGTTCAACTAGGAGGGAAATCATATCTATTTTTATGTTTTGTCCTTTTAACTCACATCTTCTTAAAAATGTTTTTGTCTAGTTTTTTTTTTTTTGCCTTTGCAAAATTTCTTTTTTTTATTTCTTTGGATTTTTGTATTTTGAAGGAAGGAAGGAAGGAAGGAAGGAAGGAAGGAAGAAAGAAAGAAAGAAAGAAAGAAAGAAAGAAAGAAAGAAAGAAAGAAAGAAAGAAAGAAAGAAAGAAAGAAAGAAAGAAAGAAAGCAATTCAGTTGCCAGATGCTGTGATGCTTTGTGATTCCAAACTTGCACAAATTGTTTGAATCCAGTAAATTGGAATAACAAAAGTGATAATTTGGTCTAGTGCTCCCTCTGCTGTTCCATTTGAGAGCTTCAGCAACATCTCACACACCTGTTTTACTTTACCAGCTGAATCTGGAAAGGATTTTTGCCAAGGCACATTATCCACGTTAAGAGATCCAAAAGTTTGTTTGAATTTTAATTCAGTAATGAATATAATTGACTTAAAGAGAAGATTGTTTTTACATGCAAGAGTGCTCCCGAGATTTGATAAAGAAAGCTCTTGTAGATATTCCAAATGGACTAACGCTACGAGACAAGACAATTTTTAATCTGCCAGCTTCCAAAATTGATTTTCCCAGCCTCTGTCCTTAAGAAGAGAGGAAGGGATAGTTTGAATACAACAGAAGCAGGTCCTGCTTCACCTCGTCTCTCAATAATTGCATATATCTGGCTTCCTTTTAAAGGAGTTACAGGAATAACCATAAGATGGCAGTAGCCTCCTTCAGAAGAAAATGTGAGCTCTTACTAGGAATTCTGGGAACTGTAGTCTGAACTCAGGTTTGGCCCACCTCCCTCAGGTGAAGCTTGCCAGGATTCCTGACTGCTGATCAACCTGCTTCTTCTCTGCCTTCTCTCATTTTATGCCAAGGAGCAACAACCAAAATCCATGCCTGTGGGAGATGTTTCTATGTACAGGTAGTCCTTGACTTACATCCATGCATTTAGTGACCATTTGAAGTTACAACAGCACTGAAAAAAGTGAGTTATGACCATTTTTCACACGCCCATTACAGCATCCCCGTGGTCACATGATCAAAATTCAGACCCCTGGCAATTGACTCATATTTATGACAGTTGCAGTGTCCCGGGGTCATGTGATCCCCTTGTGGGAAGTCAGCCCCTCAGAGAAGGAAATATTAAAAGGGCAGGAAAATATATTTCCTCAAAGGATCTTAAAGAGGCAGAAAAGCATGCCCACTTTTTCTTAATAGCCCCAAGTCACCCTCCCTCAAGCAGAAACCAGCTCTGTAGAAATGCAGATGTAAACCATTCAGGAAAGTTGAAGCTAGAAGATTAAGAAGACAAAGACACCTAAAATCTACATACCCCATCCAAACTCTAAGACAGGACATAATAGGATTAACTCACAGATGCCAAAGGGCACACCCAGACTCAGGTCAGAATACATGACACAGGAAATACAAAGCCTCAATCAGGAACAGGAAACAACTCCCCCCCAAAAAAGGCTCAAGAAGGTATAAAAACCCACTCCCTACACGTGCTCTCTCTCTTTTCTTCCAGAGCCATCTTTCTGTCTGGCTCTCCTCTTCAATAAACTGCAACCTTCTTCCTAAAGCAGTCACCATGTTGTTTATCCCCGGCTTGGACTGAACCATGATGAAGACTTTTCCTTCCACACCCTTTTGCGATCTTCTGACAAGCAAAGTCAATGGGGAAGCCAGATTCACTTAACATGCCACGTTACTAATTTAATAAATGCAATAATTCCCTTAACAACCGTGATAAGAAAGGTTGTAGAAATGGGGCGATCCTCACTTAACAAATGTCTCAGTTCACCACAGAAAGTGTGGTCACAGGTCAAGGGCTACCTCTATCCAGGAAAAATAATTTTCATTTTTGTGTGTTTTTCAAAATACTAGCAGATGCCTTCCATCTATTAGTGTCACAAATATGAGACACTCGCCTCTATACTCTGCAATATAACCATTCTATTATTATTGTTGCCACACTTCCTCTTTACTACAAGTTTCAGAAGAGAAGGGAGCACCAGTCTCATTTCATAAACACACACACACACACACACACACACACACACACATACACAGAGCACATTTTATAAAACAGAAAAAGGAAAACAAATCTTCTGTACAAATACTGGGAGCAGACTGTTCTTCCTGCAGGAGAGGCCTTGTTCCACACAAGTAGTAACATTTTTAGGGCATGACACCAATTGTGCTGTCATTAGGATGGTAAACAAAAAAGGTGAGGTGTGTGTGTGTGTGTGTGTGTGTCTGTGTGAAAAGAACAAATATGTCCCAAACCCAAGCTGGATTCTTACTTGCAAAGCAAACCGCACGACAGCTTCCCAAATGCCAGGACTGTACGAGGCTCGGCACAAGCCGCCTAGCTGAGACCTTCCCCAAACACCACCAAATTCCCTTTTGCCAAAGATTACAGCATTTCCTTTTCCTCTGTCCAGGAGCATTTCTCTTTCAGAGAAAGAATCCCGGGGCCACCCCTTTCCCTGCCTCCTGCTTGTCCCCTTCTTCTCTCGGAGATCCTTCTGTGCCTTTTGCTTTCTCTTTGGGGCCCGTTTTTTTCTGCAAGCAAGGAAGAATGCACTTTGCAGCTGGAGAAAGGTAGGCATCAAACTAGGATGGTCTCTGTGTGTGTTTGTGTGTGTGCACGCACGGCATGCTCGTGTGTGTGTGCGCGTCTGTGTGTGTGGGCTGAGTAATTTTGAAGAGTTGTAACTTCAAACTGAAGATGCAAAACTGATCCAAGTTTGGGGACAGTGGTAACTTTTCTCCCAGGCTTTCTCACTGCCTACAAATCTTGACAGTTTGAAACAGAAGCTCACAAACAGATTTCCCCAAAAGAGGATTAGCGCACTCACTAGACGAGGGGTTTTCAAACGGGTTCAGCTCTGGGGAACCGATTAGTTAAAACCAAAAATGAAAATCCTGGAATATCTGCTCAAGAGGAAAAACTCTATGAAAGAGCTACTTTCAAGAGAGCTTTGAAAACGTCTTAGTTTCTCTTGGAAGCCTAGAGTTCCCACGTGGTTTACAAAATCCTGCGCTAGAAAAACAGGACTCTCAATTCTAGCTCGGTCTGCAAGAGAGCCTGTTCACTTGGGGGGGGGGGGAGGACAGTAAAGGCCAGATGTGCCTCCTCTGTGCCAGATGTGCCTCTTCTTCAGCCCTTATCCAGAAGATGCAGTTGCTAAGAAACCATGAACCTAAGAAGCCAGTTTGATCCAGTGCAGGGGTCTTCAAACGTGGCCCTTTGATGACTTGTGGACTTCAACTCCCAGAATTCCTCAACCAGGCACGCGTGCCTGGCTGAGGAATTCTGGGAGTTGAAATCCACAAGTCATCAAAGGGCCAAGTTTGAAGACCCCAGATCTAGTGTTTAAGGCATCGGGCTAGAAACTGAGACTGTGAATTCTAGTCCTGCCTTAGGGATTAAAGCTGGCTGGGTGACTTTGAGGTGATCACTAGGAGACTGTGAGTTCTAGTTCTGCCTTAGGCATGAAAGCTGACTGGGTAACTGTGGGCAACGCTCACAATCTCACCACGAGACTGTGAGGTGAGATGGGCTGAGAAGAGAGTAACTGGCTCAAGATCACCTGGGCAGCTTTGACACCTAAGGCAATACTACAACTCACCATCTCCTGGTTTCTAGACCAGAACCTTAACCACTACACCAAACTGGCTCTACATAATATTTTTGGGGGGGGGGGTTGCAAGAAGCTTCCTGACATTGCCTGGATGCCCAAGGATGAAACAATAGAGACTTCTAACCCACAAGATGAGGATAAGGTTCAATGGTGACTCTAGAGCAGTTAAAGGAATCTGATTCATAGCTTCCCTCCCAGCTGGAGGGATTTTTCCCAGCCTCCGTAATTGTTCTGGTGGGCTCTGGGGAGGCTTCTCCGAAATTGTGATTAAGAGTTGCCAAGTATCCCTTCAAGAAACAACGTAAGTCATGGAGGGAGACCAAACTTACTCAGACTTTGCAGGAATATTCGGAAAAGCTGTCCCTGAGGCATGAGACCAACTGAAGACTCGGAGTTTCATTTTCCAGCTTTGGGAAAAGTGGAACTTTCCAGCCTTTGGCTTTGGGGCTAATCATTTCCATCTGCTTTTTTTATTTTATTTTTTTTTTACTGACAGGCTGGGCTACAGGATGGCAGGACTCGAAGTGCCCCGAGAATATGCAAGAGGTGCTTAAGCAGAAGAAAGATCTAAGAGGAGAATTGCCAGTCTGCTGCCGCAGCCCCACAGCGCAGGGAGAAAGGTAAGCTAGGATATCAGTCCCTTGGATTGCTTAATAGTTTTAAAAAGTATATATATATGTGAAGCTTTTGTGAAAGGTGGAGCTGGCTGGAATGCATGCTAGATTTGTTTTTGCAGCCAGGGAACTGTATGAAAATCCAGGTCATTTTTCTGAGCATTTGTGATTCTGCAAGTAGAGATGGGAGATAGTAATAATAATAATAATAAAGTTGGAAGGGACCTTGGAGGTCATCTAGCCCAACCCCCTGCTTAGGCAGGAAACCCTATACCATTTTGGACAAATGGCTGTCCAGTCTCTTCTTAAAAACTTCTAGTGTTGGAGCATTCACCGGTTCTGGAGGCAGGTGGTTCCTTTGGCTAATTGTTCTAACAGTCAGGAAGTTTCTCCTTAGTTCTATATTGCTTCTCTCCTTGATTAGTTTCCATCCATTGCTTCTTGTCCTGCCTTCAGGCACTTTGGAAAATAGCTTGACTCCCTCTTCTTTGTGGCAGCCCCTGAGAGATTGGATGTAATTCACAGATGAGTGCAAACCCGCTAAAACCTGTGTTCTTTTTCATCCATGGACAAACCAAGTTCAGTTTTGTCTAAGTTTCCAATGCCGTTTGGCAATTGTGTTAAGAGAAAACATATATATGGTAGTAACAAAAATATATTTATTAAAAAGTATATACAGTATCAAAAAGTTTGCTTATTGCAAAATATACAGTATCAAAAAGTTGCTTAGTAAAAATGTACAGTATGAAAAGTATATTATTTATTTATTGTTGCACTCTAGATGGCCTTTTGTACAGAATTTGGTCTAGTGGGTTAAAGCACCAGGCTAGAAAGCAGGAAACTATGAGTTCCAATTCTGCCTTGCGCGTGAAAGCTGGCTAGGTAATCTTGGGCTGGTCAGTCTTGGCCCATGTTACCTTACAGGGTTGTTGTAGAAGGAGGAAAGTGCATTGGATATCCCAAAGATGCTTTTTGAAAGACATCTTCATTTTTTTTCCTTGAAAATGTTTTGCTTCTCATCCAAGAAGCTTCTTTAGTTTTAGTCAGAACTGGATTAGAAGTGAAACGTTTTCAAGGAAAAAAACACACACAAGAAAGTCCAGTTGCCTTTTTGAAAAGCACCTTTGGGACAATCGTGACCTGGACAAATGAGAATCTTTATAGACATTTAATGTGCTTTGGGTATGTTCACTGCCTTGAGTCATTTGTAAAAATAATAAAGGCAGGATACAAATAAATAAATTTAAATTAAGGCTTCCGCATTCCCTAGTCCGGTATCTTTACCTCTGGATCACTCCGGCTCTTTGAGAGAAAGCAAGTGAAAGATAGTCCTTGACTTAAGAGACTTCAATTGAGCCCAACATTTCTGTTGCTAAGTGAAACATTTGTTAAGTGAGTTTTGCCCCATTTTACAACCTTTAACATCAGAAGGGTGCTAAATTAATGAAAGGGCACTTGATTTTATGCAAATGCACTGTATGATTTCCGGTGAACAGAACAATAGACTTGGAAGGGATCTTGGAGGTCTTCTAGTCCAACCTCCTGCTCAAGCAGGAGATCCTATGACCTATACCAGGGGTAGGCAACCTTGGCTCTTTTATGACTCGTGGACTTCAACTCCCAGAATTCCTGAGCCAGCATGAGGGAAACTTTGGCCCCTTCATGATTTGTGGACTTCAACTCCCAGAATTCCTGAGCCAGCATGGCTCAGCTTGGAAACCTCTCCCTTTCCCCTCAGCATGGCTGGTTCAGGAATTCTGGGAGTCCACGAGTCGTAAAAGAGCCAAGGTTTCCTACCCCTGCCCTATACCATTTCTGTCAAATGGCTGACCAATCTCTTCCTAAAAATCTCCAGTTAAAAGGATCAGAAACGGAAAATGAACAAAACCTCTTCGCTTTCTTCATATATGTGACTATCCATTGCAGTATTTGTGCTCCTAAAAATGTTAAATACTCTCTTCTTAAAAATCTCCAGTGATGGAGCGCCCACCATTTCTGGTTGCAAGCTGTTCCACCGGTTAACTGTCCTCACTGTTAGGAAGTTTCTCCTTAATTCCAGGTTGCTTCTCTCTTTGGTCAGTTTCCAACCCTTGTTCCTTGTCTTGCCCTCTGGTGCTTTGGAGAATAGTTTGATGCCCTCTTCTTTGTGGCAGCCCCTCAAATGCTGGAATACTGCTATCATGTCTCCCCTGTTTCTTCTTTAGAACTAGCCAAACCCAAGTCCTGCAGCCGTTCTGCACATTTTTTTTTTTTTGGTCTCCAGGCCTTGGATCATCTTAGCTGCTCTTCTCTGAACTTTTCCCAAAGTCTCAACATCTTTTGCCCGAGGGGGGCAACACCTGCCTTAGAGCTGCCAACTTCTGCCAGCCTCCTCCTGAACGTCGGAAGGCTTCTGTCAAGCCCCAGTCAGCTGTCTCCACCGGTTCGACCGGTTCGCCTCCTCTGACCACGCTTGAGCTGAGCGCGTGGCTGCATTACCCGGCCCTGTGGAGTTATAGCTCAGGGTGCGCCCTTCGCCAAAGCGCGCCGTCCTTCATGCGTGCATCCATCCATCCAATCTCCCCTTTTCTGTCTGCAAAAGGGCAGCAAGCATTCCCCCCCCCCCAAATTCCGGGCTTCTTGCAAAGAAGTCGGCCTCCTCGCCTTGCCAACTTCCTCTCCCGGCCGAGCTGCTTCTTAGCTGAGCGCGGAGGCTGAACTTCGCCCTCCCGCGCCTGCCTTACCCTCCCTTCCCTTCCCTTCCCGGAGCTGGGCGCGCCAAGTCCTCCGGGAGCAGCAGGAGGGACCGACCCGCCCAGGCTAAGCCCCTTACTTGGGGGCTGCGCTGGTCCCGAGGGAGTGGGAGACCATGGGGGGCCTGCAAAGCCGGGGCGAGCCGCGCGCCCCTTCTGCTCTTCTTCCATCTGGGGCTCAGGCTGAGCAGACCCCCCGCGGCAAGTTGGTGGGGGCCCCCGGGTAAGTGGGGAGGGGGCAGCGGGCGGGCTGGGGGGGGGAAGAAAGAGAGAGAGAGAGGAAAGGGCGGCCCACCTCCCTCCATCCCTCCGCGCCCCCGATGTTGTTCTCTTGCGGGAAGAAAGTTGGGCAAGTTGTGATTATTTCCTATTATGGCCAAACGAAGCGTTGGCAGCCCGTATCAAATCTCATCAAAACTGGCAAGCGCTACAGGGAGGGGGGGGGGGTAATTAACGAGAGGCATCTGCTAGGAAGGGGTGCTTTCTTTCATCCTCCAAGGAGGGGGGGGGTGTCTTCAAACTTGGCTGGCTGAGGAATTCTGGGAGTTGAAGTCCACAAGTCATCAAAGGGCTAAGTTTGAAGAGCCCTGACTTAAGGGCTGCTCACACACAATGGGAAGTACATGCCTGCATTGTATGTCCTGGAGGAAAGGAAAAAACACCATGAGCACCAACAAAACAATGTCTTGCCCAATGGCATGGAGAGTGACATAGCCCTAGTTCCACAGCAATAACTCTCTGACCAACAGATACATCTAGCACAGGGGTCTTCAAACTTGGCCCTTTTATGACAGGCGGACTTCAGTTCCCAGAATTCCTCAGCCAGCATGCCTGGCTGCGGAATTCTGGGAGTTGAAGTCCACCAGTCGTAAACGGGCCAAGTTTGAAGACCCCTGCTCCAAGGGCATCTTGCCTTTGGCATGGGGGGGAGGGGCGTTTCATCTCTGAGAACTCTTCCCCTGACTGTGGTTGGCCTCCTTGCATCCCTCCAAATCATGGTTTGCTGGACTGTGGTCTATTAGTGGGTTGTTCAAATTAGCCAGCTTCTTGAAACATTCGGAAGCGGTGAAATGGGTTCATAACAGCCTGCCAAACTAAAAGTGATCCTTTGGGTTTGTGCGTTGTGCGCACCTCAACCAGTTGTGGGGGGGGGAGTTCAAAACTTGCTACATCTTGTACATCTGGATTGATTTTAGTTTGACCTGTTCCGTGAGGCTTTGGATTCTTGCTCCAACCAGGAGTCCAGCTAACCTGTGCTACGAATTTAACTGTTGGATCCCTGGGAAAAACATGACTTAAAATCGTGTCAGTCAAATGGCAGGGGCAGTTTTCTCAGTCTACAAATGTCCTCTGTTTAGCACCCTTTGCAACCCATTGATTGTAATGGGTCTTCAAATTTGGCAGCTTTAAGACTTGTGGACTTCAACTCCCAGAATTCCTCAGCCAGCCAGGGCTGGCTGAGGAATTCTGGGAGTTGAGGTCCACAAGTCTTAAAGCTGCCAAGTTTGAAGATCCCCTGTTGTATGCCATCTTGCTCTCCTCTGACACACGACAGCTGTATTTTTGAGTAATGTTGACTGAACTGTTTCTTTCCATCTTGAAGACTGAGCAGTACTTATTATTACAGGGCAGCTGCAATTCTGTCCTGGCATTTTCAGCTGATTCCTGAAAGCCTTGGGCGTGGTCCCTAGAGTTATTGTCAAATTAAAAATGATGAAAAGGGGAGTGTGTTAAGCACATGGCTGGAGGGCAGTAGTATACTTGTTGTTGTTATTACCCTTTTTATTAATCTTGACTATGAACAAATCCCTGCAGTTTTCTTGGCAACATTTTTCAGAAGTGGCTTCTTCTTAGAATTGAGAAACTTACAGTCTCTTCAGTTCTAGACCCGGACTTTCAACCACTAGACCAGGGGTGTCAAACTTGCCACGTCACGAGTCGCAACGTATCGCGCCTTTTTTCCCATTGCCGGAGGTGGGGTAAGCGCGGTTTTGGCATGACCCCTCCGGCCCAGAGGCCGGCAGTTTGACACCCCTGCACTAGACCAATTTAGCTTTTGTATGATGTTTACATCAACTGTCCAGTTGGCATATGCAGGAAAGGAAACTCCTGGGTCATTATTTTACCAAGAGTATAAACTTTACTGAATAAACCATATTGGCACAGATCAAGTGGTTTTCCTGCACAAAATCTAGCATAGTTAATTCCCCCTTTTCCCTGTGGACCACCCACCGTCCATTACGTCCACCAATCACTTCTGTTCATTTTGTTATGGGAAACCTGCCAGCTAGGCTATGACATCTCCTTGGTGTATCCTTGAGGTGGAAGCACCATCTCATGGGAATGGGCGATGCTGGGATGCGATTCTCCCTCCACCCTTACATTCCATCCCACCCCCCTGTATTTTCTTTTGTCAAGCTGCGAGCGAAGCAGAATACAGGTGAAAGATTGACAGCTGTCCCTCGTGCTTACAACCGTCAACAGCATCCTTAAAATCATGGGATCAAAATGTGTGCCTTTGGCTACCGCCATGTATTTATGACATTTGGGCTCATCTGAGGATCCTGTGGTTGTCCTTTGTGACCTTCCCAGACTGGCTTCCAACAAGCAGTGGAGGAAGCCAGCTTTGCTTAATGACCACATGGTTCTCTTAATCGCAGTGATTCACCAGGGCAAAGAGGTCCATGGACCTGGGGTTGGAGACCCCTGGTGTAATGTGAGAATTTGGATAACTGCAGTTAGTTCAACAAGCTCCGATTTAAACAAAATGTGATGTTCTGATGCGTGAGCCTGGATCTTCTCATTTTAGCTCCCATGGAGGCTTAAATTAAAAGGCTTAGTTTCAGGACTGGGGGACCATGTTCTCCAGGTTTCTGGACTACAACTCCCATCATATATGATAATTGCTCCTATGGGGGTTAGAAGGAAAATTATTTAACGGGTGACAAATTACCGGCAGCATAAATAATATTGTGCATAGTTATCTGTTGCTGAAAGGCAATTTGTAATGTGCTTTCATCACCCTCTTTAAAAAGTAAAAATGCCCTCAAGTCTTGCTTTATCCATGCAGTTTTCTTCCAGCATTGCAGACCTGCCATTCCTTCTATTTGACTATTTCAGGGGTCTCCAAACTTAGCAACTTTAAGACTTGTGGACTTCAGCTCTCAGACTTCCCCAGCCAGCCATGCTTTCACTAGGTTAGTTTTAGCTAAATCTTGAAAGTTCTCAATATTCATGTAGGTCTTCAAAATAAATATATGAAATTGAATGCAGATGGAGTAGAAGATTTTGCAATAATTGCAAAAGGTTGTGCAGGATCTAACTTTCAAAACAAAGTGGCAGGAAACAAACCCTTGTTTCTAACTCTCTCCAGCACTGTTGCCTTGAAAAGAAAACACCGAAATGTCACACAGTTCCTCATCCACATAAAGTAGCACCCAAATAGCTACACTATTTGTAATTTGCCCCAGGATCTCTTTGTAGAGAATCAGGTTGCAGACGGTGCACACAATTGCACCCAAACTCTGCACAGCCAGCATTTCCCACGGCTGCTAAAATGAAGTAGTAACGGAGGCATCTTTTGATCTTACAGAAAGATTGCTGCAAGATTACCAGCTTGAGTCAGGGTGGATCTACTTCAGCAAATCCTTGCTGTTCTTTCCATACAGATTTTTATTCGAATTAATATTGCAGCCAGTTGCTAAATGTCACCCACCCCCAAAAAAGCTACCAGGGGGTAGCTGGATGCATTCCTTCATACTCTTTTTATGGCTTCGCTTGGATCACATCCTGCCTTTC
This sequence comes from Crotalus tigris, assembly GCF_016545835.1. Classification (NCBI taxonomy): domain Eukaryota; kingdom Metazoa; phylum Chordata; class Lepidosauria; order Squamata; family Viperidae; genus Crotalus; species Crotalus tigris. The sequence goes on along the minus strand of NW_024097072.1, from coordinate 1,618,426 downwards.
ACAAAACAGATGACTCTACTTGGTCCTTTGTTTTTAGCCTTCCTTCTGGCTTGTCTCCTGGCAACCAAACCATAATGACAAATTTCAGAGCATTCCCCTTAAATCAGTGTCTCCTTTACACTCTTGAGATCTTTAAGTCGAATGCGGCTATTTAAGCAATAGGTTTTGAAAACTTGGCAGCTGTATATTGTAAGGTTAGAAACGCCATTTTTTCTAACTGACTGTGATTGATAGTAATAGTAGTAAAGTTGGAAGGGACCTTGGAGGTCATCTAGTCCAACCCCCTGCTCAGGCAGGAAACCCTACACCATTTCGGACAAATGGCTGTCCAGTCTCTTCTTAAAAACTTCCAGTGTTGGAGCATTCACCGCTTCTGGAGGCAGGCTGTTCCACTGATCAATTGTTCTCACTGTCAGGAAGTTTCTCCTTAGTTCTAGGTTGCTTCTCTCCTTGATAAATTTCCACCCGTTGCTTCTTGTCCTACCTTCAGGTGCTTTGGAAAATAGCTTAATTCTCTCTTCTTTATGGCAGCCCCTGAGCTATTGGAACACTGCTATCATGTCCCCCCTCATCCTTCTCTTCGTTAAACTAGACATACCCAATTCCAGCAACCATTCCTTATATGTTTTAGCCTCCAGTCCCCTAATCATCTTTATTGCTCTTCTCTGCATTCTTTCTAGAGTCTCAACATCTTTTTTACATTATGGTGACCAAAACTGGATGCAGTATTCCAAGGGTGGCCTTACCAAGGCATTGAAGAGTGGTATTAATACTTCACGTGATCTTGATTCTATCCCTCTGTCTCTTGTGTAATTGAGGGGGAAAACCTTTTGGAACCTGAGCTGTTCTTCCTGGATATCAGAGGCAAATTCTGTAAAGAAACACCTTGTTTGCTTAGTACTATGTCCATTGAGGACCAGGGCAGGTGCCATTTATTCTCTCAACTCATCTGTGTCTTCCTAACAGAGCAGCTGACATCTTTGCCAATTCTGGCAGGAAAGTTATCAGCCAGAAAGCTTTCTGCATTTTGGTCATATTTGGGCAGCTCTTTGCAAAAGAATCTGCAGGAAGTACACTGGTGATACCTCCAGATAACAGGCACTGTATTCCAGACACAGAATTTGTGGCCTGTTTAGGGGGAAATATCAGCCGATGGTGATGCATGGTGCAAACGTCTTCCTATTTCATCCATAACCAGGATTACTGAGGTTTGTGAATTATCACGTGAACCATTCTTGGATTATACAATACCATCTTGAAAAATCCTTGATGGTAGCTGAGTTGCTTGATTCCTTGCCACATCAGGGCCTCTTCCTACTCCAGGTTTCTTAGCAACAGCCAGAAATGTTATGTAACCAAGGTTACAGCAAACTACCCTTCAAAAAAAAAAATTCTGCTTGTGCAATATTCCTGGCAGTGGAGGTATGTCAGGGCTGCAGAGGCTAAAAATTGGACTCTTTGTGGCTCAAGGTTTTGCAGTGTGGCTCTTGGCTTTGGCAAGGAGACAAATTTCCTCCCTGGCATCCTTTGCTTGGAAAAGCTGTCTCAAAGCTCCCTCTACTGTGAACGTTAAGAACTTTCCTGCATGGGGGGAATAATAAGCTGGTTCTTTCCTTTTCCTATAATGTAGATTGCAGGAAACCGGAACTGTAGGAAACCAGAAATATTTTGCAGAGTTGCTCAAAAGGGCTGAAAGGCTTTCCTTCTTGAAATCCTCCAGGAATATAGATTCTCATTTCCCATAGCAGCAGGAAACCCACCTCCTGTTTTCTGCCGGGTAGCTACCTAACAGCTGGCCGGCAGGGGAAAAATAAAAAAAAACCTCAGCAGGGTTTCCTGTAAGCCACCACCAAAATTTGCATGCAGCTTTCCTTGCACTTCTTAGATAATGCCTTGTAGACCTTTGTGTAGCTGAAATATTTCAGTAGCTTCTCCTGTTTGAAGTCATTCCCAAAATAGCCCTTTGAGATAGGCCAGTGTCCTCATTCCAGAGGCAAATTTCGTTGAGCAAACGCGGTATTTAAAACAATTAATCGTGTTATCACCAGCACTTAATTTTGAATGGACATTATTTATTCTGTGGGACGGGGAGCAGCCCCTCTAAAAGAAAAGATTTGTTCCTGTTGAGTTCCCCCTCTTTGTGAAAATAAAAGTGGTTTGCACCATTGGGTTACACACCAACCTCTTTTAAGGAGTATAAACTCTTCACTCTGATTAAGAGCTGATCCTTGAATGATCCTAAAAAACTATTCAGTTTTGACATGGCTGTAATAGTTGTATTCCAAATTAGGTTTGTACCACTTCTGGGTTTCTCCTTGCATTTCCTAAGAACTGAAACTTTTAAGTTTGCATCTCAGTAATAACCAGGATAGATTAGATTTTTTTTTAGATAACCTTTATTGTCATTTTTTTCCTGTGGGCACAATGGCACACATTAAAAATGAAATGTAGTTGTTTGCTCTCAAAGTGTACACATAGGTAACTGTTAGAGAATTTTAATCTCTCCGTTGGTGAAATATAAATCAGAAGCTCTCACAGTTGACTGCATTTAGCTGATTCAAATAACCTTTTTTATATTCATATCAAAATATTTACAATACCATACATTCTTCTTTACAGCAACATAGCTCAATGAAGACTTCTTACAGAGAGACACAGAGACAAACCTGAGACTGAAAATTCAGCTTCTAACTCAATACCTTTTTGCAGACTCAGTAGCACTTTGTTCACATTGGCTGACTGAGTTACCACATGACTCTTCCTGCTCATGAATATTCCAACAATAACACATATTTAAAACATACTATATACGACCTGTGTATAGACCTACACCCTTACATATAAGTAACATATAAATATTATTGGAGGCGAAAACATGTAAGGAACGGTTGCTGGAATTGGTTAAGATGTTTGTACATTTAATTCAGAGCTTTGTGGTTTTCAGTGCACTGATGATGTTACCTAGTTTGGTAATGAAATATCTGCAAAAAAAAGAAAAGCTCACAGAGCACCAAGGATGCTCAGTTCAACCCTGAGCTATAAATATTCTTTTATCGGGACATTAATTCCCCAGCTAGCTTCTAGTGCTGGAACATCCTGATGGCGTTTCATCTAAATATTAACCTGACTGGAATGTGATTAGCCTCAGGTCCCCGTGAAGTGAGATGCTTTGCTCTGCATTTCTTGTAGGATTTCCCGGGAACTTTGCAGCCAGATCTAGTGGTGCAGAAGTGAGAGAGAGAAAAAATATAGACTGTTCTTTCTTGCAGACATTACCTGCAATTGCCCAAAAGGAAGATGATTTGAAATTTAAAATGATCTCCTCTCCTCCAAAATAAAAATAAAGGGGAAAAAAAACTTCGTCACGTTACCATATTCAGGAGACAGGTGGTCCTCAGCTTATGATTGCACTTGGGACCAGAATTTCTATTGCTAAGCAAGCTGAGGCATCCCCAATTATTTTTAGATTAGATAACCTTTATTGTCAATTTTTTTCCTGTGGGCACAACGGCACCCATTAAAAATGAAATTTAGCTGCTTGTTCTCAAGTATACACATACACAACACACATTTCAACATACTATATATGACCTTGTTTTGCCACGGTTGTTAAATACATCCCCTCAGTTGTTAAGTGAAGCATGTGGCTATTAAGTGAATCCAGCTACCCCCATTAAGTTTGCTTATCAGAAACCAGAGGAAAGTCCCAAATGGGAAATCGCATGACCACGGGATGCTGCAATTGTAGTAAATGCATTCTCTTTACCAAGCACCCAAATTTTGATTGTGTAACTGTGGGAACACTTCAATGGCCATAAGTGCGAGGACCGGTCATATAAGTTACTTTTTTCAGGTGCTGTTGCACGTTTGAACAGTTGCCGAACGAATGGCTGTAACGGAGGACGTAGGACGGGCCTCCTGTCTTAATGGCAAATTATTTAAGAAAAACAATTCCTCCATTTGGTAAATGCAGAATGTCAGCTTGACGGTGTGTCTTTGCGTCCTGGTCAGTTTGATAAATCTGCTGTTTTAATTTCATTTGGCAGGAGATTTTGCAAGCCAGCTCAAAACTTGCCTCCGTGGTCGTCCCTCTCCAGAAAAATCTGCCCTGTTGTTTTAATAATGGCCCGTTTTCTTCCTATTCCTTTCTTTTCGGCTTGGTGGATTTGGGTGTCCTGTTCCTGCTCCCAAATCAAGCTTTGTGCCAGAGCGGTGGGAAATGTTTCAGCTGCTTTTTCATGGAGACTTGTCTTAAAGAGGCATCCTTCATCTTTTGCACTGCTGAAGAAAGACTGTCAGTGTGTTTCCTCTGAATGACCCGGTTGGAATCTTTTATATCAGGCACCGCTTTTGTCTTGGCACAGAAGGCTGGATCCCCTTTGACAGGGGGTCCTCAGGGTGATTTGTAAAGGCAAGGACAACCTTGGCTGAAAGATCAGAGAGGTTGGCCTCCTAGCTTTCCTGCCAAGCGCCATTCTTTGTAGAAAGACCTTGATTTGTTCAGAGGAGAGCCTTTGTCAGCCCTCCCAACTTGGTCAGTTAGGGGGGAAAAAAAAGATTCTCAGATACATTGTTAACAAAAGTATATTTTACTTAAGCCAAATGGTTACAGAGAAGCAAACATTGTATATTCTTCCTTTTGACAGAAAGATTGGAGCTTTTCTGGCCCAAAATATGAGGTTAACGTCTCCCCTATTCCCACCTTCCCCCTTGGGTATCTCTAGCTGTCCAATTATATTCAAACAAATTGTTTTGGTAACAGTCCCTGGCTTGGTGGGCTGGATGGTTCTGCATTTCATAGTGTGACTTTGGAACGGCTGGCACCTCTCACAGGGCACAACAAATTAGAATAGGATAGAATAGAATAGAATAGAATAGAATAGAATAGAATAGAATAGAATAGAAAATATGGAATAGAATAGAATAGAATAGAATAGAAAATATGGAATAGAATAGAATAGAATAGAATAGAATAGAATAGAAAATATAGAATAGAATAGAATAGAATAGAATAGAAAATATGGAATAGAATAGAATAGAATAGAATAGAATAGAATAGAATAGAATAGAATAGAACAGAACCTTGGAGGTCTTCTAGTCCAGCTCCCCCGATTAAGCAGGAGAACCTATACCATCTCAGGCAAGTGACGGTCTAGCCTCTTCTTAAAAATCTCCCGTGATGGAGCACCCACGATTTCTTGGCGGCTTGGCAACTTTAAGACACGTAGACTTTAATATCTCTGGCTAGGGAATTCTGGGAGTTGAGGTCCACACAACTTAAAGTGGTCAAGGTTGGGAAGCCCTAGGGCAGAGTTCCCCAACCTTACAGACCAGCGGGGGGGGGGGGGAGGGATGGTTCTGTGTGAGCGGCTGGCAAACACGGGCACATGCGCACAGCTCCATTTGCATGAGCAGTGTACATGTGCCTGCCGCACATGCAAACGGAGCACACGTGCACACCCTCGCTGCTCGTGCAAGTGGGGATGCGCCTGTGTGTGTGCCTGCTTTTTCCACGGCCGGGTTGCAAACACCCACTGGTGGGCTGTGGCCCAGAGATTAGGGACTTTTGTCCTGGCCTAAAGGTAAATAGAAAAGCCAGAGTTTTCAAGTCTGATTTGCTTTATAACCCTTTGTCACTTCCCCTCAACTGGTCTTGCTAGCTAACCCTCTGAACGTTGAAATGCAATGAAGCCAAGCAAGCTTCAGGTCCACCAAGTTCAGTGTGGACTTAGAAGGGAAAACAAAAAACCCCATTGCTCCAGAGATACGTAGCTTACCCAAGACATTTGAGCCCACCCACAATCTAGTTGCCTCTCAATAGTAACGGATCGGAACGTGTGCAGGGAGCCATTGTGGTTATCTTATTCTTCACTGTGTCCTGGGAACACAAGACTTAGGAAACCACATCCTGCCAGCATAAACATACAGTGAGATTTTGCGAACTAGACTGAATTCAATTCATTAAGCCGGGGAGTTTTCAAGCTGTTGGCTGTGAGTGTTTTCTTTGTTATCTCCTTCGCTACTCAAGGTGACTGAAGTGTGGTGTGATGCCAGAAGGAAGTGACACAACGGAAGTAGCAACTGAAGTAAACAGACCTGAAATCAAGCATTTCCAAAGCAAGTCTGGTGGGTTTGAAAAGGCCTTTTCTATTCAGTCAGTTCTTTTGGCGTCAGCCAAGGACAATGCTTTTGAAAAGGCCGCTTGCAGTTGCCCAATTTTGCACCTCCAAAGATGACATTTTTCTCCTGATTGAGGATCCTGCCCACAACTTTTTTTTAAAAAAGCCAAGAATCGGGGCCTGGAATGAAAGTTGCAATTTAGAACAGAAGTGGCAGAAGGAAAATCCGTTTCCAATCCACAGTCTTCGTAGGTTGGGGATCTTTTCATGTCTTCCCAATGTCTTATTATTTCCCTGCACCGCGACCTGTTGCCCGAATCCAGGCAAATTTCAAGCAACTGGCGCCTTCCCATCCATTCCCTAAGACGCAGCAGCTTCATTCCTCTGTCTGGGGCGTCCTTTGGAGACCTTGCTTTACTGGGCCGGGGATGCGTTTTCAGCCTGCGCCTGAATGTAACGTGTGAAGGGGGCCTTGTGCGCCAGAACTCAAGCTACCCGCTCTTCGTCCCCTCCTCCTCCTTAATTCGCGTTTAGTCCGAAAAGGAGGGGCGCACTCCGCCCCCGCAGGCAGCAAACGCCATCGGGCAGCGCGCCCAAGCCTTGCGTAGCCAGCCCGGAGGAGACGCGAACGTGGGAACGAGTGACCGGGTGGGCACAGGGCGACGGCGACGATCTCCTCCTCTTCCTCTTCCCTCCCCCCCCTGCCTTTGGCCAGGCAAGCCAACCGGAGCCCCCCCCCCCTGGGAGGGAGGCAGCGGGGCGGCTGGTTTGCTTCTCCCGGAGCAGGGCGCGTTGCGAGCACCCCCCGGCGCGCCTCCGCGGAAAGGCAGCAACCGGCGCTCCTGCTCCGGGGGAGGAAGCGGCGGCGAGGCGAGGCGGGGCGGAGGACGGCGGGGAGAAGAAGCGATGGCTCACGGCTGACCGCATCCGCGCCGGCTCGGCTCGGCTCGCTCCGAAATCCCGGCGCTTCCCCTGGCCGCCCAGCCTCTCCATCTTGACGGCGGCCCCCATGGCCTTCAGCAGCTCCTGGCAGCTGCTCTCGCCCGTGCAATGGGCCAAGTGGACCTGGTCGGCCGTGCGAGGCGGCGGCCAGGGCGGCCCCGCGGACCCCCAGCCGGAGGATGACCTCGACGCCGCCGGGGAGAGGGGCCCGGCGCCCGGGCAGGCGGAGGACGCGGAGGAGGAGACGGCGGCGCAGGCGGAGACCAAGTCGCTGAGTCTCAGGCAAGTCGGGGCAGCGCGGCGCTGCCGCTGGGGGCCCTTTTCACACGTTCCGCCGAGGCAGACTCGAGTCGGCCTCCGAGGGCTCGCGGGTCAGCCCGGAGAGGGCGCCGGATGGGGCCGGGGGCGCTTGCGAGCGCAGAGGCGCTTTTGCGCCTCCGGGCGCACCTGGAGACTTCGCGTGGCCTCCGTCCCAAACGGCCGCTTTCCGTGCGATCGGCTTGCGCGTCCGGGGATGGCGTGTGAAAGAGAAACTCTGAACCGAGCCAGGGCGGCTCTGGCAGCGGAACGAGGGGGTTGACTTACGTGGGCGAAGGACACGCGTGTCTCTGCGCGTCTCGCCTCTGTCTCGGCGGGGTCCTCCAGAGGGAGAGTGGGAAGCCCTCGGTGTGCACATGTCTGGCTTTTTCTACCCTGGCAACTGTCGGGACGCAACCGGCTAAACCGTAAATCACGATGAAAAAGCCACGGTGGTGGTTAAGCCCAAAGAAGCAAGTCACGGTGTGGCGCAATAGGGTGGCCTGTTCCACATCGCAGGCTGAAGCAGAAAGCTGCCCGTTTTGCTGTCGTTTAGCCGTTAACCATGATTTATGAGTTAGCCGTTTGTGTGTGTGTGGGGGGGGGAACTGCCTTTCCTCTGGCCGCATCTGGACATAAGCCTCCACGCCTTGGTGAGTCCTTGGACCAGGAATGTGTCACCATCATCAGGATGTAAAATGTGCTCTGGCTATTCCCAAATATGCTGGGAAGCTTTATCCTACAGCCTTGACATGTTCCTGCTGTGCTTTATCTTAGGGGTCAGCAGCTGACCCAGAGGCTGAAGCCACACTGGGACTAGCTGTCTCCTTCAGAGGGTGGGTGTTTTTTTCTCAGTCTTCCTTGACCTGCTCAGAACAACTACCTTGGAAGCTCTAGAACAGCAGTTCTCAACCTATGGGTCGTGGCCCCATTTGGGATCGATCGACCATTTCACGGGGGTCGCCAAGCAAGGCTGTCCGCCATTTTTCCCCCCCTTTTCCGGCGGGTGCCTTACCTCCCTTGGGCTGGGCCAGCTGGTGGCCCAGCCGGTGGTCGGCCTGCTCCGTCTCTGCCGCTTGCCAGCTACGCCTCAGCTGGCGCAGGGGGCGGCACCACGCATGCGCGGCGCTCCTGGGCAGGGAAAGTCCTCAACTTACAACTGGTTTAGTCCTCGACTTACGACCGGTTTAGTCCTTGACTTACGACCAGTTTAGTCTCAACTTATGACCAGTTGGGGATTGCGGCATTAAAAAGGTTGAGAACCACTGCTCTAGAATCTCAGGGGTAGTCAACCTTGGCTCTTTTATGACTCAGGAATTCTGGGAGTTGAAGTCCACGAGTCATAAAAGAGCCAAGGTTGACTACCCCTGCGATGATGGGTCACACACCCACACACACACACAGGCACATCCAGGCTGCCACGTAATCTCTGCAACGGCTTTAATTGAGTCCAGAAGTAAATTCTAGAGAGAGAGTGACTATTTTGCTCCAGTGCCCTCTGCTCCTTGGATCTGCCAACTGGGAACCAAATTTTGCCTTTTCAATGCTGCCATTTGGGCGGCAGAGAGTTGATTCCCCCATCGGCCATTACCCTCTCTAGTCATCTAGAGCAAGATGCAATTAGCATTCTAGAGCGATGCTACAGGGAAAAGCGTTTGGAAGGGTGCAGCTGTCTGAAACCTTTGATTGCAGCCTTGAGTCATAGCCTTTCCCACCAAGTTAGCAGGTGCAATGGGAGAAGAGGAGGGGCCATCCCATTTAAGATGTTTGGATTCTTGCATGGAACAGGTGTTTGGACGCGATGGGCCCAAAGAGACAGCGACTCCATAACATGCTTTTAATTTTAATTAAGTGGAAAGTTTTGGCCTAGCTCAGTGGTGGCGAACCAATGGCACGTGTGCCAGAGGCGGTACTCAAAGCCCTCTCTGTGGGCACACGGGCCGCCGCTGCCAGCAGCTTGCGCAGGTCCATCAGGCTGCCGCTGAGAGAGGTTATTTCAAAGAGCAGATTTTGTCCCAGAAAAGAAGCACCTCCTTGCTTAGACTTCCCAACTTCTTGGAACTGGGATCCTGCCAACAATTTCTCCTGGGACAATAAAGTTGGTTGTCTTGATTCAACAAGCAGAAGAATGTGATCCCGTATATAGCTCAGTGCCAGGTCAGGTTGGGCTGTAATGGTTCATGGTGGCCTTTTGAATTGCACCTGGAAATTAATTAGAAGCCAGTGCCATGCACTCCTGGTGACCTCTTATAAATGAAGTTCAGGGCCTTACGTAGCATCCATAGGGAACCTGGTTAATAATTGGATGAAGCATGCACCGGAGGGGGGAGAATTTAATTGCTTTCTGCTGCTGTGGTCCTTGAGCTTGCTGAAGGAGCCAAAACAACTTCCTTGGGACAACCACAGGGAAGGAAACGCACACTGTGAATGCTACTACAATGCTGCTGTTCAAATAGGCAAAACACCGAAAGCCACAAATTCATGTTTGCTCACACCCGTAGAAGACTTATTTCCTTGTTCTTCAACAGAGAGCCCGTGAGAAGCCATGTGCCTGGTATTTCCCTTTGTTTCCAACCTGCCCATGCTTTTTAGATTATTTAAAATAAAAACCAACTGAAAGACGCATGTGTGTTCTGGAGCAAAGCGCCCACCTTCAGTATTATCTGAATTTCCTACGGTGCCAGTGAAGCCATGTTAATTTCAGAGGCATTTTTCAAGCTTGGGTCACTCCAGCTCAGTGCTCTGTTTGAAAGATGTCCAGAAAAAAAAGGGACAGGTAAGTGAAGGTGGTAGATAATACCTGAAAGTCAGGGTCATCGGAGGAGTGCATAACATGGTGTCCACCACCGTGCAATCAAACCCTCTATCTTTTTTTTTATATGCATCATCAGTAAGTGTGCAGTTTCTTTTTTCAACCCGTCTTTCAAAGCAGTTCTTCATAACAAGCTGGAAAGGTTGCTTTGATTAGTTGGAGGAAGTAATTTTTTTCCTCTCCTCTCCTTCCTTCCTTCCTATGCAGTTCGGATTCAGAAGCCAATTTTGGGACTCCTGACGCAGAGACACCAATCCATTCCTTGGGGAAAGAGTTGGAAGACCTGGATCTGGAACTGGAGGTTGGATCCCAAGGTAATCTGCTAAGGCTAAGCCGTACTTTTCCTTCCTTTGCGGAAGATGACAGGGCATCCTGTTTCTCTTACTCATACTTTTTTTTGTGCGGCTCATCACTTGGCTGCGTGCATGGTCTAATAGGGACAAAGCTGTGTGTTCATCATGTTTTAGCACAAGTAATTCGAGCTGAGCATAGATCTGGGGTTTTTTTTTTTTCTATCCTATTTTGCTGTGGATGCTCTCCATTTACAACAGCTAGGTAACCAGATGGACTTGGCTTCAGGAATGTCCTTGCAGAAGTGTAAAATGATGTTGGGGGTGGAGTAAGTTGCTGAAAATTGCAGTTTCTATTAATAATAAAAATAAGAAAGGTCAAAAGCAAAATTGCTTGCCCTTCAGGGCTGGAAACCTTTGATAAACAGACTGTCGCTTTTTATTAAGCCCGGAACTTCAAGTGTTTATTATGTTACGTTGGGTGTTCAGATCCTAGACTTTTGGCGGTTTGAGCTCTGTTTATATGTAGGCCTTTGGATTCCTCCTTGTACAGACAAATCAAAGGATGAAATATGGCTCACTTGAACATGTTATAGCAAATATAACGTTTTCTGATGGCAAATTCTTGAGTTCTTGAATTGTTGATAATAACTATGAATAATGGTATAACCCCTTTGTTGATATTCTCACCCGATGCATTTGATTGCAAAAATAATTGGGGGGGGAGGGAAATCTAGTTTTCTAACTGAGAAAAACATGCTTTTAGTCCTCAGCTTTAGCAAGCAATATTAGAAAATGTTCATTAGGATCTCTGTTTTTGTATGTTCACTGCGCCATCTCTCATAATCTGGGTAATACACTGTTAAGTCATTACTCAGCTGTGATTTCTTTCTGGTGGCTTCTGGTGATCCTTTCTGCTTCTTTTCTTCAGAAAGGAGAACTGCTTTGTTCTGTTTTTCTGATAAGGAGACCTTTGAATCATCACCACCTGAGGAATTTGCAGGTCTTCTCTAGGTTGTATTTCCAGAATTCCAGATGTGGAATTAAAGCAGGCTTGATGAACTATCCCCAGGTCTCTGGGCATGTCTGAAACAGCAGCAGTTGGGTGGGCTGGGCCTTAGAACAAAGCTTGTTTATGGAGCTCTGGAAAGCAAAATCGTGAAGAGTCTCAAGAAGAGACTGGAACGATGTAAAAAAGATGTTGAGACTCTAGAAAGAGTACAGAGAAGAGCAACAAAGATGATTAGGGGACTGGAGGCTAAAACATATAAGGAACGGTTGCTGGAATTGGGTATGTCTAGTTTAACAAAGAGAAGGACGAGGGGGGACACGATAGCAGTGTTCCAGTATCTCAGGGGTTGCCACAAAGAAGGAGTCAAGCTATTCTCCAAAGCGCCTGAAAGCAGGACAAGAAGCAATGGATGGAAACTAATCAAGGAAAGAAGCAACCTAGAACTAAGGAGAAACTTCCTGACAGTTAGAACAATTAAACAGTGGAACAACCTGCCTCCAGAAGCGGTGAATGCTCCAACACTGGAAGTTTTTCAGAAGAGACTGGACAGCCATTTGTCCGAAATGGTGTAGAGTTTCCTGCCTGAGCAGGGGGTTGGACTCGATGACCTCCAAGGTCCCTTCCAACTTTATTATTATTATTATTATTAAGGTCTCCTGCTAGAAGACTAGAAGGCCTCCACGGTCCTTTCCAATCTTTTTATTCCATGTTCAGTCTGCTTTGTACGTGCCCATAAGAAAGGTGGAATAACCTTCCTTTGTTGCTGGATGTGAGAATTTGTAATGGTTGACCGAAAGAGATACCCGCCCAGTTTTGTCCCTAGAGAATCTTCTGGAGCTCTTCAGGGTGCACAGATGTCATTCCTCTGGATGAATGTATTTGAAGATCAGAAAGATGGACCTATGAAAGACGGATATTACTTTGCATTCTGCCGACAAATAGCCCTTAGTTTTTTGATGCAGTGCACGTGCGGGCAAACTGCTTCTCGTCAGGATAAACACACCTCACACATAGTCTAGGCGAGTTGGGGAGAGGGATGTGTGTGTCTCGACAGCTCCCTTTGTCATTGTGGAGGAAGCGGATCCTTGTGGTTTTGGGGCTTCGCAAAACAACCAGGCGGTTCGGGGGGGGGGGGATATCTTTATTTAGCACAGTTGCTGCAGGGAGGGTTACAACAGAGGGACCCGAGGCTCTTGTGGGTTTCCAGTATTGCCCTACTATTTTGCCTCTGATGGAATTCTCATTTCTCTCTCCTAAATCCTTTCCCCCCCCCTCCTCCTCTTCCTTTTGCAAGCATGAAATTTGTATTACAAAGAGAGAAACAGTGGGGAATCTCTCACTGCTGAATTTGAGGCTTTGCAGGGCTATAAATTAGATTGTGGAGTTTTTTTTTAAAAAAGCACTCTGGTAGAATAAAATGGCAAACCATTTCCCTATTTTTGCCACAAATTAGAGGTAGTAAAAATCTGTATCTTGCAAAGGGGGAAGGGGGGGGGGAGCTTCCCTCTTTGAATGGGTGCCTGGCTGTCTCCTAATCAACCTTCTGAAAAGATCAAGGGCATTATGAGTGCAGAATCCTACCTTGGGAATCCATCATAGTCTAGGTAACCAAACAAAACCTTTGCAAAGATTATAAAGTCGCTTTTTTATATATTGCAGTTACCTTGGGGTGGAATGTCAAGTATAATCATACTGTTTACTGTTTTATTATTGGATACTATAAAGACGAAACCGCTGTGGGAAGTGTTGAATTAAAGTCTTCATCCTGATTCATCCAAGCCGGGAATAAATAAGCAACATGGCGACTGCTTTGGGAAGAAGGTTACAGTTTATTGAAGAGGCAGAAAGATGGTTCTTGCCTGAAAGAGCAGAGAGAAGAAGAGGGAGAGCACATGGGCTAGGGGTTTTTATACCCCTTCTAGTCTTTTGTTTGGAATGGTTTCCTGTTCCTGGCATGAACTTTGAGGCTATTTCCGAGTGTTTTTCTAGGCCTTGATATCTGTGGTTTAATCCTATTATCATATCCTGCTTCCCTGGTGATGGGGCTAATAACTCCTAGAGTTTGGGTGGGGCATGCAGATCTTCTCTTTGTCTTCTTGAGTGCTCTGGCTCCAACTTTCTGATGGTTTTACATCTGCATTTGTATAGGGCTGGCTACTGCTTGGGGCAAAGAAATGAGGCCAGGGTTGCCTACCCCTGACCTATATTGTTCATTTTTTTTTCCCTTTCAGGCATGTAGGTCGGTCTGGAGTTTCTATAATTTAGACAAAGCCCACCAAATTTAGCTTTGAAGAAGTTCACAAGAGGCCTCTTCTGCTTTTTCATGATCACTTGATGTTTAAAAGTGTGTTTCTGCAAGCGGAAGTTTAGTTTAACTCTGGAATATAAGGAGTGGCTTTTTTGTTGAGTTGGTTCTCTCTCTAGGTCAGTTCTGCCTACACTTTGCATCGACTGACGGTAGGTTTCCAGAACGTTCTGCTCTCAAACTGGGCTATTCCAGCTTCTCTCGCACAGTCAGAATGGCTCATTTCAAGCCAGAATATTCACGGGAAAACCAGATGAAAGAAATTGTTTTAACCATTTGGCACTTCCTATGTCAGTGGCGGCGAACCTATGGCACGGGTGCCAGAGGCGGCACTCAGAGCCCTCTCTGTGGGCACGCGCGCCGTCACCCCAGTCCTAGGCCTTTAGCTGGGTTTTATAAAACCTTTTCGCTTTAGGCCTCCACTGTGTGCAAAAAAAAAAAAAAAGGGGGGGGGTTCAATCAATCAGTCAACTTCTTGCGGGGAAAAAAAAAGATCTTGCAAAGTTGGAATTGATTGATTGAACTTTTGAGTCCCACCCAGTCTGCCGTTACCACTGCAGCCATGTCCATCAATGGGCCACACCCACCCGGCACCCTACGATGCATAAGTGGATTTGGGGTTGCAGTTTGGGCATTTGGTCTCTAAAAGGTTCGCCATCACTGTCCTATGTAGTCAGAACAGCCTGGGTTTTTTTTTTTTTAGGCTTGTAGGCCATATGACCTTGCAATATTTGATATCTCTTTAGTTGTTGTGACGTTCAAACTTGAAGTCTTTCCCAGGCAGTGCTTAGTCTTTTTTCGTTTCTTTTTTTTTTTCATCATCTTTTTCATCTACCAAGGTGCATCTCGTATGACTTCCACCCACAAGAGTTATCTCCTTTCTGCAGAATTTCAGGCCAAGAACTCAAGTTTGAAATTGTCCCTGTAGGGCAGTGGTTCTCAACCTGTGGGTCGGGACCCCATTTGGGGTCAAATGACCATTTCACGGGGGTCGCCAAACCACGCTGTCCGCCATTTTTTTCCCTTTTCCCTAGCTGTCCTACTCCCTCTTATTGATGGCCACACCCACTTGGGGGTCACCACAACATGGGGAACTATATTATGGGGTCACGGCATTAGAAAGGTTGAGAACCACTGCTGTAGGGCTATAGCAGCATCTTTGTCCCCAGGTTGCTGCCTCGGGAGATGAATTAAATGTCCTGGGTGAATGGTACAGAAGATTGATTATTTTAGATCCCTCGGGCAACCTGTGCCAAGAATGTGCTCTCCAAGCTGTGGCATTTCAAGCTGGACTGCCATTAATGATGTTGGCGCCTCTCCAAATTCTTTCCGTCTCCCTGTCTCTGTCTCTCTTTCTCTGTCCTCCTCCAATTGTCCATGCTCAGAAAAATTCTGCCAAGATAATTTGCTTGCACCGGGTAAGCCGTTTTGGCGAGGCTGAGTCACACTATTGCAGCAAGACTGGGAAAGTCATAGATTTGAGGACAGCTCTGCAGAGGGAGCCAGGATGGTAAACAAAAAACGCTGCCAAAGGCCACAGACTCACTTGGTTTCCTTAACATTCAGCAGCTGTAACCACCTGCTTGAATTTTGAATTTCTTGGCAACTGCCAGAGAAATTGCCGTTTATATAAAAGAGGCAAAATGAGATCCTCATTTATTCTGCTCAGCTTTTGGATGCTAATTGCTTGTGCCAAGGGGGGGGGGGCTTACATGGGAGAACAGCTTGCCTTCAGAGGTTGTGGGTACTTCATCACTGGAGGTTTTTAAGAAGAGACTGGACGGCCACTGGTCTGGAATGGTAGAGGGTCTCTTGTTTGAGCAGGGGGCTGGACTAGAAGATCTCCAAGGTCTCTTCCAGCTCTGTTCTGATTGATTGAAGTTAAGTTCTGGCTCAATTCCCAGAAAGCAAGGGAATACATTTTGTGCAAAACACACCAATTTATGCAAGTTGCCTGCTGACAATGAGCTAAAATGCTGCAAATGCAGTAACCAGGACATGCTTTCCTTGAAGGATAGGTTTTCTTAAAAGTTTATTTGATTGCAAGCCATCCAGAGCCACCTAAAAGTAAGACGGGTGTGGCTGTATAAATCAAATAGACAAATAAAACAAAGAAGATGCCACTCCCTAGGGATTTGATAAATTGTCTCTGAACCTTTTTAGGAATGCCTCCTGCACGATACTTGAAGCCTGGCATATCTCTCTAGATTTTTAAATTATTTTGTGTCTTTGTTAGGCAATTTGAATGTGGCTGATTCTGGTGCTAAATGCAAGCAGGATGTTCGGCCATCAAGAATAATTTTCTGGATATTGTTCCATAAACACTTAACTAAGAATTCTTCCAGAGGTGGGGCTTGCTATCCTGTTGCTCAGCCTCACTCATAGATAACCAAGGACTTCCACTGGAGGCATCAGTGGAAGAATTATGAAAACTCATCTATTCTCACCGTTTCAAACATTCATTGGGCGAAAAAAAATCAACTGATGTGGAAAAGGGAGAAGGTTTAGAAATGAATAGGAATTATTTCCTGGATTGAAACAGTTCCATAAAAAGCCACACAGGTAGGAATTCATCATGAGAAGTTAACATGTACTCAGTTGTCCACATGAAGTGGACAACTGAGGTCAATTCCACTCTTTAATAACTAGTTTGCAATTGTTTTCATAAGCTTCTGTGTGTAGATTCACAATCTACTATCTGCACATAATGCTAAATTCATTGCCCAATATCCATGCTGGTATCTCTCTTCCTACCTCTCTTCCAGGCTTCCTACCTCATTATGTTTTTAAGATTACTTTTATTTTTTTTAATAAACTCAGCTAAGTAGCAAAAAAGCATTGTTTTTATTGTTAAGAACGGCCCCATAGGTGTCCTTAAAAATCATAATAATGAACGCCGGCAGACCAGTTCTTTATGTTTGAATTTGCTTCTCTATTTTGAACAAAATAAAGAGTGATACCAAACATCCAGAAGAGCTAACTGTTGAAGATTGGATAACCTGAAATGCGATATGATGCTAACTTTTAGCATTCGGAGGGAGAAAACCTCTTTTTTCTGCCTTCCTTTGTTTTTGGCATGAATGCAAATCCATCATTCTCTATCTGCTGACCAGCAGAATTGACTTTGCTGCAGTGTAACCATCCCGTATCTGTCTATTCTCAGAACTCCATTGAATTCTTCCAGACTGACTTCTGGACAGATTGGAGCAGAAGGTGGATGGCACTGTATTAATGCAACATCACATGAAATGCATTAGATAAAAACAGCAAATAATATGGAAAGTTATCTTGGTGTGCAAGGCATGGGTTAATGGTGAAGCCCTTGTGATGGGCATACACGCAGCTGTTAGATTTTGGGAAGGAAGAATCTAGATTTATGCCACAAAATTTCTCTTGCTAAGTGAGACAGTTGTTCAGTGAACTTTGCTCCATTTTATGACCTTTCTTGCCACAGTTGTTAAGTGAATCATTGCAGTTGTTAAATTAATAACATGCTTGGTTAAGTGAATCTGGCTTCCCCATTGACTTTGCTTGCCAGAAGTTCGCAAAAGAGGATCACGTGACCTCAGGACAGTGCAGCCATCATAAATAGGAACCAGTTACCAAGCATCTGAATTTTGATTACGTGACCATGGCGATGCTACAACGGTCGTAAGTGTAAAAAGAGGGTCATAAAATCACTTTTTTCAATGTGGTTGTAACTCCAAACACTAAATCAGTGGTGGCAAACCTATGGCACGCATGCCAGAGGCGGCACTCGGAGCCCTCTTTGTGGGCACGCACGCCATGCCCTGGAGATGGCAACCGTCCTCTTAAACCAGCCGCCTGCTAACTCACTGAGGTCCCACATGGCTGGATGCATCCCAGCACCCATGCGCTTGCTGGCCTCTGTGTGCGGGGGCCGATGATGTCAGGCAGCAGCCACCCTGGCCCCTGCCTCATCTTGCCCTGCAGCATGGCACCTGCACCCTGCCTCGCCTTGCCTCACCCCACAGAACCAGCCTCCTGCCCACCGCCCCACCCGCCAGAGACCCCTGGATCTCCCCCAACCCTGCCCGGCCCCCACAGGCGTCCCTCCCCATGAGCAACATCGGGCTGGCCATGCTCACCCTGGCCACGCCCACCCATCTGCCATGACCACTGTAGCCATGGCCACCCAGTGGGCCACGCCCACCTGGCAATACATAAGTGGGTTTTGGGTTGAGGTTTGGGCACTCGGTCTCTAAAAGGTTCGCCATCACTGCACTAAATGAACTGTTCTAAGTCTAAGTTTGTATTGGTTTTTATTCCAAAATCTTTCATTGCCTGGAGGGGTGGGATGAAGGAAGCCTTGCACGAAATAGTTCTGCTGGGTCCTTATTGCTGTGTCATAACAAGTTTTTCTGGTCTTTCAGAAGCAGTGCTAAATGCCAGAATATTTCAGGAATGACCCCTCCTCTTCTTACATCTTGCTAATTCCCTGTAGAAGATCCCTCCTTGCTTCCCGCTCTGGGGAAGGGAGTTATAAGACTACAAGGGAATTTAAAGTATGCAGCCAACTCCCTGTCACTCTGCCTTTCCGAGTCTGCTGTGCTAGAAGTGGGTTGGTTGGTTGGTTTGTTTTTCTAATAAGGGAATTGAAGTTTTTGGAGGCTGGCAAAGCTGGGCATGAAGTTGAGGCTCTGTAGCTCCTCAGACCAGAGTAGGGCAAATACTTTTTAGGAGAAATTTGGGGTGCTTAGCATATGTTGCAGATAGTTCCCGAAAATAATCTATCCCTACTGGACCTGCCAATTTCCAATTGCTGTCACAACACATACTGCATAATGCAGGGCGTCTTCAAACTTGGCTCTTTTATGACTTGTGGACTTCAACTCCCAGAATTCCTCAGCCAGGCATGCCACCCTATTAATGTGGAATGATGAACAATCACTAGAATAATGATGTGTCTGCATAATTACTGGAATAGTGCTGTGTTAGTAGTATGTGACTAACCTAATGTGCATTGCACTTGGATACAAATGTATGTAGCAAACTCTCCATTGTATACCCGTGAGAAACGAATGTATTACAATGTGCATTCCTTTGTTCCTGAGAAAAAGAAAGTATAAAACTGAAGTCTGAACCTGCCTTCGGGGTTCAGAATTGCTGTTGCTATTTCTTCTGAACCTGCGCAATAAATCTCTCTGCTAAAACCCTCTGGAATTTGTAAGAGTCCTTTCGTTTTCCACAAGATTATTGTAAGGGTCTTGGGTCTCAAACCTGAGTTGTCAGCTTTCCAGCCAACAAGCCCGGTGCCTTAACCGTTGAGCGCAGGAAGAGAATATGGCAAAAATGTGCTAGTTTTCCCAGGCTGAGCCTCACAGCTGCCCTTTCAGTGACATGTTGGGGATACCTCCCCAAAGGGACGGGTTGGAGTACATTTGATTAGATTCTGTTACTATTTAAATTGTATTAAAGTGAAAGATTGTAGCCAGGATGGCTCCTGTTTGTGTTTGTGGGCTGACAGATTTATTTGGACACCTGCTTGGATGCTACACACCCTGAGATTCTTCCCTAACAGAGGAATGGAAGAGGCAGAAGCATGAAGCTTGGTGGAGTTGACAGGTGTCTTCCTATAGCTCTAAAAGGGGCTCAGCATTTCAGAACTTCAACACACCCTTCATAATCACACGGGAGATCGTCTTTACCTCCCCGCCCCAGCCTTAATCTAAAAATAAAAGAAGCTTGGGAAAAAACACTGAGGATTGGAAGCGGTCCAAGCACGTTCTAAAATCTGGCCATAATCAGGAAGTTGTGCTTTCCTTGGTGCAGGAAACAGCTCCTTTGTGGCCATAATAGCTGGATACCCCCCCCCCCCAGTGGCATCCTAGACATGGTCTAGAGTCCTCAAGCCAAAGCAGATGTATTGAACTATTTATTTTAGGAATTCTAGTGCAGAATTCTTTCGTCTGGATGAGCCTTGACCGTCATACTATAATTCGCATCTTCATCAGGTTGAAGATGGCTTCTGTAGATATTTTGGAAGCGCTCCCATTGGCTGAACTGATTTCATGCTTGCACACGTTTTAAAACCAAATCTCAGAAACCTATCCTTTTCCTGATAGCTAATTAAAATTAAAAGTAAGTTGAAAGTGGGATTAAAGCAAACGCTGTAGCTAATGAAGGTGAAGTTAAAAAAACAACAACCCCCCATTGTTTTAATGGTTGATTTTTAAAATGTAATTTTTAAAAAAAAATCTGAAGTGAAAAATTTCACTGGTTTTCCTTGACGCAATCTGGAATATTTCATAATTTTTCAAGGTGAAAGTTGAATCTGTGGGTTTAAGCATCTATTTCTTAACACCCTGCTATGCAGAGATAATTGAAACAAGAAGAATTCAAGATTTGACTTGCTGCAATATTATTGGGATTAAGGAAAGCACTTAAAACCCAGTTATCTCAACGGGCTTCTGAGAGGGATTTTCCTTGCATCAGCATATATAATTATGTGGGATTATGATTCCTTGACATAGAAATAGAGTATTTTATTATGAATATCATTTATTGTTGGCTGTTTTTTTGCTGTTTTAATTTTGTTTACCTACTATAATAAGTTTTTGTCTGAGACTCCTTAACTGTAGCCCAGTTTGTTTACCACACCAGTTTTCATGAGACTCATCAGATGACATGTTCTAATGGAGAAACTCACTTTCGGTCTTGGTGTGTGTGTGTGTGTTTTCTGTGGAGGGAAGTATCTGCCTCACACAAGAGGGGGAAACATAGACTCAATAAAGGGAAGATGTAAAATGTTTATGACATTTTGATTGAATTTGGATAGGATGGGACTATGTAGCATTTTTGGAAAATTCAGGTGGAAAAAGGTGTGGAAAATGCCTTAAAATCTAGAAAGCTTTTCCAGAGATTGCTCTGCAGCTACAAAGGGCAGCAAAGAATCCATAGAACATAGAATAATAGATATACTTATATATCTATTTATATTATATATAAATATGTAGATATTTGTTTTCTGAGGTTTTCACGGGTGTTTGTATGTAGGTCTTTGGTTGTTCAGGTTTTCTCCCGCGTAAAATTGGAAGTGTCTTGGCGACGTTTCGACGAAGTCTCATTCGTCATCTTCAGGCTGGTGTTTTCAGCTTCGTGCTTCGGGCAGCACGAAGCTGTTTGTGCTTGCTGCCCGAAGCACGAAGCTGAAAACACCAGCCTGAAGATGACGAATGGGACTTCGTCGAAACGTCGCCAAGACACTTCCAATTTTACGCGGGAGAAAACCCGAACAACCAAAGACCTACATATATAGATATATTTATATATAATAAATATACCATTTCAGACAAATGTCTGTCCAGTGATGGAGCACCCACAACTTCTGAAGGCAAGCTGTTCCACTGGTAATTTTTTCTGTTAGGAAATTTTTCTTAGTTGCATGTTGCTTCTCTCCATGATTAGTTTCCATCCATAGTTTCTCATCTTGCCTTTTGGAGTTTTGGAGAATAGATTGACCCCCTCTTCTTTGTGGCAGCTCCTCAAATATTTGAACACTGCTATCATGCCTCCCTGAGTGTTTCTTTTCATTAGACTAGACATAGTTGTCACCGTATGTTTTAGCCTCCAGCCCCCAAATCCAGGAAGATTGGCTTGGCTTAAAGCGCTGTCGAGAGGAGCGATGTGAATTTTCCACTCGTCTGGAACCACATTTCCCCCTTTAAATCTGAAGCATGTGTCAGCCCTGAGATTTAGTGTACGGAATTTTCTGGGTATGAAGATAGCTGTTTCTAAAATACTGCAGAACAAGAGCAGAGAGATTTTTGTGGTAACAAATAAGCGATTTGCATCTTCCCCAATAAACTAAGGGTCAATTAGAAAAATGAGCGTCAATAGGGAAACCTCACCTTGGGTGTTGATAAATGAGGGCTAAAGTATAGATAATCCTTGACTTATAACCATTTTGTTTAGTGACTGTTCAAGGTTACAGTGGCACTGGAAAAAGTGACTTATGACTGGTCCTTGAACTTACGGCCTTCGCAGCCTCCCCACCGTCACAGGATTAAAATTTGGGCAGTTGGAAACCACCAAGTATTTATGACTGTTGCAGCATGCCAAGATCATGTGATCACCATTTGCAATCTTCCTAGCTGGCTTCCGACAAGCAACATTAATCTGGGAAACTGGATTTGCTGAATGACCAAATGATTATTGAACAACTGCAGTGATTCACTTAACAACTGTGGCCAAAAGGGTCCTAAAATCATAGGCAACTCACTTGAACAATCACCTCGCTTAGCAATGGAAATTCTGATCTCAGTTGTGGGTTGTAAATCAAGAGAATACCTGTATTCATACGGTATGCTTGTCTCTACAACTGTATAGTCTAACCCTTTTGTCACGGCAGTAAACTTTCTTACTCTGAATCACAGCAGTAAACTTTCTTACTCTGAATCTTCGGGAATCTCACTAGCGGGGCCCTGAGTCACTGCAAGAGCTTGGCAGTTGGTTACTAGACGATTGTTCTATCTCACAGATCATTCTAGATTTTGCTCTGAATTCTGTTTCCATCCTCTCTGAGAATTGTAGGGAAGGGCGGTTTTATTTTTCCACATCTGTGAGATCTCAGCCAACAATTAACAAGGAGAGGAAGAAATAAGTTCTTAGCATGCCATCCAGGAGCCAAGCTCGATCTTCAGGATGAGATAAAAGAGTATATAGAAAGGTGTGGGTATAAGAAGATTATAGCAGGTTAGAAAAACACACTCTGAGATGGCACATTTCTATCTGAACTCTACTATTGTGGCTCCCACATTTAATATTCTTCTTATAAAAGACTGATAATTCTTCATAATAATAATAATAATCACCTCTATAAATAATCGCAGAATCAGGAAGCAGGCTGGGCTGGAGTCTACTTCTCTGGCTTGGTGACTTTTCTTAGTAGGTGGATTTTTATAATCTTTTATACAGTCCCAACTGCATGGATTTTATCTGTAGCTTAAAGTGTGACAACACAAATACAGATTGATTGCTGCAGCTCCAGTACAGGGTTGGATGAAAAAGGATTCTGTATCAGAGGCCAGAGTTTAAAGATATGCCTTGTTTGAAAACTTTGGAAAAAGCATAACTGGCCCAACACAAAAATGAGCGGGTTTTAATGTTACCCGCTAGGGTTGGAAAACTTTGAATAAAATTGGCACCTTCCGTGGCATCTGTCAAGACTCTCTGTATAGATGGGGCAGAATATCCTCCCCTGAATGTAACTGTGGTGCTGTGCTCTTTGCCAGATACTGGGTCCTACAATGATTATCTGTCATTTGAGAGCTTATACAGGAGGAAAAGCAGATTTTTCTCCAACTAACAAATGCTGTGCTTAATTAGATAAATGGCGTAGATATTAAATGTCTGTGGAGATTCTCAGTCATCCAGGTCATGGTTGTCCCAAAGGTGCTTTGTCAAAAGACAACTGGACTTTCTTAGTTTTTCCTTGAAGAAATTTCAGCCAAGAGGTTCTGAACTGAAGGAGCTTCTTGAATGAGAAGCGAAATATCCTTAAGGGAAAAACAAAATCCAGTTGTCTTTTGAAAAAACA
Source organism: Crotalus tigris (assembly GCF_016545835.1). Lineage (NCBI taxonomy): Eukaryota > Metazoa > Chordata > Lepidosauria > Squamata > Viperidae > Crotalus > Crotalus tigris. Next base: position 1,595,090 of record NW_024097072.1, on the reverse strand, counting down.
CCTTTGGGCCTAGATATTAATATATAGAACACTTATTTCATAAGTATGAACCAATGTATTTTAAAATGTAATTTGTAACTTAGTGTATAACTTCTTGAATCTTTTATACCTTACAAAATTGACCACACGTCTCCATCTTACGTGTGAATTATTATGAAGCGTTCTTTCCATACAGCTGCTATCCTTGTATTTTATGCCATATGCTAAATAAAATACTGTTGATCTGCTGATTTTTTTTCTATAGGAAACATATTTTAATCAACTCTCTGTTTCTCTCTCCTCCGTGCAGCATCTCTAGAAGATCAATTTGTCTCCAAAGAGTTGGAGGAGACATCAGCTTTGGCAGAGGATGAATTACAGACTGACTCAGCAATTGTGCAAGCCAGTGGTCCATTTACATCAAAAGCCCACCTTGGAATTGATCAGGGTTCATCCCTGTCTTCTTCTGCATTAGATGCTACGTCATCTACGGAGGAGAATATTGGTTCAGTGAGACTCAATCCAGACCATACTTCAGACACACTATCCCAGGAGGAACAAAGGGAAATTTTGAAGGAAAGCCAAGAGACGCCCGTTCAGGAATCTTCAGAGGTCAAGTCAAGTGTTGAGAACATTGCAAATAACAAAAGTAAGCTCCCCAGGGCAAAACCAATTGCTCTTCAAAAGAAAATGGGGGGAGAGACTCCCGAGACTGAAGTGACCACAGAAAGCCCCCCTATTCCCAAAGCTACCTACCGCTTTGATCCAGAGGAATACAATGAGACCGTGAACCCATTTATGATGGGAGGCTCCAAATGTCCAAACTCGCCCCCTGCATCTCAGCCAGGTGCTGATCTTCCAAATAGTGACCCTAAGCATCCCAGCTCAGCAGGAGCTGGAGATTGCAAGACCCGGGCCGTGAAACTAGAGTTTGATTTTGCCGAAGGAGCGGAAAACGTTGAGCCCAAGAAGCTTCCAACAAGAAAAATGGGAAAGAGGCCTAGCAGCAAATTGTCTCCTAAGAGACAAAGAGGACCTACCACCCGGCCTGTTGTAGGTCCTGAGGATGGAGAGAAGACCACAGCTCCTGATGCTTCAGTGGCACCTCTTACCAAGGCTACTGCGGACACCAGCCAGTGGGATGATCCTGCCTTTAACCCTTTTGCGGGCAATTCTTCTTTGCAGGATTCTCCCACACTCACAAAACGTTCCTATCAACTAGACATGACAGATCCTTTCAAGCCGAATAGCAAGACTTTGTCCACTGTAGGAGCCGATTCTTGTCCTTCCGCAGAGAACAGTCTCAACGAGATCTTGGAGTCGCAAGCCCGAGAGGCTGCAGGGGATGATTTGAAGACAAGCTTGGTCCCCCAGACCTCCAGGTCACGGCTGATAACGTGAGTGGTAGGGGGTCTCAGCAGGGGAGGAAAGAGGAATACTTGAGGCTGGTGAGGATCTAAATAGGATTTTATCTCCTCCAGGCTGCAAGTAACTCAACCATTGCAACTTATGGGGCTTGCTCTGAGCGTAAAGTTATTGTTGTGCACGCGGACCAAGTCCTATGTGGGACAACAACCTTGCCCACTCTGTATCATTGTGATCTATCCCCTCCCAGATATGTGTATGTTCCCCAATCAACAAGCGTTGCCTTCTCTGGACATTCCGTACCAAGCCAAATTCTTTTGGCTGAGGAATTCTGGGAGTTGAAGTTCACAAGTCAGAAAAGGGCCAAGTTTTAAGACCCCTGGTATAGACTATGTGGAAAGGGCTGGACTTATCTTCTGCCTCTCTAATCAGAACTCTATGCCCCCAGTTCACGGGTCTGATTTTAAGATTTGCCTAAATTATTCACACTGCACGCTGCATTCAGTTTTGTATGCTTGCAGTTGGGGGGTTGCTAATAAGATGGAGGCCAAGCTACCATACCAGGATCCTAAAACTTCCAGTCATCTAGCCGCTGGCATCTTCTGCAGCCCCATTTCTGCTTCCTGGGACCTCTTTGGCCTTTGAGCCAAGAGTTTTGCAGCCATTAACAAGTGGCTTTCTGCTATTTACGATGAAAGCGGAGGTTCTCGGAGACCTTAATTCCATCTGATGTTCATGCAGAACTGCGACATTTAGATATGGCTCTTGTAATAAGCTGTGATGCTTCTTTTGAGGTCTCTTCTCCTAGTCCTAAATATGTCAAGTTCTCTTCCTAGCGTATTTCCAGAGGACCGATAAGCATTTATTCAATAGGATAATACCATATATATCTGGATCTTTCATGTATATTTTCTCCTTCCTTTCCATCTCTCTCCCTCTGCTTGTCTTTCTTGTCTGTTTATTTCTGGTGCCTCAGGACTACAGAACAAGTGAAATTTCTCTGTTTTCTGTTGTAAGTAATTTTCTCTCCCCTTTTCTTTTCTTCATTCCTTTTCTGGAAGGTTTTGGTATTCTCTCTCTTTCTCCTTCTCTCTCCTTCTCTCTGTTGCATGTTGCTTTTTTTCCCCCTCCTGGATTAAAAAAAAAAAAAAGAGTGTGTTGTCCTTGGCCTCCATTTAAAAGGCACGATTTTATCTGGCAGCTTTGCTTCCCAGGGGAACAAGTAGGGAGAGATGATGATGCTTGCTGTTGATGGCATTGCGATCTTTGATAGCAGTAATGACATTTGATTTGATCTGATTTGATCTGCTGTTGATGGCATGCTTATTTGCAGTGGATGTTTTTGTGCCTGCAAAATTATCCCGGCTTGTAGTGTGCCCTTGCAGTCTCCCAACTGAGGGTTCATCTCTGGCAATCCAATTTCAGATTGCTGTCAAGAAAATGATATGGATGTGCCCGTGAAGTCAAGCTCAATTGTCAGAAAAAATTGCAATAGCTTTTTCAGCATGGGTGGTGATGAATAGAATAGAATATAGAATATAGAATAGAATATAGAATAGAACATAGAATAGAATATAGAATAAGGAATAGAATAAAATGGAATGGAATAAAATAGAATAGAATATAGAATAGAACATAGAATAGAACATAGAATAGAATATAGAATAGAACATAGAATGTAGACTAGAACATAGAATAGAATATAGAATAAGGAATAGAATAAAATGGAATGGAATAGAATAGAATATAGAATAGAACATAGAATAGAATGTAGAATAGAACATAGAATAGAATATAGAATAAGGAATAGAATAAGGAATAGAATAAAATGGAATGGAATGGAATAGAATAGAATATAGAATATAGAATGAGGAAATTCAGCCTGCGGTTCTTCTCTGTTTGATTGGGAGTTGCCCAGTTGGTTGAAAAATGGGCAGTTATATAAATGTTTTAAATCAATCAATCAAGCTGGTTGGCTTAATGTAGTTGTGTTAACAGAGAGCAGAAAGATTTTTTTTTAGAGCTGGGGCAAAAATTGCATTTCCAGATCTTGTTTATAGCATCTCAGGGCAGGGCAAGGGGTGGGTTGCTGCTGCTTTTGGAAGTGAAAATACAGGGCTGGTGAGAGTAAAGCAGCTTTTGCCAATTGCTGACAACTGAAATGAGAACAATGCTGTGGGCTTGTACAGGAACTGTGTGTGTGTTGTGGGGGGGGGGATTGCTAACTTAAAAGAGCTCTCTCTCTCTCTCTCATCTCTCATTCTTTTTTAAAATAAGCGGGCTGTCTCAGCTTTTCTGAGACCGTGGCAATAGAAGCAAACACATTTGCCTTAATTTTCCTTTGGGCGAAGTATGTTTGGACGTACGCATGTGTAGAATCATCCAAAACTCCAGGTTATTTTCTTCAGGTTAACTTTAGAATTTGCTCTGTAAGCAGAATAATGTTGATTAATGAAGTTAGCCATCATTTTATTGCTTAGGTCAGTGATGGCGAACCTTTTAGAGACTGAATGCCCAAATTGCAACCCAAAATCCATTTATGCATCGTTGAGTGCCGGGTAGGTGTGGCCCATTGGGTGGGTGTGGCCCATTGGGTGGGAGTGGCTGCGGTGGTAACGGCAGACTGGGTGGAACTAAAAAGTTCAATCAATCAATTCCAACTTTGCAAAATCTTTTTTTTCCTGTAGAAGTTGAAATTCACTGATTGAACTTTTTTTTTTTTTTTTATGCACACGGCGACGGAGGCCTAAAGCGAAAAGATTTTATAAAACCAGCTGAAGGCCTAGGACTGGGATGACGGCGCACGTGCCCACAGAGAGGGCTCTGAGTGCCGCATAGGTTCGCCACCACTGGCTTAGGCATTATCAGATGCTTGTTTTGCTGTAAAGACCCTTGAAATGTGTGGCCAAAGGATTCAAATCAGGCTGTGGTGGTTTATTTACTCCTTTGTCTTAATTGGCTGCTTCTCCTGAGCACATTCTGCTTGTAAAAGAATTCCCATTCAGCTGAAGGGCTTGTGATGGCTTTATTAGTCTGCCTGTAATGCTTGGATTGCAAGAAATCACACAAGCGATTAATTCTCAGGGGCCCCTTTGCAAACGGGCTTGTGATTACAAGATGGTTCTGCTTGCACTCTGTGGCTGCACAGGCTATGTTCCTTTTAGATGACCATAACATGAACCAGCGGAGGGCTATCAGGAAAAAAGCTAGCCAGCAGCTGAAGGCTGGACTTTGCTTTTAACTACCTTCCTCCTTGCCAATTAATTTGATGGGAGATGAAGGATGGCAACTGGAATAATTGTTCTATTTGTTCAGCCTTTGCTGGTCTTTGCTTTGCAACAGCAGGGGGAAGGAAGTAGGGTTTGGCAGGCTAATTCTTGCAAATCTTAGTACAATTTCTTTGTGTAGGTGAAACAGGTTGGCAGTGCGTTGTTTGCTTTGTAGAGCTTGCTCAAAAGTCTTTTAGTGTTGGTTGTTTCAGACCAAGAAAGCCATTCAGGAAATTGGGGGGGGGGGAATGGCTGGTGACTTTCCTTCCCCGCTGAACATCAGCAAATTCAGGATTTGCCCTTTAGTTTGCTTCAGTTTCCCCCCCCCCTCACTCTGGCTGCGAGTGTGTCTTTTCTCCCTTGCTTGCTCTCCTCTTTCCATGGGAAAACTGGAAATTCTGACCCTAACCGATACATCCTTTCTTTTTTACAGGAGTGGCTGCAAGGTGAGAAAGTATGAATCTCATCCTTTGGCCCTGGATGCTTGTGCTCAGGTAAAGGTGTTCAGTTGCTCCTCTTTAGAACATGGCTGCGCTTGTATTGGAGGCGAAGAATCAAAGTATGGTGACTAGTTGTATGCAGGAGCAGCCAGGAACAAACTTGCCGGCCTCAGAGGTTGGCATTGTAAGACTTCCTGAAGACGAGATTGGGAGCATCCATCAGTGGCTGGTAGGATGAGTTAGAGAGGCTGGCTTGAAAAACTTAAACCAATTTTCCCAAACTTATTCCTTTATTACCTGAAGCTTCTTATTGGATAGATTTATTCAACTTCAAGGTCTGGTTATTATATGTCCCTTCCTTCAGCACCATTATAACTTTGAATTGTTGCTGAACAAACATGAGGTTATAACATGAGATCTATCTGTATTGTAAAACAGTATAACTGAATGATAGAACATGCTGATTTGGACATTCAGTAGTCCTGTGTGATAGGTCTACATCTATATCTGTAGTTATATTGTTTGTTGAAATGTTACCTACATGTCTTTGCTAGGTTAGATGTTTGAAAACCATTAAAATAAATTGCAAATTGTTCAAACAGCATTAATTAATTCATTCATTCATTTGTTCGTTCATTCAATTTTTATTCTGCCCATTTCCCCTACAAAGTGAGTCATTAAAGTGAGCATTAAAACTCAACAATCTGAAATGTTGGAAGAGCAAATAATTAAAACAGAGGTTCTTAAACTGAGAGAAATTATCAAGGAGATACTTGGGCATATCCTGGGGTAATGGAGCAATTTGTAATTTTTTATTTGTGAGTTGAGGATCAGATTTGAGATCGTTGTTGCTGAGATGGTTGCATAAAATAACATAATCTTGTGTTGTTGTTTGTGGGAATAATGACATTATTGGAGACCAGAAAAAGGGGTAACTGGGTCAAACAATTTAAGCAACTCTCCTCTGGTGAGGAGGCCGTAGGGGGAGGCAGGACTGGGGCGACAACACATGTGCCCACAGAGAGGGCTCTGAGTGCCGCCTCTGGCACGCGTGCCATAGGTTTGCCACCACTGGTCTATGTAATCAAGTTCTTATTATGTTATGCTGCATACATAGTCAAGGTTTGATTATTCTCAGTTTTAACTGCCCCCTTGTTTATACAGGGTGAAGATGAAGCAGCACTTATTTCCAAAATCCCAAATCTTCCCAGCCAGGACGGGCACGCTACCGATGAAGAGAAACTGGCTTCCACCGGTCAGAAGCCAGCTGAGCTGGAGGTAAAAGGTGAGCCCGAGGAAGACCTGGAGTATTTTGAGTGTTCCAATGTGCCCGTGTCTACCATAAATCATACGTTTTCATCCCCAGTAGAAGGTCCGGAAGCTTCTCTCATTATTTTATCTCTCTCTCTTGCATTAACAGACTAGTTTTTCGTCTTATCTGCCTTCCAAATTTGCTGAGTCACAATTCCCATGGCTGGTAGCACAGGCCTTGGCTGTCAGCAAGGGAAGTCTGCAAGTTCTTGTCCAGCACATCTGGAGGACAGATGCGGCAGGAGGCTACTGTATTTCAATAATGCTTGCATTCTGGGAGGGCCATCAGTTGTTGAGTGAAAAACTTTCTGAGTCATCGGATGCCTTTTTAATAAAACAAATGTACAGGTTGGGTTCGCTGAATGGGTCTATTCCCGAGGCCTTTAAGTGGGTACAGGCTCACTAATTGTTAGATAGTGGCATGTGAGCAGGCACACACACACACACACCTGGAAAACCTGCGTCAATGAGTAATATAGTTGTAAAACCTATAAAAGAAACCCAAAGGTGCTTTTTCAAAAGTCAACTGGACTTTCTTGTTTTTTTTTACTTTGAAGACTTTTCGCTTCTCATCCAGGAAGCTTCTTCAGCTCTGCCTAGATCAGTGGTTCTCCACCTGTGGGTCGGGACCCCATTTGGGGTCGAACGACCATTTCACGGGGGTCACCAAACAATGCAGTCCGCCATTTTTTTCCCCTTTTCCTTAGCTGTGCTACTCCCTTTTATTCTATTGGCTTTTGAAAGCCAATAGAAGAGACTCTCTTGAATAGAGTCTAATTCTATTGGCTTTCAAAAGCCAATAGGAATTGTCCAGGCTGGCTCTGCCCTGCTGAGCCTGCCAAAAGTCCCATTCTGCAAACGGTGCTGCACCAGTTGAGTAGTCCTCAATGTACAACCGGTTGAGTAGTCCTCGATGTACGACCAGTTGAGTAGTCCTCGACTTACGACCAGTTGAGTAGTCCTCAACTTACGATCGGTTGGGGGTCACGGCATTAAAAAGGTTGAGAACCACTGGCCTAGATGGTGGGAAATGGAAGGATTTATGCTCTTTGCAGACAGCTGGTCAAAAAAAGAATGCAAATGATGCAAATCCTTCCATTCCCCACCGTCCAGTCAGCTGAAGAAGCTTCTTGGATGAGAAGCAAAACGTCTTCAAAGACAAAACAAGAAAATCCATTTGACTATGGAAAAAGCACCTTTGGGTTTCTTTTATAGGCTTTACAGCTATATTAGTTATTGATGCAGGTTTTCCAGGTGTGTGTGTGCCTGCTCACATGCCAATATCTAACAGTTAGTGAATCTATACCCACTTTAAAGTCCAGTTGTCTCTTGAAAAATCATCTTTGGGACAACAACAGCCTGGAAGACCAAGAATCTCCACAGACACCTGTAAAAGAGACTTGAAAAAATGAGCCAAGGAGAGTTTAATATTTAATTCTTCTCCAGCAAGATTTCAGATTGTCTCCCCCCCAAATCCCAGCAGCCTTTGTTCTGACGTTCCCAAGAGAATGCCGCCAGTTGTAAATAGGCTGGCAGTGTAGAAATAACTCTGATGGTCTCACAGCGTTGTTCTGGTTCCTTGCGCTCGACGCAAAAGCAGGCGTGCTTTTAGCGGAACGCAGGGCCATCTCCATTCCATGCAGGGCAGGCTGTTTGATGGCTGGTGGCTATACAGCAGCAATTTTGAGAGCCTGTTGTGTGCACTCTCACAAAAGTGTTCATATGGGAAGCTGAAAAAACCCTGAAGCAGCCTGAGACAAATACAGGCAGGCCTTGACTTAGGACCACCATTGAGCCCAAAATTTCTGTGGCTAGGCGAAAAGTTGTTAAGTGAATTTTGCCCCGCGTCACGGCCTTCCTCCCCACAGCTATTAAATGAATCACTGCAGTTGTTAAGTTAGACACACAGTTGTTAAGTGAATCCGGCTTCCCCATTGGCTTGGCTTGTCAAAAGGTCGCAAAAAGGAGATCACGTGACCCCGGAGGCTGCAACCGTCATACATATGAACCAATTGCCAAGCTGGTTTGAACATTGATCACGTGACCACAGGGATGCTGCAACACTTGTAAGTGTGAAAAACAATCCTAAGTCACTTTTTTAAACTGCTGTTGTAATTTTGAACGATCACTAAATGAACTGAGGACTAACTGTAGAACAGTTACTTGTTCTTCCAAAGTGGGGCTCACAAAGAGAGGTAGTAGGGCAACAGGACCTGTTCAGTAGATTTGGGGGAACCTAGATAAAAGAATCCACGACACCAAGGTTGTGGCCTGACAGTTGTAAGGGTGAGTACATGTCATCGGTTCCCTTTTCCCAAGGCTGTTGTAACTTCGAACCTTTGTGAAAGGAACGGGTGTTAAGTCAAGGCTTTCCTTTATCATGGGAGAGGAGAATATTTTGCATTGCCCCGGAATATCACCTGCTTTTTGTTCTGAATGCAGCAGTTCAGTTCAAAGCCTCGGTCCCTCAAAGGTGCGTTTTCAAGAGGCAACTGGACATTCTTGTGTTTCTTTGAAAATGCTTTCCAAGAAAAACAATTAAGTCCAGCTGTTTCTTGAAAAAGCACCCTTTGAGACAACCAGGACCTGGATGACTAAGAATCTCCATAGATAAAGTCTGGGACAAGTCCCACGCCCCCCCCCCCCAGTGTTTTCCCATCTTTGAGGAATGGTCAACATTGTAGGCAAAGCTTTCTTGGAAGTAAAAGACTTCTGAAAAAAGGAGATAAATCAAAGATAACAAAGGAGAATTCTTTGGCTGACTGCCTTGCATTTCAAAGGGTGCAATTCCTTGTGTTTATCCAGTTGATAGGAATAAAAGGAGTTATGTGGGGCAGCTCTGTTCAGTCAACCTTGTCTGGGGTGAGGCTGGCATTCTTGTCAATCACAAAGGGAGTCAACAGCTGCTGTGGACAAAGATCAGTAGGATGGGGCATCAAAGATCAAGGGAGCAGCTGGGAGAATGGACAACATGTCAGTGATTTTTCCTATAGGAACAGTCTGGCGGGATTGCACTCAAGTGTGCAGGGGGAGAGGCTCACGTACAATCTTTCCTAAAAAAAAATTTCTACACGTGCTGAAATTTGCAGAAAATCTGATTCAGGTTCACATGGAATTATTATTATTGTTGTTGCTTGAGGCACAAATATCAAACAGTGGTGTCCTGCTGTTTTCTGTCCCATCAGTTGTGATAATGGTGTGCCTAGAAGGTTTTCTGGGTATACCTCGTTGGTGTTTCTGTAGGATGGTGTCCCTAGGTCTCCGAATTTGGATCATTGTCCACTGTCCCCCAGCTCCATCTCTTGGTTTAACAAGAGTCTGCCCCAAACTCGACTGATTGTCACTTGGGAGCATTCCAATCTTCATTCAGTGACAATCCTCCTTGAGTTTCATATTCCTCTCTTTCAAGTAGTGTCATAAAGTAGCACATTGCAAGCCTCTTTATAAATCCTGTTATTTCACCAGGAAGAACCTTGTTGACATAATGTGTAATCTCCGTATGTTCTTTTGCTGTAGGTTCCGAGAAGGAATCTTTGTGCAAATTGGAAGGGAAGACTAACTCCACTGAGATCTCAGTAAGCCCAAGTATTGTTCTTATCCTTTGTGTCCAAAATCGTGGACCACTCTTTCTGCTAAATTCCTTTCCCCGGCATCTATTTTTACTACATTTTCATCTGTGCCTGGAACAGCAGAATATGTTGTAGTTCAATCACTGCCTTCACCTTATGTTATGGTGTTGACGTAAATGTCATAATTATGTCAGTTGTGCAATAATGTCCTTTAAATATGATGCACAGGTAGTCCTCAGCATATGACCACAATTGAGCCCAACATTTTTGTTGCTAAGGGAGACAGTTGTTCAGTGAGTTTTGTCCCATTTTATGACCTTTCTTGCCACAGTTGTTAAGCAAATCAGCACACATGTTAAGTTAGTGACACAGTTGTGAAGTGAATCTGGCTTCCCCCATTGACTTTGCTCATCAGAAATCGCAAAAGGTGATCACATGACCCTGGGACACTGTAACCGTTATAAGTACAAGTCAGTTGTCAAGCATCTAATTTTGATCCCCTGACCATGGAGATGCCGCAACAGCTGTAAGTGTGAAAAAATGATCATAAGTCCCTTTATTTCAGTGCCGTTGAAGCTGTGAACGGTCATTAACTATCCGTATATCACAGTGGACTTTGATCTGCTATGTGCCAAGTCGAGATCTGGAAAACATGAGAGTTTGCTATATAATAAAATTAAATATAGTATAATAATAAGAGCAATGCAGGATTTTGCAAAGGATGTGAACATTTTTCCCAGGGAGGTGGTGGTTAACAGCTAGTATTCCCAAAATGTTTGTTTTAAACTAAAGTTCTTTCATTTCATCTCTCTCATTTGCAAAATGCTGACATGGGACAAGACATGAATTAAGTTATATAAGAAATGTGCTACCTTTACAGAGACCTCTGCTGACAGCTGAACTGTGCTGCAGCTAGATTAGAACAGAAAGGTTGCTTATTCTTAGATGATTCATTCCTAGCAGCGTGGGGCAAAGTTGATCTCTGAATAGCAAGCAACTTCGTTATTATTCTGATCCCTTTTTCCCAGTCCACTTCCCCAGAGTTTCCAACAAAAGATTGCCTGTTTGTTCTTAAGATCAATAGAAATACAAAGTAGAGTGGGTGAGACCTCAGAAAGGGTGCAGAGAAGAGCAACAAAGACGATTGGTGGACGAGCAGTTGTAGGAACTGGGGAATGTCTAACCTAACGAAGAGAAGGACTACTAGGTGATATAAAGCCTGTTTTCTAATATTTAAGAGGCTGTCACAGAGAAGCAGGGGTTGGCCTAGTCTCCAAAGCAGGACAAGAAGTAAAGGCTGGAAGCTTATCAAAAAGAGAGATGCAACATAAAGTTAAGGAGAAATATTGTTATTAGTGAGAACAATTAATCAGTAGAATGGCATGCCTCCAGAAGTTATGGGTGCTCCATTACCGGAGGTTTTTAAGAGGAGATTAGACAGCCATTTATCTGAAATGGTTAGGGTCCCCTGCTCAAGCAGGGGGTTGGACTAGAAGACTTCCAAGATCCCATTCAACTCTGTTATTCTGTATTCTGTATAAATGGTCAGTTGGGTATGTAATGCTTAATTTACATGATATTTGAGAATATTTTGAAAAACCAGAATCTTGGTGTTTTGTTTTGTTTTCAAATGATGTGGTCTTGTAAAGGGATATATTCCATTTATTTCACAAAAAGGGTCACCGTCCTATCAGGTCCCAGTCACAGTTATCCTACACAAAGATTCAGATTCAGAATTCTAAATTTGGAATCAACTATGTTACATTTATATAAGTATAAATCCAAATAGCTGGAGGAGATGACCAGGCTGAGCCCAAGAGAGGGATCAAGCACGGTCATCTCCATATCCCTTCACAGCATTTCCCGTTTTCAAAATCCCAATAGATAAATCAATGTCGAGTGTTAGAGTTGTCCTAATGGCAAATTTGGACCAACCCAACTCCAGAATTCAAGGTTATCATTTGGACTCTTAGTTTGGGCATCTCCAATTCAGGCAGAACCTGAGAGTTAGTTCACCTCAGTCACATGATAATAACTCTGTTATCAAAAGAGGAGACAGGTAGCAATCATGTCTCTCACACAAAAGAGAAGGCCATCTAACCCATTGCATATCTCGGGTGGGAGAAAAAGCCACAAGAACTTGAGCAGTGATTGCATTGTCAATAAGACAGTTACTAGAAGTCTTTCCTGTGGCTTGCAAACTTTTCTACAACACTTTGACAGAAGTTTCTTGGGTTTTGTGGCTCTGTTGAACAGATGGTCTGGCAGGAGAAACTGGGTAGAACTCAGAAAGGGCTGGTTTGTGTTCTGTTGTGACTCGGTCTTTCTTTTCACAGAGTGATCCTGAACTATGTTCAGTGGAAAAGGCTCCTGGAAGTACACCAGCCAGCCTGAGGGGAGGGGCTGAAAGTCCCCTGGATGCCATTTGCCTCAGTGAATCTGACAAGACAGCAGTGCTGACTCTGATCAGAGAAGAGGTAACAGGCTGATGGTGTGATGTGGTCTGGATGATAGTAATATGGGGGCTCTTCGGTGGGACCGAAAGGGCTTGATCAACAGGCACTGGGACAAGCAAAGTGCCCCCTTTTTAAAAAGGAAAAACTCTTTTGCGTTTTTCAGAGACTAACATGGCTTTTTTTTTAAGGTTATCCCACACATTCTGGGTGCTTCTATGATGAAGGCAGGGCGCCCTTGCTTTGCTTCACTGCCCATAGAATCACAGGTGGCCTTTAATTGCAGGTTGGGACAACAATGGAAATGGGTTTAACCTAATCAATTTAAATCAGCTAATTAAATATCATTAATTATTCCTGTTGACTTTAGTGGCTTTAGCTTTTTGAAGGGTATCTCTCCGGCGTGAAGAATCAGGACCACATATTGAGTTCCTGATTTATTGCTCAGGCTTATACATAAGAATCTAGTCAACTGTCGGCACTAAATCAGTGCTGGACTGGGATTGCTTGTGAGAACATAATGATTCCAGGATGATTCCTCTCTTGACCCCACTCTGTCTCTGCTATTCCTTCTCCTACAGTATCAAAGGCTGGAGAGAATTGCATGCAGCCCTAGGACTGGAATTGGGGTATATATGGCTCAGAGTAGAATCTCTTTGGATTAGCAAGTCATCCATAGTTTTTGAATGGTTGAGCTGACAAATATTTTTGGGATATTGTCAGAATCCTTTAGGATTGGGGAAGATAATACAAATATTCTGACTTCCTGCCCTACCTTGCCCTATAGAATTAGGATTTTCTATCTGCCTGTTTCTTTATTTCAGACTTCCTGCTTCAGTTTGACATTGAGGAGAAGTCCTCCTTAGAACTAGGGCCAAAATTCAGTTCTATCCTTGAGGAATGAAGGCTGATGTCAAAATTAGCCAAAGATATCAAAACTATTAGCAGTTTGATACAAATGGAGCCTGGGACTATCAGTTACCTTCTAGTTTTAGCTGGGATGACTTATAGTGTGCTGATGCTTTTAATTAAGAAAAGTCCTCTTGTAACCAGAAGAGACATCTCATCATCTGGCAGACCTTCCCTAAGCAGGTCTATCCATTACTTACAGTACATCATATCTAGATCTTCTGGAAAGATAAAAATTGGTAGCCTGGCATTTTAGCAAAGGACGACTCTCTTAATGTCCAACTAAACATCAGACAGAATCCACAGATGTATTTGCAGGTGACAGAGCTGAACTACCACTACATGTCACTCCTCTCCACCTCCTCCTGATAGCTCCACCACATTTCTTTCAGAGGGCTGCCTTCTCAAAACTAATAGCCGCATTTTATATTCATATTTTTAGATTATCTCTAAGGAAATTGAGGCCAACGAATGGAAGAGAAAATACGAAGGAAGTCGGCAGGAAGTTTTGGAAATGAGGTAAAAAGAACTCCACCTAATTCCATCTCGTTTCACCTTGTTCACAAGTGCGCAGCCATAGATCATTATGGAAGCCTCATAGAGATTGGAAGATTCATTTATTGACTGAGTTAATAGAGACTGTTCATCATATTAAAGAATTTGCAATACAGTCAGTTGTTGTCAGGTGCTAGAAGTCAGGAGCCAGGACAGAGTTCAAAAGTACTACATGTTTATTTCATGCTACCTATACACAAATATCTGAACTACTAACTGTCAAGGTGAATTGCTGCCAGAGAAGAGTCAACGGACTTCAAGGAAGGAGATGGACCTTGGTCTCTTATGGGAGCAGAGAGACACCAAACTTATGATACGTTTGAACCCATCCTCTGGCTCAGCCTGGTCATCTCCTACCATTGCAATCGGTTCCCTTAACCAGAATTTAAAGGCTGCCATGGCTTTGACTGGTTCTTATAATCTGATAACGAAAATGCTGCCTCTTCAGGATAACATACTATGAATTCAAGACATTGAGGCCATTTTCCACATGGATAAATATAAAGACAGTGAAGCAAAGAGTAAGATCTTCAACTGAAGATCTTCAATCTGAGTGTTGATTGGGTTAGTGAAAATGGAGCATCCTGAAGGATGATGGGAACTAAAAACCACCATATTTGGAGAGCTTGTCAGATTGAGGAAGGCTGGGGTAGATTTTGAAGTTGCTCAAGTCACAGAACTAACTGGGGTGTTCTCAGTCTAACCTCCAAGAATAACTTTTGACAGGGTTTGAGGGAGAAAATCCTGGATTGGCCACTAAGAGAGAAGACAGGGAGACCAAACTCAACCCTCAAATTTTGTTGGGAGAGTTTGGGCGGTCAATGCGGTCTCCCTCAGAAAATTCCTACAAGGCGGAAACTGAAGAAGCATGCACTTTTCTTTTGAAAGGAAGTGGTACAAAATTAGACAAATAAGTGAATCAAATCCACCAAATATTCCAGCCTGCTTTGACATCTTGCTTTGAAAACCAAACCAGTTGATAGTGAAGCAGGTGCCCCTTTAATAATCCTTAAGTACCTTTACATACATTTGATTATGGAAGCTATTTGCAAGGAAAAGACACCAATGAGCGATGTTTGACATTCCTTCTCCAGTCTGGTGGCTCTCCAGATATGCTGGGTCAAAACGTCTAGTATTCTGAACTGGCATGTCCAGTCATCTAGCACCAGGGTGAAGTAGCTCGCCTAAGTAGGAATATACTGAAAAAAAAATTGCTGGAAAGAACAGCATGTCAAAAGCCTTCAGGTTTATAAGAGAAAGAACATTAATGACATTTCTATTACACATATCTTTACTTCTGTCTCCTCTTTAGGAAGATTGTGGCTGAATATGAGAAGACAATTGCACAGATGATAGGTAAGCAACTGCCAAATGCCAGACATTCACCAGAAAATTAGTGGAAGGAACAAATAAAGAAGCCAGCATGTTCCATTTCACACCTGCAAACTTTCAGCCCAATAATTGTTTTAGAGCTTCTTCTTGTGTTTGTAGAGCAGGGATTTCAAAGTACTGGTCCGCGGGCTGGATGTGTCATGACGAAACCGCACCCATCCCATTGCCAGCAATGGCAAAAAAGTTGCAATATGTCACGACACGTCATGTGACATTGTGAGTTTGACACCCCTGTTGTAGAGTGTCTTCTCTAATTTTCGTAATGTGCAGAAAATGGAGAGAGACTATTTATATTTGTGATGCCTTGCCTGTAGATTCTGTAAGTGGACTACAAATAGGAGACAGAGCTAAGAGTAGGAAATGATGGGGTGGAGAAACACAATCTGCACCAATTAAAGACAGGGGTTTTTCCCCCCTTAGGTATAAATTAAGAACCTTGCCTATGACTTGAGCGCATGACTCAAACTGCATAACTCTAGCTTTTCAGGTGGTGTGTACTTGGCTTGCTCATATTTGCAACAGAAGACATGTCCTCTGCTCTGTCAATCTCTTACTTGTAACACAGGTGAAATACTAAACAAAGAGTCCAAAGAGATCCTGTAGTTTGGAAAAAAAATGTTTTGAGGAACTCCAGTAAAACTTATCTTTATCCGCCACTCTTTATATGTTCCATTTAGATTGTGGAATTAAAGTGGAAGAAATTCCTAGCCTGCGGATCAGCAACCTATACCTCCAGCCACCCCCTTTGCACCTCCTCCGAATAGATGGGGCTGAATATTTTGCATCCTTTTCTCCCTGGGATATGTGTGTGTTTGTGTTAATGGACAAAACCGCTATTTAATTTTTGCAAAGGCTGGAGGCACCAACTGCATTCCTTAGAATCTGAAATTCCCGGAACAAGCAACCTGATTTTTTTGTTTTGTTTTGTTTTCTGTTTTGAGGGTGGTTTGATGGGTCGAGCAGCAAGGTGGCCTGGTGGTGAAAATGCTCGACTCCCACCTGGAAGGTCGAGAGATGAATTCTGGGTAGTGCCAGATATTTCTCTCTTAGGGCACAAAGAAAAAAAATATGTGCTGCAAACTCCACATGGCATCAGGAAGAGCATCGGGCCAGTAAACACTCAACTCCATTCACTCCCTTGACTCTACCTTGAATTAAGGGATTGGAGCAGGGGTCCCCAACGCCCGGGCCATGGACTGGTACCGGGCCGTGGCATGCCAGCAACCGGTCCGCACAAACAAGGAAAGCCCCATCCACGAGATGCAGGCAGCACACAAAACCACGCACCCTCCGGTCTGTGGGAAAACCTCTCTCCACAGAACCGGTCCCTGGTGTTCAAAAGGTTGGGGATCTCTGGATTGGAGGGTTGTAAAAAGGAAGGAGGTAGGGGTTTGTTTTTTTTAGCATGGTTTGATCGGTAAAACCCTTCTCTTTCCCAGCATAGCCGCCAAATGTGGTGGATTTCCCCTTCCAGGATTCCCACCATAACCATGTAGATATAGAAACGGGAAGTTGAAGTCCACACATTTGGAGAATGCCCACGTTTGGAAGACTAGCTTTAAACAATACTTTGCCTCTTAAAAAGCTCTCAGTAGGAAGATAGATAGATAGATAGATAGATAGATAGATAGATAGATAGATAGATAGATAGATAGATAGATAGATAGATTCTGCTCACACTAGAACACTCCCTGCAACCCATAAAGGAAAGCACCTCCTGAAGCTGTTTGCTCTCTTCTGCTCTACTTGATGTCTCTTAGCTAAAGGCCTGGTTGAAGCAGAGCTATCATCCCCCTTTGCCTTTGATTTCACAGAGGACGAGCAGAGAACCAACATGGCATCCCAGAAGGGTCTCCAGCAGCTGACCATGGAGAAAGAACAAGCCTTGTCTGACCTGAATTCGGTGGAGAGATCTCTGTCCGATCTATTCAGGAGATACGAGAATCTGAAGGGAATCTTGGAAGGTTTCAAGAAGGTCCTTCCTTTATTTGGAAAAGTCTCTGTTTTTTCCTGTGGGTTTTCCTTCACTGAAAGGCCAGGGATGCACAATTTAAGGGCTGCCAGTGTATTGGCTGCAGCACTGGAAATCTTATACACCCCCAGCCAAAATATTGCTTTTGATGTGACCGAAACATGGGGAGTACTCACATTAGGTACTGTTGATGAATTTAATTTGAATTTGAACTAAATTTTAATTGCAGGAGATTAAATGTGGGTTTTGTACCAGTCTTCTTTCTGTTTTATCCTGGCCCTGTATACCTTCTGGAGGCTGCCCATATAAATGCTATTCTCTAGAGTTTTCAAGATGCCTCCATCCTCTTGACAGCAAAAGCACCTAGACTTATATACTGCTTCATAGTGCTTTACGGCTCTCTCTAAGCGGTTTACAGAGTCAGCATATTGCCCTTAACAATCTGGGTCCTCATTTTACCTCATGGAAGGCTGAGTCAACCTTGAGCCAGTCAGGATCAAATTCCTGACTGTGGGCAGAGTTAGCCTGCAATACTGCATTCTAACCACTACACTTGATGGAGAGGAATTGTGGCTCAGGGCTAAAAAATTGGCTTTGCTTGGTTACATCTTCTGCTATATCGACCAGGTGATGGCAATGAGAAGCAACTCAACCACAGAACTTCTACCTTTTAGAAGAATCAGTATGAGATAAGATAGAACAGATAGGCTGGGTTCACATATCAATCCATAAGTTACCAAAATGTGGTCCAAAGAATAAACAAAGTTTGTTTCATCTACAGAATACGTTATTCCAAAATAAATCACACCGTTGCTACCTGGAATAAGCAACGAAGAATAGGCAAAGTTTGTTTCATCTACAGAATGCGTTATTCCAAAATAAATCACACCGTTGCTACCTGCAATAAGCAACGGTGTGATATATTTTGGAATAACACATTCTGTGGATGAAACCAACTTTGTTTATTCATTGGGATCACCTTTTGGTAACTCATGGATTGATGTGTGAACCCAGCCTATCTGTTCTATCTTATCTCATATTGATTCTTCTAACAGATAGAAGTTCTGTTGCTTCTCAGTGCCCATCACCTGGTTGATATAGCAAGGACTTCTAATGTCCCTCCAACCTTAAGGAAGAATGGTTATAGGTCTGGAAGGAAACATATCTCTCTATGTAAGATCCCATGTTCTGTTTCCTGAATCATTGGTTAAGGGTCCTCAAGTAGAATTTGCGAGAGGCAGGCTGGAATTCTGTCCCAACTCCAAGATGTAACTTGTTGGGCTTTTTGCAGTGGGTGAATTGAAGCATTGTGGTTTCTGAGTGATGGTTCCTAGCCAAGCCAAGCTTCCCTTTTCCTTCTAGAATGAAGAGGCCTTGAAGAAGTGCGCTCAAGATTACCTCAATCGCGTCAAGCAAGAGGAGCAGCGCTACCAGGCCTTGAAAATCCACGCAGAGGAGAAGTTAGACAAGTAAGGCCAATAATGGCACTTTCTCTGCTTCATGCCAATCCATACAGGTAGCCCTCGACTTACAACAGTTTGCTTAGTGACTGTTCAAAGTTGCAACAGCACTGAAAAAAGGGACCTATGACTGTTTTCCTCATTTACAACCACTGCAGCATCCCTGTGATCACGTGCTCAAAATTTGAACGCTTGGCTCCTGGCTCATCTCTATGACCATGGCAGCGTCCCAGAGGGTCATGTGAGTCTCCCTTTTGCGACCTTTTGGCCAGCAAAATCAGTGGGGAAGCCTGATTCACTTAACAACCGGGTTACTAACTTAACAACTGAAGTGATTGACTTAACAACTCCAGCAAGAAAGGTCGTCAAATGGGGCAAAACTCACTTAGCTGTCTCACGTAACAACAGAAATTCGTGGTTGTAAGTTGAGAACTACCTATAACAGAAGGCCTCATGCCAAAAAAAGGAGCCGTGGAAGTGTCAGGCTGGCACGCTTTCCTACTCAACACAACGGTTCCTCTCAAATGATGCAAAAGAAAACAAGGCCAGCGGTTTGATCTTACATGGGAACTGGGAATGGGAGACAAGTAATCCTTGTCTCAGGATCACAGTTGAGGCCAGAACTTCTGTGGCTATGTAATGCGGTCCTTAAAGGAGTCACACCCAATTTTACAACCTTTTGTGCTGTGGTTGGTAAATGAACCTGACTTCCCCCATTGACTTCACTTGTCAGGAGCCAGCCTAAATGTTGATCATGTGACCCCAGGATGCTGCAGTTGTTGTAAGTGCGTGCTGGTTGCCAAGTGCCGAAATTTTGGTCACTTGACTGTGAAAGTGCTCGTGCAATGGTCATGAGTACCAGTTGTAAGCCAGTGATTTTCAACACCGTTGTAACTTCAGAAGTTTGCCAAAGAAGATTACCTGTATAGTGGTACTTCAGTACACATCGTTAATTGGTTCTGGGAGGCAGGATGAGTACCAAAAATGATGAGTACCAAACAAATTTTTCCGATAAGGAATGATGTAGTGAGTCACAAGGCAGCCAACACCAACATGTTCACCAAACCAACGATGAGTACTGGGAGAAAATGTTTATGTCATAATGCATTGAGTACCAAATTCGATGAGTTTCAAAGCAGCTAGTTGAGTAAGAAGATGCCGCTTTATTCAACAAATTACAGAACTTTTCTTTTTACACCCATCCTCTCTCCCCCTCTCGCTCCCTCTCCCTCTTTTTTTTATTCCTGTGCCCCCTCCCCTTTATTCCAGAGCCAATGAAGAGATTGCTCAGGTGCGTACGAAGTCCAAAGCTGAGAGTGCAGCTCTCCATGCCGGACTTCGAAAAGAACAAATGAAGGTCGACTCTCTTGAAAAGACCCTCCAGCAGAAGGTGATTCTCCCCCATCCCCTATCATCTCTTTCTAAACTTCACTCGCTTTCCCTGCGGGTGAAGATTGTCTAAAATTTACTCTACGTTTGTCCTGGAACTGGGTCAAAACAATGACCATTGCGTTTCAGAACATTCAGCCTTGATGGGACTGAATACCAGACATGCCTAAGGAGTTGAATCACTCAAGTTTCTTTCTCGTTGTTGTTAGCTGGTGGGGTGCCTGTGTATTGTTGTATCCATCAAACAAATTAAAGCTCGAAAGATTTCCAGTGCTCCCTGCCAGATTACCACAAGTCAGTGGGGAAGCCAGCAGGAAATCAGAAGTTGCTCCTGCTGAATCAGAATTCCTGCTTTTTTGCCCATCCTTAGTCAGTCAGTTTCTCGATTTATCTAAGGAAAGATCTCTGAAACAATGACCCAAGGAGGCTCAGGTTATCATTATTTACTTAAAGCTTAAAAAAACTCTTAACCTGTAGCAAGAGGAATGCAGTTGCATTCATCACAAGCTTTAGATGGGAGTTGCTTTAGTTTCTGAGTCACTGCTGGATTGCGGTGTTTTTTTTGTCCACGCTTCCTGCTTTAGTGTGTCACATGAATAAATTATAGGCAGTCCTCAACTTAATAATGGTTCAGTTAGTGACCATCCAAAGTTACAAGCACTGAAAAAATGTGATTTATGACCTTTTTTGACGCTTATCGCCGTTGCAGCATCCCTGTGGTCACGTGATCAAAATTCAGATGCTTGGCAACTGGTTCATATTTATGATGGTTGTAGTGTCCCAGAATCATGTGATCAGCTCTTGCAAACTTCTGACAAGCAAAGTCAATGGGGAACCCAGATTTCCTCAACAACTGTGTTTCCAACTTAAGAACTGCAGAGCCACATCTGTGGCAAGGAAGGTCATAAAGTGGTGCAAAACTCACTTCACAAATGTTTCACTAGGCAACATAAATTGGGGGGCGGGTTCAATTGTGGATGTAAGTGGAGAACTACCTGTACGGTGCAACCCAGCCTCTCTTTCAAATGCAGTCAATGTACATCAGGGCATAATTTAGTAACTGCAGAAAAGTGAGTATTTTAAAAGCTCATATTCATGGGACTAGGCTGCAGAAGTCATACAACCGTCTACCCCAGGAGTAGGCAATCTTGGCTCTTTTATGACTCGTGGACTTCAACTCCCAGAATTCCTGAGCCAGCCATGCTGAGGGGAAAGGGAGAGGTTTCCAAGCTGGGCCATGCTGGCTCAGGAATTCTGGGAGCTGAAGCCCACGAGTCATAAAAGAGCCAAGATTGCCTACCCCTGTCCTAAGTCCTCCTTGTTCTAAGCGGTGAACCTCCTAGTCCAGGGGTAGGCAACCTTGGCTCTTTTATGACTTGTGGACTTCAACTCCCAGAATTCCTGAGCCAGCATGGCTCAGCATGGAAACCTCTCCCTTTCCCCTCAGCATGGCTGGCTCAGGAATTCTGGGAGTTGAAGTCCATGAGTCACGAAGGGGCCAAAGTTTTCCTCATGCTGGCTCAGGAATTCTGGGAGTTGAAGTCCACGAGTCACAAAGGAGCCAAAGTTTCCCTCATGCTGGCTCAGGAATTCTGGGAGTTGAAGTCCACGAGTCTTAAAAGAGCCAAGGTGGCCTACCCCTGGTCTTCTCAAATGAAGGCTTTAAATCAAATATTTATCAAACAGAAATGAAATTTAAATTTAAAAATAAGAGATTATTCTCATCTGCACAGCTATTTTGATTCAAATTGAGCACTGAGCTCCAGAAACAAATTGCAAATTAGACAACCCCCCTCCCTCACCCCTCCGCCCAATTCTCAAAGATGGAGATTGGACCTTCACAGATTTTTATCTTACAAGCTACTTCGCTCTGTCTGATTCAATAGTGATGGCAGGAAGCAGGTTGCAGAACTGGTTCTGAGCTTTGAGAACCCTCCCACCACGTATAACAGTGATAAATGTGGGGCACGTACAATCTGATTGCATTTTGTGCATGGAGGAGAACTAAGATCCAGGAGAATGGGTTGGACTGGCTGTCATGCATTATGGGGATAATTCTAATTTGCATCATCAGAGAAGGTTGTAGGTAATCAGTACTTCACTTCTGGGTTTTTCTTTATCCGTTTTCATTTATTTTTTGCAGAACCAGGAAATTGAAGAGCTGACCAAGATCTGTGACGAGCTAATTGCCAAGTTAGGAAAGACCGATTGATGACCCAACGTCTATCATCTTGGTTTCTCCCTGCTGTCTGTCTGTATCTTCCAGCAAGCATCTTGCCTTACTTTCTTTCCAGAAATAATCTTTTCCTTCTTCACGGCAGCAAGAAAAAGCACATGCTTCTGTTATCAAAGGACTACCATCTGCAAGAGAACTGATGATTGCCCGGTGCTCATTTCCTGCTGTGTAAACCTCCTTTGTCTATTCAGTATTTGCAGGCTCTCCTGACTGCATGAAGCCAACGGACAGAAGCAGGGACACAATGTTGATGGTTTTGCACAGAAGAGTTTCTGCACTTGGTTGAGGCTTTGGCCCACAGAAGCTGCTGTATCAGTGCCTCAAGGACAGTCACCTACAGAGAGAGCAGCATTGCAGATAATTCAGTGTGAAGACCAGCTTAATTGAATACGTTCCCCTGCTTGCACTAGTACCATCCCAGGAAGGACACAAGTGGAATATGATTTCAGCTGCCTCTAAAAGCACAAGGGGCAAAGCCAAGGCAGAGGCCATTGTTCCTCAAAGGGAAAATGTCCAGATGAAAAGGAATTAGTATTCCTGGGAGCATGGCATCTTTGCAAATCGCAGTTAGCCATGGAGAAAAGGAACTCCTTGTCTTGACCCACACAGAGCTTGAGGCGCCTCGATTCATGGTGTCATGAGCTGTGTAAATCTGAAAATATAGGCCACGAGAAATCCACAAATCCTACAGGCAGCCTTCAGAGTCCTGCGTGGTTACAAGACATGAGGACTTTGAGTTTAGCTGTTCTCCCAGCCATGGTGGCGCCAGATTGGGGGGTTTGGGATGCTGGAATCTGCCTCTCTGAAAAGCACTTGGGATGGGGAAGTTAATATAAGGTGCCACGAGTCTCTTAAAAAAGGTTTGGGATTTGACGTAGTGCACTTTAAGGCAACAGTAAGAATGTAGCGGTCCACCATTCACCTGAAGAGAACATGCACAGAGTGAACATAAATGAAGAAGAGCAACTGTTAGAAATCCCTAAAGACAACACGCAGAAACCCACACACAGACCCAGCACAAACACACACACACACACCAACCATTCCTTGTGTTAGCAGCCATGAGTCTCTACAAGAGGTACGGCCAGCCGGTTTGGGATTTGACGTAGTGCACTTTAAGACAACAGCAAGAGTGTAGCGGTCCACCATTCACCTGAAGAGAACATGCACAGAGTGAACATGAATGAAGAAGAGCAACTGTTAGAAATCCCTAAAGACAACACGCAGAAACCCACACACAGACACAGCACACACACACACACACCAACCATTCCTTGTGTTAGCAGCTTTCTCTGTCCAGACAAAGAGCAGGGAATGGAACACAACGGAGAGCAAGTGAAGAAATACACATCAAATCTCCTTCTTCCAAGTTCTGATGACTGAAGCTTCTTCCCATGCCTTTTTTTTTCTTTTTGGGATATAATTTCAAAAACTAAAATCATTTGCAAAGAACATTCCCTACTCATAGTTGAGATCATTCAAACGGATATCTGACCAGGAACTGCAATTGTCCTGGCAAGTTTTGCGATAACCACAAAAATGTCATCAGCCAAGTGTTCTTGCCTTTGGGCTTGAGACCTTTTCAGATTTTCCCCTTTTATGGTGAAACATCGGACCCTTGTGATTAATCCACTAAGGAACTCTCAGAATTGATATTCATAAAGGCCCCAAGTTGCTCCAATCCAGATCTTGGAGCTGCCGGTCCCAGAACTGAGATTCATAATTGCAACACATCTACAAGGTGCCCTTTGGGATGGCTGGTGTGAACATTTTGTTGTATCATGTTGGTGTTGGCTTCTTGCCTACTCTGGCTGTATCAAGTAAACAATGGAGATTTTTCTCTGCCTGCGGATTCAAAGCTTGCGGTGACCAGGTATTGAAATTCGTAGCACAGATCCTCTATGGCTATTCCACTTGGGCTGATTTTTTCATGAAGTCTTGCTGTAAAAAGGGAGTTCCAGAGATCAATCCATTCTGTGGATTGTTGTCTTTCTTAGTCACACATGGAGAGAAGCTACACTAGGGAACCATCCAAAGCCATCATGCATGGAGAGAAAAGCTCCATTTCTGGGGTCTATCAAAATGGTCCATGTCTCCATCTTGCAATTTCTGAACATGTTGTGAGGGTTTTAGGCTATTTTCTCCAAGCTATTGCTCTCCAGAACTGTTGTGTGGCAATGTCCACTATTCCCAGCCAGTGCTGGCTGGAAATAATTGGAATTGTGGTGCAACACACCTAGAGAGGACCCAATGAGAAGCTTCTAGCCTTCAGAGATACAGAATGAAATCTCTCATCCGACCAATACAAACCCCTCTATTTCTGAGGGGGATGTGCCATTCCTGAGTAGGAACTCTACTTTCAAGCATGTTTGAAACCACTTTCTCATACTGATGTCTCATGAGATTATCTTTCAACTGAAAATTGTCCTCTGCACTTTGCTATCACACATCACTGGTCCAACTGCTGTGCTGCTGCTTCCCAATGAGGTGGCTATCGTCGAACAGAGCCGAGATACAATCAAAAGTTTATACCAGGCCAAATTCCTTGGACCCAGAGCTTTTGGGATCTTGGCATATCAGATCTGGATATGGATCTAGGAACTTTTGTTGGCCTCATCACGCAAAAGATTCTGCCCTGTGGAATAGCATTTGGAAGAGTTGTCTTGCTATAATTTTGGGAGACCTGTTTTCAGTTCCCATAAAACAATGGTCCTACAGGTGAGGTGTTGATCACTTTAGCAGCTGTACTAGTGGCATCCTTCAGCTGACTCAGGGATGGAGATCTTGTGGCCTTCAAGAGGTTCAATGGAGTTGCATCAACCCCAATTTGGCAGGAATGATGGGAACTAAAAAAACCTGAAAGCAAGCAATCCTGTGTCTTCTTCCCGAGCTTCATGGTTTAACACCATCCTCCAGCTGTTGGCTGGGTATTCAGTGGTTGCACTTTTGTCTGTGGTGTGATTTGTGTAGGTGTGTGTCTTCACCTGCATACTGTGCCAAATGCTCTCTTGTTTTGTGCCTCTGAAGCATGCCACTAAAGGGTGGGCAAAGAAGATTCCTAAGGAATGGTATTATTAACTATAATATGGTTATTATAGTTTGTTCAGATATGAAAATTTTGTGTGCGCGCATGGGTGTGTCTGTTGTATATTTTGTGTGCTGGTATGTGGGTGTGGGATTGAAGTCTGTAGACCTGTTGCACCTCATATAGCATTGTGTGGCAAAGTGCTACTCAGACTGGCTGCTAATTCTCTCCGTAAAATCTCCTCCATCTCCAGCTGTAGCTTCCGCCAATCTGTCCTGTTTCCAAAATGACTTGAAAGAAGAGCCCTGCTCTTAACAATTGCATGCTTAAAAGCGATATGACGCACTGCAGATCACCGACATCTTTCCAGCAGCACCTGGTTGATTGCTTATCCTATGTAGGTGTCTCACATGATCCATTTTCAGCCAGAAAGAAGCTGCAGGCAAACACCATTTGTTCCATAATCGTTCACATTGACTGAAGTCGCCCCACTTTTACCCTGTTCTTGTTTTTGAGCTGTCTAAACACTTTACAGAGCTTCGGCCACTTAAAGCACACAGCTGCAACCCCATCACTTGCAAGAGAGATTATGGGTTTATGATGATCTTCACGGTGAAAGTGTTAATAGAAGAGGTTGCTATCTCTACCTGGAGATGTGAAAGGGAGATGTTTTGATGGCCCGTTCTGCATCACCACCTTGGCCTCTTCCATGCCTTCTGGGCTTTGGCGCCCAACATTTTTGAAAGGTTGCTGTGTTATAAAAGGCAACGCTAGAATCTATTTTTTGCATGGAAAAGGATTTGTGGAAGACAGGATGGGTCTTATGACAGCTCGCCCTAGCCAACTCGCCATGGCCATCTCACTTTAGCCAACTTGGCTGTGATCAACTCGCCATGACCAACTCATCATGGAACAACTTACTGCAGGACAAGGGTTACATTAATATTGAGACGTTAAAATAATTCTTAAAATTATTTTAAAGAATTCAATTGAATTGTTGAATTGTCCCACGATGACTTGATCCATGGCGAGTTGTCCTTCGTTGTGTTGGCCATGATGAGTTGACCGTGGTGGGTTGGCCGAGGCAAATTGTCCCATTCCGGGGCAGGACATTCTCCAAAACAATCCACCATAAATCTACAATGCCGGTTGTATCACGAGGATACACGAGTCAGTGACATTACTGAGTTAGTCATGTATCAAGGATCAACTCTAGCTTTGGGGGGGGGGAGTCCAATTTCCTGTATCCTTTCTTGACAGCTGATTATGGTTGGAAGATCCACTTTAATTCCAGATCACAATGAATGAGATGTCTTTCTTTCTGGCTCTTAAGCATCTCTTCCTTTCTCTCTTTTTTTCATTGCAATCACCTTTTGCACAAAGGAGTTAGCCTACTCCTATGAAGCGAGTTACTGCTATCCGTCTGGGTACAAATGCTGAGAGCATTTGCCTGTGCCACAGGTTTATTTGGTTTCCATATTATCATCCATCAAAGAGTGCTCCAGTGCCTGATCCAAGGCACTTTGCAAGCTTTTATGGTGGGGAGAGTGGAGATCTCTAACTTGCCAGCTTTACATATTTGATATATATATATATATATATATATATATATACAGTATATGATAATCTCCCTTTTCTAAGTCAGGTACATATTTGTAAGAGTTATACTTCCCCCTCCCTATAAAATAAAATTGATCGTTAATATATTTTTCCCCATCCTCTCCACTGCCTGAATAAAACCAATGTTCTTTCCCCTTGGCTACAATACATAATTTGTATGTTATTTATTTCTAACACTGACAGACATCTACAGATTTTGATACCTATATATACATACTTACAACTATGCAAAAGCACAACATCTACATGAAACAATGTGGCACACTTCTCCACAAGGCTGAATGTGTACTTCAATTTTATGCGCAACTGTTTACCGTGTATATGGCCGGTGCAGAAAGGTGGATACCTTTTGAGTTAAATGCTTGCAGCAACCAATTAAACATCTTTCTACTCTTGCTTTTTTTAAAAGTTATTTCCCCCCACTCTTTCTTGCAGAACTCTTCTGCTCAAAAATATTCCTGGATCTTCTTCTGTACATTTTATAGTTGAGATCTCCAGAGATGACTAATAATATTCAAATGTGGGAACAGTGAAAATTATTTCTGAAGGGTCCTTGCTTCTTATTAATAGTCTCCATCAGTAAATGTCTTTGTAAAGGAGATCTTTTGTAAACCTGGACACATCTATTGTCCTATGCAAAATGGATTCGGACATTATGTTTTCTAAACCATGATTTGTGACTTAGGACAGTGGCCCCCCAACCTTTTTGGGGACCAGTGCCGTGGAGAGAGGCTTTTCTGTGGATCAGAGGGCTTGTGGTTTTAGTTGCTGATGGGGCTGTGCTTATTTGTGCGGCCCGGTTCCTGGCATGTCGCAGATCGGTGCCGGTCCAAAGATCAGGGGTTGGGGACTTTGGACTTAGGGTGTTACATGAACCCACTCATCTTTCTGTTCACCAGATCACAAGCATGATGAATGAAGCCCCTTCCTCATTTAAACCATAAAACTAATGACCAGAGTATTGCATTCTCCATTTAAGATAGAAGGATTAATTTTCAAGTGGAATACGTTTTAAGAACTGCAAACGATTACAAGATCTGCACAAAAATTAGTCTCCCATCTCTGCTGATTCTTAAAATTTAATCCCTTTGGGTGGAAGACATATTCGACAATTCTATCTTATTGGCCACTGAAATGGTAAATGTGGCAAGAAACTTTATAAGCCAAAAAAAAAAAGGTGGCCCTTGGCTTACAAGCATTCATTTAGTGACCGAAGATACAACAGGACTGAAAAAAGTGTGTTATAACCGGTTTTCACACAACCTTTACAGCATCCCTATGGTCCAATAAATCAAAATTTGGGCCCTGGCAACTGTCAGAAAATTAGGACAATTGCACTGCCCTGGAGTCACACGATCACCAATTTGTCACCTTCCCAACTCGCTTCCGATAAGGAGTCATTGGGGGAAATAAAATTCACGTAACGATCATTTTGTAATTGTGGCAAAAAGATTGCAAAATGGGACAAACCTCCCTCAACAGCTGCCTTGCACAGCAATGGAAATGTTGGGCTTGTGGACGTTAAGTCAAGAATTACCTGTACTACACCTTCACACGGTGTCAAGATTGCCAAGGAAAACACTTTGTCCATCTAAATTCAGAACATTTATAATTAGGAAGCTCTCTGTCATATTTGCTTCTCCCTGGAGATGTTAATAATCTCCATCCATAATTCAACCGTAAGCCAAGTTTAACTTTGCAGATGTGAATCTTCTCTGGCAGCTGTTTTCAGGGAAAGGGACAGACCAGCCAGGGTGGGCCACCATGTGAGGGCTGCAAGCACATTCCACAGGGCAGGAGAACCAATACGGAAACTAGATTTGGCTGTCGGTTCCAAACTTATCTCTGTTTATAGGATAAAGAGATGCCATCCGTTTTTGTAATTTCTCAGCAGCAAAACCCAGGCAAAAGGACATCGTTATCCAGGTCCCATCTATAGTTACTCTTTTAAAAAACAAACATGTTATTTTCCAATTCACCCATTTTATTCAAAGATATTAAGTTGTGAGCTGTCGCCTGGGAAAAAAAGTGCCGCCAGATGGCCCTGATGCTACCCAACTCCATAGGCTGGACACAGCTTTCCTACAAGCATTTGCAATCTTTTGCAAGATCCAAGACTTCTGTGGCTTTGAAAGATTACTATCGTTAGAGAGGCTAATAGAAATATACTGTGAGGTCGTGGTCAAGATGGCACTTAAGACTTATGTACCACTTCACAAGTGCTTTACAGCCTTCTCTAAGATATTTGCAGAGTCAGCCTCTTGCCCCCAACAATCTGGGTCCTCATTTTACCGACCACGGAAGGATGGAAGGCCGAGTCAACCTTAAGCCAGTGAGGATCGAACTCCTGGCAGTGGGCAGAATTAGCTTGCCATACTGCATCCTAACCACTGCGCCACCACGGCTCTTGTGCAGCTGGCAAAATGTGAAGCAGCAGTTGCGAGAAACATTGGAACGTGACAGAGCCCTAGTTGTCGAAGTGTTCAGTCTAGTATTCCTCTCTGCCTCTGTTAGACTTTGGGTAGCCCCTCTCTGGCATCCTAATGTCATGGCTGGCTAAGATGTAGGATTACGAGTGGGGAGACCAGGTTCCAGCCAAATTTCAATGGAAAAATACCATACCGCTCTTGAGGTTTAGGGGTGGAAGTTTGCATTATTTACTTGGGGGTGCCAATTGGTGATACCTGGTCAAAGGCAACCAGAGAAGAGAGGGACATTTTAATTTGCATGGCAAGCCACCTATTACGTCCTGGCATCCTCTAGGGAAGAATGGGCACTGCCAGAAGAGCCGATGGCAGCCCTGAGAGAACTGCTCTCTTTTTAGGTGCACTACCAAAGATTTCAATCCATGTGCGCACAAACACACACACATACACACACACATATTTTTGTGGGAGCCTTATTTTCTTTTAAACAATGTAAATATGTCTGCCAGTGATGGAAAGGAAAGGAAAATACAGGGGAACAGATTATAGCTTGGGAAGAAAAGCATGATCTAACAGTAAAGTTGATCAGCACTTAAGGAAGGAGAAGGGAAAGTTCCTCTTTATGGTGTGTTTCAATATTTCACTTTTCTCTATCCCTACCATGATTTTTCAAGCTAAGTGATCTGGATTCCCAGCACTCTGATCTTTATTCTTTACTGTCATCTTGAAAAATATAAAAGGGCTATGTTTACAATAAAGTGTCATTTTTTTAAAAAAACACTGTTTATTAGGGCCTAAGAAATAATGCTATGTCTTTAAAGCATATAGAATATTAAGTTAGTAATAGATACTGTTGATTTCTTACTTGTGGAAATCTACCCACTTAGTTTTTTGGAATCATGCTAATAAAAATCACAACAATCCTTTCCTTCCTTCCTTCCTTCCTTCCCTTCCTTCCTCCCTAAATTTCAATCCAACCAGCTGAAAGAAATCATGATAATCTTTCCTCTTCCTTTCTCCTTTTTTTCTTTCTCCCTCCCTCCTCCCCTCTCTTCCGGAATTTCAGTCCCACTTCAAATCTTCCAGGCATGAATGACCTTGACTTCTGCCTGACCAATTCTGTTAGATCCAAGCCAAAGAGGACTGATGGTTGCGTAGCAACTTAGCAAATTGGATCACATGCTCAAGCCACAAAAGAGACTTATGCAAAGATGAGCAGAAAGTGCTGTGTTCAGAAGCATGAACAGTCAAAAATCCCCAAAGCCACACAGCCTTCTTTTTATTTTTATTTTTCAAAAGGGGGGTCGTCTTCACAGGCAGCCGTTAGATGCACAGATCTCTGGCCCAGCCGAACAGGGGCAAGCAGAGCTTCAACAAAGAGGCTGCATTTGGTAAGAAGCAACTAACTTTCCAAGCTCTATAAATAGTTCTGCAGCATAATGTGTGATCTCTTCCTATCTGATGTTTGCAAGGAAAATATGTTTTAAATGTAGATCTCGGGCGGTCACAAGATCTGCAAAAGGCAGCCTGCTTTGGATTTTAAAAGTACGGAACATGACAGTTATTGGGAGGGGGGAAGCAGGAAGTGAGTACTGAAAAAGAAATTCAAAGGAGATCCTAGAGAACTAAACTTAAGTGAGGAAACTGCATCTCATCTAAAAGGAGAGAAGGAGGCTCTTGAGCAGAATAAACGGGGGGGGGGGAGAGAAAGTTCCTGCAAGTTCTGACATTGCAGTTTCGCAAACGTCCGTGGTTTTAGTTCATTTCACAAACCCTGGTTAAATAAACTGATTCACAGATGTGTGAATCCAGGCTGAAATTCCTGTGTCCTGAACGGAATCCCTGTTCACTGCCGTTAGCCAAGAAACGGACCTTGAAAGAAAATTAGGACATAAACTTAAAGCAAACCACATAAGAACCAGAGAATGGCAGGGGAATATATCAGCACCCAAAACAGTTCTGACAACAAAGGTGGCACGAGTTACCTCACTCCTGTAGCTTATGACCTCCTGTCTCACAATGTCAAAGCTGTTGCAAAAAATAGTGAACGATGCCACACAAAGGGTAAGTTTTTAGAGTATTGATAATACCAAATCTCCACCCTGCTTAGATAATTTTTTCTGCTGGCTGCCTACAGGGCAACCAGACTAGCAAAATCGAGGGGTACGACAGTTGTCACTCAGGGCTCACATTCTGGACATCTTTTGGGGAGCAGAAAACGGCCCCATTTTTGCAATCTGTCTCTAAAGGCAAAGTTTCCCCCAAAATGAGATATATTATTCATGCATATTTTGCCCTGGAAGTTCTCCTCCTCCAGCAGGATAGATTTTTTTTTCCTGGCCCTTTCCCCCCCCCCTTCTTCTTAATTTTGCTGAGTCTTCTTGGCATATTGCCTTCTTTGGGATGTGCTGTCAGGAAAGCCAGTCTCCTGCTGGAAAAAAAAAGACATAGCTTCATAGGCCAAATTTTGCCTAGGGATGATTCCTCCAGTAACTCGATTCACACGTGGTGTTAAACTAAGTTTGGTAATGGCCACAATGGGTCGAACTGGACTGATAATGCTGTGCCCTTGATTTTGATAAATAAATAATGCCTGTGTGGTAAGCTTTATTGACTGAGTTAAAGCAAACAAAACTAAATGTGCCTTAATGTGTTCCAAAAATTTGTCATAAATCCCATAGTATACAAAGCACATGGTGACTTTTAACCAGTGGTGGGATTCAGCCAGTTTGCACCAGTTTGGCAGAACCGGTAGCTAATTTTTTGTTGCCCAGGCCCAGAATGGACTTCCAGAAGCAGCATCCACACAGAGAACCGGTTGTTCACATATTTGAATCCCACCACTGCTTTTAATGCTAGGAAAAGTGGCTGGTATCGATGGGATAATTCAAACTTAAATAAAACATTAGTTCTGCTGCCCTAGTAAATCTCAAATGGCTTCTCCGTTTTCCTGCCAACTTTTTAATTTCCTATCAAGTTTGCTTAGCTCTCTGTCAAATTGCTGTTTAAAAGTGGGTAAAGACCACCGTCAATAATTAGGATCAAATTGCAATCTGCCCAGGATACTTCTATCACTTTGCAGATTTAAAAAGTAGCAAACAAATAAGCAAATATATAACTATTTCTTTTAACAGCAAAAAAAAAGTATCTATAGATTTTAGTTTTTCCAGCAAATGCTTCCTGGAAATTTTGTGTTCAGAAATAATACATGTCAGAAAAATTCTGGGCTAATTTTCCAAGCCTTTATGAGGATAGGAAACTTTCTTAAAAGGGAACTTGAACTCGTTCTTCCCAGGCTTAATTCTACACCCCAATATCAAGAGCTCTTTTGCTCTTAAGTCAAAGACAAGGTTTACACAACTCCCCATTCTATTAAAAAAATGGTTTACAAGTCACAGCAGCTTAGTAGAAACCAAACAAGCCTATTATGTCTTAATTTGTTGTCTAAACTGGATCATCTCATTAAGCCATTGCACATTACAGGAAGTCCTCGACTTACAAAAGCACCTTTAGTGACTGTTTGAACTTCCAACGCCGCTGAAAAAAAATGACATGACCGTTTGTCCGAAATGGTATAGGGTTTCCTGCCTGAGCAGGGGATTGGACTAGATGACCTCCAAGGGTCCTTCCAACTTTATTATTATTATTATTCACACTGACGGCCATTGCAGCATCCCGATGATCACAGGATCAAAATTCAGACGCTTAGCATCTGCTTCATCGTTATGACAGTCACAGCATGCTGGGGTCCTGGGGATTCCTTCTGTGGCCCTTCCAAGAAGCAAAGTCAAGGCGGGACCCAGATTCACTTAACAACCGTATGACTCATTTAACAACCGCAGCCATTCACTGAACAAGTGCGGGCCCAAAGTTTTCTGCAGCTAAGTAAGACAGTCGCTAAGCAGGTTTTGCCCCATTTGACCACTTTCCTTTAAATCTTGGTTGCCTGAATGCTCCAACACTGGAAATTTTTAAGAAGAGATTGGACGGCCATTTATCTGAAATGGTATAGGGTTTCCTGCCTGAGCAGGGGGTTGGACTAGATGACCTCCAAGATCCCTGCCAACTTTATTATTATTATTATCATTATCATTATTATTATTAAAGGGGGCCTCGAGAAAGAAACACGCCGCGGCGGCTGAGCTCCAGCAGGGCTGCGGCTGGCGGCAGAGCAGCGCCTCCGAAAAAAAAAAAAAAGTTTCCCCAAAAGTTGGGGGCTCCGGCGTGAGCCGCGCTCTGGCCGGCTTCGCCGCGGAAGGCAGGATGCCGCGGGCCGCCCACCGAAGCGGCAGACCCGCGGGCCCGCCGGGCCGTCGCGGTAGGAGGCCGCGCGTCCGGAGCCAGGCGGGCGATGGCCAAGGCTCCGCGGGCGCTCCCGGCGCTCACATCCGGGGCTGGCTCTGGCGAATGGGAAGCGCAACGAACCCGGAAAAATCATCACCATCATCATCATAACAACCCCCAAAAGCCGCGGCGGCCAAGGCAGCGCGATCCTCGGGGCCGACGCGCAGAGACGGGCGCTTTGCACCCAGGCTGCCCGGCGCTCGGATCTCCCCGGCCATGTGCGCGCGGGGTGGGTCCTCCGGCTGGAGCCCCCACGCCAGCCCCAAAGCGCGCAGGGCGGTGAGTCTGGCCGGGCGCGCTCGGACGGTGGGGCTGGAAGAGACCACCCCGGGGAGCCGGGAGAGCCTCGCGTGGGGCTGGAGAGGGGAGGCGAGGGTGGGCAGCAGCAGCCCCACCGGGCCGGCCCAGGAAGGCGCTTGGGACCCGGTGGGAGCGTCAGGTTGGAGAGGGCGCCTTCCCTTGTCGGGGAGGGACCGACTAGATGCCCTTTTCAGGGGAGGAGGAAGAGGAGGAGGAGAAGGAGGAGGGCTGGGGCTGTGCGTGCTGCGCGCGTCCGAACACACCCACCCGCGTAGGGGCCGGAGCTGCGGGCGCGCCGCTGGAGGATGTGAAGGTGGCGCAATGGGTCGGAAGGCGAGGAGGGCCCGGAGTGGAAGATGAGCAGCCAGCCTTCCCAGCCGGGGCTCCGGAGCGGCAGTGGGCGCGAGCGGAGCCGAGGCTTCTGCGCTCCGGGCCGAAGGGTGCGGCTCCTGCCGGCGCTTTTTTAAGCCAGACGAGCGGAGAAGGCGCTTTAAGAAGTCCGCCCGGGGAAGCTCTGGCAAGTTTGCAGCCGAGGAAGTGGCCGTAGGATTGGGGCAAGTCTTGGCCAAGTTCCGCTTGAGCCTTGTCTCTTTTTTTTTTCCCCTCTTCCGAGCGAAGCCTTTCTTAGAAGGGGAGGCTAAATTGCACCCAGAGCAGAGAGAAAGAGACTTGCAACCCAACGAAGGCGCATTGCAACCTCGGCTCTTTTATGGCTCATGGACTTCAACTCCCAGAATTCCCGAGTCAGCGCAGCTGACTCGGGAATTCTGGGAGTTGAAGTCCATGAGCCATAAAAGAGCCGAGGTTGCCTACCCCTGGCTTCGGGACTAATTGGCCTGGCCTTGCCTTCTCTTGGACTCCACTTTTCCAACCCCGAGCCCCATGGCACAGTTTTTTTTGTGCTGGGGTTTTCCAAGGGGAATCGGATCTGCAGCCCCGAAACCAGGGCATTCGGATCCTTTTAGAGACAGGGAACTTCCAGCCCAAAGTTTTCTCTGCCAATACCTGGTTGCTTGGTGTATTCAGCTTCCCCGTCAAGGAGCATGGCAGTCAGAGCTGGTGAAAGCCTGGAGTTGTGAATTCTCTCTAGGAGGTCTAGCAGGTATCAGGTGCGCAAGTTGACTTAGCTGCGAATGTGCTGGGTTGTGAGGCCAAAGAGGCTAGCCTGTTTTCCCAAATGGCTGTTTGTTTGCTTTTCTAAGTGAAACTCAGTATCCTTTGAGTAGGCTCAATATATTCTGTTTGTTGTCAGAAATATATATTTTTATAGGTATATACAAATGTTGCCTTTAGGTTGCTTAGTGGTGCCACCGGAATTTAAGCTGATTTGCAGTCTGATAAAAAAAAAAAGTGGGTCACAGAAGCAGTTCCCCTGCAAATATTTATATGGTTAAAATAAGAGGTCGGTCCTCAAATGCAGCAGGCTTGAGCCAAAAAGTATAAAAAAGTTTGATCTAAAAAGTTTAAATGCAGTGAGTTTGTTTGGTGGTGGTTCCTCCGTTTAATCATAGCCGATTCTTGGAGACTTGCCTGGACATGCAGTTTTTGGTTTTTTTGGTTTTTAGAAGTGGTTTGCCATTGTCTCCTTCTTAGGGCTGAGAGAAAGTGACCAGCTCAAGGTCACCCGGCTGGCTTTGTGCCTGAGACTAGAACTCACAGCCTTCCAGTTTGTAGCTGGTTGCTCTAACCACTATACCAAACTGGTTCTCAAACGGGGTTCTGTTAACCCAGTTGATGGACTCCCTATATATTATGGGAAAGAAAATTTACATATATAAATTTATATATATGTATATATGTGTATGTGTGTATTATATATGTGTGTATGTGTCTTGAATGTTTTTTGATACACCCTGTCGGCCCAAAAATGGGAGGAAGAAATCTAACTGTTTGTTAGCAACCCAAAAAATATGTGTATGCATGTATGTATATATAGGTATATGTATGTATATGTATATGCATATGCATATATATATATTTATTTTCTGAGATTTTCGTGGGTGTTTGTATGTAGGTCTTTGGTTATTCGGGTTTTCTCCCGCGTCAAATTGGAAGTGTCTTGGTGACGATTCAACGAAGTCTCATTCGTCATCTTCAGGCTGGTGTTTTCGGCTTCGTGCTTCTAGGAGCACGAAGCCGAAAACACCAGCCTCAAGATGATGAATGGGACTTCGTCAAAACGTCGCCAAGACACTTCCAATTTGATGCGGGAGAAAACCCGAATAACCAAAGACCTACATACATACATACATACATACATACATACATATATATACTGCCCAGATTCTGTTCAAGAAAAAGATATCACCCCATATGGATAGAGATCACAACGTTCATACCTGTGTTGAGATTGGGGTTCCTTGCCTGCCATTTTTATTTCCAACAGAAAGACCCAATTCTTTGAGCCAATTCATCCTTGGTTTTTTGTTTTTTTTTAACCTTTTGGCAAGGCAGGTGCTGGCAAGGAGGAGGCTTCTAATACTGTTTTTGGGATTCCTGTCAAAAGGGGATTTTAAAGCCCTCTTCATATTTTCCCTGCTATCTGACTCAGCCTCTCCCACGTTCTAGTTTAGATTGCGAGAAGGAAAAGAAAGACCATTTGGACAAAGAAAAACAGTTCCTTTTTGAGGCAAAACAC
Source organism: Crotalus tigris (assembly GCF_016545835.1). Classification (NCBI taxonomy): domain Eukaryota; kingdom Metazoa; phylum Chordata; class Lepidosauria; order Squamata; family Viperidae; genus Crotalus; species Crotalus tigris. The sequence goes on along the minus strand of NW_024097072.1, from coordinate 1,558,438 downwards.
TGCAAAGGAGCTGCCATAAGGCTGGGTGTGTGTGTGGATCTGAATGGGTTTGAGTCTGATGAAAGGTGCAAATGGTTGTTGCAGGTTATAGTCTGCTCTCTTTCGAAGCTACGGGTATTCTGAAATGGCAAATTACAGAGAGTCAGAGAGTCCTCAATTTACAGCCATTCATTTAGTGAGGGGTAGGCAACCTGGGCTCTTTTATGACTCGTGGACTTCAACTCCCAGAATTCCTGGGCCAGCATGACTCAGCTTAGAAACCTCTCCCTTTCCTCTCAGCATGGCTGGCTCAGGAATTCTGGGAGTTGAAGTCCACCAGTCATAAAAGAGCCGAGGTTGCCTACCCCTGGTTTAATGACTGTTCAAAGCTACAATGGCACTGAAAAAAAGTGATTTATGACCATTTTTCACATTTATGACGGCTGCAGCCTCCCCATGGTCACATGATCACAATTCAGATGCTTGGTGACTGGGTTCACTGGATTCCCTTTTGCAACTTCCTGACTAGCAAAATCAATGGGGGAAGTCAGAGTCATTTCACAGCCGTGCCCCTAACTTAACAACCGCAACGATTCACTTAAACAACCGTGACGAAAAAGGTTGTAAAATGGGGTGAGATCCGCTTGACAACCATCTCGCACCATAACAGAAATCTTGGGCTCAGTTGTAATAATAATAATAATAATAATGATGGTGATGATGATGATGATGATGATGTTGGAAGGGACCTTGGTGGTCATCTAGTCCAACCCCCTGCTCAGGCAGGAAACCCTATGCCATTTCGGACAAATGGCTATCCAGTCTCTTCTTAAAAACTTCCAGTGTTGGAGCATTCACCGCTTCTGGAGGCAGGTGGTTCCCCTGGTTAATTGTTCTAACTGTCAGGAAGTTTCTCCTTAGTTCTAGGTTGTAAGTTGAGGACTACCCACGTGTTTTTACGATCCGTGGGGGGAGGGGCAGTTTACCCTGGGCTTTGTCCTTGTTCCCTATCTGACAATTTGTCCGCATTGCCTGCTACTTCGATGGCACCAAAATAGAACAGTTGTACAGTTACCTTGAAACTTGCCAGCCTTTGGCTGTCTGGCACGTCTTCCTTTTCTATGAGAACCGAAAGCCGGACGTGTGTAACCCCTCCCGCATTATCTCCGATGAGATTAGGACAGGAAGAGAAGTGGCTGGCTGGTCAAGGGCTGCATGCTATGTGAGTGCGAGGATTTGAGTTTGGCTCACCAAAACTTGGGCCAGTTTCAACGGCTAATCTGATAGTTTGGCATCACTTTTTTTTTTTAAAGTATGCTTCTCTTTTGCTCCTCAGATTGAACGTAGTCCTTGAATTACGACAGTTCATTTAGGGACCGTTCAAAGTTACAACGGCACTGAAAAGTGTGGCTTTTATCTTGCAGCATCCCCATAATCATGAGATCAAAATTCGGCCGTCTGACAACTGACTCGTATTTACGACGGCTGCACTATCCCGGGGTGATGTGATCTCCTTTTGAGACCTTCTGACAGGTCGTAAAGTGCAACGAAACTCACGGACCAAATATCTCACTGAACAACATAAATTTTGGGCTCAGTTATGGTCGTAAGTTGAGGACCGCCTATACAATTGAGACCTGGTCTGTAGGCAGCCAAGAAGAGGAGGCAGGAACTTTGTTTAGGACAGGGGTGTCCAACCTGGGCAACTCTGTGGACTTCAACTCCCAGAATTCCCCAACCATCCAGGCATGACTGGCTGGGGAATTCTGGGAGTTGAAGTCCACAAGTCTTAAAATTGCCCCGGTTGGACACTCCTGTCCTAAACAAATCCACGCGTGGCTGGCTGGAGAATTCTGGGATTTGAAACCCACAATTCCTAAAGTTGGCCAAGTTGGACGCCCCTGGTTTAGAACATATAAGGAGGCAGCTTCAAAATGCTCATCATTTAACCATTTGTAAAGGACAGCAAGCTCAGACCCTGGGCCCAAGGCTGGCTCACGCTTTTCTTCAACGCACTCTAAAAGCGATAGAGAAAAGATGGCTACATTTCCATCTGTTGTCAAAGCAAGAACATCCGATGTTAGCAGCGTTGACCTAAGGCAGTGATGACGAACCTTTTAGAGGCTGAGTGTCCAAACTGCAACCCAAAACCCACTTATGCATCGTCGGGTGCCGGGTGGGTGTGGCCCATTGGGTGAGCGTGGCTGCGGTGGTAACAGCAGACTGGGCGGGACCAAAAAGTTTAATCAATCAATTCCAACTTTGCAGGATCTTTTTTTTTTCCCCGCAAGAAGTTGAAAGTGACTGATTGACTGAATCTTTTTTTTTTGTACACGGCAGTGGAAGCCCCCAAGCGAAAAGGTTTTATAAAACCCAGCTGAAGGCCTAGTCTGGGGCGATGTCGCACGTGCCCACAGAGAGGGCTCTGAGTGCCGCCTCTGGCACCCGTGCCATAGGTTCGCCACCACTGACCTAAGGACTGCCTTTTTGTTGTACTGAGATTGAAAGGAACCAGCTCAAAAGTCACCTGGGCAGCTTGTATGCCCAAGAGTGGATTAGAACAGGGGTCCCCAATCCCCAGTCTGTGGACCGGTACCGGGCCACAGCACACCAGCAACCGGTCTGCACAAACAAAGCCCCATCCGCGGGATGCAGGCAGCACACAAAACCACGGACTCTCTGGTTCACGGAAAAACCTTTCTCCACGGTGCCCAAAAGGTTGGGGACCTCTGGATTAGAAGCTTTCCTTAACTATCATGCTACAATGAAAGCCATAACAACCTTTATGCAAACAGTGGTTACAAATGAATAACCTGTGTCTCTTTCCTTTCCATCAGATATTGTTAAGGGGTCTCTCATAGTCTCTGTTCTTTTTTTGATCCTTTCCATTTTATTTTTCTTTTCAGGCAGGGCTTCTTTAGTTCAGCCTGACAGGTAGAAATTTGACACGTAAAACTTAGTTGCATCCCCAGGTTAGGGTGGGGAAAAACTCTTCCATTTTTAACATTCTGCTGTTTAACTTGCTACTTATCTTGCACCTGTTGTATGCTTTTGAAGGAAAAAAAAACAAAACCCGGTACCCATATATAATCTATAAAGGCTTATCTGCAGCCTTGGGAAAACTTCTTTTAAGGTTGATAGGTAAACATGTCCAGGCACGGATAGCCGAGAAATTTTCTTCTTTAGATGTTGCTGTGGGTGCTTTGCAGCCAAACATCCACTCTTCCTCTTCCCACTATTTCTGTCCTGGGCAAAGGTTAGTCGGTTTCTGTGTGTGCGTAGCAGGCGTCTTCCTCCTTTGCAATCGATAAGTCACCGTGTGGTTGAACATTAGGAGAGGAAGCTGAGCAGACTGAAGACACTTAGGAACTTGGCTGCGTTCCCTGGGATGAAAGAGGATTAGTTTAACTGCTGTATTCATCCGAAAGTCTTTTTGTGTAGCTGGAGGTTTCAATGCTTTGCCAACAGAGTGAAATCACCTTTTCCCATTTAGCAGAACAACAGTAACAGTGGGAAGGGACCTTGGAGGTATCTGGACTCTGCTCAAGCAGGAGACCCTATACTTCAGACAAATGGTTGTCCAATCTCTTCTTAAACACCTCCAGTGTTGGAGCGCCCACAACGTCTGGAGACAAGCCATTTTATTAATCGTTCTGTCAGGAAGTTTCTCCTTAGTTCCAGGTTGCTTCTCTCCTTGATTAGTTTCCATCCGTTGCTTCTTGTCCTGCCTTCAGGGGCTTTGGAGAACAGCTTGACTCCCTCTTCTTTGGGGCAGCCCCTGAGATACTGGAACACTGCTATCAGGTCCCCCCTCGTCCTTCTTTTCACCAGACTAGATATATCCAATTCAATTCAGTTCAGAATGAAGCTGGAAGGGACTCAGAGGTCTTCTAGTCCAGCCCCCTGCTCAAACAGGAAACCCTATACCACTTCAGACAAATGGCTGTTGAGTCTCTTCTTAAAAACTTCCAGTGTTGGAGCATTCACAGCTTCTGGAGGCAGGTTGTTCCATTGGTTAATTGTTCTAACTGTCAGGAAGTTTCTCCTTAGTTCTAGGTTGCTTCTCTCCTTGATTAGTTTCCATCCGTTGCTTCTTGTCCTGCCTTCAGGGGCTTTGGAGAATAGCTTGACTCCCTCTTCTTTGGGGCACTGGATATTTATATTGGAACACTGCTTTCATGTCGCCCCTGGTCCTTCTTTTCTTTAAACTAGACCAGGGGTAGGCAACCTTGGCTCTTTTGTGGCTTGTGGACTTCAACTCCCAGAATTCCTGAGTCAGCATAGCTGGCTCAGGAATTCTGGGAGTTGAAGTCCACGAGTCATAAAAGAGCCAAGGTTGCCTACCCCTGAACTAGACCTACCCAGTTCCTGCAACCGTTCTTCATATGTTTTAACCTCCAGTCCCCTGATCATTTTTGTGGTTCTTCTCTGCATTTCTTTCTAGAGTCTCAACATCTGTTTTGTATCATGGTGACCAAACGTGGATGCAATATTCCAAGTGTGATCTTAGCAAGGCATGCAGTTATGACCTACTGGACTGCACTGGTCCCCCACATCCCCCGTGAGTTCAGATGTTCAGACCCCAGGCCCGTCTCTCAGATTTCTGTCCCCTGCTTGGAGATCTGCAAGTGGGAGGTGGGTACTACCAGGTGATCTCCACAACAGTTTTCCCCTGTCCTCTTCTCCTCCTTTTCTGGCTTAGGAATTCTGGGAGTTGAAGTCCACAAGTCATAAAAGAGCCAAGGTTGCCTACCCCTGGCCCAGCCCATCAGAAAAGTATCCTTCCAGCAGACTAAACTCTGTGCTATGCTCCATGATTCCAGTAGAATTATTGGATTTGATGTAGTTGTCCACTTCAGCGGACTGTGGGCATGTGGAGGTCAGAGATGTTGGCTTCAAATAAAGAGAAAGTTTTGCTTTGCAGAATGCATTTTTCTTAGAAGAATCTTTTCAAAGATTTATCTTGGGAACATTGTTTCCTGCCAAGATTTTGATCTTCAGAAAAATGGTTTTATATGGCAGGATTTTTAGATTGCTTTTTGTAAGACTCTTGAATCCAATCGTCTCTCTCTCTCTCTCTTTTTTTTTTTTTACTTTCTTTACTTCCTCCCCAGTAAACAGTGAGCACTCTGTCCCCAAGAAGCTTGCTTTGTTCTCTTTGGGTTGTCTAAGTCTCTCCATCTAGTATTCTATTTTCTTTTTTTTAAATACCGTACTTCTGCAAAACTCCACGTTCTCCATTGCTGATTGCTATCTGTCTCTTGAGTATTGGATGTCATTGTTACCTGGGTGGGGAGTAATTGAGAATTGAATGCAGACAGATTGAATGGACCTTAGTCATTTAGTTATCACAAATAGTTGTACAAATGACAGTTGATGAATCTATTTGCCTGGGAAAGGAAGTACATTCTCTCTCTCTCTCTCTCTCTCTCTCTCTCTCTCTCTCTCTTTCTCTCTCCTCTCTCTCTTTCTCTCTCTTTTCCCCCTTTCTCTTTCTCCTCTCTCTTTCTCCTCTCTTTCTCTCTCTCTCTTCTCTCTCTCTCTCTCTCAGTGTGTGTGTGTGTGTGTGTGTGTCTGTGAGTGTGCGCGCACGCGTGTTAATATCTATATATAGATAGGAAGAAACAAATTCTATGTCAACATCCATTTGCATCCAAATCATTTAAACATTTTAAAGAGACGCCTCCTTGATTCTCTGCCCAAGCAAGCTGAATGTGGTTTTCCAAGTCCTTGATATATTTTTTTTAGCTTATCTTCTGCTGTTGGCGGTGATGGTTTTACAGGGGGAGGGGGGGAAGGGGAAGTGTTTGCAGGGGTAAGTGCTTCTCCTTGGTATAACAGTTGCAAAGTGGGTTGTGGGCTGCTTGCTTAGTGTGTGGCAAGTGAAGCTGTGTGCACGTACACTCATGTTTGTGCCATCAGGCACATACGCACAGCAGAATTTCATAAAAGGAAGTTGAATTTGCAAAAATAGTAATATCACAGTGTTGTAAATCAACCAGCCAACTAACCTTCCCCCCACCCTTTCTCTCCGGATGGATGACCTAGCATGGTGCTTATAGTGCCTCAAACACCTCTGCTTCTCTCTTAAAAGGAACTGAAGGCCTATTTTAGGGGGGTTTTTTTTACTTATGGTATAGCAAATATAGTTTCTGTCTGAACATCGTTTATCCTTGTTCAACATGACTGGTCCAGCAGCCGTTAAAAACGGAGGTTAGGCAAACAAGCAGCGCTTTAAAGCAAGTTATGGAACTTTTGGAAGTATTAGAATGGACGCAAGGTTGAATGAATCTTTTTTTAAAAAATAATATTTTATTAATTTTCCAATTTTACATTTAAGTATTTAAAAAGCAATGTGATGACTGGATTAATCAATGGTTCGATAACAAAATATTTAGTACAAATCTCAAGTTACCAGATCAGATATTTCTTCTCTTTTTCCCCTTAACGTTGACCATTTCGTATTCAAGCTAGTACAGTTCTTATTATATCAACTCAGTAAAAACATCATTATTACATTTATTCAATAAATTTTTAGCTTATACGTATCTTAATTACATTCAGTCTTCATAAACAATCCATATCCTGAAGAATGAAGGATTGCCATCAGAAGAAGAAATAATCAGGAAAATATGGGAATGTGCAGAGATGGACAGATTAACTATGAGGTTGAAAGATAAAGAAGATACAGACTGTTATCAAATTTGGGGCCTATTTTATTGTTGGCTAGAGGAAAGAACGAAGGATTAGGAATTGAACCTGTGTTAGCATAGCAAACTCCAGACAACCTGTTGATTGGAAAAATTAACATATGTTGATAAAAAAACCCAATAAAATCTTTCTAAAAAAAACCAATCCATATCCTGTTACTAATTTTTACCCAATTTTTAGTTTCTCATCAATATTCCAATTTAGCCTTCAATATTTATAATTTTCAGGCTTTAGGTAACCAAGACTTCCCTTGTCTCAATTCATAACAAAATATAATATCCAAAGTACGCATTTTATCTATTTGAATGTAATCTTGTTGTCTTTCCTAAGAGTGGCTGGTTCAGGAATTCTGGGAGTTGAAGTCCACAAGTCATAAAAGGGCCGAGTTTGAAGACCCCTGGACTAGCCCCTCTCGCTGGATATTGTACAGGAAAAGGGAATACATGTGAAGCTTTTTATCAATTCATTACTTGCACCTCTGAAGCAGAAGCTTGAAATTTCAGGAAGCCTTATGCAAGCTTCCCCCGCTCCCCCGTTACTTCTTTTACCTCCCCCTCCCCAGACAAATTAAGAGGCAGCACTAAGCAGGAATCACAGTTTTTCCCATCCCTTTGCATTTCTACAGGGTGCAGTGTGTGCTGCTTTTCCACAGTAGGAGCGCAATCTCCACCGTGCTTAACCGATGCCTTCTTGAGAGTTTCACTTCACACTCCATCATCACCTGAAAAAGAAACTGCAAGCACTGGAAGCTGCCCAAAATTGCTGGGTCTCGGTGTCAGGCCTGGGCACATTTCCAGGAAGCTTCTGTTTTCCACAGCTGCTGAAATTTTAGTCTAAGGCATTAGAAGACATGTTAGTGACCAGGGCAAGCCTGGCGTCTGATCAAAAACCTTGAGTGTAAGATTTGTGCATGGCGCATGGAGTCTTAGGCCTTGAACTGAGCCATCCCCAGTTGTGGTTTCTTGCAATGTGCACCACTAGCCAGTGCTGGTTTATTTGACGTTGTTGTTAGTTGCAAAGTCGTGTCCGACCCATCACGACCCCATGGACAACCTTCCTCCAAGCCTTCCTGTCCTCTACCATCTTCTGGAGTCCATTTAAGCTCACGCGTACTGCTTCAGGGACTCCATCCAGCCACCTCATTCTCTGTCGGCCCCTTCTTCTATTGCCCTCAATCTTTCCCAGCATTAGGCTCTTCTCCAGTGAGTCCTTCCTTCTCATTAGGTGGCCAAAGCACTTGAGTTTCAACTTCAGGATCTGGCCTTCTAAAGAGCAGTCAGGGTTGATCTCCTCTAGGACTGACCGGTTTGATCGCCTTGTAGTCCAGGGGACTCGCAGGAGTCTTCTCCAGCACCATAGTTCAAAGGCCTCAATTCTTTGTCGCTCAGCCTTTCTTATGGTCCAACTTTCATAGCCATACATTGCAAGAGGGAAAACCATGGCCTTGACTATATGTTAAAACAAATCACAGTGCAATCAACTAAAAGAATATCATGCAGAGGAATGTGGTATTTTGGATCAACTGGGGCTACCCTTATGTTGGGTGCCTAATTGAGGCCTTTGTGGGTCAATCAATCCAGAGTCTTCATCAAGATCCCAGTCTCAGCCCACAAAGGATTGTCCTTGTCCCTCTAACCACCACCCAAAGTTCCTGAACAAGATCTCCTTCCCCTTTGCAACATCTGGCACCAGAGAAGCTACATCACTAAGAAGTCAACCTGGTTTTTTTTCAAAGGGCCTTGCTGAGAAAGCTGGACATTAATGTTGAGGACATCTACCCGAGCTTGTTTGCAGAGCAAAAAGGCGTTGTTAGCTCAGACTGAGCATGTCCAACTAGCTGAAGTGTTAGCACGTGCCCCAGAACCTTTCTGTGCATTCCAGAACATCCTGTGCTTAAGCTTCTGTGGTTAAAAGGTGGTTACTAGAGTCTCCACCCCCAACTCTGGTTACAAGAAGGAAAGGCTGTCACTTTGTACTCCTGAACTTGATAGCGAGCTGTCTGGGAGACCTTTGTTTTAGCGTCATCTTCTGTTTTGTGAGCTTTTATCTGAGATGATGCTCCAGGCTTGTGTCAGCTTTTGGCTTTGTCTGATCATATCTCAATTCGGAGATGGACGAGGGGAATAGATTTAACTTGAGTGCCCACTTTCCTTCAAGAGAGGCCAATGAAAAGGTAGGTCTCCTGAGCATGTTTCTTTCCACCTGCAGTTGTGCAAATTGAACTCTCTAATTCAGGGGTCTTCAAACTTGGGAAACGGGAAGGAAAGTTCCAGTTAGACCAGGGGTCCTCAAACTTGGCCACTTGTGGACTTCCTCAGCGTGCCTGGCTGAGGAATTCTGGGAGTTGAAGTCCACAAGTCATAAAAGGGCCAGGTTTGAAGACCCCCCTGCTCTAATTGTTTAACAAGAAATACAATAAACATACTTTTGTTTCTAAAGTTCTTGCTAGTAGTCACAAAAGTGCTGTTGATTGCCCAGCCTGGCTTTGAATCCTTTTTTTCAAATTTTATGGGGACTCGGGCATAAATTAAATATAGATGAGCATTTGAGGACTTGTCTTGGCATGGATTTCCAGCTGCTTCAGTGGAGTCCTCTCAGCCTGCGAAACTTTGTTTTTCAAAGTTAAAGTCCGCATGTCTTAAGTTTGCACTTTTCACTCGCTGCTCCTGTTGGATTTTCTCTGCTTGCCAAAGCAAGGATGGATTTCCTGCTTTTGTGGTGTGTGCATTGATGTCTCAGTGTGGAGAATCTGCAAAGAGAGAGTAACTGTGATCTCGTTATTAGAATGTTAGACTTCAGATTAACTTGCTAGTTGGCTGTGAAGATTGCTGGTGGACTTTGAATCCATTGTGTGCTCTCTCTGTTTAGCCTGATCACTCTTAGAGATTTGTTGTGAAAAGGTGAGGGAAAAACTACTATTACTACTACTACTACTACTACTACTACTACTACTACTACTACTATTATTATTATTATTATTATTATTATTCACGTCATCAACCAGATGTTCAGACTGCATGTTATTAGAGGTATCCTGTTAGGAGATAAACTGTTCCGAGTATTATTATTATGGTTTGTTGCACAAGCAGCCAGATGTTTAGACAGGACTGGGCATTTTTATCCACCTTTCCAGTCCTTTCCAAGGACCAGCGATAGGCAGATGGTGTTGTCAGGTGGTGTTAAAGACACCATTGCAGTATATAAGCCGTTCCAAGTAAAGCTGCCTTTGGCAGTTGGCTGGTGGTGATGTTGCCTATGACAGTGGTATTCAAGTGGTTGTTGTTGCTATGTTTAGATTTGTTGGCCGTCCAACTTCAGTGGACTCTGGGCAGGAGTTGCATGCCCATCCAGGTAACTCCTTGTTAGAATAGGATCATCACTTTTGGATGAGAGAACCTGGGAAATGGGTGTGTGGCCCACCTTGGATGTTTTAGCTTGGATATTGAAGGAATGCTACCAGATACAATGCCAACATTTACTGATAGAGTAGACAGTCCATGTGGGCAGAACACCTTGCTCTCATTTTGCTAGCAGAGACATCAGTAGTCTTAAAGTAGAACTGGATAAGATGGACCTTTGTCTGAGGTGTTCTGCTAGTCTTAAGGCATCATTCTTGGGGTTATATTTTAGACTAGCTGCAAGAGTACATATGCATCTTTCCTTCCTTCCTTCCTTCCTTCCTTCCTTCCTTCCTTCCTTCCTTCCTTCCTTCCTTCCTTCCTTCCTTCCCTCTCTCTCTCTCTCTTTCTTTTTTTCTTTCTTTCTGACTCTGAATGATGTACACAATGTTGATATTATACTCAGTATAGCTCAACCTCACCAATTTTAAGACGTTTACACTCCAGCTCCCAAAATTTCCCGGTCAGCCTGTTGGCTAGGGAATTCTGGGAGCTGAAAGCTGCCCAGGTTTAGAAACACTGTTAGAAGGATTAAAAACAATACCTTTAATGACAATTCAGTGGAGTTTTGTGCCACAGATGACTTTGCTTTTGTGGGAACATTTGTGCTTGGCCCTCCAGGAAGACTACGGACGAACATGGTGTGAGCTATATCAGGATTCCCAGGGCCAGGGCTTTGTGTCCAGCTGACACTCAGAGTCACTTACTTCCTCTTCTTGGTCCTGTCTTGTCTGTTCTTACTGCCCTATGTGAAACCGGAGAAGGAATCTTTTAGTACCCACCATGCCTGTCAGACAGAAGCTACTTCCTTCCTTTTCCATAACGTATGACCAGATTAACTCACTTTAGAGAAAACAAAAGGGAAACTTCTTATTTATAGTTTGCAAATGCTGTCTTTTACAAAAGGTGCAGTTTTAATTTCCTTTTCATTGTACACCGCCCAATGCCATTTTGTGCAAGAGGGCAGGCATGAAAACATGATTAATAAAGAAATAAATGAAATAATTGAGCATCTTTAATCTCACGGTTGCAAAGCTTTGTATGTGGGTGCCTCCTCTGAGGTAAACGCAGATGCAGCTGTGGCTTGAAAGCATCTTCTCTCTCCCATCTTCCCAGTCGAAGGGCTTAATAAATATTTATATTATATCGAGATGACAGAACTAGAGATAATAAAGCTAACTTAATAATAATAGCAGGGCCAGCTCATTAAAGGACACAGGGAGTAGCCTCCTACAAAGTCAAACCATTGCTCCATCTGACTCAATATTGTCTATAGGCAGGGAGAATTATTATCCAACCTATATATATAACAAAGCTATCCATAAATATATGCTGGAATGACAGATGTATACAAATACTGTAAAAAAAAAAATCTTCCTCCTGATTACCAGGAAGGTATTGCAAATACAACTTCTTCATTTGCTATTAAAGAACTGGGAGCCTGAATTTTTTGCTTCAAATAACCCTGAACTACTTTAAGAAATTAATGCAGTGTTGTAAGTGCACAACTTACAGCAGTTCGTTTGGTGACTGTTTGAAGTTACAACGGCACTGAAAAAAGTGGCTTATGACCTTTTTTTCACACTTAACAACCCTTGTAGCAATTCCCCACGGTTGCGTGGTTTACATGCGGATGCTTGCAACTGACTCACATTTATGACGGTTGCAGCGTCCCGGGGTCACGTGATCCCCTTTTGTGATACTTTCTGACAAGCAGAATCCATGGGAAAGCCAGATTCACTTAACAGCGCTGTGACTCATTCAACAACTGTGGTGATTCACTTGACAACTGTGGCAAGAAATGTCGTAAAATGGGGCAAACCTCACTCAACAAATTTCCCCCTTAGCGACATAAACTTTGGGGTCAAATGTGGTCGTACGTGGAGGACTGCCCATATATCTTTTGCCTCCCTTTTGCCCTGTTCTAGTGAATGCTACAGTTCATTGCCATTTTGTTTTCATTTTTTGGGTCACTCTTTACTAGTTTTTGTTGCCCAGCTAAGTTCTGTTCGTATTTTAATCTAAATTTCCTCAGAATTCAAGTATGACCAAAGATTGTCAAAGCAGTTGATTTATCAATAGGATGTATAAAGGGTAGAAGCCTGATGTTCTTTCTGAGAGACCCAGATATTACAGACACCAGGATACAACTTGAGCCAACTTTGCTTTGTGCAATATGCTCAGACATTAGAATGAACAGAAAAATACAGCGAATTGATGCAGACTTTCATTTGACTTCGATCTGTTACCTCACAAGCTCACCACTGCAGAACACAAAAACGTTTATTCAGTCAGCGACCAAGGCAGTAACTAGGGAACGGCACCTTGTATTTTTCTCTTGAAAGAACACAAATTAATTGTGTCTACATTTGCATGTATATTAGCCTCTTGTGCATTCTCTGCCCTCTGTTTGGGATATGGCATTCAAAGTGGCGGTGCTAATTTTCTGAATTACTGAACCAATGTGAGAAACTCTTGACATGGAAGGGAAAAATGAAGAAAAAAAAAAAACCCGAAACCAAACCAAATCCCAGTTATTGTACAATTTAGAAAAACAAAAATGACTGTTTACATTTCCCCTGAGTTTTAGGGATAGTCTAATAATAGTTTTTCAAAATTTCCTTTTAGAAAGGGGAAATTCTCTGATTTTTGTTAGGGACTTGCCCTCTAACTGCCAGTGGGCCGGAGGAGAAAATTCGTTAGGGTTGGTGTTGGGAAATTACCAGCCAGGCAAGGAGGAGGGATCAAGTGGGGAACTAGTCTTGAGTCACTGCATAGCTGCAAGATGGGCCCCTCTACATACCCCAAGGGAAAACAAGCAGACTAGGGAGATTCTTGTATTATAAGTAGAATACAGTAGTCAATTTGAGCCCTTCATGGGTGGATCCGATTGCTTGTGCCTGGCAGTTTGGAAAAGGTAAAAGAAAACAAACCTTTGTCATGGAGGTGGGTTGGAACCCAAAGGTAGCAAGGCTTTTCCCACTGCTTGTAGACTGTTGGTTTTATTATGCAAACTATTTGGGCTTTCCCTTCAGTCAAAAGAGAATAGATGAAAGTGCCACCTGGATAAACATTAAATACAGGTAGTCCTGAACCACAGAGCCATGGTGGCGCAGTGGTTAGAATGCAGTATTGCAGGCTAACTCACTGCTCACTGTCGGGAGTTCGATTCTGACCGGCTCAAGGTTGACTCAGCCTTCCATTCTTCCAAGGTCGTTAATGTGAGGACCCCGGGTTATTGGGGGCAATATGCTGACTCTGTAAACCACTAGAGGGCTGTTAAGCAATATATAAGTCTAAGTGCTATTGCTATTGCCTAGAGCTTTTGGGCACCAGGGACCGGTTCTGTGAAGAGGTTTTTCCATGGACCGGAGGGTGCATGGTTTTGTGTGTTGCCTGCATTTTGCGGATGTTTATTTATGCAGATTGGTTGCTGGCATGCCGCGGCCCAGTACCAGTCCACAGACCGGGGGTTGAGGACCCCTGACCTAGACAGCCATATTAGCTCAATCAACCCTAACGATCAGTGGGGTGACACATCCAGATCAGCCTCACATCAATTAGGAATAACTTCAGTACAGTAAACCGTCTTCAAATCGTGTAATGATTTCTAAAGGAAGGAAAACAAAAGGTAAATTACAAAGCAATTTTAAAATGACTGGAAGAATATGCTGTCAGCTGACAGCACAAAATTTGTAGCATTGACCTCGGCTACACTGGAATGAAATGAACCCTCTGTCGTCCAGGGGCCATCCCAGAGAAGATGTCTCATGGTGAAATCTCCTGGCAAGACTACATCCACCAGGGGCTCCTCTGAAGGTTGTATGGCAGGTTATAGTAGGAAGGTACAAAGAGACACACCTTCTGGAATTGTGTCCAAGCCATGTAACACTTCAAAGGGTGTGAGCTCAGATGTGAGCAGGCAACCAGCGAAGCTGGGTCAGACTCTGGTAAAATTTCCATCTGGTTGCCCTGGTTAAAGATCTTCCGTTTTTGCTGAGCATTCTCCATGAACATCTTGATAGGTATTTTAATCTGCAATGCATCATAGGTTGTTACCTCTATCAGGGTCAAAATCTGCAAGGGGCATGACATCATGGTCACAGTCTCACTCATTGTGTACACAGATATGGGGTGGGACTCTGATTGTGACGTTGCATTCATCATCTGGCAAATTTGGAGAAATTTTGCATCTCCCAAGCCTTCCTGTCCTGCAGATTTGTGGGGGACCACAGTTCATGGTATTTTCCTCCTCCATCACGTCGAGTTACTGGTTCTCATTTCCTTCTGCAAAAGGCCTGTGTCATTTAGCCTGAGTAAAATCTTTAGCAGAACATTCTTTGAAGTAGATCATTGAAAGTATTTGTTCTTCAATCTCTCCTAGGAAATAACTGTGCAAATATAAGAATGTGTACAGTGTAGGGCACTCTTCTCCACAAGTGCCGTCCAAATACATCAGACTGCAACTTGCAAAGTTCCCAGCCATCATAATGGCTGGGAAAGACTTGTATCAGGGCTGGGTTGAGTAGTCCCCATTTTTAATTGAGTAGTCCCCATTTTCAATTTTCATTTTGGCTAGGAATCCATTGGGTTACCTTGGACAAACCACTTTCTCAGTAATACTGCTTCAGAAACCATCTAACACTATCTGGGATTTACACCACGTGATGCACTTATCACGAGATTTAAGAAGCTTGCACAAATGTTAGGAGAGTTAGAATAAGATCACTGATTCCTCACATTTCTCCAAAGAGTTGAAGGTAATGCAACATTGAGTTGTCCTCAATGACCTATGGAAAGTTACTGTTGCATTGTATTGACCTCATTCAATCAAGTACAATAGATCAGATGGAACAGTTAAGGCAATATACTTTTGAGTGATTTAGGCCATCCTGTAGTCAGGGAAAGCCTGTCCTCGTTACTAGTATTTTAGCACAACAGTAGCTGAATGTTAGAAGTTCCTAATAAGCAACTAGGTGGTGATCTACTCAAGACTAGCCAGGGAACCTTGTTGGGAGCAATGATTTAATTGTGGACCTTGTCCAAATTTTAACACACTAACACTATTTAGTTAGACAAGTTTGGCAACTGATCTCCTTGAACTCCACAATCATCTCCTCCTCCTCCTCCTCCTCCAACTGCAGAGTTCACTTTTTTTTCTAGACCAACCAAGTGTGATCATTGGTTTGTGACAGGAATTGATCAACCAGCTTGTTGCCCAAGTCTAACTTCATGGGCTGAGTGAAAAATGACAAACGTTAGTGGGTATACACAGCACACACATTTTATAGAATAAGTGGAAAAATAGCTGCCATGATGAGCATAGTCAAAACATTGATGTACCAGGAGATTCCCTAATGCCAAATATTTTTGCTGTGTTCTATAATAGTTATTTAGAACAAATGAAAACACTTTCTGACAAATACTGTGTTGGCATTTTGCTTTGTGGCATGCCAGCTTCCCTTTATTTTATTAAAGGAAGCTTAGAAAAGAAAGCAATGCAAAAAAATGTTTGAGTGCTGTGGGAGGCTTTTATAGGCTGCTATCTGCAGGGAGCACACAATATATCCATTTTTAATCCCTTCTCGACAGGTTAAGAGCACTTTTGAGAATATGGATTAAACTCATATCACATGCCTGGCTCAAAATCCAGATTATTGTTACTTCCTCTGCTCCTGTTGTTTATTTTCTTTAAAAAGTTATTGGGACAGTTTCTAGAATGTTTCTCCTTGTCTGCTTATAACATAGATTAAAAAAGACAAAGCTAATAATTGAAGTTATTCCTTCAAAAGCTAATGGGCTTTTCCCATCCTAGCTGCACTCCAAATAGACAGGGACTCCACTCTGCAAAATTTCATGGGTCAAGAATTTTGAGGTTGCTTTCCAGCCTGGGAAAAGTTGTAAGCCAAGTTTTAATTTATCTCCCGTTTTGTTTTTGTTTTTTTTAAACAGCAAACAACGATAGCAGCACAAAAAGTGCAAACTGTGTGTATTTCTTTCAGGGTTGTAGGAATATTGACAGTCATCTGCCTGAATTAAAATATTGTAGTCTGTTTATAGCCTTGTAGCCTTAATCTGATTTAATTTGTCTTCCTCTGTGCTATTCCTGCACACATGAACACTTTTAAAAAAAAGAGAAGCTGAATATGAAGGCTAGTGCAACAGTCTGTTGTCTGAAGTTGACATGGTGATATGGCCTACAGAACCATCTTGCAAACTACTTTGTGGACTTCCTTTTCTTTCCTTTTCTTCTTCTTCTTTGAGTGCCAAGCAAGGAACGAGGAACAGAATGCTTTTGCTTATTCATGGTTTGTTAAATAGACTCCAGTTGGCTGGATTTCTTTAACCACTAAGCTCAGCCTGAAAAAGCCAGATTATTTTGTAACACAATGCGTAAAGCTATCCTTTATGACCACAGACCTGCTCAGGAGTATTTTGAAGAACTGGTAGCGTGCAAGGTGCCTTTGGTGTGCAGAAGACCTTGGCCCTCACTCTGCGCGTGCTTCTCTTTGCAGAGGGATGCTAGCAGTGCCTCGGAATGCCTTATGTAGACCGTCAGAATCGAATTTGCGGATTCCTGGACATTGAGGATAATGAAACCTGTGGAAAGTTCCTGCGCCGGTATTTTATTCTGGATACCAAAATCAACAGTCTTTTGTGGTACATGGACAATCCTCAGGTGAGTCCCTCCCTATAAGCACTTTGTTAAGTTCATAAAAACCCTCATTTAAGAACATTAAGGGGATAGGTTAGATGGGCGCAGATGTTTTCTCAACTTTCTCATGGGACTAAGGTCCAGTTACAAATCATATTCCTGTAGACTCATGAAAGCAATTAATGCTTGTGGTCTAAAAATTATAAATGATTTTCTGTGCAAAATGTCTTCCCCCTCCCCTCCCAAATTACCAAAAGATACAATTGCACTTTAATGTGTGTTCCTGTCCATTGTTTCTGAAACAATCCGGAAAATTGTCATAAGATACATTTGTTTATTTAATTGCGTAACTATAGAATCAACATAAAAGACAATCATTATGTCAATCATCGAATTAGATTTGGATTTAATGGACATTTGGATTTAACAGACACCTTTTCAAATGGTCGATAAATGGAGAGTCTCTTTTTGAATCCTACCCTCTAATTATGCTTAAATAGATCCATGCTTAATAAAATATATCTACAATGTTTATAGGACATTCAGATATGTGTCAAAGTTCATAACTTTTTTTTATCTTTGACAGGGATACTTATGCATGTGTAACCATATAGATAATCTAGGTATGTAATTTATATGCCAGAAAGCAGAAGTAAACCTAAAGCTTATCACTTAACTTCTGTATACAGTAAAGCCTTAATTTTATGGACCATTTGAAAAGGTGTCTGTTAAATCCAAATGTCCATTAAACCCAAATTGATGCAATTGGCATGATTTGTCCCTTGCTGTAATTTGGTTATTAACACAGTGATGTCGGTTGAGTCCACTTACTTCATACTTCATAATGCAAAATTATACAAGAGATGCAATTATGTTGATTCTATTGCTATGCAAATGGACAAACAACTGTATCTTTTGGTGATTTTTCCAAACTATCAGAAAAATTAGACAGGAGCATACATCAATTCTGAAGATTTTAAAAATTAAAGTACAATTGAAACCATAGGTTTTCTGTTGGGATTAATGGACAGATAACAAGAAGAAAGTCATGGAACTTTGTTTTATGTAGAACAACTGCAGTGAAATAAATTACATGCTCAAAAGTGGAAAATGCCATAAATAAATAAATAAATAAATAAATAAAAAATAGAAGAAGTTTCCGATTTCTTTTGCAGCAAATATAAATGAGATTATAAAGTTATCTCTTATTTTATGATTACAAAAAAATCTCTTTTTTCTATTATCTATTTTTTTTCTAATAATCAAAACTGCAAGTTATAAGTGCATTTTTTTTTCTGTTTCATGCAAAAAGTCTGTGAGGGCTTTGCCATTGGCCATAAATAATTATCTTTTCTCTAATCAAGGAAACCAATTTAGCCCTTTTTTGCAAGTTCCATCATCTTCACCAACCGTTCCACTATTGTGGGTAGTATCAAACCTTTTCACTTTTGAACATATACTAATCTTGCTGCAGCTGTCATGTATTTTAAAAAAAAAAAGCAATATATTGTGGGAGTCTATTAAGGCCAAAAGAAAAGTCTCTAGTTTCAACTGTACGTTAGTCTGTAACATTTTCTGAATTGTTATATTTACTTATTGTATGTCCAAAAATTATTGGCTTTTTTTTTAATGCAACCACCATAGATGATAAAATGTCCCTTCGTTGTAATCCCACATTCCTAATGAGAAAATTTGAGCCAGTGGGTTTTTTCTGACTCATCTCATAACTTCGTCTGTCTGAGCATCTTGGCAAGAAAACCACAGCAAATGTTTTTATCTATGAAGCCATGCCGATCCCTTCCTGGGAGGAACTGAATTAAGCTTATTTGTTCAACTTAAAAAAAAAAAAAAGAGCACGCCGGAGTACCATCTGCAGTATTTACCAGCTTTTAGTTACTACAGGTAATCCTCAACTTACAACCTCCAGTGAGCCTAAAATTTCCATTGCTAAGCGAGACAGTTAAATGGGTTCCTTCCCATTTTACAGCCTTTCTTAACATTAGCAATAAGACTTATATACCGCTTCACAGTGCTTCATAGCCCCCTCTAAGCGGGTTACAGAGTCAGCCTATTTGCCCCCAACAATCTGGGTCCTCATTTTACCGACCTCGGAAGGATGGAAGGCTGAGTCAGCCTTGAGCCCATCAGCATCGAACTCCTGGCAGTTGACAGAGTTAGCCTGCAATACTGCATTCTAACCCCTGCGCCACCAACAGCTCCTGTCACAGTTGTTAAATGAATCACTGCAGTGAAGTTAGGAACACGGTTGTTAAGTGAATTTGGCTTCCCCCTTGACTTTGCTTGCCAGAAGTTCGCAAAAGGGGATCACATGATGCAGGGACCCTGCAACCGTCATAAATACGAGTCAGTTGCCAAGCATCTGAATTTTGATCACGTGACCCGGGGGATGCTGCAATGGTCGTAAGTGTGAAAAATGATCATAAATCCCCTTTTTAGTGCTGTTGTAACTTTAAACAGAACTCTGTACCTCAGAGAGGCCTGGTAACCTAAGCATTTTGGGGGAGGGAGGGGAAAAATCTGAAATGAACAAAACTGTTCTTGTATTTGCAAAAGCTGAACTTGCAAAAGTGTGATCAACCCCAGAGTTCTCAGAATTCTCAACTATAGCCACCATTGCAGTGGGGAAAAAAAATGGGAATGGTTTAAATCAGTGTTTCTCAAGTTGATGATTTTAAGAGAGCTGAACTTCCAGAATCCCAGCATTCCCAAGGCAGTTGAAGTCCATCCAATTTAAAGTTGTCACGGGTTGAAAAACACGGGTTAAAGAATTTAACTTTATTGGTAATAGCACTCTAGTTTTTCTGCTCATTTTTCCCCTGCTGATTAGCTTGGGTAGAGAAGCTTTATCTTGGAGAATTGCACGGTGCAATTCTCTGAAAGAAAGTGTTTATTGGGGGGGGGAGTGAAAAAAATTAAGGGCTGTGTACCTAAGTCCAGTGAGTCCTTCCTTCTCATTAGGTGGCCAAAGTATTTGAGTTTCAACTTCAGGATCTGGCCTTCTAAAGAGTAGACGTGAGCTTAAATAAACTCCAGAAGATGGTAGAGGACAGGAAGGCCTGGAGGAATGTTGTCCATGGGGTCGCGATGGGTCGGACACGACTTCGCAACTAACAACAGCAACAACAACAAGCCTAAGTCCAGAGTTGCTATGATATTCTTAGAAGACTGTCAATGACCAGAACAAAGTATGACTCTAGAGCAGATAATTTTACATGACTGCAATTACATAGCATGGTGGCATTGCAGATAACGTGGGATAGATCTTTTAATTGTCACCCTCCACTTCTTGAAAAAGTGTAAACAATGAATACAGCAGGTCAAACTCCAGGGAGTGTAGACTTTCCATTGTATTTTTGCTGACGAGGAAGCATCACTACATCCATGTAACTGCCAAGAAAACAGTTGTGTTTTCAGGAACAGTTGAGCTTGATTTGAAAGAAAACTTTACCTTTCACGTCCAAATAAGCAAAGGGAGAACTCCACCCGTATGATGGACTGTTGCTTAATTGGCTTTTATTTCAGAATCTGGCTGTGGGCTCAAAAGCAGTAGGATCTCTACAACTGACCTACATCTCTAAGGTAAGGCTAAAACAGAGCTTTGTGCTCCTCCTCCCCCCGGCACCTATTGTTAGTCCTGATGATTTCTCTGAGTTTCTGGTCCTCATCATTCTTATTCTTGTGTTTTTAAGGGCTCCACCTCTTCGCCTCATAATCAAACAAACATATAACTTAATATGTAGAAAGCTTGGCCAGGATTGATAGGAGACATGTCTCATGAGCAGAGGTCCTTGGTCATTTCTGACATGGAGCTGAGTAAGCATTAAGCGGCAATAGGAAAAGTGCACATGTTTCTTAATAAAATAAATATTTGTCAGAAAAGGTGGTTATTGGTTACCATAAACTAATCTTTATCCATCCAGCTGATGAGCAAACTCAGGTTGACTACCTCAAGTTGAGGTTCCTCATCAGCTGGATGGCTAAGGATTAGCCTATGGTAGTGAACTAAAAAATAAATAGCCAACATGCATTAATTTATTGAAATTGATTTTGGGGATTTATTTCCTACCATGAACTCTGTGGAGGGGATAAAAAGAATGAGCAAATAAGTTAAGGATAAGAAGAACTGGAGGAGAAGGAAGTGCTAGGTCATTAGGCCTGTTCTTTGGACTGAGTTAATTACCTCACCAGCTCTCTCTCACCTCATTGCCCTGTAACCGGCTTTAATTATAGTCTGAACTCTTTCTTAAATTAGTGGCAGTAAGTTTGGCTGCCCTCTCTAGGTGCAACAGGACTGGGACATTCATGTTGGCTGGAGAGAGAATGTTGTGTTCTCAGATTCATAAAGAGTCTGTCTCTGTCATGGCAGGACCACTTGTTAAATTCCAGTTAAGCTGATTTATTGTAGTTAACTAATAGTCAGCACTAAATTGGTGCTAGATAAGAGTTAACTGAATTCTAGAAGGATTGGACTGTGGGAACCTAATGACTCCAGGCTAATTCCTCTCTTGACTACACCCCCAGGCTTTGCCTATCCTTCTCCTACAGCAGGGGTGTCAAACTCGCCGCATCACGTGACGTGTCGTGACGTCTCGTGACTTTTTTCCCCTTGCCAGAGCTGGGGTGGGCGCGGCTTCCTCATGATGCATCCGGCAGTTTAACACCCTTGTTGATGGGCCGGCCGTTTGACACCCCTGTCCTACAGTCTCTTTTCTAAAACCAACAATAAAACAACTCTGGCAACCACATCAGCAGCCCATTTCCATTTGCTTTCTTTGCAGGTCAGCGTGGCTACCCCCAAACAAAAACCGAAAACACCATTCTGTTTTGGTAAGCCTTAATTGGGAGGGAGCACTCTCTTTCATCGGAGGGGGGGGCACATTTACCTTTTGGTCCCCCTATCAAAGAATTGATTTGGGGGAAGATTTTCCAAGGGTGAAAGGGATGATTAGAGCTAAAGGGTTGCTTTTTGTCCCATAGACCCCTCCCAAGAGGCAAATGTGGCTGAGTTTGGGGTGGCTAGCTTTAAGGGCAGATAATCTGTATGAGTGCCTCTAGCCTACAGCATGTCTTTTCTCCTGAAGCCCCCCTCCCTCTCCCCCCCAATAAAACGATCAGATCTGAAATGTTCAGCCCTGCTCACTCTGCTCTTGGAGAGCTGCAGATGAGATGCTTTGAGGCTTTGTGTAGGGCATGGACCTTGAGTCCTCCATTCTTAATGTAAGTCATTATAGGGAGGATGAAGATTGGAGAACATCTTTGTGGCATCCTTGGGAGCAGAGCTTTGGCTTCCACAGGCAAAGATGCGATCAAAAGCACATAACTGTTTCCTGGCAGGTATTGCGTGCAATTCAAAACACATTTTGCTCTTCAAATCCAGAGCACTGCACAGTCCTAACGTGTAGGTGGAAAGTGGACAAGTGAATTCACTTCTTACTTGGGAAGCAACATTAGGTGATGTTGGGTGACGTTTCAGCTGCACCAGCTTGGGAATCAAATGGAGATTTGAACATTCTTGGAGCAGAGAGTAGTAGTAATAGTAGTAGTAGTAGTAGTAGTAGTAGTAGTAGTAGTAATAATAATAATAATAATAATGATAATAATAATAATAAAGTTGGAAGGGAGAGAAAGGGTAAAAAGGTAGTCTTCAAGTTGAGTTCAATTCTTGGGGGCCTTGTGGAGACACCTTTACAGATTTTTTTATTTTATTTTATTTTTTGGGGAGAGTAATGTGGAAATGGTTCACCATCTCCTTTTAAGACAATTGCACATCCACTCTGCAATCTAGCTTGGTGCGTGGGATTTCCCTGTGGCTTCCTACCCAAGCGTTAAACTGGTGTGACCCTACTTGCATGAGACCAGCCAAGGTCAGTAAGTTGTTGCCACCTAGCTGGGCTCACAAGTGGAGGCTTACAGATATCATTTTGACCTTATGGTAGAACCATGGTCGATCTCTTCCAAACGAGGACCACTGGATCTTGATCCTTGTAGCATAATTTAGAGGTGGATTTCCACTGGCTTAGCCTAGCTTTGCACAGGACAGGAAGAAGAAAGTAAAGCCTAAGAAGCAAGAAGCATTTCATCAGAGCCTCAAGGCCTCCTGTTCTTCTACATTAAGGAGAAGTGGCTGAGATGGATTGGACGGTAGGATTGAAGTAAACATCTTCAGACAGGAAGCCCTGGGGAATTAGGGAGGAAGTGACAGAACCACACGAGATGGAACTGGTTGACTGCCTTTCTCCTTCCCAGGCAATTTATTATTTTATTACTCTGATTTCTTTCTTTTTCTGCCTCTTTAAGCTCTGGACAATTTATTTATTTATAACATGTACAGGCTGCCCATCTTATCTCAAGGCAACTCTGGGTGGCTTACCATCATTAAAAAAAAAAATCAAAATTGTATAAACTAAAAACCTAAATATGTAAATACAAAATCCAAAACACTTTGGCCCAATTAAAAGATGGGGAGGACAGGAGCAGGATGGTGGGGAGGCGGGGTCTGTTATCAATCGATCAAACACCTTCACTCTGACGCTCCCCAAGAAATAACTGGCAAAACCAATTATTATATACCCACGTGGGTGGAAATGTCAGCAACTGAGCTGGGAGGTTAGAGAAGGCTGCCAGGTTTTCAGAAGCATATGCCAGACTATTTTGAAATAGAAAGAGCTGTTCCATCCCCACCTTCCAAACAAAGGCTGAGTAATGTCCACGCTTACTCAGGAGCTGCAGATGAGGACATTGACTTGTAGAAAAGGCAGTGGGAAATCAGATAAGTGGTGGAACAGAATGGTTGAGGAGTAAACCTTGCCGTGTTTTGCTTTTGACAAGGGCAAGGAAAACATGGCTTGTTTTCAGACTCTCTGGGGTAAGCACCCAGTTCTAATAGCAAGAGCCATGTCTAAATGAAATTGCACTTGGACGGAAATAATGCCTTTTGGAACTAAGTTGGCCCACCAATCAAAGGAGTAGAGTAGAGTAGAGTAGAGTAGAGTAGAGTAGAATAGAATAGAATAGAACAGAACAGAACAGAACAGAACAGAACAGAATAGAATAGAATAGAATAGAATAGAATAGACAATATAGAATGGAATGGAACAGAATAGAATAGAATAGAATAGAATAGAATAGAATAGAATAGAATAGAATAGAATAGAATAGAATAGAACTGGAAGGGACCTTGAAGGTCTTCTAATCCAGCCCCCCACTCAAGCAGGAGAACCTATACCATTTCAGACAAGCGACTGTCCAGTCTCTTCTTAAAAACCTCCACTGATGGAGCACCCACGATCTCTGAAGACAAGTTGTTCCGCTGGTTGATTGTCCTCGCTATTAGGAACTTTCTCCTTAATTCCAGATTGCTTCTCTCTTTGATCAGTTTCCAACCATTGTTTCTTCTCCTGCCCTCTGGTGTTTTGGAGGATAGTTTGATCCCCTCTTCTTTGTGGCAGCCTCTCAAGTACTGGAATACTGCTATCATGTCATCCCTATTTCTTCTTTTCTTTAGATTAGCCAAACCCAAAGAAAAGTAGAGCTTGCTACGTAATAATAAAGCAGGGGTATATCAAGGTTACACTTTTCTGCTTAGAGATCACCCCACTTTGGGGTTTTTTGGTTCACCTGGCCCCCTTTCCTTAATTGGGCAGTCACTCTATGGCACATCTCCCTGGTAGAAACTTTTTCTTAGTTGATGTGCTGCCCTCACCTGTTTTAAATTGGAACCATCTTTCCCCCAAATTCCAGGTACAGGAGAAGCATGGAAATCCTCTTCCGTCTTTCCCTGCATGGAAACACATGGTTGTGTGCAAGTAGCTGAGCCATGAGTAGGAATGAAGGAAATAAGGACTGTTCCTAAATGAGAAGGTCAACAAGCGTATAGAATATTAATTTAATTTATACTATGAAATATTAAGAATATCAGTATGCATTAATTGTATTAATGCAAAGGATGGCACACACACACACACCCCGATATTTTTCACAGGCAAAACTTAATGAAAAAGTCAACCTGGTGTGTTCAGTGGAAATACAAATCGAATGCCCCTGATTTATCATTTTTTCCCAAGCATAAAAAAATCACTCTTACAGGCATTTCCTGCAGTTAAAAATCAGAGAAGATCCTTGCACTTAGTTTGAGGCATACAAGTGGAGAAGGCATGTAGTTCTCCAAAGGCTTGGTTGCTGTCTGAAAAAAAAAATGGGATTATTAAAACGTCTTTTTTATATGGCATGAGACAAGTATTAAATGTGTAACTCATTTGTTGCTTTTAGTAGTTGGGCACAATAGTTCTCTCCTCTCCTCTGAAGAACTTTGCTGTTGAATCTCTTTAGTAAAATTTGGGAAAACTCCCGGGGATATAAAAAAAGGGTCTTTGAACTCACCTCTGGACATCCTGGAGTGGTGGACTAGGGAACAGTATCCTCTTGAGGAAATTGAAAGTGGTTCATGGAGCAGGGAATGAGGAGTGGGGAACTCAAAAAGAATAAGACTTCTTCTAGAAGCCGGGAATTTGCTACTGAGGACAACTATATGCCCTCTTTGAAGTGATGCACAGCTCTTGATGATGATCTTTGTATCTGCAGTTATCAACGCCTTGTCTCAGCGCTATGTCTTGCAAGCAAATGACCAAAAAGATCTCCAGGACTGGGTGGAAGCGTTGAATACTGCCAGCAAGATTACGGTAGGTCTTCTCTCTTCACATTAGCTGGAAGTCTTCCACTAAAGGTCCTCAGAGAAGGAAGGCAGCAATTCATTTTATCGGGATGAAGATGGCATCTTACCACTGGTCTCCTTGTGTATTCTTTTCAGCAATTGGATCAGCTTTGCACCATGAATGGGGATGCAGGTGAATTTAGGAGGAACTGGTATAAATTACGAAAGAGGGTAAGGGCTTAGATAATTAGCCCAATCAAGGCACCAAAGCCAACTATAACCCTAATTTAGAGTCCAATCGTGGTTGAAACTTCCATATAACACTGCTTAGAACTGTCCATCTTTGTTTAGTATTTTCCTTGGCACCCTGGTTTTTGGGGCAGAATCCCAACTGCCTTTAGGACTACATCTGCCCCTTGCCTCTGCACAGGTGATTCAACTCCGTTGGAGTTGGTTGCAAGCCAATGGTTTATTGGGGAGAAGTAGGATTTAAAATTCTTCCACTGAAACCTGGAAGGAACTGGCTGAAATAATAGCATTTTCTTCCAGATGAGAACACCCCTGTCAAACAACCACAATCGCCACATCATTCTTTGTTCTTTAGTACGGATACTGCCCACTGGTCCACACTGCTGTATCTGGCGCTTGGCTTTTGCTAACCCCCTGTTACAAACCTGGAAGGATTTGAGGTGTCTATTTTGAGGAGCTCTGAGATTGCTTGGAAGCATTCTGGCGGTTGCCCTGCCTCTTTCCTAAGAGAGAGCTGTTGTGGCTTTTGCTGTTGTGGTTGCGTGACTGATCTTCCCCAATGCTGTATAAGTAAACGGGGAAGAAGAATCGGGAGAGGACCCCTGGGATGCGAGAATTAAAGGACTTCCCAATGAAACTTTAATTGGGCAATCTCCCTGCCTAGTTGGGTGGTGCGGTGGCCCAGTGGCTATGATGCTGAGCTTGTCAGCTGGAAAGCCGGCAGCCCAGGTTTGAGACCCGAGCGCCATGCGGCAGGGTGAGCTCCCGTCCTCGCTCCAGCTCCTGCCAACTTTGCAGTTTGAAAGCATGCAAATGTGAGTAGACAAATAGGTACCACTTATTTGACGTCATGTGATGTCATGCTGGCCACATGGCAGCGCTGGCTCAGTGGCCTTTAAACAGAGAGTAAAAGCTGCAGGGACTCCTTTACCTTTATTTTTTACCTGCCTCCTTAGTTAGATTGCATTAAGGTATGTGCATATCCAGGTGACTCTGTCTTCCATAGGTTATATTCACCTGTTTCTTACCACTTCAGAACAGAAAACTATAAAATGCCTGCAGATCAGTCACACTATCTAATTTTATTCTTTTTTAAATTGAAATATAAATCAATGGGGGGACTACACCCCCTCCCTAGCATTCCACGTAAGGACTAAGAGTGGTCTGACCTAAAAAGGATTATGTATATAGTACATTTCTCGCTTTGGGGTAGCCTTTGCTGGTTCTCTCCTGTCCCATGTTTGTGTTGCGTTTAAAATCTGTGTCACAGAATGGTGGCAAAGCCCAAACACAGACAAGTCAGGCCAGAAGATTGGAAGAGCCCCCCCCCCCAAAAAAGTCTCTGCTTATCTGGACTAGCTTCTTCACCACTTGGTAGATGATACAATTTTATCCTGCACTTCCAATGAACCTGGGAAGGAACATCTTTCAAATACAGAAAAGTGTTTGCAACCTCAGTATACGTCCGTCTGATTGTATCCCTCCTGCTTCATTTTGTAACACATCTCAGCCACTTGTGAAACAAGAAGTTAGGCTGTCACAGGTTTACTTCCCGTTTCTGCAGGTGAGACTTCCCTTTGAATTAGCCAAGCTTGACTTTTCACAATTGAAACCCGGAAGGGCAGGGAGATGAATCGGAGAGATGTTTGGCTAGTCAAGCCAAAACAGAACTGATCCATACATTGGCTGGGCTTGTACAGCACAGGAAGTCATCATGCTCACCCATACATTTTATGTGATGCTCCACTAACCATTTATGGAGGGCACAGATGTGTGATGTTGTCCTTAGCTTGCCGTTGGCCAGCCACAAGGACAGCTGCTGCCCACCTTTTTGTTGTGTTCTCCAACTTCTGCAAGGCTTTATTTTGTTGAATGTAGGGTCTCCACCCAATTGACTGGTGGATGCTGTTGCAGTTCTTCCCCCCCCCATTTCTGGTTAGCGATAGATGCTCTTGATGACCATTTCATACAAGGTTTTGGGGTTGCTTGTCCCCCTTCAGAAAGGACTTTGCCAAATAAAGTCTGATTATGTTTTGTTTTGCGAGGAATGTCTCCAGTCTCCTCACTTGCAATTCTGCACACTTTGTGGGATATTTGGGGGCAGCCAGTTAGTGCTGGTGAACCAGTTTGAGGTATTGGGGAGCTGGGACCGGAGTCCTATCCGTTTCAGTTACTAGCCCAAGTGACAGGAAGAATAGCAAAACTTGTCTATCAGTCTTCTGTAAGACTGGAAAATTTCTGTCCAAAAAATTAGTCCAGCTGATAGGTTGGTGGCCTGGAGGACAGCCAAGAGCTTTACCCGACACCCCTCTTCTGTCTCACCAGCCTGTCAGCTTGGTATTTGGTAGAAGAAATTTATAGTCTTATAGGAAGCTGGTAGACAGCATTCTTCTTGTCCTCTAGCCTAGACTATAAGACGATTAGTAGATCTGCTTTCAGAAGTAGTTCAAGAAGTAGCTCAAGTGAAGGAGCACCTCCACACCAGGGACTGATCACTTGAGCAACTTCAAACTATTTAATGTCCCTATCCCAGCATCCACGCACCGTTATCCAGACATACCCATCTACACTTGCCCAAGTCCATCCCAACAAGCAGGTCGCCTGCTGCTAATCAGCCCTGAAGAAGGTGTTCTGTACTTCACCTCTCTTTCCTCACACATTTTCTAGGGACAAAAGCTCCATTGTGCTTCATTGTCAAGGTAGAACAGAAGAGTATAATAAACTTTTAGATTATTTTGCACGGCGAAGGGAAAGAAGCAGTTGGAAGTGTCTCCATTCCATGTAATAAACTTAGACCGGGCACACTGCACCTGTTGGACTTGATTGCTAGGACAATGAAAATATTTTATCTTTTTCCATAAAACATTGCTAGTTTGCAACAATCATTGTCCTAAAATACAGTGACGATCACTAATGCGCAAGCAACTTCACCCATTGCTCTAAGTCATGTCTTATTTAAACATATTTTATTATATTTAGTTTATTATATTTATTTTTTTATTATTCACAATGGCTGGCTTCGTGTACCACACCGAGCTACAATTACACAAGTCAGCTAGCATGTGCTAAGCTCTAAGGCCAGACGGTAGTAGTAACCAGTCTGGCTTTGCCTAGAGAAGGCAATGGGACCAGGGATTCCAGTTGCTGAAGGTCACAGCACCAAACATTCCTTAACGCTTAGCTTGTGGCCTTCACCGATGCACTGGTTTGGCCACTGGGAGAAAAAAAAAGGAGATTGAAGAATGAGATAGAATTGTAGGTTGAACTTTTTGTTTTTGCTCTGAATCACTTCCCGTCACTGCTTTTGTACCAGATTTTCAGCTGGCTTTGAACTTAACTGGCGCATGGATGCTTCAGTGGTTTGAGAATGCTACATGCTGGATCAGATGCAGAAGAAAGGATCCAGGCCTTTTGGGTGTTAGCCTGTTCAAAAAAACCAGTTTTACCAGCCCAGCCTTTTGCCTTTCCAAGAGGAAGAATCCACCTAGCATCAGACACCCAACTTAGCCATGAGTTGCTGCTATCAGATGGGGGAAAAACGCAAGCAAGAGTTGTGCTCAAAGAAAGGCCAACTGCTATTGGATGTAGCTGTGAAATTGACATCTAGAAAGCCGTGGCGCTTCGGTCTCTGTAGCTCCTGGGGAGTTTCTGTCTTTCCACCCTACTGCCAGGACAGGAAACTGCAAGGGAAAAAGGGAAGCATCCAGGATAACAACTCAATCATTTAGGAAGGTTGGCAATCGTTGCCAAGCATAAATATATGAGGTTGACTGCAGAATATCCTCCAAAAAAGTTCGGACATTTGTTTTAATAAACTAAAGTTTTTAGTCCCCAAGGGGAAAAAAATAATATAATAATAACAGGAAGCTTAGTTTCAAGTTACTGAAGATGGAACAAGATGCTCACTTTGGAAGATTGGGCAATTTATGAATCTTGGCTCTGATGTCTGCCTTAACACAGGACTGGTTTATGATCTAGCACTGAATTAGGCAGTATTAAATCATGGCATAAAAGGCTTTGGAACACGCTAGCACCACTGGCAAGTTAAAATATATTTTAAAAAGAAAACTCAGATATACATGCCTCATAGCAGAGTTGGGCTCCCATTTCCATCATCCCCAGTTTGGCACTGGTCAACTTATTGCAGCTCCATCATTGGGTGTATTGGCAGGGACAGATGGGAGCTGTAGTCCAATAACTCGAACAGATTGGAAGTAGCTGCAGTATTTCTGCGGTATCTCTTTTTTGTTTTTTGTTTTTTTTCTGAAGCGGAAGCCATATTAATTGCATCAGAACCCAAAACAGCCTGATGGAACTTTAGAGACATTTATTTATTTATTATGGCGCAAGCTGTTTGGGATTACACTGCTGTTATTTCCTTCTTCAGCTGAGGACATTGACTGAGGCTTTTTACATTCTGTTTATTGGTAACGGGGCTGCTAAATTGGACAAGGCAAATTTATGCCAGCATGGTGATTTTTGCAGTTATAAAACAGCTTACTTTGAGGGATAGAAAAAAAAACAGATTCTTAAAGGAAGAAGAAAAGTGCTGAGAGATAATATTGACCTTAATATGAAGATGAGCCATCAGATTAGCCCTCTGGGGCTGGATTTGTCTTGAGTAACTCCAGTACTCTTTTATAAATCTTTCTGAAGTTTGTTCCTATGTCAGTCTGATGACCAGAGACATTTTTCTCCCTCCATCTGTCAGCAAGGCAGAAGAGCTTCATAGCCTATATGATGCATGCAGAAGGTTTCTTCATATCTTAAGAACTATAAATGGCGTGCAAGCAAGTGAAGTATCACTTTATAAAGCCTTAGTACGGCCATACATGGAATAGTGGATCCAGTTCTGATCACCCACAATATAAAAAAGATGTTGAGATTCTGGAAAGAGTGCAGAGAAGAGCAACAAAGATGATTAAGGGGTGGAGGCTAAAACATGAAGAACGGATGCAGGCATTGGGTTTGTCTAGTTAATGAAAAGAAGGACTAGAGAAGACATGATAGCAGTGTTTCAATATTTGAGGGGCTCCTACAAAAAGGAGGGGGTCAAAATTTCCAGTGTTGGAGCATTCACAGCTTCTGGAGGCAAGTCGTTCCACTGATTAATTGTTCTCACTATCAGGAAATTTCTCCTTAATCCTAGGTTGTTTCTCTCCTTGATTAGTTTCCATCCATTGCTGCTTGTCCTGCCTTCAGGTGCCTTGGAAAATAGCTTGACTCCCTCTTCTTTGTGGCAACCCCTGAGGTATTGGAACACTGCTATCATGTCCCCCCTCGTCCTTTTCTTCGTTAAACTGGACATCCCCAATTCCAGCAGCCCTTCTTTATATGTTTTAGCCTCCAGTCCCCTGATCACCTTCGTTGCTCTTCTCTGCACTCTAGTTTCCAGAGTCTCAACATCTTTTTTCAAAGTAGTATTTTTTTTTTAGTACTGTGAGTTTATTTCATACTCCTATACACAAGAATCTGATCTGCTAACGATCAAGGCAAATTGGCGGTAAATAAGAATCATTGGGATTCACAGAGGCCTGGACTTAGGTCTCTTGTGGATGTATAGTGACTCCAGACTGATGACCTGTTGGCCCCACCCTTGAGCTCAGCCTGGTCATCTACAGTAATTTATCTTATTTACTCCATTAGGTGCCGAAGCATGGAAGTTTGTCGCTAGCCACAGAAGCAGGAAGGCACCCATATAAGACTGAGATCATTGGAGGAGTCGTCGTGCAGACACCCATCTCGGTCAACCAGGTGAGACAGAATTGGACAGACTTTGGAGGAACAAGGCAGAGGAAGGTCTGCAGCTTCCGACAGAGACATGCAGTAGAGTCTTAGGGGGCTCTCCTCTGCATCTTTCGTTGAACAGGGCTGGCTGGGAAAAGACCTTTTCTCCAGCCTGTAAGAGGCCTTTTCATGGTTGCATTATTGGGTATGTAGAAATGACCTTGGGAGACCAAGGAAAGAGATGCTGCCTCAGGAATGATCAGATAAAAGGGGAGTTAGCCCACAGCTGAATAATGAGCAGTGAAAGAAACTTAGCAAGGATCTGCACTAACTTAACCAGGTGGTAAAAAGCGAAGCTGGGAGATTTGTACTTTCAGGCTTGTGAGATGCTGTCAGCCTCCCAAGAAGGCCAGACAGGAAAAATGACAAAATAATTCTATTTTATTGTAAGGCTACGTTAACAGAATCTCACAACCTTCTTCTCATTTTTGTCTTCCCGCCCATCTGATTCTGGCCTGCTCTTTCTTTCTTTCTTTCTTTCTTTCTTTCTTTCTTTCTTTCTTTCTTTCTTTCTTTCTTTCTTTCTTTCTTCTTTCTTTCTTTTCTTTCTTTTCTTTCTTTCTGTTTTCTTTCTTTCTGTTTTCTTTCTTTCCTTTCTTCTCTTTCTTTCTTTCTTTTCTTTTCCCCTCCCTCCCTCCCTCTGTCCTGTTCTTCCTTCCCTCCCTCCCTCCTTCTTCCTACTTTCCATCCTCTTTCTCCTCCCTCCCTCCATCTTTCTATCCCTTCTTTCCTTCCGCCCATCGAAAGTTGAAGACACCATCCTATGCCTGGGTTACTTTGCGTCATGAATCCTCTAAGGAAGTTTCCCAAGCAAATCGTCTTCATGGCAGCTTCCCAAAAGGCTGTCTCCAGAGAGTCCATGGGGCATGCGTGAAAAAAAAAATCAAGATGGTTGATTGCTTTGTGCAATGGAATTCCCCTCCTCTTTTTAAAATATCTACTTTTTTTTCCCTCCCTACTTGCCAGCTTAATTTTCTCCTACCAGTCCTTCCTTTTCGTCTCTGTTTTAGAAAATTCAGTTCCTGCCGTGCTGTCTGTGAGCATCTGGATTTGATGCTACATTTGCCTTGTCCTTTTACAAAGGACAAGTGTCATCATCTTGGGCTGCTGGATGGTGGCTAAGTGTGTGTGTGCATGTGTTTGGCTCTTTCCACTGTCTGGAGCGTAGGCCTAAGTTGGCTAAGACAGAAGAGTTTTTGTTATGGATCCTCCAAGGCCAGGGAGCCTGACGTCTTGACCAAGGGAGCCAGCTACACCATGTGGTTCACACAGGGGTGCATTGTGTCTGTCTCTTGGGAATCTGTAGAGCTGAAATTATTAAAAAGCATGAAGCAGGCACTTTCGTAATTTATGTAAGGAAGAACATCCCACTTGCTCCTAGACCAAAGCTGTACCCTGAAGTGTCTCTCTTTATTCAGCACCCCCCCCCCCGTTTAAGCAAAACTAGAGTGCAAAGGATTTGTTTCTATTAATCCCCACCCCCCCCACCCCCAGTTTTTGGAACCCAATCCATGAGTTTTCTTTGCCTTCTCCATTCCTCTTGTATTTTTATTTTGCCTCTTCCTCGTGCTCTTTCTTTTCTGTAATTGCTGATCATTATTCTCTGGAGGGGGGGGGGAATATTCTGCCCCAACTTCAAAACAAGGGGAAAAAAAAACTCCACAAGAATGAGGTCTCTGTTCTCTTGGGCTTTTGTTTTTTTATAAAAAAAAAAATGGGATGGAGCCAATAATGTTAGTCTCTCTTTTCCAAGGGATACATGATTCTGCAAACTTGGAAATTTATCCTTAGCATGATTAATTCTTGAAGGTGTGGAGCGAGAGGTATGCAGAAGTTGCTTCCGCTCTGATTTAACCCCATTCTGGCTACAGATTTCAGCAGATTTTGCAACTCTGAAGGAACAAATAGATTCTTTGCTTCCTAGAAAAAAAAAATAATGAGGTTTTCAGGAAGGTAATTCTGCACCCAGAAATCACAACTGCTTTCTTTCCACTGAACAGCAGAATACATTCAACCATATCTATTCTGCTGAAAAATGTCAATTTATACAAGCCATAAGGCTCGGTATGCTGTTTTGTACACTGCCTTGGAAAGCAATTCAATTTTAATTTTATATAATATAGGACAAAGTGCTGATACAATTAATTGCTCTTGTGGTTGTGGCCACCATCTTCACTCTCCTGACATTCCCCATGATTCCTCCTAATGGAAAAGTGGTTTTAGATAGGAAGCAATAAAAGAAATAAAAGTTGCCCTTCCCATTGTGTGGCTCTCTTCACTTGGCACTTCAAAAAAGTTTGGAAAGGAGATCATGAAGAGGGTAGGGCCGGGAAAAAAGCTACATGAAATAAAGTTTAATTAAAATATATCAAGTAATTAAATAGATTAAACGGAGCAACTGTGATTATTCCTCATGTATTTCAGCGTTTCCTCTTGTACGGTATTAAAAAGGAGCATTGGGTGGCTACCTTTGTAAAGACCGTAGGAGCCTCACCCAACTTTTTCAGGAATGACAGCAACTTGGGATTGGCAGTTACACGTCTTTGCACTGAAGAAGTGTGTTTTCTTGGAATAATTCAGTGAGCTTGGATTAGTTTAATGAGCATGATGATGTTTATTCATGGAGCTGTGGTTGAAAGGAGAACTGCAGGGGGCTCCTTGAAAACCTGGCAACTTTAAAGTAGAAAAGATGTAGATTAAATTAATTGGCAGTCTTAGGGCAACCAGGTCTGTGTGGGACTAAATATAAGAGCAGGTTCTGCATGGGAACCTTGGCTGAATATATGTCAGGGGTGTCAAACTGCCGGCTCCGGTTTCATCATACCGGAGCCGCGCCCACCCCATTGCCGGCAATGGCAAAAAAGCTCCGATACGTTGTGCGATGTCACGTGAAGTCGCGAGTTTGACATGTCTGATATATGTGAATCGGGCAGAAAGCTCCTGAATCTCCTCTAGCTCCCGAATGCCCATATCATGCCCTCTTGTCAGGTGCAAAGGATCAGGACTATTTGTTAAGTTGCAGTACAGAAGATTTATTCAAGACTATAAACAAGAATCTAGTCAATTAAAGTTCAGTACTAAATTGGTATTGGATAATGCTGGCTGGGAAATTCTGGGAATTGACGTCCACAAGTCTTAAAGTGGCCAAGTTTGAGGACCCCTTGTCTTCCCTTTTCTTTTTTTCCCCTTGCAGAATGGAGGAGATGGCTCTGAAGGCCACGAGCTTTCATCTCACCCTTTGTTGAAGCGGTCTCAGAGTTACAACCCCAGTATCAAAACACCAGTGGGACCTCTAGTCCTCAAGAGCGGTTACTGTGTCAAGCAGGGGAACGTAGTAAGTGTCTTTTTGACTATCGTGGCCGTTATCTCGCTGGATAATTTTTGGACAAGGAGATAATTTCAAGGGATGTTGTTAGGAAAAGATTCTGAAAGGAAAGAAAAAATGAAAATACAAGTAGCTCTTGACTTACAACCACCATCGATTGAACCCAAATTTTCATTGCTAAGCGAGACATTTGTTAAGCACCTTTGGGAAAACCTTGATCTGGATGACTGAGAATCTCCATAGGCAATTAAGATGGCAGCCATCACACTGCAGCTGAAGCTGGACCTTCAGTCAGGCCACACAAATATAAAAAAACCAATGCAGGTTCTTAACAGCCATTAATCTGCTCAGAATGTCCTCTATGTTACATGAAGCATTTGGAAGAACAATTTAAAGGCTTTTAAAAGGGATTCTTTTTGCCTTTCAGAGAAAGAGCTGGAAACGCCGTTACTTCATGCTGGATGAAACTTCTGTCAATTATTTCAAATGCGAGCAGGTAAACAATCCAGACCTTTCAAGGCTGTGATCTGTCTCATTTTCTCTCTTCCCTGATGGCTGCAGATTCTCTTCCTTAGAACCAAGTACGCTCTTCTAAGTACATTTCATTTTGATATCAAAAAAGGATATTTGTTCTACGTCTGCAGTGGTGAAATCAAATTAAGACTGATAGGGGTTGAAAGTGTTGCTGATGCCTCCGAAGTTTTTAAGTTTCTTCAAGATCTTGTGATCAGGTCTTGTGTTGTTTTAGAGCAGGGGTTCTCAACCTGTGGTCCGCGGACCCCTGAGGGGGCCGTGATGTCATCAGAGGGGGTCCACGAAGGCTTGAAGAAATGTTATGATTTAAATCTTGAGTTCAATCTTGGTGGTCCATGGCCATGGTCTGTGGCCACACAAGGTATTTAAAGGGGGTCCGTGTGAAGAAAACATTTAGAGAAAAAAGTAATATAATACTTGGAAGAGATTATTCTAAAGCCTTTCTCTAGCAGTGATTAGGTTCATAAAGGATGCAAAGACACGGCTGCTTAATTGTGGTTTGGTGATTCAGCAATAACTGGCTGGATTCCCATAACTTGCTACGCCATAAACCATTGTTAGTAACCCCTGCAGGTGGATTTGTGCAACAGACTGAATCAAAACCAAGAAAGTCACCCACTTAGCATAATGTAAGAACTAGGTCTGCAAGAGAATACTAAACTAGTCTTAAATTAATCCATCGCACTAACCCAAGAAACACTTTAAAACAACAGATATCAAAACTGAAAACATAAGTTCATTGCGAGAAGAAAAAATGAGCAAACACTATTGTTTAAAAAAATTGCAAATGTTATGTTTGAAAGTTGTAATTGAAGACAGTTGACAAAAAGCCGTGCTTCTCTGTTGCAGAAAACTAGCAAAGATTCATTTTCTGGGCTGATAGGGTTTTTTTTTTTCCTTCCCACATTTTGGGGACCAGAATGTAGTTCATCTGTTATTTGTGATGAAATTATGTTTAATCCCCCCAAATTAATGCATTTCCACAGATGTATCATTCCACAGTTGTATCTTTGCTAAAAACAATATTGAATATTGTGTCATTTATAAATTTTATTCCTGGCTTTTCATCTACCTTCCAACCCACACAGTATCTGCTCTCATCTGTTGGCTAATTTTGTGCTGCCCTGTTGGATTTGCTTCTCTTGTCAGGATAAAGAGCCCTTGCGGTCAATCCTCCTGAAGGATGTGCTGAAGACTCACGAATGTCTCGTCAAATCTGGGTAGGAATGTTCTTGATATTTGGGCATTTTATCTTTAGTGTTGGCATTTGTTGCAGAATGGGTCGGTATTTAGAGACAGGGGATGTTCTGCTGTGGTTTGTGTGCATTCCACCATCTCAGAACAACCATGACACCAACTCATTTTACCGGGGCAAAAATGGTACTCAAGTTATGTTGCTATTGGTGGACGGATGAAACCCGAGGATGCTACTCTGCAAAATAGTTTTGGGGAAAGGTGGGAGATATTTTCAAGATAATTCTGTGGAGTGCTTTTTTTTTTTTTAGTATAGTGCAGGGGTAGGCAACCTTGGCTCTTTTATGACTCGTGGACTTCAACTCCCAGAATTCCTGAGCCAGCGTGGCTCAGCTTGGAAACCTCTCCCTTTCCCCTCAGCGTGGCTGGCTTAGGAATTCTGGGAGTTGAAGTCCACAAGTCTTAAAAGAGCCAAGGTTGCCTACCCCTCGTATAATGGTACTTTGGTACTCATTGTTAATTTGTTCCGGGAGGCGTAATGAGTACCAAAAATGATGAATACCAAACAAATTTTTTCCCATAAGGAATAATATACAGGTCACCTTTGATTTATGACCACAATTGAGCCCATTATTTCTATTGCTAAGTGAAACATTGATTGAGTTTTGCCCCATTTTACGACCTTTCTTGCCACGGTTGTTAAGTGAATCACTGCAGTTGTTAAGTTAGTAACATGGTTATTAAGTGAACCTAGCATCCCCCATTGACTTTGCTTGTCAGAAGTTTGCAAAAGGGGATTCATGACTCCGGGACGCCACAACCGTCATAAATATGAACTAGTTGCTGAACCTCTAAATTCTGATCACGTGACCAATGGCCGTAAGTGTGAAAAATGGCATAAGTCACTTTTTTCAGTGCCGTTGTAACTTTGAACAGTCACTAAATGAACTATAAGCTCAGGACTACCTGTAGTGAGTCACAAGGCAACCAACACCGATAAGTTCTAGCTTGTGCATTGAACACCAAACAAACAACGAGTACCAGGACAAAATATTCACGTCAAAATGAGTTGAGTACCAAATTCAATGAGTCTCAAAGCAGTTGAGTACCGAGGTATTCCTGTAGCTCAGTGGTTCTCAATCTTTTTAATGCCGCGACCCCCAACTGGTCATAAGTTGAGGACTACTCAGTCGGTTGTAAGTCAAGGACTACTCAACTGGTGCAGCACCGTTTGCAGAATGGGACTTTTGGCGGGCTCAGCAGGGCAGAGACAGCCTGGACAATTCCTATTGGCTTTTGAAAGCCAATAGAATTAGACTCTATTCAAGAGAGTCTATTCTATTGACTTTCAAAAGCCAATAGAATAAAAGGGAGTAGCACAGCTAAGGAAAAGGGGAAAAATGGCGGAATGCGTTGTTTGGCGACCCCTGTGAAATGGTCGTTTGATCCCAAATGGGGTCCCGACCCACAGGTTGAGAACCACTGCTGTAGCTTAAGGAAGGGCACAGAAAAAGGAAGCTTCCATCTTGTGGCCAAAAAGGTGTCATGAAGGTGATGTCACTAGAAGTCAGGCTTGTCTTGAAGGAGACTTTACTTTTGGGGCTTTGTGAGGTACCTGAACTTTTTCCCCAAGAGATGCTTTCTGATACAGGGGTGATCCAATCCAATGTGCCTCATTAAGGCATTCCATGTTGCTTCTGAGACCTATTCAGCTGAAGGACCATCCCAGCGAGAGCCTCAGAAACAACACCAATCAAAGCCACCGATTCCAATTTCAGTTAACATTAACACTGAATTACCTCTTTAGAGAAATTGGCATTCAGAAAAACGTTCCTGGTACATGCAGTTAATGTTAAGGTTAATACTTCTTTTTGTTGTTGTTTTTCAAGTGACCTTCTAATGAGGGACAATCTCTTTGAAATTATAACAAGCTACCGGACCTTCTATATCCAGGTAAAGTACATGTATTACGATATAGGAAACGCAGTCTTGCAAATTTCCATTGTTTGGAAGTTGTTTAAGCCTTCTTCCAAAGAATTTTATAGATTGTGAAACTTCCAGATGTTGCTGAGTTGTAACTTTCAGCATGGCCAGTGATGATGGCTGCTGGAATTTGTACCTCAACAATTAGAGAAGGGCTACCTGTTTCCTCGTTTTGAACTGAAGCTTGTGATCACTCGAATATATTTGACCATACATGAAAAGTATCTGAATGGAAACCTGAAGTCACGTTCAATTCAAGAAATTGAGATTAGAAGAATTATAAGGCCCTCTCAACTCTTCTTTCTGATTTTTCTTTCTCTCTGCTTGGATTAGCTAATCCTTATGTTTCTTCTAACATCATAGTTCTATGAGATTTATGACTATTTTCTTCTTGATTTTCCATGAGAGCTGAAGTAATTGTCAATAACTGCAGGGCAGTTTTGCAGGACAGTTTCTGCAATGACTCCTGATACTGGGGATCCCATTGTCCCTTTTATTTGCTCATACTTTTCCCTTTTGAAGGTGAAGAAGGTATGTTAGCACTACTGGAGTAGCTTCATAGTTTGTGTCCTGGTTAGGGTGTTCTCAGCTGTGTTGTACTCTTCTTCCAGTTTTTTAAAATCTTTTTTTACTTATTTCTTCATAATTGCATGTTATGCCTACAACATTTTCCATACTCTCATTTGATTGGCATGTTCAGGTACATAAAGGAGAGCTACAGGGAACATGGTCTGAACGACTTGCCATGGCCCTAGTTTGTAGGACCAAAAATAATGGTTACAACTTACACTATTTAATTAAAAGAAAAAGAAAAACCTCTTGGCAATAATATTTGTACAACAGATGTATCTATGGACACAAGTTTTCCATCTCTGAGGCTCGCAAGAAGAAGCTGGACAGTCATCACTCATAAATTATTTCAGTGGTTCCCTGCCCATTGCAGAGGATTGAACTTAAAGATCCTTGTGGTTCTTTCAGCTCTATAATTCTCCTTCAGGAAGGTAGAAAATCAAACAAAAAATCCCAGATATTCACAAATAGTGTACGCAAATACACTAGCCAGCTAATTACAAGGTTGTCCTCTCGCCATTTAAAGTTCAAAGGCCCTGCAGAATAGCCAGCCTTCCTGGTTTCTGTATGTCTTCTGTGCACTGAAGCCAGGATGCTGTGCATTTTAGAAGACCATCAACGGAACTTCCTAGCAGGTTTTCCTTGTTGAATGTTTCAGAACATCTCACAAAGCTGGTAAATCTTCGGGTGTTTAAAAAATGGATTCCTCGTGGAGAAGGCCGTGTTTCTTTTTTCATTTAGTTTGCGAGGCCATCAATTTAGCTTTTTTTTTTTTTGTAAAAAATTTTTTATTTTCAATTTTACATTACATTCAAAAAAAATACTTCAGATAAAGAGTAAAATAAATTTATACACACAACTTTCGGTATTGCTCACCCATTTCCCCCCAAACCGCATCCACTCTCTAACCTCATCTCTCACTTCCCTCTTTCCCTCTTCTTCCTCACTCCCCCCCTCTCCTCCTTCTCCTCAACCTTCCTACTTACTTCTCCCCTTCCTCCTATCTTCTCACTCCAAATGCGGTACAGGGGAAATGCCCGAGCAACTCCTCTCTCCAAATTAAAACATCAATATTATATGCAATAAAACTATTTCTACTTATCTGAGCTATTTAACCTTCAACCCATCCTCCCCCCTCCCCCCACCCCCTCCCCCCCACTTCCCAGAGCCAAGTACAGGGTTATACAAACATATTAAACATAATCTATTTAAGTTTACTAATTATACAATAACCAAAATCATACTAACCCTTAATCATGCTAACCCATCAATTTAGCTTTTGACAGTTGAAGGCATTCTCCCCCTGCCAAACTGGTTGCTTTGTTGACAGGCTGTCAAGCAGAAAGGGTAAATGAGGCGAGACTTAACACACAGTCCATTTTAGTCTAGGGAGAGATGAAGTGCGAGAATCCAGAATCCCGCTATTGCCACAGTTTCACTTCTTCATTTCATCATATTCGTCACGAAAGTTATTTGTCCAGGTGTAGAACAGAGCCATAAACACAGGGATTTGTGTAAGATTGCAGTAAGAGAGCTTTCCCCAGATAAGAAATGCTTTTCAGGTGTGTTGGGACAACATTTAGCAAGCATCAGATATTAGGAAACTTAAGAGTTGTGTGCAACTGAGAGAAAGCACTTTACAGACACTAGAAATGAGGGGTCCTTGGTGTTCTCTGAGCTTGGTTGTTTTCTTGCAGGTGTTTCATTACTCAAACTAGATAACCTCTGCAGGAAAACTGACCAAGCTCAGAGAGCACCAAGCACCAATATTCTCCTTTTTTTTTTTAATTAAAATTTATAGACTGCCCCACTCCCGCAGGACTCCTGGCGGTTTACAATAAAAACACAACATAACTTGACAAACAAACAATACAATAACATTCATCCAGGGGTCAGATTTTATAAACCCCAGGCCTATTGAGACTCTAGAAATGTTCTCAAAAAATAATACAAACTTCTTGCTTGTCTAGAAGAATTCTGGAGAGATGCAATATCTTCCTGTCAAGAATATCTTGCATTCTTTTTTTAAGTACCACCGCCTGAAATTCATAGAATCACAGAGGTCCTTCTAGTCTAACCCCCTGCCTTAGGCAGGAGTCCTTATTCCATCCTAGACAAATGGTTGTCCACTTTTTTTCTTGAAAACCATCAGCGACCAAGAAGCTTACTCTCCCAGCTTTTCTCAGATTGAAAAGTCAAAATAATCGTGGCTATCTGAATTGCGGTCAATGGCTGTCCAAGATCTGTGACAGCTGAAGTCCTCTTTTGAAATCTGCAGACTGCAAACAGGTTGGTTTTGAATTAATTTGAGCTAATTCAACGCCTGTCTCCCCAAGACACTTTTGGAATTTGGACAATGTTTTTCAGCCGTACTCAAAATAAAAGCCTTCTGGGGAAGAGGGCTGCATATTTGCAGTGACTGACATGGGAAACATAACTAACTTAAAATGCACCAATTAAGCAGAATGCAACTGCCATCCCTCGGGCCACCACCCCTTCCCCCTTCCTCTCTGTACTTTTGGAGTGATGGGCAAATGCTCAGCCTTCAACCGTTCAGCGTTCTTTTCTAAGATAGCTTTAAGGACTTTTTGCAAGTTGAGTCAATGGCAGTGAATAGAACAGAATAACAGAGCTGGAAGGGGCCTTGTAGGTCAGGGGTCTTCAAACTTGGCCCTTTTATGGTCCGTGCCTGGCTGAGGAATTCTGGGAGTTGAAGTCCACAAGTCATAAAAGGGCCAAGTTTGAAGAGCCCTGGGGTAGGTCATCTAGTCCAACCCTACGCCTAAGCAGGAGACGCTACACCATTTCTGACAGATGGCAGTCCAGTCTCTTCTTGAAAGCTTCCAGTGATGAAGCTCCCACAACTTCTGATATGTTGTGGCTAATAATGTGTTTTTCCAGACATCATTTTCTCTTTCTTTGGATTTGAAGAATGGCTTAGAAACAGAGGAGGTCAAGGTGGGGCAGAGTCAAACACCAAAGGAGTTGTCCAAGTGTACTTTTGGTGCCCATGGATGCTTTGTTGAAGGTCTGAACTTAGGGGTACACTAAGGATTAAGAATGAAAATAATAACAGAATTGGAAAGGACCTTGAAGATCTCCTAGTCCAACCCCCTGGACCTTTTCCACTTCAGATAAATGGCTGTCCAGTCTCTTCTTAAAAACCTTCAATGATGGAGCACCCACAACTTCTGAAGGCATTTCCTTCAGAAATTTCCACTGTCAGGAAATTTTCTCCTTAGTTCTAGGTTATATCTATCTTTGGTAAGCTTCCATCCATTACTTCTTGTCTTGCCCTCAGATGCTTTGGAGAATAGGTTGACCCCCTCCTCTTTGTGGCAGCTCCGTAAATATTGGAAGACTGCTATCATGTCACCCCTCATCATTTTCTTGTGATATGTGGACTTATCATCGTGCAAAGCCTGTAGCTTGAAGAGGCCCCAGAAAGCTTTGCCTATTTTTCTCAAACAGCACAGAAAATGTCCTCACTGGCTATTTTCTTTCATTTGCACTCTCCCGTGGGTGCTTTAAATAGTAGGAAATCCAGATAGAGGTCAAGCTACCTTCTGTCTTTTGCAATGACTCAGCTCAAATTCTGTGGAGGGCAAACTTAGTGTGCAGGACACAGAAAAGTGTGCCTGGGAATTAGTGTAGCTATATGAATGTGAATTTTTATGTGAATGATTTGGAAAGGAAGAGCAGAATCAATGGAGTAGGTGGTAGATGATTTTAAGAATGACCTTTGCAATGCAGATTGCTGGGTTGTTTTGCACCTGCCCAGGAGTTACGCTTGGTTGTGTTTTGTTTACTGGGTAAGCAACTGTGTGGGGAGCAGTTGTGCAAGAGAGCGTGGCTCCCATCTATTTGAGGAAAACGGTTGTTCTGCAAGTGTGCGCATTTTGGCTAGTCTGTAAGCCTGCGGCCTTCAGCTACATGAGCCTTGAGTTCTTTTAGATTAAAGCAGTACTCTCCAAACTTAGCAACCCTAAGACTTGTGGACTTCAAATCCCA
Organism: Crotalus tigris; assembly: GCF_016545835.1. Lineage (NCBI taxonomy): Eukaryota > Metazoa > Chordata > Lepidosauria > Squamata > Viperidae > Crotalus > Crotalus tigris. The sequence goes on along the minus strand of NW_024097072.1, from coordinate 1,515,371 downwards.
GAATTCTTCAGCCAGCCATGGATTGGAAGCCCACAAGTCTTCAACTTGCCAAGTTTGGAGACCCCTGAATTAAAGTATATGGTAGAGTCACCAACTGAAGGAGAGGAAGCCCTGACAGGGGGGGTTAAAAGACATTTCAGCTCTGAGTCTGGGGGAAGAAATGTTTGAGGTCAAATCCTTAGGTTCCATCTGATCTTCCCAAGTCTGGAGAGTCTGTGCAGTCTAAAGAGATTCTTGTAAGCTGGTGATCAACAATAAAAAAAACCTCTGACTCATTCTCAAAGCTATTCTGGTTGCTTGCACCTGAGAAAGCATGAGATAATGGAGACCCCACCTGATTTGCTGTCTGGACATAGGTGAGCACCTTAGCTGAGCACCAAAGGATCCTACTCCAATTTGCCAGACTCACCTGATGGTGCACATCTTTTTAAGGAAGGGATGGACAAGCTTCAGTCTTGCATGTAGCTCTCCATCTCCTTTTCCAGCGTCCCTATAATTAATTAAGCAAGCAACACAGTTTTTCTGACTTAAGATATCAATGGAAATTGATGATGAAGATGGTAGCCTCGCCACTGTCCATGGATGGTCTCTGGAGACAGTTGACTGTAGCCCAACAAATGAGTTGTGGCTTCCAGGGTAGGAAAGATGGGCTGTTCCTAGTCTGGCTTAATCTTGTCTCCTTGTTGCAGCAATTGCTTAAATCTTTAACCTGAGTATAGAATTCTCAGCCAATGGAGTCAAAGACATTTCCTATACATCTGGAGAGCGCTGGGGGGAGGAAGAATCAGAGTAGCAAAAATAGTTCCTTTCCCTGAAAGTTTTAGTTGTGATTTCACTGTCTTTTTCTTTTTTTTTTTTTTTGTCCTTTCCAGTCTAGTGTGTACATATTTATTTATTTATTTTCTGGGTACTAAAGCAATTAATTTAAATGCAAATAGCCAGTTATTAGCCACCCATAGGGTTTTCTGTTGACCTTGCATGGTGCATAGTCCTAGTGCTGTAGTGGTTTTAATTTAATGTGTGCTTACAGGCTAAATGCAGTACTGTAAATCAATACAACATAATACACTTCAGCATTCAATCTTCGCAATATCAGCCACTATCAAAAGAAAACAGTAAAGTAATTAAAGTAATTAGCACAACCATTAATATTAGCATCATGCAATTACAACCAAAGATCTATTAGCTTCATAAAGGACTTGCAGAAGTTGTATTTTAAGGGCTTTTTAAAACTTCAGGATATCGCATTCCAGCTATTAATCCAGGCAAAGTTCATCCAGAGGGCAGAATGAGAGGTTTCATTCATAGTCTGTTAGATCAGGGGTGCCCAGCCTCCGATCTGTGGACCAGTACTGTGCCGTGTCATGCCAACAACCAGTCCTCACAAACAAGCAAAGCCCCATCCGTGAGTTGCAGGCAGCACACAAAATGACGCACTCTTTGGTCCGTAGAAAAAAACCTCTCTCCACGGAACCGGTCCCTGGTGCCCAAAAGGTTGGGCACCTCTGTGTTAGATTAGCCACTTCTACTTTTTTAAAAACGTATTAATCAGAATCTAGCAAGATCTGCATTTTTGCTAAGTGGGATGCATATACATAATAATAATAATAATAATAGTAAAGTTGGAAGGGACCTTGGAGGTCATCTAGTCCAACCCCCTGCTCGGGCAGGAAACCCTACACCATTTCGGACAAATGGCTGTCCAGTCTCTTCTTAAAAACTTCCAGTGTTGGAGCATTTACTGCTTCTGGAGGCAAGCTGTTCCACTGATTAATTGTTCTCACTGTCAGGAAGTTTCTCCTTAGTTCTAGGTTGCTTCTCTCCTTGATTAGTTTCCACCCGTTGCTTCTTGTCCTGCCTTCAGGTGCTTTGGAAAATAGCTTAATTCCCTCTTCTTTATGGCACATTTAGTTCCAGATCTCATATCTGCCCTCTGGTGGATCTTTCCATAGTGGCCAGAACTTAAATAAGAATTGAAAATTTAGGCAAAAAGGTTTAGAAAGGGCCTTTCCTCACCTCTACCCACCTGTTAGGTTCCTTAAGAGATGCCACATTTGAACAGAAGTCAACAATTCAAGTTTATAAAAAGATTAAATCTGAACTATGGAATCTCGAGTGCAGGGTTGCTGAAATCCATCCCAGTGTCCTAACCACACATATACTCTTGTGACCCATTAGGTCCCCAATCCTGACAATTCCTAACAATCCCTAATTGCTAGGTCATAACATAAGACCTAATTAGGAATTGTTAGGAACTGTGAGGGTTGGGGACCTAATGGGTGAAGAGCAGTGCTTTTTTTGTTAAAAAAAAAAAAGGTGCCAGAACTCACACATGTCATACAAGCCGCCTTGCCTACCCTATAAGGTTCCATCCAAAAAAGGTGCCGGAACTCCATTCTGGGCGTTCTATGACAAAAAAAGCCCTGGTGAAGAGTATGCTGACTTGTGTGGTTAGGACACTGAGATGGATTTTAGCGAGACCCGAGTGCTGCTATGGGGCGGGCTTGAGCTCCCATCCTTCACTCCAGCTCTGCCGGGGACATGAAAAGAGCCCTCAACTGGGTGTCCCCAGGGCAATGGTGATGTCATTGTCTAATTCAACCTCCGGTCCGTGGATCGACACCAGGCCGCAGCATGCCAGCAACAAGTCCGCACACACAAGCAAAGCCCCATCCATGGGATGCAGGCAGCACACAAAACCACCCCTCCTCCAGTCCACAGAAAAACCTCTCTCCAAGTAACTGGTCCCTGGTGCCCAAAAGGTTGGGGGCCTCTAGTTTAATCCTTTCAACCCGGATGTGCCTTGGTGCTTCTGACACAAGTGGAGAACCTAATGGGTCTGGGTGTAAAGGAATGTGAAACAAACATTTTCTGATTTAACAAAGAAACTAATTCATCAGAAAATATCCATGAATTTAACTTCACAGTGCTCTGGATAGTATCTTTTTCCTTTTCTTTTCCCACAGGCCTACAGCCCTGAAGACATGAAAAGTTGGATCAAAGAGATTTCGGGTGCGGTGCAGGCATTAAAGAGCTGTCCCAGAGTAGGTGAAATTCTTTCCACTTTGACTATGGCATCAGTTCGCTGTTTTTGTTTTGCTTCTTTGAAGCAGAGGTCATCTGTTTTCATAATGTCAAGCAAACATTTGAAAAAGAGCTCATTTCCAGAAGAGTTTTCTCCAGCCATCTGAATAAATAAATACATACCGTAAATAACAAGATCACAAATGGACTGCAGGGAACGACAGGGAAAATTAGAGGTGTGGGTCATTAAGCTATCTGCAGCTTTGGGCCATTTTCATGAGACATTTGGCCAAACTTTAGAGTTAGGTCACTTCTTGTCAAACAATCCAAGCTCCCAAAATCTTTTAACTCTCTTTCCCATTCCCCAAATTTTGAGATTTGTCTCTGTTCGTTTTAAGCCGAGGAGCCAATGGCATGGGTGAAGTATCTTAGCAAAATGTTTAAAGTCTAACTCTCAGCAGCCTCAGCCCCATGATGAAAAATGAAAAAGACTACCTGTATTGATTCTTAGCTGCCACTGATCTTCTGGTTTTTGCCTTGCAGGAAATGTCTTTGGTGAGATCAGTGTCAATGGATAAACGGGGTAGTCCCATCTTGTCCAGCTCCACCACGTCATCCATTGCGTGGCTAAAGCAGCGAGGAGAGGAGTCCAGGGTTGGTCACAAAGGTCCCTCCACTTCTTGCTGGCTGCCGTGGATGCCTGTGCCGCAGTTGGAGGAGAAGCAACAGCCGATATCCAAGGAACAGGCTGAAGAGCTGAGCAACTCTGGGTTTGCCCCTGTGTCTGCTGAACGACATGCTGGTGAGACCCAGGTCAGGCGTGTCCGACATAGGTCGGAACCCCAGAACTTTAAAGAGCACCGCTTTCTGATTGACTTGGAGGATGAAAACATCCGAACCTCAGATGTGTGATTGTGCAGCAAGGTGGACGTTGCCAGGAAACAGGCATTTTAAGGATGGGATGTTCTGGATGAACACTAGTTAGCTTGCACCAGCTCCAGACGGAACAGATACTGCAATGCAACAAATTTAAAGCTGAGAAGAATCTACACTTACATGTGGATTGTATGTTCTGCTGGAGTCTTCTCCAGATCAAGCACAAGTCAGAGGGTTGCCAGAGTATTCAAGATGATCCTGTTTCAAGTTTGTTGAGGATGCAAAACCATACAAAGGGTTCTCACATTCACCACGAGAAGCTGTTCCTTCCGCCATCATTGCTTCCTGTCTGGTGAAGGGAAGGCCACATTGTTCAGTTGGAGGCCTTGATAAACATGACACTTTCCTGTCTGTTTGTGCAAAAAGGCTTTACTAGAATTACCTGGACCATACAGCAACTTAGTATATCTACTCTTCCTGTTGTGGTAGCTTGATCAGTGGATGAATTGAAGGCAGTTCACCTTGTTTAATGTCCAAATCTTAGGCTAGGAAGAGAGCTTGGAATTCCTTCCTTCCTTCCTTCCTTCCTTCCTTCCTTCCTTCCTTCCTTCCTTCCTTCCTTCCTTCCTTCCTTCCGTCCTCCCTCCCTCCCTCCCTCCCTCCCTCCCTCCTTTCTCTTAAGGATGAAAGTCTCAAATGAGAATATGAGGTTCCGGTACTTATCTGAGTTACAAGCTAGTCAAGATGTTGAGCTCTTCATAATATAATTGTATGCAGCAGGTAGCTTGGCTACCAAAAGTAACATGGCAAAGTGAAAAACATCCCTCAACAAATTCTAAGAAAATTCAACAGCAGTCTGGCAATAAGGTGTACATAAAAATCTATACCGAAGAAAGGAATTTTCAAGAAATTGGAGAGAGGAAACAGAGCAAAGACATCCTCATTGAAACAGCATCTTTTTCAGTTCTTCTTTGGGGCCTATGAGACTGTGAAAAAAATAATAATGGAGATACCAAAAAGGTTTTTTCCGTAGCGAATATCAAATGGTACTTTAGTATTGAGCAATGAGGTTGTCGTATGCTGGGCCATACCAAGTAATTGTTTTAATGACTGCGCAGGATTGATGGAATATTCCAGATTGGGATCTTTCCCGGTAACCTTTGGATCCTGGGCACCTGGGAGGGGGTGCAAGCAGGTGATATCCCCCGACATTTTGATCTATCGTGACAATAGTGGAGATGATGAACACCTTGCAAGGAGCAGGAAGATGTAGGTTTCGCTTAGCTTTTGCAAGACTGCTTCTTTCTCCTTTGGAATTTCCAAGGACAGCTGGGCTGGAGGGCAGAAGAAATTCAGTTCAGAAAAGGTGGGAGTCAGGAATATCTGGCTGTCACACAAAGGAGAAGAAAGGATGATCAACAGGACAACAGAAATTGAAGAACCACCCTTCCAAAACAAAATCCAGCTTCTTGCTTTGTTCTCATGTTAAGTCTTTCCCAAACTGGGACCTTGCAAGCTGTAGCTACCGTGCTTTCATTTGGGCAAAGCTACGGTAAATGAAGATGAGTTCCTAGTCTGCACTAAGTCAGCAGGTAGAGGGTACAGGAAGTTCTGGATGATGAGTAGAGGGAGGATGAAAACTCTTCTACGTAGATCTGTTCCCATTCTTCAATATTTCCTAGTACTGGCGAGAATCCCAATGTAGTCATCTTACTCCCCTTAAAAGAAAGCAGAACTTCAGCAGACATTGCAAGCACAGCAGTGGCGGTACAGATTTGCGACTTGAAAATGCACAATGCTTATCTTGACTTCCGATAGTTGGCAGGAAGCGTGCTTTGCAGCAGATGCGAAGGAACCGCGCTCCCATTTTGAGCCCTAGGGCTTACGGTTAAATCCTGTGTTCAGATGTGCAAAGACTACTCTCTTGCAGAATATTGTGAAATGTCTGTAAGATCAAGATTCTCAGGTGTGCATCTTTTTGTACCTCAGTTAATTCAGGAACATAAGAGGTTGGGTTTTTTTTTTTTAAAAAAAAAGCAGCGTGATCTCTCCTGTTGAGCCAGTTGGGTATTTTGCTGTTGCTTCCAGATTGGGTGCCAAGCATTTGACAAAATAATATTTGCTTGAGATGCGACGCTGTCGGTGAATTCGAACCCCTAACCATCGTGGATATTGCAAGGGAAGAATAGTGGCTGAAATCATCTACATTATTCTTACCTCCTCAAAGGGGGGGGGGAAGGAAAACGAAAACTTTAGCTGCAGCCGGTGTAATTTAGAGAATTTGAATAACTTGCATCTTTTCCCCCCCCCCCTTTCTGATGTCATGGAATTCTTGCGATGGGCATAACTCGGTCCGCAGCCTTGTGTGAAGGCTGCTATTCAGACTTGGAAGTAAGCTGCAAAACTCAAGTTAAGAGATCATGCTGCTCTTTGGTTTTATCATTCATAATTCAGAGGCAAGGAAGGAAAAAAGCAGGGTAATAAAGCGTTATGTTGTGGGCCACTTGATTGTTTTTTTGGACACCCGCTGGAAGGTGTGCTTTTTACTTGTAAATGAGTCCTGTGATGTTAAAGGGGGTTTGTTCCCAAATCAATAGACCCACAATTGCAGCTTTTGTCCACTTCTATGCTCTGGAGATTTTTTTAGCCATTGTTAATACATAAAATTATGACCAGAATTTTGCGCTGTCTCTCTCTTTTTTTTTCTCTTCTCATGTTGGATTTCACGTAAAATTAAATATTGTGTCCTGGTACAGGTAGTCCTCAACTTATGACCACAGCTGTGCCCTAAATTTTTATTGCTAAAAAGTGAGATTTGCCCCATTTTTATGACCTTTCTTGTTGTTAAATGAATCACTGCAGTTGTTAAGTTAGTAACCTGGTTGTTAAGTGACGCTGTCTTCCCCATTGACTTGGCTTGTCAGAAGGCTGCAAAAGGGGATCACGTGACCCCGGGATGGTGGAACTGTCATAAGTACATGCCAGTTGCCAAGCATCCAAATTTTGATCACATGACCATGGGGATATTGCGACGGTTACAAGTGTGGAAAAAAAATGGTCCTGTCACTTTTTTTCCAGTGCCGTTATAACTTCAAATGTTCACGGAGTGAACCATCGTAAGTGGAGGATTACCTGGACCACATTCAGCGCTTTTTTATACTGCCCTTGACTTACAACTACAATTGGGGACCAGAATTTCCAGTGGGTGTTAAGCGAGTCTGCCATAATTGTTAAGCGAATCTGAGCAGTTGTTCGGTAAATCAGAATAACAGAATAACAAGAGTTGGAAGGGACCTCGGAGGTCATTTAGTCCAACCCTCTGTTTGAGAAAGAGACCCTATACCATGTCAGACAAAGGGCTGTCCAGTCTCTTCTTAAAAACTTCCAGTGTTGGAGCATTCACTGCTTCTGGAGGCAGGTTGTTCCACTGGTTAATTGTTCTCACTGTCAGGAAATTTCTCCTTAGTTCTAGGTTGCTTCTCTCCTTGGTTAGTTTCCACCCGTTGCTTCTTGTCCTGCCCTCAGGTGCCTTGGAGAAGAGCTTGACTCCCTCTTCTTTGGGGCAGCCCCTGAGATACTGGAAGGCTGCTACCATGTCCCCCCTTGTCCTTCTCTTTGTTAAACTAGACATGCCCAATTCCAGCAGCCGTTCCTTATATGTTTTAGCCTCCAGCCCCCTAATCATCTTTGTCTCCTGCTTCCCCAAGAAAGGGTTTTTTTAAGAGCTACTTTTCTATGGCACCTGGGCTGTCTCTCAAACTTAGACTGACTGTGGGACTTTGCATCCTAACTCTTTGCTCTTCAATTTGATAAAAGTGACTTTTTTTCCCCTGCTTCTGGATGAAGGGCTCTCTCTTTCTTTGGAAGTAAGAAAGTTGTATGGAAAAGGGGGGGTCAATCAAAATCCCAATGCCCAAGGCCTTAAGAGCAAGAGTGGGCATTCCATCACAAAAGTCATATCCAGAATTCTGTATCAAATTAAGAGGGATCCATGGGAAGGCCCAAAAGTCAAGATGGCCACAACCAGTATTGACTTTGGTTGGCTGGGGGATTCTGGGAGCTAAAGTCCACCCGTCTTAAAGTTGTCGAGGTTGAGAAGTACTTGCTTAGTCAAGTAGGGTGAGAAAAAAATAATATCCAAGTTGGTTTTCTTGGTTTTTCCACTTCAGACAAATTGCACACAAAAAAGAGAAAGCAATGGTGCTGTTTTGCACACTGCTCAGAGAGTTCTGCTAATAATTCTCAGTTTTAATTCCAGGCCTGCAGCAAAAGTTATTTTGTTCCTTGAATGAAATTCGTCAACAGATCTGTTTCACCCATTGGAGTATTTGGTAATAAATCCATGGAGGGTTTTCCCCTTTAATAAAACATTCGAACATTTCAGTATGTATTTCTTCCCAGCTATTGAGCCATTTAAGCTGCCCCTTTTTAATTTTAGCTACAAAAATGAATTCATATTTTCCAGCATGGCAACAGCAAAATGACATAAACTTTGTGGGACCAACACAGGATAAGTTGTTTATTTGAAGGATAAAACTTCTATTGCCATAAACATGTTCTTCTACTTGCATTTTTTTTCCTCATCTGCTAGCAAAGGCGCATGCAACCCTTGGCCAAAATTGGATTAATTTTAAATATTTATTTCCTGCTCTGCTGTGAGCCCATCAAACATAGTCAGTAGCAAATGTGTGATCACTGAGGTTATATTAAATCCATGGTCTGTTGAATTGTTATTTATCGAATAAAGTTGAATAGCCTGGATTCAACCAGGTAAGTATTTAAATACAATAATGATCCTGTACTGGAGGCCTGTTCTAAAGCCATTTCTAAATTAGAAGGCATCTGGCAAAGAAAGCGAGGAGAGATTAATAAAGATCAATGCAGCATCCCTTTTTGGTGTGCATTGCAAAAAAAATAATATTAATGTTAAAATATTAATAGAAAAGTTAGGAAAGATTCAAAGGTAGCAACCTAAAATCCTGATCTAGCGCCACAGCCCTGGTTCCACCCGGACGTTCGCCCGCGCTCGTCTGTGCTTTGCTTGGTTTCTGGCTAAGAGCTATGCACGTCGAGCTTCGAGTTTGATCCACCATCCTCTGCCCTTACTTCAAGGCGACTGGAGGGGGGTGGCGAGTGGGTAGCAACAGCCGCCCACGGGCCTCCGCCCCCTTGGCCGGCCCGACCCCGTCTGGCTTCCCCGCATAAAGCTTGCGAGCCGTCGGCGCGGCTACCTAGTCTGGTTCCTGCACCCATCGCCATGGCGCACCGGTCGCCGCTCTTGCTTCTCCTCCTCCTCCTGCCGGCCTTGCTGGCCGCTCCTTCCAGCCCGTTGCCTCCCTGCCCAGCGGAGTGCCAGCCGATGCGCTGCCCGCCGCGCTCCGCGCAAGCCTGCCTGGCCGTCGGGGGCGAGCTCCAGCTGGACAGCTGCGGCTGCTGCTGGGACTGCGCGCCTGGCGAGGGTCAGCCATGCGCGCCAGGCGGCTTCTGCGCCCGGGGCTTCTTCTGCCACAGGCGGCCGGGCAGCCCCGGACCGGGCACCTGTTCATGCGTGGAGGGGCCCCTGGGGATCTGCGGCAGCGATGGGCGCACCTACAGCAGCCTTTGCCAGCTGCGCGCCCGGAACCACCAGTCCAGCTCAGACCACCAGTCGCCTGTCGTCCCCGTCCATAAAGGCAACTGCGGAGAAGCAGGTGGGTGTGGGGTCCTCGGAGGGAGGGGGGGGTAGAGGAGAAGACTGAGGCTGGCCTTCCTACTTGGGGCCACAGCTTGGCTGGAAACCTGGAATCTGTTCCTGGACACCTTAAACTGGCTAAACACAAAAGGAATTTGCAGAAGTAACCATTCCCCCCTTCCACACCGTTTCTCTTGGAAAGGAAAAACTAACCCTTTTGGAGACAGGCAAGGTCCCTGCCTCCCCCCCCCCCCACATACACACATTTGCACATGCGGATGGCCAGACACAGGTCAAAATGGGAGCTGGGAAAGTGGTGAGGACTGGCTTGGGAGAAGCCTTTTTTAAAATGTGAAACACTTAACATACAAATGGCGTGATGGGCTTGATGGATGCCAGTGCCCTGATTTCCACATTGTGTTAAGGCTTCACGTATTGCTTCAGTAGGACTGAATGAATAAAGCTGAATATTTGTAGCTCAGGGTGAGAATGAGGGGGTCCTTTGTGTTTTCTGAGCTTCTTTTCTTGCAAATGTTTCATTAGCCAAATAGACAACATCTAACGAGCACAGATGACGTTACCTAGTTTGGATAGCGGAAAGTCTGCAAGAAAACAGCCAAGCTCAGAGAGCATCCAGGAGCCCTCATGATTGAACCAACACAAGTTGCATTCCTCAAATTCATATTATAGGAATCATAGTACCTGGATGAATTGAAGTAGTCCGTTGCCTCATAACAGTGGTGGCGAACCTATGGCACGCGTGCCAGAGGCGGCACTCAGAGCCCTCTCTGTGGGCACGCGTGCCGTTGCCCCAGCCCCGCCTCCCCCCACGGCCCCCTTTTCACCAGCAGCCTCCCTGGAGGAGAGTCAGCCCTGAGCGTGGTCTGCGTGGAGCAGCGCAGCCAAGGACATGGCAGCCGGGCAGCGGGGACAAGACTCCGCCCTTGCGCCCCATCGCACGCAGATGCTGCTGTGAGGCGCGGGTGGAAGGCATGGCTGCTATGGCGCTGCTGGGCCACCTGGGCGATCTGCTGTGGTGGGCCGTGGAGGCAATGGGTGGCCTTGCAGGGGGTGGGGAAGAGCAGATGGGGCACGGAGTGGGACAGGCAGGGTGGCAGGGCGGTTTTGGGGCACCCAGTCTCTAAAAGGTTCGCCATCACTGCCTTATAATCATACCATCTTATATCAACCCTAGTGAAGGAGCAGTTAAATTAGTCTGAAAACCAGCTCAGAGAGCCAAAGCAGATTCACACAGTATGATAAGCCTGAAGAAAACAAACCACTATCCTATTAAGTGGGTTTCTCAACTAAGCTGTAATTTCTACATTTGCTTTTTGCCCATTCACTACATTCTGTACTGAAAGAGTCCAGCAAATTGTGATTTATTTAGCTAACTGGGATTAAGAAAACATGCATTAGTTGAGCCAGGAAAGAGTTGTATGTACTATTTTATCCGGTCTGTGGTCTCTCCTGTCTTGGGATGCAATAAAGAATATTGCTGTCTATTCACCAGTGATGATGTGAATTGGAGTCCTGTCTATCTCTGTGGATGACACCAGTTTATGAAAAGATGCGTCTGGAAACGCCTCATATTACATCAATCTGTTGTTCATCCAACTAAATCTAACCTGGTGGTATCATTTTCCATGCAATGGTTTTCTAAGGGGGTTCGGGGCTCAGTAACCCCAAATCCTCATGTGTTCTAGCATTGCATCCATGAACTGGGGGAGACATTGTTCTACAGGTGCTGTGGATCTCAACAGCCCAAGGAATAAATTTAACTTTATTGCTGACGTGGTGGAAAAAATTGCTCCGTCTGTGGTTCACCTGGAACTCTTTCGCAGGTAAGAGAAACTGTTTGTAGGTAGTGACATGGAGCAAGTTCTCTCTAGATGAAATTGATAAGTCTCTGTGGGTATTGACATTAACCAAACTCTGGCTAGATACTGAAAATGACCTTGTGTCTGCCCTTAAAGCAGGGGTGTCAAACTCGCAACGTCACGTGACGTGTCGCGACGTATCATGACTTTTTTTCCATTGCTGGCAATGGGGTGTTTCTCATCTTCTTGACATCTTTGAATGAGTGGGTATTAATTTTCAGAAATTCCCAGGCCGCTGATCTTAAATTGCTGGGGTTGAGAAATACACTGCCTTATACTCTAAACTTGGCAATGATGGATTTATTACGCTTTTTGTCTGTCTGCCTGGGTCAGGGCGCCCTCCACAAGGAAAGAGGTCTTGGTCTCCAGTGGCTCAGGCTTCATTGTATCTGAAGATGGGTTAATCCTCACCAATGCCCATGTTCTCAGCAAGAAGCAGAGAATCAAAGTCGAGCTCAAAACTGGCCATCAGTTGGATGCCCAAATCAAAGACGTTGACCATAAACTGGACATTGCTCTGATAAAAATAGACACCCAGGTGAGTATAGAGCCTTCTCATTCCAATGGGGCAAAATCTCTCTTGCATGTTGAGAAGGAAGGAAGGAAGGACTCACTGGAGAAGAGCCGAATGCTGGGAAAGACGGAGGGCAAGAGAAGAAGGGGACGACCGAGAAGGAGGTGGCTGGATGGAGTCACTGAAGCAGTAGGTGTGAGCTTCAATGGACTCCAGAAGATGGTAGAGGACAGGAAGGCCTGGAGGAACATTGTCCATGGGGTCGCGATGGGTCGGACACGACTTCGCAACTAACAACAACAACAAAGAATAGAAAGAGAGCAATGTTTGAGAGAAAGACTCACTTTGCTGTTTAACGACCACAAGGAACAATGCTGGCCTTTTTGCGTATTCACTTATGGCTGATCCTTAGAGACTAGGAGAAATGGTTGCCTCCAAAGTCTGAATTTTGAACATTATTCTCCCCGTGCCAGGTAGCCCTCCCAGTGCTCCTACTGGGCAGATCTTCTGATCTTCGGCCTGGAGAGTTTGTGGTGGCTCTGGGGAGTCCTTTCTCCTTGCAAAACACAGTGACGACCGGAATCGTAAGCAGTACCCAACGAGTTGGCCGGGATCTTGGGATGAAGGACTCCGACATGGAATATATCCAGACAGATGCCATTATCAATGTAAGAGACTTCTCTGTGTTGAAGTGGATCTATCTCAATTTGGGGGCAAAGTATAGGGGCAGTGGTGGCGAACCTATGGCACGTGTGCCAGAGGCGGCACTCGGAGCCCTCTCTGTGGGCACATGTGCTGTCACCCCAGCCCCGCCTTCCCCCGGGGCCCCCTACTTACCAGCAGCACCCCCAAGCACAGCCCATGCGGAGCAGCACAGCAAGCACATGGAGCTGGGCAGCTGAAACAAGACTCTGCCCTCGCACTCCACTGTGCACAGATGATACTGCAGGGTGTGAGCGAAGGGCATGGCCGCCATGGCACTGCTGGGCCACCTGGGCGATCTGCAGTGGGTCATGGAGGCGGTAAGTGGCCCTGTGGGAGGGCAGGGTGGGGGCAGAGCAGGCTGGGGATGGGGCGGAGCGGGGCAGGGGTGGTTTTTGGTCTCTAAAAGGTTCACCATCATTGGTATAGGGTTATTACCCCTTGACAGGCAGTTGACACTGAAACCTCTTCCCTGCCACCTTCTTCCCCTTCCACAATTTTGATTAGTTTCATGTCCACCTTCTCTTAGAGCAGTGTTTCTCAACCTTGACCATTTTAAGGCATGTGGACTTCAACTCCCAGAATTCCACAGCCAGCAATGCTGGCTGTGGAATTCTGGGAGTTGAAGTCCATATGCCTTAAAATGGTCAAGGTTGAGAAACACTGTCTTAGAGCTAGCAGTGGAATGGAAGGGGTGGACTAAAGGACCTCTGACCTCCCAATTTTTATAGTGAAACGTATGTGGATTTGAACTTCGGTTGGTAGATTCCAGAGCATTCCACTCTTGCCTCAGACATTTGGAAGCATCCTAAAGGTTGCATATCCCAAGAGAAACCCTTGTTCCATTCAGTAGAGTTCTTCTTTTATCTTAAAGATATCTAGTCTTAGACAATACCTGGCAGCAGAAATAGAACCTATAGAATGATAGGATTGGAAGGGGCTTTGAAGATCTTCTATTTCAACCTCTGCTCAAGCAGGAGATCCTACAATATTCAAGGCAAATATTTATCCAATCTCTTCTTGACAACCTCCAGTGTTGGAGCCCCCACAACATCTGGAGGCAAGCAATTCTATTGACTGATCATTCTCACTTTCAGGAAATTGCTCCTTAGTTCTGAATGGATCTCTCTTTGATAATCTTCCACCTGTTACTTCTCATCCTGCCCTCAGGAGTTTTGGAGAATAAATCGACTCTCTCTTCTCTGTGCCAGCCCCTCAAATATTGGAAGGCGGCTGTTATACCCCTAATTCTTCTTTTGGTTAAATTCACTAGACCAGGGGTAGGCAACCTTGGCTCTTTTATGACTCGTGGACTTCAACTCCCAGAATTCCTGAGCCAGCATGAGGGAACTATGGCCCCTTCATGACTCAGGGACTTCAACTCCCAGAATTCCTGAGCCAGCATGGCTCAGCTTGGAAACCTTTCCTGTTCCCCTCAGCATGGCTGGCTCAGGAATTCTGGGAGTTGAAGTCATGAGTTATAAAAGAGCCAAGGTTGCCTACCCCTGCACTAGACATACCTAAGTCCTTCAATCATTCAATGCACAGTTTAGCCTCCAGAACACAGGACATAGAATAATTGAGTTGGACTTTGGGGCTTTTGGAAGAAAAAGTTTTCCATGATACAATCCCTTCCTTCCTTCTTTTCTCATTCACAGTATGGAAATTCAGGAGGGCCATTGGTGAACTTGGTAAGGACGGTTGATTTTTTTCTTTGTCTTTTCTAAACCCCAACAATCTTCCCCTTCGTTGTGGACTTATTAAGTTTTGTTCATGGCGTATAAGTCACAATTATTTGGATTCACACAACAACAATAAAAACAAAACTCCAAACCAAGCAAGCCAGAGTATAACTCAGAATGTGTGAATCCGTCATCAGAATGAGTGATAAAAAGTGAATTGGGAGACACGTAAACACGACAGCTTAAAAGGCCGGAGGTCTTTTTTTTTTTTGTCTTGTCCAGGGCAGTGGACAAAGAATATTTACAGGGATGTAAGCTTTGGCTTGAATCCTTCTTTTCACTTTCGCCTGCTCCTCTCCACAGGATGGTGAAGTCATTGGAATGAATACTCTGAAGGTCACAGCTGGCATCTCTTTTGCCATCCCCTCCGACCGGATCCGCCACTTTCTGGAAGAAACTCACAACCGACAGGTGAAAGGTAGTATCTCAGGAAATTGCTCAAGTGACTCTTGGACACAGCGAGTACAATGAAGGGCAGGGACCTCACCGTGGAAGAACATTCCACTCATTTGTTAACTAACCCTTATCTTTTCATCTTTTTTTAATTTGACCTTCGGAGTATGCTTTTAACTTCCTGCTTCTCTCTAGGTAGAACCACTCCCAAGAAGAAGTATCTGGGACTCCGCATGGTCCCCCTTTCTTTCAAGTAAGTCATTCCTCTACCTTTCTTGTCCTAACACAAGCTCTATTATCCATCTCTCTCTCTCCCCCTCTCCCTCCCTCTCCCTCTCTCTATTCTATTCTATTCTATTCTATTCTATTCTATTCTATTCTATTCTATTCTATTCTATTCTATTCTATTCTATTCTATTCTATTCCATTCCATTCCATTCCATTCCATATTGTCTATTCTATTCTATTCCATTCCATTCCATTCCATTCTCCTGGTGGTAGAGATTTTATTTCACATTCAACGGTTGCGGCCATATTGCTTTTTATCTGTTGGTTTGAAAACGGCCACTCAAATCACTTCTTGCTAATTTCTGAGAAAGTTAGAAGGATGTCACACCTGTTATTTGTTCTATAGGCCTGTTATTTGATCGGTAGGCCTTCCCCCACCTAGCACCTTCCAGGTGTGTTCACCTTTGACGTCACTAACTAGGGTGGGAATTGTAACCTAATATATGTCTGGAAGAACTTTCTAGTGGCATAACCTGAGATATCTTAAGAGAGTTTGGAGCTGCTGCTGCTGCTGGAACTGTTATTCTCTCTCTCCTAGTCTCATCCGTGAGCTGAGACGGCATAATCGAGATTTTCCCAACCTGAGGTCCGGTGTCTATGTTTATGAAGTGATACCAGGAACAGCTGCTGCAAGGTAAGAGATGAGTGCTTGCTTCCTCAACTTTCAATAGAAGAGAATATATGTTCACCTGTGAGATCCTTGGTGGTCTCTGCTTGCAGATGTGTCATGACTGGACTAGGTAACATCATGCTGATGCTGATGTTGATGATCACAGTGAAGTTACCTAGTCAGATGATGAAACATCTGCAAGCAAACAACCAAGCTCAGAGACCACCAAGGAGCTCCCAGGTGAACCTATATTCTCTTCTATTGAAAGTTTTGGAACTCCACATTCCAAAACTTTATCTACTTCCTCTCTATGTTGTTTTTGGCTCAAAAAGGACAGTCAAGGCAGTTTACTTCATCTTGGAACATGGTGCAAATCCACACTTCACAAAGTCTCCTTCAGAAGTCTTTCTTTTGACTGGGTTCACACATTACACTAAGCCAACAATTTATTTTGCTTGATTTTGGTTTAACACAGTGTTTATTTACGCATTTCCAACTACTCTTTCTGCCTTAGTGTGCCTTAGTCCAAACCCAACCCACTGAATTTACTGAACCAACCTTATTTCAGCAGGCCAGGAATTATCATGACTTGTGAACTCAGCCACATTTCATTGAGTTATCCACAGTGCTTCTTTCTGAGTCAGATGTGATCAACTCAAACACACTGCAGTGCATCATTTTACTTTTGCCTCCACTATGTTGCATTTGTTGTGCTCCTCTTTAGTTTGAGGAAATCTTTTTGCTGCGCTTCACTGTCCTCTCAACCATGTTTCAACATCACTTTTTCATAAAAATCTCCCATGTTGTTAAGTTTCCTATGGGTCAGATATGGAGGAAGAAGAGTGAGGTTTCCATCGGCACCACAGTTCCTAAAATTTTGCTTCCAAAACTCTAGCTTCTCTACAAAGCATGTGTGTTGGTTGATCAAGAACCTGACCTGAAATGGCCATGTCAGGTAAGATGAGGGTACTTCATCTTACCTGACATCACTTGCCCTGATGATGGATTTTACTGATTTTTGTTGGTTTTCTTTCCTGCTTTGGGTTACAGTGCTGGTCTGCAAGATGGAGATGTCATCATAGCAATAAATGGAAAACCAGTCACCTCAATCCATGATGTGACAGAGGCTGTTCAAAACAACCGTACCCTGTCAGTAGTAGTGAGACGAGGAAATGAAGACATCATTCTGAAAGTAACTCCAGACGAAATCGATTAAATTTGACCTTCTCTAACCCAACGGGTGTTGGAATCTTCAGTTGCTGTCAATAAAAAAAGCTTAGGAAAAAAATCTATAGTTTACAGAGAGTTTTTTTTCCTGAATGTGTATATCAGGGGTCTTCAAACTTGGCCCTTTCATGACTTGTGGACTTCAATTCCCAGAATTCCTCAGCCAGGCACCTGTATCACAGGTACCATGGGGAAAATAGGGCAACATAACATCTATTGCGCAACATTCCAGAAATGGGCTGCAGTACCAAGGAAAGGCAACAGGATGCTATGTCCATTATCCATAATGCATTTTCCTACATTCTGCCTTAAGCACCCTACAGTTGCTTCAACGTCTTGGAAATTTACAGAACCATTTGTAATTATATTTTTTACTTTTGTTTAGATCAGGGGTTCTCAAACTTGGCAACTTTAAGACTTGTGGACTTCAACTCCCAGAATTCCTCAGCCAGCAATTCTGGGAGTTGAAGTCCACAAGTCTTAAAGTTGCCAAGTTTGAGAACCCCTAGTTTAGATGGAAAGATTTACCTGGAAACCAACTGGAGTCAAGATGAGTTGTAGCAATACTATTCAGCTCGTTGCGCCCTACATTCTTAGCCCTTGAGCTCCTATTGAGTTTCAGGAAGGCAGTAATGCTATGAAAAGTTTGTATTCCCCTATTTTCCCTATGGAGTCTACAATACCCAAAGTAGCCGCAAGGGGCAGTATGTCCTGCCTGCAGAACAGATTGTCAAATCTGCCATTTTGAGAATACGAGTAATGCTTCTCAACAGCTTGCACCCAGATAAGCAGAGCTTAAGAGCAGAAAAACAACGAAGCAGAAAACAATATTCTAATCAACGTTGTGGGGTGTGGTACAGAGTCACAGGAGGGAGGTGGTCTTTCCCAAAAAGCCAAGAAACAAGTCATCGTGGAATCCTTGGTATGCAGGAAGAGAGCCAAGGTTTTCACAGCTTATATCTAATAGTTATTCAGATGTGTGCTTTAGTCTGGCAAGATTCCTGTCTATAGGCGAGCAAAAATAAACAATGAAGTAACTCCTCGTGTAGTCCTTGGTTCCTTGTGCCTGACTCCAAGGAACTAACAAAGAGAAAAGCATACCTCCACCCACATTGGCAAGGACCACTACTGTATATAAACGGGGAATAAACCCCACACTTACTAGCACAGATAACATTACCTACTTGGGTAATGAAAGGTCTACAAGCAACAAGCTCAGAGGATAGCAAGGACTCCATATTTCAAATCTTGAGCTATGTACATTCTCTTCTAATGGAATCAGTGACATATCATGATTTCAATGGGGAAAATAAGGCAATGTAGTGGAATATATAGAAAATACTGCCTCCTAGTGGCTCAATGAGTTGTTGCAGCTCTATGGGTTAAATAAGAAAATATAATGGAGTGTACAACATAGGAAATACTGACCAAGAGTATTTACAGGCTCTATGGTGGGAAATAATGCAATACAGTTATTTCTAAAAAATAATAAAGGTGGGATACAAATAAATAAAAATAAGGGAATGTATAGAAAATACTGCCCCCAGTGGGTCAATCAGGTATTTCAGATTGTTTACATTCCATTATATTGCCATTAGAGTCAATCATTCTTCACTAACCCATCAGTGGGGCATTATTTCCTATATATATTAAATTATATGAACCTGTTTAACCCAGTGAGCCTACAGTACCCCACTGAGACAGCAGGGGGAAAATATTCATCCTGCTGAATGCAAACCCATGCCATCAATATCGAAATGATAGGCATGACATGTTTTCTTGTACTTCTTTCCTGTTTGTCTTTTTAAACTGAGAAAATAGAACATGGTGCCCGAGGCATGCACATTTCAAACAAAGGTGTACTGTATATGCACGTCTATCAACCGCTGGATCTGAAACGAGGAACAAATGTTTGCATAAGGCATGGCACGGTTGTGACAGAGCATGAAAAAGGTAATAAAAGTCTCAGATCAGTGTTTCTCAACCTTAACAACTTTAAGAAGCATGGACTTCAACTTCAATTCACTTGAATCATATGACATACTAAGACCACAAGGCAGTCATATTCATTTGCCATTTAAGGTTACAATGTGTGTGGCTTACGTGTGTTAGGAGCACAAATAGTACACTACTGTACCATAGGAGGGAGCTATTGACCTGCTGTCTGCTCCACGTTGGTGCCAGCAGAACGTTGAGCTAAGAAGTATTGTAGTTTAATGCTCCCAGAATGATGAATTGACACACAAGATAAAAGAGTCTCTATGATTAACTCATCCTGTTTTTTTGCCTTAGAGTACAGACACAGAATAACATCTTAAACTATAAACTGGCAATTGCCAGTTGAACGTTAAGAACAACCGCTTAGCAGGAGTTTGACAGTGGCTGTAATGATTAAGAGAGGTGTTGAGTAGATAAATTCAGCAGATATATTCAAACAATGGTTGAATGTATGGGGCTGCTTAAATTGCTCCTGAACTGAGCAATTGTTTAGATTTGATGGCCTAAAATTCCCTTTTACAATTCAGTTCTATGTGATTTGAGATGATAGATAGATAGATAGATAGATAGATAGATAGATAGATAGATAGATGGATGGATGGATGGATGGATGGATGGATGGATGGATGGATGGATGTTGTTAGTTGTGAAGTCGTGTCCGACCCATCGCGACCCCATAGACAACGTTCCTCCAGATCTTCCTGTCCTCTACCATCTTCTGGAGTCCATTTAAGCTCACACCTACTGCTTCAGTGACTCCATCCAGCCACCTCATTCTCTGTCATCCCGTTCTTCTATTGCCCTCAATCTTTTCCAGCATTAGGCCCTTCTCCAGTGAATCTTTCCTTCTCATTAAGTGACCAAAGTATTTGAGTTTCAACTTCAGGATCTGGGCTTCTAAAGAGCAGTCGGGGCTGATCTCTTCTAGGACTGACCAGTTTGATCACCTTGCAGTCCAGGGGACTCGCAGGAGTCTTCTCCAGCACCATAGTTCAAAGGCCTCCATTCTTTGTTGCTCAGCCTTTCTTATGGTCCAACTTTCACAGCCATACATTGCAACTGGGAAAACCATGGCCTTGAAAATACGCATTTTTGTTGGCAGGGTGATGTCTCTGCTTTTTAGTATGCTGTCTAGATTTGCAATAGCTTTCCTCCCCAGGAGCAAGCGTCTTCTAATTTCTTGGCTGCAGTCCCCATCTGCGGTGATATGGATGGATGGATGGATGGATGGATGGATAGAAGATAGATAGATAGATAGATAGATAGATAGATAGATAGATAGATAGAAGAGAAAGAGAGAGATGATAGGGAGGGAGGGAGAGAAAATGTGTGAGAGAAAGATACTTAGAGTTTGGTCTTGTGGTTAAGGCACAGAGTAGAAACCAGAAGACTGAATTCTAGTTCTGCGTTAGGCATGAAAGCTACCTGGGTGGCTTTGGGCCAATCACCAGGAAACTGTGAGTTCACTGGAGGCAAGAAAATTGGCTGGGTGACTTTAGGCCAATCTCTCTCTCCCTCTGTCAGCCCAACCCATCTCACAGGATGTTGCCGTGGAGAAAATAAGAGGAGGAAAGA
This sequence comes from Crotalus tigris, assembly GCF_016545835.1. Classification (NCBI taxonomy): domain Eukaryota; kingdom Metazoa; phylum Chordata; class Lepidosauria; order Squamata; family Viperidae; genus Crotalus; species Crotalus tigris. Next base: position 1,494,871 of record NW_024097072.1, on the reverse strand, counting down.
ATATGTTTGGCACCTTGAGTTATTTATAAAAACAATAAAGGTGAGATAATAAAGAAAGAAATGATGTCCCTTAATTGAAAAATGAAGCTAGTAACCAAGCATCTATACCTGCTTGACCACTGCCAAGTTCCACGCATACAGTACTAGCTGCCCTATTCTATGATAAGCAACGTGACCATCAAACATGGATATACTTTCAGACCATCAGTTCTGCTTCCCTTCTCTAAGAACGAATATCAGAAAATATATCTTGATACAGTTAAATGAATATTATGGCGCTTGATTTGCACAACACTGCGTTCATTAAAGCAAATAGTCAGGACATAAACAACTTGACAGGTTTTTGAGAAATCGTATTTGTTGCCCTTGTTGCTGGTTGCAAAGAAATCAGGGTAAAACCTAATCTGATTTCTTCTCCCACACCAGTTCCTTCAACCCTCCCTTGTTTTTATAATGGGCTTCCATAAAAGGTGAAACAGGAGCCTCAAGATTGATATGTAAAGAGGGAATCATTTTATTTTATTTTTTACTCTGATGGCCAGTGGGAAAAAAATGGCTCAACGTTTGTTGTCTTGAAAAGGGGTGAAGTTAGGATTTAAACTCCGCAGCTGACGTAGGAACATGGGGCTTAATTCTTGAGATCTGCGGTTGGCAAATCTCATGTGTATAAATTATTATTTTTTTCTTGTCTACAATAAATTACTTACCTAGTCATGTCAAGTCTGGGAGGCTTCTGATGCTATTAAATGCAAGGTTGTTTCTGGAGAGTTGATATTTATTGCTATGCTGTGAAGTGTGACAGCTTCCAACTGACCTCTTTTAACCAAAAAGTTATCGGTGATTCAGGATTAGCATTCCACAAGGAGCTCATACTTCGAATTAAATCAACAACAAAACACGAACCCATGTCTACAAGAAAGTAGGAACTGAAAAGGGGGAATATTTGTCATCTATCTTTCTATATCTATCTCTCTATCTCTACCTATCTTCATCTCTCTCTCTCTCTCTTTTTCTCTCCTATTGTCTACCTATCTACTCTCTCTCTCTATTATCTATCTACTTACCATCTATCTTTATCTATCTATCTATCTATCTATCTATCTATCTATCTATCTATCTATCTATCTATCTATCTAATCTTATGCACACACTATTAAACTTTGGAAAGCTTCTGTATTTTAAGTATTGTATATCCCATTATTATTAAATCTTGCTATTTGCTACCCATCCATAGGTCATGAATATGGATGACCCATGAAAAATGGTCCTTGAAGTGGCTGCTTTCAATGGCAGGATTCCCACAGCAGCTGGCTAGCTTTTGGGTGGTTTCATGTGTTGTAAATCTCAACCCTGCAAATAAACAAATTCAGTACCTGAGTTAAACCTGGCATGTTAATTCGTAATTCATAATCTGAAGACTTTTGAGACTTAGATCCAATCATCATTAGCTTAGCAGTCTTAACGCTTAATGCAGCAGAAAAGCAATGGTTTTCCACCTATCTCTTTGTAAATTAGGAGTCAATCACTTTCCAATTATTGTTCAAATTTCCCTCTGGTCAAGCAGAGTGTACAATTGTCAGAAGTTGCTTATTGCCATTTGGAGTCTGTCATAAATATTGCTTTCCTTTCTTTTGTTTGCCTTTCACATGCCAGTCAAAAAAGACAGTCTTACATTTATCTTGTTCAGCAGCCCTGTTGTTTTGGTCACTTTAGCTAGAGAGGAGGAGGATGAAGGGAAGAAGAAGAAGAAGAAGAAGAAGAAGAAGAAGAAGAAGAAGAAGAAGGAGGAGGAGGAGGAGGAGGAGGAGGAGGAGGAGGAGGAGGAGGAGGAGGAGGAGGAGAAGGAGAGGGAGAGGGAGAGGGAGAAGGAGAAGAAGAAGAAGAAGAAGAAGAAGAAGAAGAAGAAGAAGAAGAAGAAGAAGAAGAAGAAGAAGAAAGAAAGAAAGAAAGAAAGAAAGAAAGAAAGAAAGAAAGAAAGAAAGAAAGAAAGAAGGAAAAAGAGATCTGTGTAAACTCAAATCATCTAGCTTTGGTCATTTTAGCTAGGGAGGAGGAGGAGGAGGAGGAGGAGAAGAAGAAGAAGAAGAAGAAGAAGAAGAAGAAGAAAGAAAGAAAGAAAGAAAGAAAGAAAGAAAGAAAGAAAGAAAGAAAGAAAGAAAGAAAGAAAGAAAGAAAGATCTGTGCAAACTCAAATCATCTAGCTATCACATGCTGGGCGTCTCTCTTTATTATGATCACCTGACTTTAGTGTTCACGGACAAGTTCTCTAAAACAATTACAAAGCCAAGGCCGTGGGAGGTGACCTTGGAATCCTAACTAGCTAGGAGTTGGAGTAAGAGCGCCCAGCAACAACCACAGCAGCATTTCTAAGCTTCCCATATTTCTCTAGAGAGATTGTGTAAGACATTTGGCAATACCCGCCCAGCAGCCAGCAGCATCTTGTGATAGCTCCTGCCTGAGCTACATTTCTGCAGCTGCAAATCTTTTTTCATAAGAAGAAGAGATGCTATTTTGGGACTAATGTTTGCATTTGACCTATACATAAAGTACAGTCAATGTACAGTCACAGTGCTGAGTGCGGTATCTAGAACTCAGTGAGAAATGTCATTTCTTTCCCTCAGCGGTTTTCAGGCTAAGAACATTACTTTGGAGACTCCCAGAGGCTACTCAGCCAAAAGAGCAAGTTGTACAGATCCTGTGGCATCTAGGTAGTACCTGACCTACAACCTCAATAAGACTGGAAAATTCATCATTCAGCAACACAGCCATTAAATGAACAACATTCAATTTTATAGCCTTTTCCCCACAATCATTAAGTGAATCACCCAAGGTCGTTAAGCAAAACTTTGTGTGATCAATGTCTATGGAGATTCTCAATCGTCCAGGGGACGGTTGTCCCAAAGGTGCTTTTTTCCAAAAGGCAACTGGACCTTCTTGGTTTTTTTTTCCCTTGAAGATGTTTTGCTTCTCACCCAAGAAGCTTCTCCAGTTCTTCAAAAAGCGTCTTTAGAAGAACTGAAAAAGCTTCTTGGATGAGCAGTGAAACGTCTTCAAGGAAAAACAAAGGAAGTCCAGTTGGACAACTCACAATTTTACTGCTGACTTCCCCATTGACTTTGTCTGTCAGAAGTTGGCTGGGGAGGTGACAAACAACTGTGGGCGGTCATAAGTGCAAGGACAGGCCACAAATCACTTTTGACAGCACGGTTGTAACATCAATAGTCGCTAAATGGGTGGTTCTTAAGTGAGGACCGCTTAATGGAATTTGATAGTTATTGGCTTACAATCCTGCTTAGAATTTCAACCCCACCAAGTTTAATCCCATTCTTGAGTATGTCCTAATCTATCAGTTTTTAGGGAAATCACCTTTTCTCTGCTGCATATACACGTTGCCCTTGTAGTGACATCTGTGCGATCAGATTTATATTTGCTGAGTTTTATATCCTGCATTTTAGATCCCGAATGATATAAGCCCAAGTGGCTTATGAAATGAATTAAAGATAACAATAAAGAGAGCGGTATGCAAACATCAGAAAACAGATTATATGAAACACACTCATATCAGGTTAGTAGGAGAATGGTCCATCTGCTCCAGTATTGTCTATTGGATGAATACTTCTTCAAGGCTTCAAACAGAGGAGATATATTTTCATTCTCTATTCCTGATCCTTTTACTTCAACATGCTGGGAACTGGTCCTAGGAACGTCAACATTTAAATCTTGCGTGGCCTTGAGCTTTGTTTTTTTTTGTTTTTTTTTTTTTTGCTGAAGGTAACGTAAAGCAAAACAGAAGAGAGTTGCAATAAAATAGCTTTCAGCTATACCTCGTGGCAGATAAAGTCAACACAGAAACTTTTCTAAAAGTCATGGTTTCACCACCTTCTCTCCAGAACTAGGCCTCCTACGTAGATCTTCTACAAATAACGCACCTTGGTTGAAAAGCACCACGTCCAACGGGAGAGGAATATGAATATACATCTGGAGGATTCCAGCGTTTGCAAATCTGTTTTCTTTCTATTCAAGGTATTGTGCAAAGTGGGAAATCTTTTTTCAACACTTCTGGAAACAGCTGGCGCTTTTCCTTCATGCAACAGGCACACCCACTGCATATAGTCAGTGTGAATCAGCTATGTGATGCAGTGGCACATGAGCGCAGGGTCAATAGTCATCCAGATCAGTCTACTTTCGATCCATTTTGACTGAGCACTCGTGGTTCCCAAATTATGCTAAAGAGAGGCACACGCATTTAAGAGGAAGTTAGAAAGTTTATTGAAAGTTTTAAAAGCAGAGCAGTGAGGAGACCTTTTCTCCTGGATCAGGAGTGACCAGAAAGGAACTTGGGACCTAAGGGTGAAATTTCTGGGCATTTGTACATTGATATTCACAACAATTTCAGGTTCTCCTTTATCCACCATGCTATTGCTGAAATGCAGATAGCATAAGAAGGTAGTTTTTTTTCTAAAGGAGGGAATGAATGAATGAATCAATCAATTTACTGCTGTGATCATTGGTTGCAATAATCTGACATAGCAGAAATGGGGGGGGGAAGTAATAGTAACTGCATTTTTCTTAAGATGGAAAATAGCATTTTTATTATTTTGCGTGCGTGTTTGTGTAGAAAAGATTATGAGGTTTTTTCTGAAATTCAAAATACATTCCTGGGCCTTATTTCAATATGAATGACTGTGTCGCTTTAACAACAACAGCAGCAACAAAAACAACAACAGAGATAGATTCCGCAAGACTTATATTTGCTCAATTTGGAATTGTATGTTCTCAAAATACATCGAATTCTCAGCTAACCAATCACATTTTATCCTAGGGTGTTTATTGTATCAAACTGGGGTTTCTTTTTTAATAATTGTTGTTCTTTAATAATGTTTTCATATATTTATTGTTTTATTTTAATGGTTGTACGCTACCCAGAGTCACTCTGTGTGACATGGACAGCCATATAAATTTGAATATAAATGAATAAATTTATGATTTAGTGAGCCATGCGAATCTACAAAGCTGGATTCAATAGCTCATGTTTCAATTGTCTACCTTGTTTAAATTAACCAATGTGTTTCTGTGAACTCAACTATTGAATCAGGTGAATAAGACTGGTTTTAAATTACCTATAGTAGCAGTACAGTACTTTCAATTTGACTGAAAACGTGCTTCAGAAAACGTGCTGGGATTTGGCTGTTTGAAAAGGCTGCATCTTTTCAGAATCCTGCAGCTTTGAAGCACATCTAAAGCAGATGTGGCTACCTTTAAGAGTTGCAGATAGTGGCTACGATTTGTGCTGCTCTGGAATCAAATTGGAAGCTCTGCGCGGTCTAATTTAAAACTTTCTTTAAAATTAAAAAAACAAAATTAGCAAAAATGTTTAAAAGCTGAACAGACAAACAGAAAACCTCTCAAGGAGTTTCACTGAAGTTTTGGTTTTTCCAAAGTTGGTTTTAAACTTAGTTTCTTAGCTTGCAATATTTGTTGAATATAAATGAATTGTGATGGATTATGAGGAAATGTGAAAGAAGCACAATATATAAAATCATAATTGTACAGTATGACGTTCTTCCCGTTTATTTATAGAGAGGACTTCGGCTAATTTGGCAGGAATCTTTGTACTCCTTGAGTTTGGCTAGTCTAAAGAAAAGAAGAAACAGGGGACATGATAGCAGTGTTCCAGTATTTGAGGGGCTGCCACAAAGAGGAGGGAGTCAAGCTATTCTCCAAAGTGCCTGAAGGCAGGACAAGAAGCAACGGATGGAAACTCATCAAGGAGAGAAGCAACCTAGAACTAAGGAGAAACTTCCTGGCAGTTAGAACAATTAACCAGTGGAAAAACCTGCCTCCAGAAGCTGTGAATGCTCCAACACTGGAAGTTTTTAAGAAGAGACGGGACAGCCATTTGTCCAAAATGGTATAGGGTTTCCTGCCTGAGCAGGGAGTTGGCTTAGTTGACCTCCAAGGTCCCTTCCAACTTTATTATTATTACTTATTATTGAGTGTGTACGACCACTAAACGAGGGCTTCTCAGTTGAGGGCTACCTATAATTTAGTTTGGATTGTATAGTTTCAATTACTGTAGAGAACTCTTAGCTTTAGCCTGTTTATATCCCAACATGGGGGACATTATAGCGGCAACAGAGACATTTTATATGCCACCTGATCACCTATCAGAATATTGGTGACAGTCCACCCACATGCTTTCATGAGTTTCTTGTCACTGGGAATCACTGCACTAAGGAATCTGGCTTGGGAATACAATTATTAATCTTATAATAACAGATGAGGTAATATTCTATTGAAGCCATGGGAAAGCCTGTCAGCCAGATAGGGAAGCACCAACTATTTCCCTCCTATGAGACAATACCATGTGAATTGATTCCTGATTCATGGATTGCAAGCTGAGCGTAAGTGAAATGAGGCTTATCTATCAACAAATGCACATATTCCATGGTGTAATCTTTAAAGGACACTGTCAGAATTCAGGAAAAATTACATTTCATATCACTGCTGTTAAGTACAGATAGTCCCCCAGGACCGCAACCGAGGCCAAAATTTTCAGAATGTAAGCAAGGCATCTCTTAAGTGAGTTATGGCCGATTTTAACACCTTGGTTGCCCTGGCTGTTAAGCGAATCCCTGTAGTTATTAAGTGAATCACATGGTTATTAAGCAAAGCTGGCTTCCCACACTGATTTTGTTTTTATAAGCAGCTGGGAAAGTCACAAACGGCGATCACATGACCCTGGGACACTCCAACCGTTGTAAATACGTGCCGGTTACTAAGTGCCTGGATGTTGATCCCATGATTTGGAAATGCTGCGATGGTCATAAGGGTGAGGACCAGTCATAAATCACTTGTTCCGGTGCCATTGGAACATGTAAATGGTTGCTAAATAAATGGTTGCCGCAAACTAATAAATGAACCTGTCAAGCTCAATGAGGCTGTGAAGCTCAGGGAAGACCTGGATTCCTAGAGCTTGATTGGGTATGTAACGTGATCTTGAGAGACTATTAAAACAAAATCTAAGGTGGAGTTACTGTCTTTCTCACCCTTATTCCTCCCACAGATTCAAGAATGTCCTTGGGAATAGCCCTGGAGGACTGACACAACTTTAATAGTCTGGGGAAATGGCTTCAATGGAGAACCTGTTGGCTTTTCTGCACAACTTTTGAGTGTTTTTCATCTATTCCTGTTATCCCTTGCCAATTGGAATAGCAGCTAATTTTCTGCTGCTTTGTTCTGCCTGTACATCAGAGGAAGCAGCTTGTTCTCCTGGAACTGATCTGTAGAGATCTACCAGATTCTTCATGGCCACTCAAGTTGTCTGTTTCTTAAATTGATGTAGCTGCCCATCTCACACAAAGTGATTCTTTGGGTAGTGTACAGGAAAACCAGAGATTAAGATATTCAATAAAACCGGTTGAAGCGATAAACGTGAATAAAAACAAAATAAATCAAGTTCACAAGAGAGGGGATGCTATATCTAACACAGGTAATCCTCGATGTACCAGCACAATTGAGCCCTAAATTTCTCTCACTTAGTTTTCCATGGCCAAGATTGAGTATTATCAGCATACTGACGATAGTTCACCCCATGGTGACAGATGGTCTCCCCTACTGGCTTCATGTAGATGATATACAGGAGTGGAGGGAGCACCAAACTCTGAGGCACCCCATATAGATGGGGATGAAGGTGGAATCTCTCAGTCCTGATCAACATGGACAGGTATCTGTCAGGCGAGAAGAATCAGGACCACACATTAAGTTGAAGTTAAGCTGATTCATTGCTCATGCCTATACAAGAATCTGGTCAACTAACAGTCAGCATTAAGTTGAACCTAGATGAGAGTCAATGGAATTCAAGAGGGGTTGGACTTAGACCATTTGTGGGAATGAATGACTCCAGGCTGATTCCTCTCTTGACTCCACCCGTAGACTCTGCCCGTCCTTTTCCTACAGTATCAGAAGGAAAGGAACTAGCATAATCTTGCCTTGTCCACTACAAATCTTTGGAACTGATCTGGAAGAAGACCATCGTGGTTGCTGCCAAGAGGTCAATTAAAACCAGGATGGGTGTACTACCCTCATCCCACCCCTATCAGATCTGTTTTACATCTAAAAGCAAGGTCAGTGTTGTTTCCATCCCATGTCCAGGCCTGAATGACTGAAAGAGGTCTACATATTCTCTAGGAGACTTATAATAGAAATCAGTCAGTCCTTCAGAGTAGGCTACCAAAATTTGAAAATTGAAGTTTAATCAATTACAATAAACTTAGTCCAGGGGTAGGCAACCTTGGCTCTTTTATGACTCGTGGACTTCAACTCCCAGAATTCCTGAGCCAGCATGGCTCAGTTTGGAAACCTCTCCCTTTCCCCTCAGCATGGCTGGCTCTGGAATTCTGGGAGTTGAAGTTCACAAGTCATAAAAGAGCCAAGGTTGCCTACCCCTGACTTAGTCAAAATAACACCTGGGTGGGATGAGAAATGTCTGGATTCTGAAAGAGATTTGTTTAATTTGTGACTTTTTTTAAAAAAAAAAAACTGCCATCAGATTTGAAGTTGCTGTAGCTTAGTTTAGCATCAGGATTTGCAAGTTCTACTATTTTGGCATCAAGGTTGCCTACTTGTTGCAGCAAAGCTTTTTGTGCATGATACAAGAAGTTTTCTTTACCAGCTAGCTTATCACCCAGCCTGAAGAAGGATTACTGGTACAAAGTTACCCATGAGACTTTCTCACCTAGGAAGGGCTAGTCTATCTATTCCTGGTCTAGCCCTTTAACCACTATCTTATACTGGCTACCTATCAAATCTGAAATCTTACAATAGATTTGAAAATTAGGCCTTGTTTGTTGAGAAGCAGGATTTCTCTGGAGTCAAAAGTACTTTTTACCCTTCATATCTACTGTCCTGTCCTGGTTTATTTTTGAGCCTTTGAGCATCGACAAGCTGCATGAGTTCTTGGAGTGCCAGGAAATTTTAAATTAAGAGAAGTTTGAAAAAAAAGAAGGCACTTTGGAAGTCTGTCAAAACACATCATACCCACACATAATAAACTGGTCTATCTACTCCCACGTAACTGTTATGAAACAGGACTCTTACTGCATCAGCCCAACAGCTCAGCCAAAGCATGGACATGACATGTACCTGGTTGTACTTCTTCAAAGGATACCCATAATTGTAGTTCCCAGGGCATTACAGCAACCTATTGTCTTACTCATCTTTATTGCATATGTTATTTGCACTCATCAGTGTTCTGAAAAGTCTCAAATCCAGAACCTACAAATTTCACCTCAAACAAGTTGTTATACACCTAGTTTTTGACTTACAACCATTTTTTTTAGTGACCACTTGAAGTTACAGTGACACTGAAAAATGTGACTTACAACCAGTGGTGGGATTCAAATAGGTGAACAACCGGTTCTCTGCATGGATGCTGCTTCCAGAAGTCTGTTCTGGGCCTGGGCAACAAAAAATTAGCTACCGGTTCTGCTGAAGTGGTGCAAACTGGCTGAATCCCACCACTACTTACAATCTATCCTTGCAGTTATGACTGTTATAGCATCTTCATGGTCACGCGATCAAAATTCAGGGCAACAAGCATGTATTTACAATGGCTCCAGCATCCCAGGGTCATGTGATCACCATTTGCGACCTTCCCAACTGGCTTTGGACAAGCAAAGTCAATGGGGCAACAGATTTGATTAATGACCACACGAGTAACTTACCAGTCGCAGTGATTTGCTTAACAACGGTGGCAAAAAAAGAGCATAAGATTGGGTGCAACTCACTTAACCACAGCCTTGCTTAGCAGCAGAAATCCTTTTCCCAGTTGTGGTTGCGAGTCAAGGAGTACCTGTAGGAGTACCTTTAAAAAAATGGAGGAATAGCTGATGCCTGAGTTTTGTGCATTATGCTATCCAATGATCTAGGTAATCAAGTTTTACTGAATTAACTCAACGGGATAGGTTGACAAAATATATGAAAGAAAAATAATAATTGGTCACATCCATACAGCCCATTGAGCCAGAAACTAATCAAAATTAATGTTATTCAAACTTTTCAACACTTCTTTGTCCTATGATGCTAAGTGTAATCTAGTCTATACCGTCCTTCTTGGTTATGTTTAATTTGCAATATTATTATAAAAAAGATCAGAGAGCGTGACATTGTCTCATTTTTGGGCCTTGGGTTTGTTTGTATTCTGCATTTGTTATTTTTACAAATAACTCAATACAACTCCCCCCTACTCCTATTTTCTCCCATAACAACAGCCCTGTGAAGTGAGTGAGACTAAGAGAGAGTGATTGCTCCAAAGTCACCCAGCTGGCTTTCCTGGCTAAGACAGGACTTGAACTCATGGTCTTCCACTTTCTAGCTTCGTGCCTTAACCACTAGACCAAACTGGCTCTCCTTTCCTCTCCCCTGCTCTCTCCCCCCGTTTTCTCTCCTCTTCCCTCTCCCCTCTCCCCTCTCCCCTCTCCTCTCCTCTGTCCTCCCCTGCCCTCTCCTCCCTTTTCCTCTCCTCTCCCCTCACCCCTCTCTCCTGTCCTCTCCTCTTCTCCTCTCCTCTCCCCTTCCTTCTCCTTTCCCCTGCCCTCTCGTCTCCCCTCCCCTGCCCTCTCCTCTTCCCTCGCCCCTCTCCTCCCCTCCCTTTCCTCTCCTCTCCTCTCCTCTCCTCTCCTCTCTTCTCCTCTCCTCTCCTCTCCTCTCCTCTCCTCTCCTCTCCTCTCCCCTTCCTTCTCCTTTCCCCTGCCCTCTCATCTCCCCTCTCCTGCCCTCTCCTCTTCCCTCGCCCCTCTCCTCTCTTCTCCCCTCTCCTCCCCTTCCATTCCCTCTCCTCTCCCCTCCCCCTCTCCCCCGCTCTCTCCCCCCTCTCCCTCTCTGCCTCTCTCTCCCCCTCTCTTCCTCCCCTTTTCTACTAAATTACAGATAAATAATGCTAAAGAAGCTTAGAGTCTAAACAACCATTTGTGGCATTTTGTTTAGGGCTAAAGGCCCATGAAATGACTGAAAATCAATGGAGGTCCATTGTTTACATAGATAACATTTGTGCGAGGGTGGAGACAGAGCAACTCGGATGCAGAATTTGCACAAAGCTGCAATAGGGTTGATTTGGTTTTGACTCAAAGGTGCATGATTTGGATTTTTTTTTTAATATAATTTATGCCTTGTCATACAACAGGAAGTAAACCCAATTGTGGCTTATTCCAACCCCCTAGTTAAACAGACAGTAGTGTGGGATGATGTGTAACCCAGATTGTGACTACGTTGGTATACAATGCTGAGTTCAGCACACTGTGGGAACCCAACTATTTTCACTTATTTAATACATCAGGATTAAGCAACCCCGGAGATGTGTAAATCCAGGAACAGGCAGTCCTTGACTTAGGATCATAACCGACCCATTTTTACACAATGGCATTATTTCTGCTCACTTATCACTGGCTATGTACTCTTTAAGCATATTCCAACAAAAGGAAACTTGGAATCATGCAAATGCAGGAAGAATTAAAAAAAAACAGCCTTCCCCTGAAATCGTTAAGTAAAGCAATCAATAATAAAACCCACCCAGGGTTCCATAAGAAAATCAAAACAATGAAAGAGGCAGTCTCATCTTGGCATAACTGCACTCCACCGTTAGGGATAAATCTTTGCCCGCTACAAAATTACGTTTCTGTTTTTCATCTCTCAAGCCAGGGGACAGTAATTGCTTCTCTCGGATGACCTTGCCATCTGGATCTCAGGAAATAAGCATTCTCTTGTCTGTGGAGATGCCCAGCCATCCAGATCATGGCACCCCTAAAGGTGCAACTGGGCTGTCTTTGTTTTTCCTTGAAGATCATCCGAGAAGCTTCATCGGTTCTGGCTGGATGGCGATGGGTGCAAGGATTAGTTCTGACAGGATGGACGGGGTTGGGGGGGAGAGAGAGAGGGAGAATGGAAGGATGATATTTCTTTGCAGCCATCTGATCATTAGTATTCTCTCTGAGAGACGTTGAGGCCACTTGGGGGTTTATCTGGGCCCTCAGGGTCATCTGAATCGGGATGCAATTGGTTGTGGAATCTCCTTGGAACTGCTGAAAGGGTTGTGTTGCAGACAGGAGATAGGTGGCGTCTTATCCCTCCCCCTCTGTGGAGGGAGGGGTGTTCAATTCTAACACAGATGGCCTCTTTTGCAGCTCTTTCAAACCAAGGGTCCTCCCCCTGTGCTCTCTCTGGTGTACACGCAGTCCTCGGCTTACAACCGTTTGCTTCGTGACCATTTGAAGTTGAAAAAAAAGTGACTTATGAACATTTTTCACACTTAGGACCATTGCATTCAATCATGTGATTTAAACTTGGCTGCTTGAAAAACTGACTCACCTTTATGACGGTCGCAGTGTCCCAGGGTCCCATGATCTCCTTTTGCGACCTTCTGACCAGCCAAGTCAATGGGGAGGCCAGCTTCATTTAAACAACCGGGTTACCAATTTTAACAACTAAAAGTGGCCAGAAAAGTCGTAAAATGGGGCCCAGGCTCACTTAACCAAGTTCTCACTTAGCAACATAAATTCTGGGCTCAGTTGTGGTCGTACGTCGAGGACCACCTGGACTTTGGTAACCCGTCACTCAAGATCGGTGAGAGGTGCAGAGGCAAAGATGCGCCGAAGCCAGCGATGCTTAAAGAAGCAAATTAGCCAACATCTTCCCTGGCAGAAAGCAAATGAGAAAAGGGAAACAAATGAGAAGAAGGTTCTCTGTGCAGAACAACAACAACAACAATAATAATAATAGTTTAACCCCCTGCTCAGGCAGGAAACCCTATACCATTTCAGACCAATGGCTGTCCAGTCTCTTCTTAAAAACTTCCAGTGTTGGAGCATTCACAGCTTCTGGAGGCAGGTCGTTCCACTGGTTAATTGTTCTAACTGTCAGGAAGTTTCTCCTTAGTTCTAGGTTGCTTTTTTCCTTGATTGGTTTCCATCCCTTGATCCAGGCTGCTCCTGGCCCTTTCGATACAGCAGCCTTGAGGATCTTTTCCCACTGCATGCCGACATACCAATCGTTCATTAGCACTTGCTTTCAACATGTCGCATGAGTCATCCCTCTCCTTCCAGTACCTGGCCTTTGGCTAGCTCTTTGGGTTCCCATTGAATCACTCCACCCGCTCTTCCATGTCCCTAGTCACTTTGAGAGATGGTTAGCTTTGAGTTCCCACTGAGTCACGATCACCTTTCCTTGGCTGTTTCCCCATCTTTCCCAGGGCGTAATTACATGCCTTTGCCTCCCGAGCACCTGTGTGCCTGAATACAAAACAATAAGTTCCTAGACCCAGGCGGGCCGTGCATTTGTAATCCTCTGGTTTATTCTGGAGGTGATCCTGATTTGAGGATTCAATGGGGGAGGGTGAGGAAAGGAAAGACATAACAAGGTAAGATGAGACAAAACAAGACAGGACATCACAACCCACCCAGCTTCTGGCTCTTTTGTTTAGAGAACCATCAGCCATCCCCACTGGCCTTTCTCTATCAGTTACGCCAGTTGTAAAGGGTGAGGATGTTAGAAAGCAAGGAGTGGTTGGAGAGCAACACTTACTCCCCACCTTTCTTCCTTCCTTCCTTCCTTCCTTCCTCCCTCCCTCCCTCCCTCCCTTCCTTCCTTCCTTCCTTCCTTTTGTAAAATTTTCATTAATTTTTTTCATACAGTTCCATAGTACTTATTCAACAACATATTGTCTGAGTTTATCATTTGCTAATTACAAATTTAATTCCTAATCCTTTCTTTTTTATCTCCAGCCATTGATAAAATAAGTCCCGAGTCAGATAGTGTTCTGTTTCTTCTTTTTCTTTCAACTCAAAGTGAGTCTGTCCATTTCCGCACATTCTAGTATTTTTTAAAATTATTTCAGACAAATGGTTGTCCAATCTCTTCTTTAACCCCCCCTTCTTTGTGGCAGCCCCTCAAATATTGGAACACTGCTATCATGTCCCCCCTCGTCCTTCTCTTCGTTAAACTAGACATACCCAATTCCAGCAACCGTTCCTTATATGTTTTAGCTTCCAGTCTCCTGATCATCTTTGTTGCTCTTCTCTGCAGTCTTTCTAGCGTCTCAGCATCTTTTTTTACATTATGGTGACCAAAATTGGATGCAGCATTCCAAGTGTGGAATGCCGAAGGTCGTCCTCAGTTTACAAACACAATTGGGACTCAAATTTTCATTGCTAAGCAAGGCAGTTGTTAACTGAATCACACTTGATTTTTTTGATCTTTTTCGCCATGGTTGTTAAGGAAATCACCACCACTGTTAAACACATTTTCTTTAAGGCTTTTCCCCTTTGACTGCTTATCAGACACAGCTGAGAAGGTCATAAATGGCAATCAAATGACCCCAGGATGCTGCAACCATTGTAAATCAAATGCCCCAAATTTTGATCATGCAACTATGGAGATGCTGTGATGGTCGTAAGTGCGAGGACTGGTTATAAGTCATTTTTTTCAGTGCTGTTGTAACTTTGAACGGTTTCTAAATGAATGGATATAAGTCAAGGGCTATCCATAAACCTTATGCTAAGAAAGGATACAAATCTGCACTGCGTGGAGGAAAAATTGTATATTAAAACTGTGCACATGATATGCGTGACAACATTTCCCATTTGGCCTAAAGCAAAATATGGGAAGAATTGCACTTTTCTTGTACCGTCCATTGGATACAAAGAACACCCTGAGAACTGTTGCCTTTTCAGCTTTTGAGTCCAGATCGGTGAGCACCAAAAATATATTCTTTAGTGGAAATAGAAGCGCTCAGGAAGCTGCGTTGAACATTTACACATAACGAAGTGGAACTGTTCCTCGTGTTTCTGCCTAATCTTGAATCCTGTCTGCCATCGCCTATTCAGACAGCCGGGCAGTTTGTAAACACATGTGTACTCCTATTAGTGGAAAATTCCTTTCTACTGAGCATAAGCCACAAGTGTGGTTGAACAGGTTTTAGTTCCCAGCCATTTTTTTTCCTTCTCATCTCCTGGGAAAAAAAAAATTCTCAGCCTTATGGCATCTGCTCAGATCACATGGGTGAGTGGAACACTTATAAATTACACTAGCCTGCTCACACCAGTTAGAACTTCCAAGATCTTGGAGCTTGGGCCTCAGATTCCCAGAGACAGATCCAGAAGAGAGAAAGAGGCATTGTCCGTGCCTCGGAGCACTGTCGTACAGGTAACGCCTGTGGCTTTCGCAGCAAATCTCTTGGGGCTTCCCCTTGTAAGAAAACAGAAATTGTAAGAATTATAGCTACCTGAGGCATGCTCTTTTTCTTCTTCTTCTTTTTTTTTTGTATGGTGAAGCGCACAATTTGAAGCAGTGTTCAAACTAGAATACTGGAAAGGTGTTCCTTCTTTGGAATATTTGCATCCTCCGTTATAAGGGAGGAGTTGTTGATGCTGATGGGTATCATAGGGGTTGTAGTGTGATGGGTCTGGAAGACCTTGGCTTATGGGAGACTGTTTTAAATTTTGGATATTTCCCAACAGATGCTCACCGTCACAAAGAAGATCCCATCTTCTTTTTTTGTCCCTGGGATTGCTTTGACCTTTTTTGTTGGAAAGTTTCAGGATTCAGTTTTCTGCTTCGGCTAGAAAGCTGGACTAAATGATCCGTCGCTCATTCTGTTATTGTCTTCCTGTTCTTTATTGTTTGTTCCAGTTTATTCTTACGATGTTCTCTAGATGTCTGGGAACAAGGTAGTGAATTGTTCCCCCATACAGATAGTCTTTGACTTACAACCACAAACTGGGGCGAGAATTTCTGTTGATAAGGAAGGCAGTTATTAAGCGAGTAGCATCTGATTTTATGACCTTTTGGCCACAGTTGTCAAGCAAATCACTGCAGTCCTTAAGTCAATCATGTGGCCATTAAGTGAATTCAGCTCCCCCCCCCCAATTGTCTTTGCTTATTGGAAGCTGGCTGGGGAAGATCTCAAATGGTTACCCCAGGATGCTGTAACTGTCATAAATACAGGCCAGGTGTAAAGTACCTGAATTTTGATCATGTGACCACAGGGATTCTGCGATGGTCATAAGTGTGAGGACCATTTATAATTCATTTTTTTCAGTGTTATTGTAACTTTGAATGGTCACTAAACAAATGATTGTAAGTCTAGGACTACTTATATGTTTAAAAACCAGGCGCCTAACATCAAATTAATGATCTATTGTCCTGTCTATTAGCAGACAGTGGAGTGAAAATTCTGTTTCTTTCTTATTTATTCATTCATTCATTTTTCATTTTCCTGCAACCAAAAGGCTCTTGTTAGCTTACACAGAATATAATACCGCTACCAGTAGTGCATATTTCATATTATATGTAAACATTGTTGCTTACAACATTTTATTATTGATTGCTTTTGACAAAAAGTTCTTTGGTAAGCATAAAATGGCCATGATTTCAATGTTTGTAAAGGGCTAGTGTTTTGTGTGAATCTCTTAGCATCTGATTGAATCTCTTGTGCTAATTTAATAAATCACGGCTTAAAATTGGTTTAATGAAGAAGGCCTTGATCTAAGATTCAACCAGTCAGGGAATTGGTAGATTTAATTTCTGAGCAATCTTCAATATGATCTCTTTAGAAATGCTGGACTACAATTACCATTGACCCCAGCTCTCAAGGTAACTCACATCTTTGGAAAGTGCTTTCTCAGAACACTAAAGTCTAAATCTGCTTTTCTTTGACCAAGCAGCCACCAGCTTTAGGCTGCAATTCTCAGAACTAGCCACAGAGACTAAGAAATTTGAGAATTGTAGTTCCAACTCATTTGGAGAATGTCAGGTTACAGCAAAATCCATAAAGCACCATGTCCATTTTGTAGAGTTTCTAGCTGAAGGTCCGGATTGTGGCTGACTACAGTCATTTTTCAAAATATGAAGAGAAAGCTGCAAAAATATGAAATCGTGTAAGTTCTTGTGTAACGATCAGGAAGGTCGCCATCTTCATAGATGCAACATCCTATAGGACAGGGCTGTCCAACCCTCACAACCTTTAAGACTTATGGACTTCAACTCTCCTTGCTATAGGAGAAATAGGTGTCCCTTAGGTTGACACGGTACCTCTTAGATTACTTAGATTACTACATTTCCCGACTGAAGTAGTACATTTCCTGTTGTACATTTCCCGGCTTCCTTCTTTCCAAAGCATTCTAGTGCCTCTAAACTTCTCAGATGGTTTTGGTGTGAACAAGAGGGCAATTGCAGGGGTGTAGAAGCAAGACAACAGAGGGCGCAAACAAACATGATGCAAAGACTGAGTAACGATTGCTCCACAAGACACACTTCTAGTAATTCTGTTTCCCCAGGGCCTTATGCCTCCCATGCTACATTGTTTACAGTTGCCAGAAAGGACTGGATTAAAAAAAAAAATGTAATTAGTGTTCTTCAAACAGACAATTCTGGGCTGATATCCCAGGCGCTGAAACTCTGTCTACGTAAAATTATGCCAAGTCATCTCTCCGCCTATTTAAAGGACCATTCACAAGAAAAATATATTATGGTTTGGAGAAGATGGATTGATTACATTCAAAAAAGATATGAAACTGAAAAGTATTCTTGCATATGAGTAGATTTTAGATAAATATTAAAAGTTTTAATTATATTGTTATTTGAGTTTATAATTTGTTAACATTTGTTTTGAAAAGGAGTTAAAGTGTGTTATGGTTTTGATTGATAGTATAATTGGTTAATGTTAGTTAGATTATGTTTGTTTATTTGTTACGCTGTAATCAGCTCTGGGAAGGGGGGGAGGGGTTTATATTGTATGAAATTTGTAAAACTTTTAATAAAAAAAATATGCCAAGTCATAAGACCTGAGCTCTCTTCTAATACCAGGGAATAGAGAAGATAATTCTGTAGGAGCACACAGCCGCCAACAGCATCAAATCAGCTGTTGGGAAGAACAAGGTTCGTTTTGTAATCTATAGAAATGTTGTTTCGAGATCTCTCTTTTTGGCCTCCCGGTCTAACTCTTCCCACAACAGGTAGCCTCCAGGAATGTTAGCCTCTCTTTTCCTCTTGCCAAACTATCTGTGGCATCTTAGAACTACCCCTCAGTTGGTCGAGTCTTGCTTTCTGACTCAGCCATCAGCATGGAAAAACAAAGTCTACTTGTGATACCAAAAAAAAAAAAAAAGGTTTCCATCGGTTGCAATGTTTATTTATATGTCCCAAGATGCTCAGCATTCCATCCTGGAAATAACTTTCTGATGAAAATTCATATCAGGAAGACTAGACGTCTCTAACCCAATGCTTTTGCAAGCTTTTGGAATATAGAGCGTCTAGTCTGGGGAAGTTGTACTGCAATAGAAGAGAATATTTGTAGCGCAGGGTTGAACCGTGGAGTCCTTGCTGTTCTTTGAGCTTGGTCGCTTGTTTGCAGATGTTTCTCTACCTGAATAGGTCACACCTTCAGTGCTGGTGAGTGTGGGGTTTGCTCCTTTTTCTGCCCTGCCAATGCTGGTGGAGTGTGGTTTTCTTTTTTGGTAGTACCTTGATTAGGGTATTTTCCATGATAGTTTGTCTGGTGTTAATCCCCGCTTCTCTGGATATTGGTTGCTGGACAAAATCTGTTCTGGTTGTTGTTTCTTCCTTAGCTTTTTTATTATCTCTTTTGAATGGTGTGTAAATGTAGTTTATCTTTCTGTGTCTATTGATGGCTGAAGTTGTATGCCAGCACTTTATGGGGGTACTTTCCAAGGAAAGGTTGAGATAAAAACAGCCCCCAAGGAAATTTAGAACAGGCTGAAAGACAGCATGGCTGTAGATGTCAGAGACAAGGAGAGCACAAACATGGGGTTAATAATATTTCTCACCTGGATATCAGGATGTATATCAAAATCAAGTAAAGGTGAGTTACTCCAGAATTTCTGAACTACATCTCCAAGAACCCCTTGCCCAGGCTACTTAGGAAAAATGTTAACTGAGATTTTAAACATCTGTAGGAGAAAAGATAATGTCATTTTCTGTCTAAGAAAAAAGACAGGTTTTACCGGAATAACCTTTAAAAAAAGAAAGGGATCTCCAATTACCTTATCATGTACTATCAGGTAATTCCCCTTTTACTTACCTGTTTCGTGAAAGGTCAGGTTATGAAAGGTTAGGCTTTGTTAAGAAACATGTTCTAGCAGAGATACAATAAGAGCAAAATAGAAGGCTGGTTGATCAAAGGATGCTAACTTCCACAATTTTTTGCTGTTTCAAATCAAATAGGTTTACAATTTTTTTAAAAAAAAGATTCTTCCTTGCTCAAGGATCACTTGCAGCATATTATATATACCAAATACTTCCCACAAACAACAAATATTAAAAGAGCTTATTATGACAAAAGGAAATGAGAAAGGAAATCCTATTATTCTATTTGGAATTAGATGAAGAAACAGCAAAAAGAGTGGCTTCCTGAGAACTCACAGGGATACGTACGAAGTCAGAAATATTTCTTAAAGTCAAGCTGTGATTTTTTTTTTTTTTTTGAAAGCTTTTAGCTTATCTGCAGTGCAGTATTCTCCACTGGAAAAATGTGAAAAAGAAAAAAAGAAAAGAAATGAGGCCATTGATAACACTTAACGTCTTTATGAATGCATGGTGAAAATGAATGCATGGCAAGGCACTTGAAAAATAAAAAGTGTGAAGTATTGGGGTAATAGGATCCTATTTTTGTGCAACTCTTCCTGCTAATAAAGCAGCAAAGAGAGAAAACAGCAGGACGCCACTGAGAAACAATGAGGATCTGCTATTTAAAGCAACCCCAAGTCCATACAGAACATTTTTTTTCCATTTTTTTTTTATGTAGCACCAGCAACTCTTAATACTGTATGAGGCTGTGAATATTGTATGAAGCTCAGATACAGTGGAAAGTCAGGCCTATAACTGTTTCATTCCAATTGCTACAGCCATCGGCCGATATTCCACATTTGCTTGCTTGTATACCTGCTCTGTAATCAGGGACGATGGCTGATAAGCTGCATAGTATGGTTAGAGTATGGCATAGACTCGCTATCTTGTGGGGTTTTGGGGGGGGAATAGCATGTTAACAGTTGAGTTTTGTTAACACAGATTAATCTGTGGTAGAAAAGCAGACACTGAATTCATTAGAATCTGGCATAATTCTGCATGATCTTCCCATTTTGATAACTCAGAAGCAAAATGTGAAGAAGGGAATCCATCGCTAGATCCGTGTTTTCCAATATTAGCAACCTTAAGATGTGTGGACTTCAACTCCCAGAATTCCCAGCCTGGTTCCCCTGCTGGCTGAAGCATTCTGGGAGTTGAAGTCCTAATACAGTGGTTTTCAACCTTTTTAATGCCGCGACCCCCAACCGGTCGTAAGTCGTGGACTACTCAACCGGTCGTAAGTCGAGGACTACTCAACTGGTGCAGCACCGTTTGCAGAATGGGACTTTTGGCAGGCTCAGCAGGGCAGAGACAGCCTGGACGATTCCTATTGGCTTTTGAAAGCCAACAGAATTAGATCTATTCAAGAGAGTCTATTCTATTGGCTTTCAAAAGCCAATAGAATAAAAGGGAGTAGCACAGCTAAGGAAAAGGGGAAAAAAATGGCGGACTGCATTGTTTGGCGATCCCCGTGAAATGGTTGTTCGACCCCAAATGGGGTCCCGACCCACAGGTTGAGAACCACTGTCCTAATACCTTCAAGTTAAGAAGGTTGAAAAATAATGGCTGTAGGTAACCGGTGAATAATCTCCTGTTCAGAAGTGTTCACGAAGAGTTCATTAAAGGGTGGCCCCTGATGGCAAAACTATGTTGGCTGGGAACCACGGGGTGGGGGGGGGGCGGCAGGATCAGTTTGGAGAAGATTAACATAATAACTGCATAATTTTTCCTCTCTTGTTAAGAGACTTTGTTTCTTGCTTCATATTCAAAATACATTCCTCAGATTCTATTCTGTTAGGAGTACATTATCTATTGAGGTTCTCCTTCCATCCCCGATACAATCTAGAACTAAAAAAGAGAGAGATAAGCTTGTTTCTAACATTAAGCTGATCAGTCATTTAAATACTAAAGTAGAATCCTAGCAAGGATTCCTAAAAAAAAAAAAAAAAAAAAAACCCTCCAAATTATGTAACTATGTTGAGCTAGGGCAATGCAGAAAGCCGAGAAGAACAAATACAGTGGCATTTCTGGATTATATAATCAGTGTTATTTCAGGTGCCCTGTATTTTGAGATATGCTTATAAAGAATTAAAGGTATATTTGCCAAGTGCTTGAGAACTAGGGATCATGATCCCTGTGACTTGAGTGGTGTGAACCTTAAATTATTTATTTTCCAAATGCTGGCTGCAGTTTATTTTATATTCTTAGCCACAGATTACATCAACCAAGCAAACATGTGAATAAATCCCATGAGATAATCTTCTTTACCCTCAGATTTCTGGAGCGAATGTGAACATTTTCCTTGTTCTCTTCTGGGAAGAGGGGGCTTCATGGTATCCGTGGCAGAACATCCAGATTCAGCCATAGTTTCATTCCATACCGCATTAACCTTGCGAACTCTCAAGCTTCCTCCTTCCGTTATATATTCAAGATGGACAATATTTAATATTTATTTGTTATGTATATGGAGGGGTGTGGGTCTGTACACATGTTGTATATAATATGCTTAGGTGTGTGTCATGTATGTGTTTCACTTTGAGAGCGGGCAACTAAATTTCATTTTTGATGCGTGCCGTTGTGCCCACAGTAAAAAAATGACAATATATCTTATCTTATCTTATCTTATCTTATCTTATCTTATCTTATCTTATCTTCTCACTTCTCTCTTCTCTTCTCTTATATCTTATCTTATCTTATCTTATCATCTTGCCTTGCCTTGCATTGCCTTATCTTATCTTATATCTTATGTCTTATCTTATCTTATCTTATCTCTTATCTTATATCTTATCTTATCTTATATCTTTTATCTTATCTTGCCTCACCTTGCCTTGCCTTGCCTCATCTCATCCCATCTCATCTTATCTTATCTTATTAACAGGGATGGGCTTCTTTTTCCCTGCTCTCTATCACTTTTTTCCCCTTCTCAAAACTCTGAAAAAGAGTCCTCAGAAGTCCTCAGCAGGTAGACTAGTCCACACAGACTTGCTTAAAGTTACGCAGTGGCGTTCTGTCTAAACCAAATCCTCTAGATTGGAAAATGACACCCAGTCCTGACATTGTTCTGCTTTAGGAGCTGATGCAACACACTCCCTATTTTGTTCGAGAGCTTTATGCAAAATCTGCAGAACTGCCCACCAAGCGACCTACTGGGGCTTCCAGCGCCAGTCCTCTTTTGCTTCAAAACCTCCAACTTATGGTCTTTACTAAAAGGAAGAAAACCCTTTTTAAATAGACAGAGGAAGGCCTGCAATCTCAACCTGTCCCTCAAATGCAAAAAAAAAAAAAAAAAAAAGCTGCAGAACGGAAGTAATCTGAGGCAAAGTTACTCTCAGATCGTTTCCTCTACACAGGATCGGATCTTTTCCTCCTTCAGTTACTTAGCTTTACGTGACTGAGGAATACAGTCTGTTTCCGTTGGGCTGTTGGGAGGGATCAGCAGCCAACTCGACGTGGCCAACTCCCTGCGGAAAAAGAGTTCCACTAATATCAAAGAAATGGTGGACTAGAATCATTAAAGAAAGAATGCGGAAGGAGGGACAGAATGAAACCCGAATGACAAAAATTAAAATAATTGTTTAATTGCTTTAAATAATTAAATCGAATTTTTGAGGTTGTCCTGTGGTGACTTGTCCCATTCCATGTTTGGAGGGGCTGATCCTCATAAGGACTTCCCCAACTGAGATTTTTGAATTGCAGATGTGATCCTCAAGTCTCCAACTCTGTTGGAAGACTTAAGGATAAGCGACTTAAGTTATCCTCAAGTCTCCAGCTTTGGGGAAGGAACCCCTGAGGTTGGTACAGAAAGAGTTGGCACATTTTCTGCCTGACTAACTTGCTCCAACTGATGAAGCTGCAAAAGGTCTCAAACTAACAAGAAAAAAATTTGTCCAGCTGCCATGACTCAACCTTCAGGCAATCTTACCTGGATGACTGAGAATAGTCATTGACTCAAAGCTCTAATTTTTTTGCCTCCTGCAATTTTAGCTTTGGTAAGCTTTCCTAGGCAGAAGTTTTGGAGCTGGAGAAAGCCTACCTGTACATTTGCTGGCATGCAAAACAAAGTTCCTTAAAAATTAAGCATCAGCCCCCTTCAAAATTCTATTCCAGGAATTTGCTCAAAGCTTAGCCAAATAAAAGATTAAAAAAAAAAAAGCCAACAACCTTCAAAATGGAAACCTTGTATGATGTCAACTACTGCTTCTCCATATCAGGTGTAGGGGGGGGGGACTCATCTGACAGTCATCCCCAGTGCTGGATAGCTTAGAAACGGTTGCCAGGGCAACTGGAGAGGTGAAGGAGAAAATCTTCCGCTATCCTATGACAGATCGCTTGGAATGCAAGCTTTGGGTTGCTTTTGAAATCGATCCTCTTCATTGGTTTCAATGGGAGAGGGCTATAGTTAGATTCAGTGGTGGCTCATCGTCCAGAGACATCAGATGAAGCCACTCTTTTGTGGATCTAGCCACGCTTTTTAGTCCACAGACATAGAGACAAACCAGAGTTTAGAGCTGCTTGTTTGCTTTTCCTTTCCAATCCACTCCCTAAATGAGATAGTATCACCATAGCTATATTTAGCTAGCTCAGACTTCATAACAAATCCATAGTTCAGCTCAGCCTTCTACATCTGTCGCCCTCCAAATAGGCTGGGATTATAGATCCCAGAACTTACAACCAGCCTGTTGAGTGTTATGGAGTTTTGTGGAGTTTTCTTACTGGAGAGAAAAAGATAAACCAGGAGTCCTCTCAGATTTGAGCAGTACAGAGAGTAGTCCAAAAAATAAAAAAATAAAAAATCAAGATGGCAGCCAATGGCATGGTTGAAGCTATAACTTGTTTACAATGCATGTAAAGAACTGGTAAAATGTCAGACCCCAAACCAAGAATGATATGTGGTGATTCTTCCAAACTTAGTTCTTTGTTTTTAACATCTATAGACAAAATCTTGCCAGACTAAGGACTCTGTTATCTGCATCTAGAATATGTGCACTAGTCCCTCTTTCTCTCACATGTAATATCAGGACTGAAACATATAATATCAGGACTGAGTTGCTTCTTAACTCCTGTGGAATGCATCCCATCCCTCCTGGGAACCCATCTCCTTAATACATTCTTCCACAGAGACTTTAATTGCACAGTGTGGCCATCCTGATTTAGGGGGGCCATATCTATGGACATTCTGAAATAGTTTATAAGCCCATATAAGTTAAATAAAGATTTATCATGGATGAATCCCATCCTGGTTAGGTATACTGAGGAACTGTTGCAGTGGTGGGGTTCAAATATGTGAACAATCGGTTCTCTGTGTGGATGCTGCTTCTAGATGTCCATTCTGGGCCTGGGCAACAAACATTTAGCTACCGGTTCTACTGAACGGGTGCGAACTGGCTGAATTCCACCACTGAACTGTTGTTCTAATGGTTTTTGAAAAGCATCAGAGCTGCTTTTCAGTGTTTGAGCTGCATTTTTGTTTAGAAGCTAAGGAAGGTTGGGTCTGGATGAGTAATCAATAGGAGAACTGTAGGATAGGTTAAAAAAAATACATCCTGAAAGAAGATACGGTAATAGTAAACCACTTCTGACTTGCTTTCAAGAAAACTGCACGGATGTTTCCATGTCATAACGGTGAGTCAAGCTCAGCCATTTTACAACAACTACGAGCCTGAATATAAAGAGTCTTGAGTGATTTCTCTCTCGGTGTGTATGCCAATTACCAATTAGTTTTAATAATAGCTTTTTCATCCACTGTTCACTGGATACCGAACTGCTGAGAAGTTAGCGATTGGGAAAAGTACAAAAGTAAGCTAGGATTTATAAATGCAAATTAAACATTGGGCAGAAATCCGTATTTGGAAACTCAGGAAGTCTTTGGCTGGCTCTACCATCAACTCTCATGTTGGTGTCCCATTTACAAGCATACCACAAGCAGTTTGTTTGCTTTATTTATTTACTTCTCTCGAATACTGGAGAAGGGCACATGCTGAAACTGGCAGGAAACAATCCAAATGGTTTTGCGTTTTCCATCCCACTAGTGAAATCAGAGGATCATTAGCTTTACAGCATCTTCCAGCATCTTCCAAAGGCTAAACAGGTAGACAGAGATTAGCAGGCCTTCGTGTCATCTGTACATGTTCTTCTATTTTCAGATTCTTGAGGAGACAAAAGAAGAGATGGGAACCAGAGACAAAAGTGCTGACAAACGGAAAACTAAGATGAACCATGCACTGTGAGTATACACAATGCTTTTCATTCTGTTGGCCTTGTTACTAAGCTCAGCTAAAAGATGGTCCACATTTAGGTTAAAATACCTAATGCTAATCTCTTCTCTTTATATCCTCATTCTACAAAGTACAGGTAGTCCTCAACTTACGACCACAACTAACCCCAAATCTGTTACTAGGTAAAACATTTGTTAAGTAAGTTTTCCCCCATTTTACTACCTAGATATTAAATGAATCACTGCAGTTGTTAAGTTAGTAACAGGGCTGTTAAGTGAATCTGACTTCCCCATTGACCTTGCTTGTTAGGAGATTACAAAAGATGATCACATGATCCCGGGACGCTGCAACCATCATAGATATGAGTCAGTTGTCAAGTGTCTGAATTTTGACCACATGATTGTGGGGATGCTGCAATCATTGTCAGTGTGAAAAATGGTCGTAAGTCACTTTTTCAGCGCTGTTGTAACTTCGAACAGTTCACTAAATGAACTGTTGTAAGTCGAGGATTACCTGTATAGGATGATAGATTCAAAACTGATCCAAAAGAACCAATATATTAAAAGGACTTCTCCATCAACTCCCACAAAATACAAATTTCTACAACAGGAGGCTAAATTAGAAAATAGCCTTACTTGGGTTCTCTGTCTTCTAAGACACAGATGACAAGGAAGCAAAGAGTTGGTTTTCCTATACCTCTTGCCTACCATCTAGTGGTCACCCAGATTTTTGCAGTCCGGTATGTTAGCATGACATTTAGGAATGGGAAAAGACATTGGAAAGTATAACAATTCTAAGTAAGTTTACTGGACTACTAAGCTTCCATATGGAATAACCTGGGTGTTTTGTAAATAGCAGTTTTCAAACTATTTAATTAGCAATAAGTTAGGTTTTGTCCCTACCAACAATTATTTGTGTGAGTTAGGCTGAGACGGACTGACTGCCCTCAAGGCAAGTTCATGAGCTTTGGGTTCATGGAAGGGATGAATGTGGTTCTCTCCAGCCATAGCCCAACACTGTGCCCTACTCCATGCGCTGATTCTCTTCCAGTTTTCCCTGTGGGTGCTGTAGTCCCAAACAGAAGGAGCTAGTTGGAAAGAACCGTTTACCTTCTGGCCAAGCCAGCTCTTAGTCCTTCATAAATAAAATTTGAACTTTGCCCCTAAAGGATGACTCAGCTTGCCTGTTACATCACTAACAAGCATCTTGATGGCTCATGTCAATCTCTCCAGATATTTCTTGAACTTTGTTGGGTCTTTTTATAGTTCCTTACAAGCAACCAGATTACTGCCCTTGGAGATAACTGGAAGAGGGTGTTAGAACTTAGGAAAGTTTGCTGGTAACTATTTATAGCCACTAATATAGACAAAACAGATCTATAGCAAGGGGATCAAAATAGTAGACAGCACGTTATATATATGTATGTCTCTGTCGAAAATCCCCTTGTGGGCTATTGTGCTTGAACTCACGATTTCCTGAAAAAGATTCTGACTAAGACCGCCTGGCACTAAAGCACTAAGAAACTGTTACTGGTTCTAACGTAGAGATCTCTTGATTTTGGGGGAAACTGTGAATAAAACAGACCTACTTAATAGGATACATGCAGAACTCTGCAGGCGCACGTGCGAAATAAATCAAATTTGTCTTTGTTAGTTGGGAAAATATACCCCAACTTTCAGTTTGTGGTCAGGGACACTGTACAGGGACACATTCTTCCAGAAAGGCATACGTATAGTCCTCGGCGTACGACCATAATGAAGCCCAACGTTTCTGTCATTAAGTGAGACATTTGTCGAGTGAGTTTTGCTCTATTTTACGACCTTCCTGGCCACAGAAGTTGAGTGAATCCCTGCAGTTGTTAAGTCGTGAAGTAAATCCAGGTTTCCCCATCGACTTCGCTCATCAGAAGGCTGGCAAAGGGGATCACGTGACCCCAGGACACTGCAATGGTCATAAACGCAGGCCAGGTGCCCGATTTTGGATTATGCGACAATGAGACTGCTGCGACGGTCGTTCAGTGCGAAAAATGGTCATCCGGGTCTTTTTTCAGTGCCGTTGTAACTTTGAATGGTAGCTAAATCAACTGTTATAAGTGGAGGACCACTTCTCGAATTTCAGGATTCCAACCCTACTGCCTGCAGAAATACAGGACTGACACACTAAGTTCTTTCTTGAAAATATAATGGAAGAGTTGCTAATAAGAAAAGGGCTCATTGAGTAAAACCAAATTATTTCTTAGCTCAGATAAACTGTGCAAGCTGTGGGAATAAAGCTCCCACTCAAAGCTTGGGTATCTTCTGACTCTCCAGGTTCGGAGGTAAGTGGTGAAGTTTATGTGTGATACTTAAGTCGTAATGTACGGCTGGTCCTCAAATTATAACCATTCATTTGTTAACTGTTTCAAAGTTACAATGACACTGAAAACAGTGACTTATGACTATTTTTCACCTTTATGACCATTGCAGCATCCCCATGGTCATATGATCAAAATCTGGGCGCTTAGCAACTGGCCTGTATTTATGACAGTTGCAATGTCCTGACGTCGTGTGATCATTATTTATAACTTCCCCAGCCGGCTTTGAACAAGCAAAAACAACAGAGGAAGGCAGAATCCCTTAATGACCACAATGTTCACTTAACAATGGCAGGGGTTGCTTAACAACTAGGCCAAAAAATAAGGCTGCAAAATCGAGGGCAACTTCAATTACAACCGCCTTGTTTAGCAATAGAAAGTTTGGACATAAGTCAAGGACTCGTATAGAAATTGGCCAGGGGTAGGCAACCTTGGCTCTTTTAATGACGTGTGGACTTCAGCTCCCAGAATTCCCGAGCCAGCCACGCTGAGGGGAAAGGGAGAGGTTTCCAAGCTGAGCCAGGCTGACTCAGCAATTCTGGGAGTTGAAGTCCACAAGTCATAAAAGAGCCAAGGTGGCCTACCCCTGAAATTCGCCATCCACAGTTTACAGCCTGAGCAATGGAGATACTTGGGTTACAGTTTCTCCATTAGGGTGGGGTATATTGTATTTTAATTAAATTAGGCTTGTGCCATTTCATCCTCCTGGCTGGCTGCTGCACAACGAACCATTTGTAAGTAGGGAGGTCTGACAGATCACATAGTTCCGTCATTCCTGATGGACAATATTTGTTGTTTTGTTATCTCCCTTCCCGTCTCTCTATCATTTGTAGCATGGCTGTTCTGATGGTAGCACAGAGATTTTTTGCAGATGACTCCATGTGTTTTAATTTCTGTTAGCAGCCTTCACCAACTATTGTCAGTACCAGCTTAAATATTTCTGAGTTATGTAAGACATTAGAAAGCAGGCTTCCTTCTGTTTCAAGTGTTGTGATTTTGTGGTTAGATAACAGGAATCTTTCTAAAATAATCCTTAGATAACTCAGATAGGAGATGGCGGTGTCTGCTATCATCTTTACTGGTGATCCTTGACTTACGATTACAGTTGGGACTGGAATTTCAGTCGCTAAGCAATGCGGTCATTAAGCATGCCCTCAGGTGACCGGACCCAATTTTACCATCAATTTTAACACCATCATTAAAGAAATGTCCATGTTATTAAGCAAATCTGATTTGTCCAATTGGGGAAAGGTCCCAAATTGGAATCGGTTCGTAGCTTCCTTTTAAAAACAAACAGTATCCAAAGCCCCAAAAAATAATAATATAGTCCTCAGTTTATGACTGTTAACTATCGTTTGAAGTTAGAACAGCCTTGAAAAACATGACTTATGAGATGTCCTTAAAGTCATGACTGCTGCTCCCAGTCACGTGATCCCAGTTCCGGCACTTGGCAATAGGCTTGCATTTATGATGGTTGCGTCATCTTGCAGTCAGATGATCACAATTTGTGACCTTTCTCCAATTGAAGAAATCAGATTTAATAATAATAATAATAAAGTTGGAAGGGACCTTGGAGGTCATCTAGTCCAACCCCCTGCTCAGGAAGGAAACCCTATATCATTTCAGACAAATGGCTGTCCAGTCTTTGCTTAACAACATGATGATCTGCTTAATGATGGTGGTAAAAATGGTTGTAAAATTGGATCTGGTCACCTGAGGACTTGCTTAAGGACCGCATTGCTTAGCGACTGAAATTCCAGTTCCAATGGTAGGTATAAGCCAAAGACTACTAGTAAATATGATAGCACCATCTCCTATTTGGGTTATCTGAGGATTATTGTAGAAAGATTCCTGTTATCTAACCGTAAAATTTGAGCTAATTTGATTCCAGTAGTAGCTAAAAAAGCATTTAATGCTTAAGTTGCCCACCCTACTCTGAAACCATAGTTTGATTAATTGGGGCTGTCTATTGACAATTGATTATGTGCCATCAATTGCTGTCAACTCTTAACAGATAGGTTTTCTCCATGGCAGTATGCTAAATTAAGCAACTAAATTAAGCAACTCTATTAGGATTTAAGTATCATACATACTAAACATTTGGCTCCAAATCTGGAGAATAAGAGTTACACAAGTGGGGAGCTTTATTTATACAGCTTACATAACCTATCTGAGCCAACAAATAATTTTGTTTTACTCAAAGAGCCTTAGCAACACTTCCTTTAACTTTAATTTAGAGTCTCTGTGTGGAAGGAATACTTAACCTTTAAAATAGGTGAATTAGAACATTCCTACAGCTCGGAAACCGAGCTGGGAGAACTTTTACCCAGAATTAGCAAAATTTTCATTTTATTGACCCAGGGCTCCACATTTGTACATCTCATTTGAGCTGGGCTCATATAACATGCTAAGGTAAAACACAGGCAATTATGCTACTTGCTAACTGGGAATGTCATGTGAATGCGTCCAGAACATTTAGTTGAGATGCAGAAATATTTAGAGAATTAAATTACACAAGCACATTCCAAGCATTTATTTATTTATTTATCAGATTTAGAAACCACCCATCTGCTCACAGAGAGATGTACACCAAGATGTACTTGGTGTACAAGTAATTTACACAGGTTATTTTCCCCTAGACTGCCTCTTAAAATGAAGCCAAAAAAAAAAAAAATGTACCTATTGCACAGATGCACAGGTTCTTGATCATTTGGGGCATCTTTACATGTTACATACATTGTGACTGACAAATAGCCCTTCCGTGAGTCTAGGTTTAGGTTATCGATTCTGTCAAGTTTAGTGATTTATTGATAGAAGAGAATATTCGTAGCTCAGGGTGGAACAGCTGAGTCTTTGGTGCTCTCTGAGCTTGGTGGTTTTCTTGCAGATGTTTCATTAACATCATCAACGCTAGAAGGAAGTGGGGTTTGCTCTCTGTTTATATACAATGGGTTACAACTGCCAATGCTGTTGGGAATGTTCTTGAGAGTTGATTAGACTTTTGTTAGGCTCCCTCCCAACACTGATGATGTTACCTAGTTGGGTCATGAAACACCTACAAGAAAACCACCAAGCTCAGAGATCACCAAGGACCCCTTAACGATTTATGCCTGTTTGCACCCAGGTTAGAAGTTAATAGATGGATAGTGGTAGCTTCCTAGTTTATTACTTTCAACTCCATTCCCGTCTTCATTTCTCCTTTGTGGAAATAAAGTCTTCATCCTGGTTCATCCAAGCCAGGGATAAATAAACAACATGGCGACTGCTTTGGGAAGAAGGTTGTAGTTTATTGAAGAGCCAGAAAGATGGTTCTTGCAGGAAAGACCAGAGAAAAGAAGGGGCTGAGCACATGGGCAGTAGTTTTTTATGCCCTCTCTAGCCTTTTGTTTGGAATAGTTTCCTGTACCTGTGGCATGAACTTTGAACTGAATCTGAGTGTGTTTTTCTAGGCCTTGGTATCTGTGGTTTAATCCTATTATCATATCCTGCTTCCCTGGTGATGGGGCTAATGACTCCTAGAGTTTGGGTAGGGTATGCAGATGTTGTCTTCTTGAGTTTTCTGGCTCCAACTTTCTGATGGTTACATTTGCATTTGTATAGGGTTAGCTACTGCTGGAGACAGACAGACTTGGGGGCAGGGTTGGTTTCTGCTTTTGAAAATCCTTTTGAAAAATATATTTTTCTGCCCTTTTAATATTTCCTTCTGGGGGGGGGCTCTGACTTCCCTCACCTTGCTTGTTCTCTCCAATACCTTCATACCTAACAAAGCAGGCCTTGTCTTGGAGGAAAACAGGCACCAGTTACTTAAGAATTGTTTTGACCTATGTCACAATTAGGCTTCCATTCAAGACTCCAGACTGAAGCTAATGCCTCCAGGAACTTTTCACATACCACAGTTAACCACCTGCTCCAGGAGCAAGTCAGCCAAATCACACAAGTGGCAAAGCCTATGTGGGGTTTTTTTTGTTCCCCCCCCCCTTCTGTGACCCTTTCCCACAAGGAAGTTCAGAAGCCTATATAACTCAGCTGCCTGTGCCTGCAAGCTTTCATTCCAGGCTCAATGCAGGAGAAGATCAACAACAGCTAGTTCGCTGACTCAAAACACTTTGGGCAGCTTGGCAAGGCAGCTGGCTCCGAAAAGCCAAGCCCAAACTTAAACTAAAAACCAAAAAAAAAAAACAACAACCCCAAAACCCAAAAAACCGCCAACCCCCCCCCCAAAGACCTTCCAAGCTGGAGGATCCCCTCTCCCCAGTCGAGTAATCCAAGGATTCTTCTGCTATGGAGAGAGAGATCCCTGTCTTGCGAATTAGGTGAGAAAGGGCGGAGGGGGTGGTGTGTATGTGTGTGTGTGTGTGTGTGTGTGTTGCAGAATGCAGCTTGAGAGCGGAGCTGGCAATTGAGGGGGGGAGGGAGGGAGGGAAGAGAGGCAGGGGGGGAGGGGAAACGGGGTGCTGGAAGCTGGAAGAAGCCGGAGAGGGGAAAATGTTGCGTGTCTTGTGGTGGGATCGCGGAAGGTGCGCAGTGAGGTAGATGCGGGCGCTCTGACGCGCGCTGACGCGGCATGGCATCAGCGGCTCAAGCAGGAACCGAGCAGGAACCAGCTCGCTTTGGTTATGCATTGGGGTGGGGGCGTGGGGGTGGGGGCAAAGAAGCCTCCGCGAGGACAAGAGGGACCGGGGGGGGGGAGAGGAGAAATCATGGAATCTTGATGTGCTGGGTCACAAGCAAGCTTATCCAGGCTGCTGCTAAAAGAAGCCGGCCCGGGGGCTTGAGTCTGATTCGCCTCCCTTTAAGGGCTGAAGGGTTTTTTGGGGGGGGGTGTTCTGTGCTTGAGATTGCAAAAGGAAGGACGACGTGGGTGGGGATGGCAGCGTGGCAGAGTTGACAAGGGCACGGGTGGGCTGGGATTCAGAAGCAGGCAGCTGGCAGGGCTGCAAAATTGAGGCACAAGAGCGCCGGGTCAGCTGCAGAAAAAGCAACGGGCTTTGTAGTCTACCGAAGCCCAGCGGACCTCAAGAGAGGAAAGGCAGCTTAGCAAGGGGGGTCCAGATGGACAGGGATCCGAGAGTGGAGACCCCCCCCTCTAAGGATTCGCTTCCAGCGAGGGGGTGACCCACAGCTGCTTTTTGCCCAAGAGGCCTGGCTGAAAAGGCAGCTGTTTTCTTGGTTCTGGCGCGTGGTGCAAGTCCTGCCGTCGTGATGGCCTCGCCGTTTAGTGCAGGGCTGGCGAAGGGTAGGTCTGACTCCTTCCTGGGATATTATTATGAACAAATTGTGAAAGGAACGTCCCAGGGTATTTTTTTTTTTGTTTGTTTTGTTTTGTTTTAACTTGATCAAGGCTCGGACCAGGAACTTGGTGAAAAACTTGGCTCAGCTTTTTCTCCAGGACAGTCATACTGCAAGACGAGCATTTTGTTATGTAACTGTCTGCACGCGCTATTTGCTGTTTTTTTTTTTTAAACCGGGAGCTTTTGTTCCTGCAAGACAAAAAGTGCAGTTCGAAGAGGTTTCTCCGGATTTCAGGATTTTTTATTTTTATTGTATTTTATTTTATTTTATTTTTAGATAAGAGGGACAAGCCAAGACTAGGGCGGCCCATAGCCATTCCTCTGGGACTTCTTTTCTTTCTGTTGAGCGAGCTTAGCCCTCTCTCGCTCCAGCCTTTTGATCTTGGGTACCCCTGCTATAAGGCTGGGGTCCTAGGATAAACCTGGAAAAAAAAAAACCTCCAGGCCAAGGGCCGGATAGCGCTTGCGGCCAAGTCCCCCTTCCCATGGGCCTGCTAAGCGTTGCCAACACTTTCCCAATGCCTCCTGGAAAGAGACTGAACATTAGCCTCGACGTGTCCTAAAAAGTTACTATTCCCCCCCCCCTTCCCTCCCACTTACCCATATATTATTATAGGGGCTCACCCACGTTGCAAACTCTCCCCCCACCCTCCTCCAGATAAACACAAGACCCTGCTTCGAAATAGTCCTCCTATCTCCTCGGCCAGGAGCACTGATGCTTGTCGGAATCTTTCCCGGATAGCATCGCTGCCTCTTAACCCAGAAAGACCCGGCTTCGTTCGGTCTCTAACCTCCCCCCCACACACACACACTCTTTGGCTTTGCTTGCTCTCAGCCAATCGGCAGCCGCCGGGGGATGCAAGGCGGAGCTTGCCACTGCGCTCCTGGGTGTTCCTCCCCCCCCCTCCTCTCTATCTCTCTCTCTTTTTTTGTGAATGAAAATAAGCCTTGGGCGCGTCCCAGCCTCGGGACTGCAGCTCGCGCCTTCTCCGCCTGCCTCTCAGTTGCTCCGCAACTCGGGGACGGCGAGGAAGGAGACGCCTCGGTGGGCCGGGGAGGGAGAAGAGTGGGAAGCCGCGGCCGGGGTGGGGTAGGGTGAAGCGAGGCAGAGTGGAGGAGCTGAGCCTTCCCGCGGGCGGCAGAGCTCCGGCAGGGAAGATGCTGGCCGGCGGCGCTTTGCAAAGGGCTCCTCCGGCCTGTCCGGAGCCGGCGCGCGGAGTCGTATCCCCGAGCAGCTGCAGCTGAGCTGGGGAGCCTTGAATCTCCTGCAGCGGCGGCCTCTGTCCGGCGGAAGAAGAAGAGGAGAAGGAGGAGGAGGAGGCCGAGCCCAGCGCTCGTTATCGCGATCAGCATCATGTCTCCAGGGAAGAGCCGGGCTCGTCTTCCCGCCGCCAATTGCCCCTTCAGAGGTGTCGGTGTAAGTAAAAGCCGCCGTCCGGCGCGCTCCGCGCCTGCCTCTTAAGCGGAGAAGGGTCCAAGCCATTCCGCCCGGCTCCAGCTTAGCCAGAGTACTTGAACCGAAGGCTGATTGACAGACGGGGGGGGGGGGAGAAAAAGAGAGAGAGAGAGAGAGAGAGAGAGAGAGAGAGAGAGAGAGAGAGAGAGAGAGAGAGAGAGAGAGAGAGAGAGAGGCCAGACGGGGTTTGGGAAGGGGGGAGAGAACTGGGAAGGCTCCCCTTGGAACCCAGCCCGCTCCTCTCCGCGTCCTGCGCGCCCTGCGCGTCTCGGTGCCAGCTCCGTTTTTCCTGCCCTCCGGAGTCCCGCACTGCCGGAGTGGATGGGCCCTCTCGGGGCAAGGGAGACGCTGCCCTGCCAGCGCTCCCGTGGCTGTCACACGCACACGCCGAGAGCACCGGGCGCAGTTGCTCGGGGTCGCCGTTGCCTGTGCGCCTTGCGCACGACCCACGGCGGGTAGAGGATCAGCGCCCCGGTGGAGGGGAGTGGGGAAAGGAGAACGGGGTGGTGAAAGTTGTTGAGCAAAGCGGGCAAGAGTCCCGGGGTGCATCTGCGGACAACAACCGTTGCAAAGGGGGGGAAAAGAAGAAGAAGAAAAAGAAAAAAGCTCGTGCAGCGCTCGGGCAATCCTTCCTTCCTTCCTTCCTTCCTTCCTTCCTTCCTTCCTTCCTTCCTTCCTTCCTTCCTTCTTTCTTTCTTTCTTTCTTTCTTTCTTTCTTTCTTTCTTTCTTTTTTTCTTTCTTTCTCTTGCCTTTGGGCGTTTGGACTGAACGGGAAGCCGCGCCGCCTTCCAGAATGCAAGTTTTGAGGTGCTTGCGTGGCGGAAGAAATGTGCAGTGCACTTCGAGAGCCCCGTGTGTGTGTGTGTGTGTGTGTGTGTGTGTGTGTGTGTGCAGGCGCAAAACATACGCACGCGTTTCTGCTGGTTTTGCAAAATGGGTTGCTTTTCCAGTCTGCGTGGCTGTTGTTATCATAACAAGCAAGCCAAGCCTGGCCCGGAATGTGCAGATTTTTTTTGGCCCCGTTTCTGCTTTGCACCTGGGTGGGATGTTCCGAACATGAGATGTTCACATTATCCTGCCTTCGATGCTCTGAGTGGAACCCAGATCCTGTTTGGATTCAAGGCTGTTATTATTAGTTCGTTAAAAAAAAAAAAAAAACATTACATGGGGATATTCATTTCTTTTTCTTTTACAAAAAAAAAAATTCTGTAAAATGATGGGAGGGATTTTAGCTCTTCCGTTGCTAAGGAAACGAGTTAGGCTCCCCTGGTGATTCTCTGGTCTCCTTGGCAACAGAAGACCGAGGCAGCAGCTCGTGGGAACATGGGACTTTTCTCTTTAAGAGGTAGAGATAGCCAAGGCAGATTGGAGGGCTGGAATTCTAGTAAGCAGAGCGCTGAGGACGTCACGAGGGAGCAGGGAGTGATGAGCAGGGACAGATGCTGGAATTACAGAGAAGGAGCAAACAAGAGCAGCAAGCCAGAAAACTGAGTCTGAAAGGGAGAAGGGTTAAGGTTAAGGTGAGCCCAGCGGGGGACTGGAGCATCTGGGTGCCATGATTACAGACCTGGACGAACAAAGAAGATCATGAATTGGGACAAAAGAGCTACTAAAATAGACACTCAAACGGGTTGAAAGAGAAGAGAAGAAGGTTGGCCCTGATTATTTGTCCTCTCTGTAATCCCAAGAGGTTTTATATATGTATATGGAAAGAAAGAATACGTGATGCGGTGATGGTCCAGAGCTGGTAGCTTTTGTCTGTCCAGAGAGCTGATTGTCCCTTGTTAAATAGCACTGACTGAGACAGTCTTCTGAGCCAGCCCTGTTGATGCTGCTGGCAGAATTCCACCTGGCAATCTTCTTCCGTATGTTTTCTTTCCAACAACATAAGTAGAATAGAAGAACAGAGTTGGAAGAAGGGGTCTTGGAGGTCTTCTAGTCCAATCCCCTGTCCAAGCCGGAGACCCTATACCAGTGATGGCGAACCTTTTAGAGACCGAGTGCCCAAAAACTGCCCCCACTCCAACCCCTGCCTTCCTGCCTGCCCACAGGACCACTCACCGCCTCCAGGGCCCGCCACAGATTGCCCAGGTAGCTCAGCAGCGTTATGGCAGCCATGCCCTCTGCCCGTGTCCTGCAGCATCAACTGCATGATGGGGTGTGAGGGCAGAGTCTTGTCTACGCTGCCTGGCTGCCATGTCCTCGGCTGCGCTGCTCCGTGTGGGCCACACTCGGGGGCGACTCTCCTTCAAGGGGGCTGCTGGAGAGGAGGGGGTCGTGGGGGAGGCAAGGCTGGGGCAATGGCATGTGTGCCCACAGAGAGGGCTCCGAGTGCCTCCTCTGGCACCCGTGCCATAGGTTCGCCACCACTGCCATATACCCTTTCAGTCAAATGGCTGTCCAGTTTCTACTTAAAAGCCTCCAGAGAATGGAGCACTTCACAACCTCTGAAGGCAAGCCGTTCCACTGGTTAATTGTTCTGTTAGGAAATTTCTCCTTAGTTCTAGGTTGCTTCTCTTCTTGATTACTTTCCATCCAGTGCTTCTTGTCCTGTCTTCAGGTGCTTTGGAAAATAGCTTGATGCACCCACCCCTTCTTGTTTCCATCCCTGATGTCTCTGCATTTTGCACCTTTGGAACAAGTTCTTCTTAACTCTTGCAACACCATGTAATAATTTTCATAGAGGAGGAACAAACTTGGTTCTGTTACTTGGGCCAAAAGGAGCTTTCCTTTAGCCTCAGTGCTAAAAAGGAAATTTTGGAACCAAGGTCTACCAAGGGTTTTGGACCGATACAGGCATCCACCATGCCACTATGAAATCATGATAACCTGCTGTACAAAAATTTCATGTTTTGTTCGTCCCCTAGATATGAATTATTTGTGGGTTCCAACTTTCCTCTTTTGCGCCTTTGAATCTGTCTTGATTCCCGGTGCCTACCTGGACAAGTCCCTGCAGGGCTGAGAGAGCGTGACTGGCCCAAGGTTATCCAGCTGGGTTTGTACCTAAGCTGGGACTATACCTCACCATCCCAGGTTCCTAGCCTGATGCTTTAACCATTCCATCAAAGTGATTACTTGTTTTTTGCCCCTCCCCCCGAATGAATGCTTAATGCAGCAAATGGTTCTTAATGGTCCCTCTGTTGTATACGGTATATTTAGGTATATTTACTCAGGATTGTAGGCATGCTGTTCTACTCTCCCCTATTTCATCCTCGGAATAAATCTGAGAGGTAGAGTAGGTTGAATTGTCTGGGTTCACACCACCTGGCTTGTTCAGTTCTGGCTTAGGATATTTTGTGAACCCATCCATGGTGGGGTTATATATTTTGCTTTATAGACTTGTGGTTTATTCAGTACATTGTGGTCACATAAACTGTATTTTAAGTAGTATGTACTAGATGAATCATGTATTGTAGCCTAAAATTACCTGGCAATCTGGCTCAGTGGGAATTTAAACTTGGTTTTTAATGGTTCTACTTCTATAGATTATGCTGTACTTTATATTGAGTATTAGAATTACACTTACTCCCTCATCCTCCCACTGCTTCCTAGAGAAGTTGGGTTGTGTAAACCAATGTGAAATCCTATAGAAATAGGTTTAAATTGCTTTGGGGCAATGTTACCTGTTAAGCTGAGATGTATGCTATATATGATTGGGGGCAATATGCTGACTCTGTAAACTGCTTAGAGAGGGCTGTAAAGCACTGTGAAGTGGTATATACGTCTAAGTGCTATTGCTCTTCTTAAGAAAACATAAATAGAATTGTAGTCTCAAAATCTCTTAATTTTTTTTCAAGAAACTGTTATTCTTATCAAAGTCTCTTTTGGCTGTCTATGTCATGTTTTGGGAACAACAAAGAAGAAGGCTAATAATACACTTTATTTTGCCTCAAATTGTGTGGTCTTGTTTTTACCGCAAAACCCATTTTTGTAAAATCAGTAGATACCTGACACTTTAGACCTATTTTGGGATGAATGAATCACACTCAGCTTTTAAAAACCCGTGCGCTGAGGAACTGAAGATTTTTTTTCCCTGCGTAATTCTTTTGTTTTGTTTTTCTTTAATCCACTGGATACATTTTCTAACGATAAGGAAGTTATTTTATACCCCCATCATAGTGGGCTTCTTTGTCATTTCCGTCATTGCATATTTATTTGAGAGACTTTCAACAAATTTGTTCTTTTATTATAAAATTTTCTCAGGACTCAGCCTATATTGCTTTGTTCACACGAATATTCTATATTATACAACTTCCATGAATAGCCCTGACTGAGTATAGTTTAATTTCCGTGCTGGTAAGGAGTGTGACCTGAGTGGATTTGCATAAAATGCTTAACTGGGTTATTGAATTGACCTTTTTTTCATTTATGATTAAACCCCCTCAAATTTTGAATTGTAAATCTGTTGAGTTCATAAGCCTATTGAGTTCAACCAAGAAGCCCTTTGCTAAATGTAAAATGAAGCAAGCTTAGCATGTTATGTGCAGGCAGCCATAAGATCTTTAACACTTGCTGAAATGGTTGTGATAAGGATTATAGAAGAGCAGCACAGATGATA
Organism: Crotalus tigris; assembly: GCF_016545835.1. Lineage (NCBI taxonomy): Eukaryota > Metazoa > Chordata > Lepidosauria > Squamata > Viperidae > Crotalus > Crotalus tigris. Next base: position 1,455,863 of record NW_024097072.1, on the reverse strand, counting down.
AGGGGTCTGGAGGCTAAAGCATAAAATCAGTGGTTGTGGGAACTAGGTATGTCTAGTTCAGGGGTCTTCAAACTTGGCCCTTTTATGAGTTGTGGACTTCAACTCCCAGAATTCCTCAGCCAGGCACGCTGGCTGAGGAATTCTGGGAGTTGAAGTCCCCAAGTCATAAAAGAGCCAAGTTTGAAGACTCCTGGTCTAGTCTAATGAAGAGAAGGGCTGGGGTGACGTGATAGTAGTTTTCCAATATTTGAGAGCTGTCATAGAGTAGTGGGTGTTGACTTATTCTCCAAAGTACCTGACAAAAAGCAACAGATGCAAGTTTATCAAATGAGGACAATTAATCAGTGGAACAGTTCATCTTCAGGAGTTGTAGATGCTCCATCACTGAAGGTTTTTAAGAAGAGATTGGACAGTCATTTGTCCAGAAATAGGGTCTCCTGGTTGAGCAGGGTGTTGGACTACTAGAAGACCTCCAACATCCCTTCCAACTTCATTATTCTTTTACTCTATTCCATTCGTCACCTTGAACGATGTAAAGCTCACATGGAACAGAGAAGTAGGGAGAAATGGGAAACTTGGAAGCCATCTTTGCCTCAAGACTTTTGAGTTAAGTTAACTTCCTTCCCAAACTCCTACGCTTAGATTAGATCACAAGCAGCTGAGTTGCTCGTATGACTTGATCCAAATCCCAGTATAGAAGATAAAGAAGAGGCAAACTTCTGTCAATTTCGCTTGAGGGCAAATGTTCAACCACATTGAATCCACCCTTTCTTCCAGCAGCTTCTTTCTAACCAGGCATTGAGTTTTCCCATTCAGAGGCCTGTGGTGACACTCTTATTATAACAAGTTCTTTTTTGGTTTTGGGTTTTTTTTAAACAACAACAACAAACAAACAGGGAGCTAACTAGGCCTTTGATTTATTCTGAGTCAGCAGCAACTGGGCTGTAAATTCCATTATCCCAAAGTGTCCGTGGTTCCTTTTGCTAAATAAGCAGCCCGCAGCCTGCATTATGGCCTCTTCTTTAATTATTAAGTCCCAGAGGCTGCCGATGCATTTGGATGTGTGTACGTGAGAAAGAGAAGAAGAAAGGGTGGGGTGGATGGGGGAGCTGTGGACAGAGGAATGGGTCAGGCTGTGGCTGCTCAGGTAGGTTTCTTGACCAGTATTGGATGGAGGACAGGTTTGGTGGAGGTGAGATTGGGACGAGAGGCTTACAGGACCAGTGTAGAAATCAACAAGAAGGGAAGGCGATTGGAACCAAATTGCCAGGATATGTATCTTGTCAGAAGCTGCACTGAGGCATGCTCTGAAACGCTTATTAATTTTTAAAGGGACAATGGCTGGAATGCATGCTGGGTCGGGGCGAGGCATTGGCCAAGTTCCCAGGGCTCTTCTGTGTTCTTTTCTGAGACCTGGTGAAGATTCTCTCAGTCTGGAGGAGAACAACCAGCCAAGTCTTCTGCAACTTGGGTGGCCTGTTGATGGCCTATTGGCATGCCTGTGTGTATGTGTGTGGTCATTTGCAAAGGCCAAATCTAAGCATCACCGCCTAGCCCTGGCAGCAGATCCCATTGAAGTAGGATTACTGTTATTGATTGCTTCCATTGTGGTGTGGCCTGCTCTGGACGATGTTCTGGAGCACCAACTGGAGGGGGGGGGAAACACCTGTCTGATGCACCTTTTCTCTTGTCTTTTCCATCTCTCTTGATACAGGTCCCAATTAATGGATTCTGACATGGATTATGAAAGGCCAAACGTAGAAACCATCAAGTGTGTTGTGGTTGGGGACAACGCAGTGGGCAAGACTCGGCTTATTTGTGCCCGCGCATGTAATGCCACACTGACTCAGTATCAGCTCCTCGCTACCCATGTGCCCACCGTCTGGGCTATTGATCAGTACCGTGTTTGCCAGGAGGTGAGTTGCATTTTCATTGGTGGGTATATTAAGGGGAGAAGTGATAGGGTAATAAAAAAAAAACTTCCTTTGGGACTCTAAAAGTGCTGTGGGTCACCTGAACTTTAAGTTGCCTTTGACTTATACAACTCCCTGAAATTCTACATTAAACTTCATTCTTACGACAAACTCTTTAAAAAAAATGAAGGCACTGTTATGTGTGTGTGTAAAACAATAAAAGAGTGGTGCATAGAGTTTTGGAAAATAAACTGCACGCTTGGGGAAAAAACGAGAACCTTTTCTATACTATTCAACAAATCTGGACCACTCTCTACTACTAGGGTGTTTTTATTCTCCATACTGCAGTTTTGAGACGCTCCTCATCAAAACAAACCAAAAAAGTTTATAAAAGGTCTCCTTTATTCCCCATCATCTCAAGCATTAAAGAGGGTCTGTTCATAGTCTAAAACTACAACGATGCATCATGTTCTAGTAATAAATACTGATGTGTTTTCATGATTTTTCCAGAGTTGTTCTGATTTGGGTCTGGTGAAAATGCTTGCATTTATTTTTCCTTAATCAAGCAATTAGTTTTGGTCTCGGATCAAAATTTCCAGGAGGAAAAAAAAAATGAAGATGTTTCTTAGTTTCTTTTCCCGAAAGCCATATTGCTGATTCGTAGGTTGAAAAACTGAGAGGAAATTGTTTATGTGTTACATATACCTCCCATCTTTTGTAAAGATGCTCAAGGTGGCATACACAGGGGTCCCTGTTCTTTTCCCCCACAACCACAATCCTGCAAAGTTGGGCTGAAACAGAGACTTAAAGAGCTCCAAAGAGCTTGTATGGGCAAGGGGGACTAGAATCTGGGTCTGCCCAATCCATCATCCTCAAAGTCATCCAGAGAGACCTGAACCTTATTCTTCTTATTCTCAGGCGTCACCTTTGTCACTGCACCAGTTTGACTCTGGGATTGAATGAGAGCTTCTCTGACTGAAAGGAGATTAGAATTTGGGTCTCCACATTCCTAGTCTGGGACCTTCAGCACCACTGCCTCACTAATCGTCCTTTTGGTCTGAAGATAATCTTTTCTTTTCTTTTTCTCAGGTACTGGAACGCTCCCGGGATGTTGTAGATGATGTTAGCGTTTCCTTACGGCTTTGGGATACCTTTGGGGACCATCACAAAGACAGGCGTTTCGCTTATGGAAGGTAGGCCCTGAAAACAGGTGTAGAACTTCTGTAGGACTCTTAAGACAGACTTCTTCATGCCGCAGAGAAATTCACTGTGAAATTCAAGCGTTGCAAGAAATAGCGATGGTCAATATCAAGGAATTCTGGAAGATGAGGTCCACCTGTCTGGAAGATACAGGTGGAGAAAATGGTCTTGCTCTGCCCACTGATTCTCTCTCTAAACGCATCTCTTGAGATTTCAAAGGGCATTTTGCTTTTATTATACTAATTCTAATAGTATGGTTAAGGCAGAGGAAATAAGGAGAATTTGAAAAGCAATCAGGGTTGGTTCCAAAACGCTGGTCAAATGTGCACCCTTACTACATATATTGTGAGGAGGGGGTTCATAGGCCATCATTCAAGGCAAATTCTTTTTTCAAAAAAAATATGTTTTATTGATTTTTAACATAAACCTTAATATTTGATAAACATCGTGTTGTCTGGGTTAGTTTTTAAAAAACAATAACAATTAATTTCTATAATTCTATACTCCATATAATGACTTGATTTCCTCTTCTTCCAATAATATTCTCTGTGGCCAACCTTAAATTAATACAGTTCTTATTTAAATAGAGGATAATTAAATATAAACATTTTTCTCATGTTTCTGCAAATAATAACCATGGAAAACCAGAGATCTGCAGAAGGAATATACCAAGAAAAAAAAAATACTTTCCAGAAGGAGATCTATGCTATGTTGCAACTAATCCAAATAACAATGATCTCAAACCACAAGGAAATTAAACATAACCTTGAAAACATAAATGAGCTGTCAAGCCCAGGAGGCTGACATGAGCACATCTCTAATTTAACTTTACAACATAAAAATTCTCAGAAAATAAAAATAAAGAGAGAGCAGAGAAAACAGACAACTGATTAAGAGACAGAGGAGAAAGGTTTCAAGATGGAATTTAATAATACTAGGAAATATGGCTTAACCCAGATGGAAAAAAATTTACAGGGAACTCTGGACATGGAAAAGACAAACTACCCTTTAAGATTGCAAAATAAGTTTGAGGACAAGAAAAAAGATTTGGTAAAATGGATGTTGCCAGGAGAATTACGAGACCTTGAGAGACAAAAAATAATAAGTAAAATCAAAAATCATTCAAGGCTAGTTCTTACACACCTACGTCCTTGATCACTGATTCTTGCTTCCTTTCTTCCTACAGATCCGATGTCGTAGTATTATGTTTTTCCATTGCTAATCCCAACTCCCTCCACCATGTGAAGACCATGTGGTATCCCGAGATTAAGCATTTCTGTCCCAGAGCACCGGTCATCTTGGTGGGCTGCCAGCTTGACCTTCGCTATGCTGACCTAGAAGCAGTGAATAGAGCCAGGCGACCTTTAGCCAGGTAAGATAATTTCGTTTAGTTTCCTTGGTGGGGGAAACTGAACAGGAAGTCCATGGGGTTGAAATTAATGACAAAGCTACTTACTTATGGTCTATTTCCGAAGTTACAACAGTCGCTCTCCCTCCCCATGGTCATGTGATCACGTTTTGGACCCTTGGTGACAGGCTCACCTTTATGGCCCTTGGCAATGTCCCACGGTCACATGACCTCCATGTTGGGGTTGGAGGAGAAAATGGGAAAAAGTTGAAGGGTCAGGGTTTTCAAGGTAGAATGTAATTCTTTAGACCAGGGGTCCTCAACCTTGGCAGCTTTAAGACTTGTGGACTTCAACTGCCAGAATTACTCATCCAGCAAAACTGGCTGAGGAATTCTGGGAGTTGAAGTCCACAAGTCTTAAAGTTGCCAAGGTTGAGGACCCCCGCTTTAGACTTTCTGTAGACAATCTCATTCTTAGTGTTACTGATTATCTAATATTAGTCTGAACTGTATTCTTAGCCTGATCAATAGTAGTATATTTTGGGGGGATGAATTGTTGTTTTTCCAATTAGATAATCACTCTTCCCCCCCCCCCCCGTAATTTTGAGTTTTGGTTGCTCAGCTAACATCAGACCTGTTGCTATTTTCTTTTTCTTCCAGGCCAATCAAACCAAATGAAATTCTGCCTCCAGAGAAAGGACGAGAGGTGGCCAAAGAGCTGGGCATCCCTTATTACGAGACCAGTGTAGTAGCCCAATTTGGCATCAAGGATGTCTTCGACAATGCCATCCGAGCTGCCCTCATCTCCCGCCGGCATCTCCAGTTCTGGAAGTCCCACCTCCGTAATGTTCAGAGACCTTTGCTGCAGGCCCCTTTTTTGCCTCCCAAGCCTCCGCCCCCCATCATTGTTGTGTCCAACCCTCCTTCCAACAATGAAGAGCGTCCAGCCCACTTGCTGGAGGACCCTTTGTGCGCAGACGTTATCCTGGTACTGCAAGAGAGAATCAAAATCTACGCGCACAAGATCTACCTCTCTACCGCCTCCTCTAAGTTCTACGACTTGTTCCTGATGGATCTGAACGAGGAGCACCAAGAGGAGATGGCGGGAGGCGGCATCAGGATGGGTGCTGCGGAGCGAGCGGCTCCTCAGGAACGCCACCATCACGGGCGGGAATTCCTCCTGAGGGCTGCTAGCTTTGACATCTGTGAGAGTACAGAAGAAGCTGGTTCCGGCCAGCAAAAACCGTGCCTTAGAGCCTCCACCAGCGATGGGATTTTGCGGGGCAAGAACTACGGGGAACGAGGGCTAAAGAGAGGGAGGATCCTCTCCTCTTGGAGCCGTGCCTTTGTCAGCATCCAGGAGGAGATGGCAGATGACCCCATGACCTACAAGCCTCGGCTAATGGTGGTAGTGAAGATGGATCCCTCCATCCAGCTGGGACCATTCAGGGCCGTGCTAAAATACCTTTACACCGGGGAGTTGGATGAGAACGAGAGAGATCTCATGCATATTGCTCACATTGCTGAACTGCTTGAAGTCTTCGACCTCAGGATGATGGTGGCTAACATCCTCAATAACGAGGCATTCATGAACCAGGAGATCACCAAAGCCTTCCATGTCAGGAGAACCAATCGGGTGAAAGAGTGTCTGGCCAAGGGGACTTTCTCTGGTAGGTTCAAAAGCAGTGCTCTAAAACCAGGAGTCTAATTGTAGTGAGACATAGTTTTGAGCTCCCAGCAGGACAATCTACTGACGAATGAAAGCAAATATATGTGTCCCAGGATAATGTTGCAACATCCAATTTGAGTCACCAGGACCAAAAGTTTATTCTTTCAGGCTTGTGCTGGGGAACATCTTCTCTCTCTCTCTCTCTCTCTCTCTCTCTCTCTCTCTCTCTCTCTCTCTCTCTCTCTCTCTCTCTCTCTCTCTCTCTCTCTTTTTCTCCTCTCTCTCTCTTTCTCCTATCTCTCTCTCCTTCTCTCTACTCTCTCTCCTCTCTCTTTCTCTCTCCTCTCTTTCTCCTCTCTCTCTTCTCTCTCTCTCTCTCTCTCTCTCTCTCTCTCTCTCTCTCTCTTTCTTTCTCCTCTCTCTCTCTCTCCCTCTCCCTCTCCCTCTCCCTCTCTCTCTTTCTCCCTCTCTCCCTCTTCCTCCAGGATGTGTGCACTGGGCTGTTCTACACATTGTATTTATATGGTGTCTGATTATGTGTGGCTTTGTTAATTAGGGAGTTGATGGCCAGCTATTAAGTCATTACTTGATTCCTTGTGCTCACTTCCTAGGCTTCTAAGTTTCCTGAGGATGGGCGCCAGCATGAGCCCAAAAGCTTGAAAGAATAAACCTTTGGTCCCAGTGACTGACTCAGATCAGATCCTACAATCTACTAATCATTGTTGTCAGGGGACACCTACCTTATTCTGGGCATGAATGTTGTACAGAAGCTGTCTTAACAACTGTCTATTGAGTTAACAGGCCAAGTGAGGTCAAATAAGCTAACAGACATTTTGGATTCTGTTGTTTCGTCTACGTGCCTGCATTGGTGATTGGTGCTCCCCCCCCACAAAAATGAACTTGGCTGCTTATGGGGAAACACGACTGCCAAATCTGCCTTTTCTGTGTACCAACATTCTGCATGTTCCTTTGTGAAAACATATCCCGCATTTAAAACATCTTGCTTGCTAGGGACACAATTACTTTAAAGTCTTCCGCTTTGCTATTCTGGTATCAGGCACAAAAGACCGGGTCCATCCATGACGGTTCAATTAAACTGGTTTAGTGCTAAAAGCCTATGCACCGGAAACTTCTCAACTAAGGTTTGGCACCAGCTTAGAGTTAGATAAGGGTCAATGGCACTCCAAAGGAGTTGGACTTCATTCTCTTGTGAATACGTAGAAATTCTAGGCTGATTCCCCCTTTTCATCCCACACCCAGTTCTGCCATTCCATTCTTTTACATCTGGTTCACCTAGGCACAGAGGCAGTGGTTCCAACGTGAGGTTGGAATCCAGTCTTCAAGCGGGAGAGTTTGGATAAGGTTTACCACCTCAATCGGTACATGAGTATCCAGTGGCCCTTCTACCTGCTGCCACCCCAGAGGACCAGCTGCTTCCCTGCCCCAGGCATCTCTGCAAGTGCTGGTTTAACAGCAGTTTAATAGTAGTATTAAAGGGGCACCTGGAGTTCATAAAATTATTTGGCAGCATGCAGTGTCCTGCTATTTTTATTCTATGTATCCAGCTGTTGCCAAATGTGATCATCCTGATTGTTGTGCCTGTTCCTGTTGTGGGTGGAACAAACATAAAACCGATAGGCAATACCCTTTGGGTTATGCCTTTAGGACAGGGTTTCTCAGCTTTGCAATTTTGAGATACGTGGATTTCAATCCCCAGAATTCCTCAGCCAGCAAGTTGAAGCCTTACGTAGTTTAAAGTTGGCAAGGTTGACAAACACTATTTTAGGGTAAACATCTGTGGAGCTTCTCATTCATCCCAGTCATGGTGTCCCAAAGGTGCTTTTATTTTAAAGGCAACTGGATTTTTTGATTTCTTTAAGATGTTTTACTTCTCATTCAAGAAGCTTCTTCAGTTCTAAACAGCTAGTTGGTAGATCAGAGGTCCCCAACCCCCGGTCCGTGGACCGGTACCAAGCCGTGGCATGCCAACAACCGATCCACACAAACCAGCAAAGACCCATCTGCAGGATGCAGGCAGCACACAAAACCACACATACAAACCCCAGTCCGTGGAAAAACCTCTCTCCACTTAACCGGTCCCTGGTGCCCAAAAGGTTGGGGACCTCTGTGGTAGATGGTAACCAGTTGGTTAGATCTGAAGAAGCTTCTTGAACGAGAAGCAAAAGGAGAAAAAAGTTGTCTTTAAGTTTCAGAAAGTTCAGTTGACTTTAAAATGAAAGCACTTTTGGGATACTTTAGGGCAGGGCTTTTCAAACTTGGCCACTTTAAGACTTGTGGACTTCAACTCCCAGAATTCCTCAGCCAGCCAGGGCTGGCTGAGGAATTCTGGGAGTTGAAGTCCACAAGTCTTGATGTCGCCAAGTTTGAAGACCCCTGCTTTAGGGTAAGAATATAAGACATTAGCGGTGCCCTGTTGAAAAGGATCTCCGGATCTTCTGGTTCCACAGTCTGTTCTCACAGTGGCCACCCAACTGGGCAAGGAAGCTACATAGCCATCAAGGCTAATAGCCATTGGTCCTTATGATTTCCATGGTTGTAAAATGAGGCAGAACTCACTTAGTGGTTGAGATTTTGGGCTCAACTCTGGTCATAAATCAAAGACTTCGTTGGTTTTGGCTTGAGTGCCAGGTTGCCTGTCTTGGTGTAAAAGAATGAAGTGGGTGTAGCACTCTCGGACTAGGCTGCATGACATCCTAAATCATAAAGAGTTGATAGAGGGAGCACAAATCTAGTTTAAATTGGGGTATAACGCTGTCACCACAGTGTGTTTGTCTTAATGGTTGTTGGTTTACTCACCTAAACTTTCAAGGCTGGCAAACTGCAGCCTGCAGAAATTTCGGCTAGTCATACTTGGAGGGACAAATCTTATCTGTGCCATATTATTAAGCCAGGCTTGGCAAGGTTTTTTTTTTTTTTGACATAGGCATAATCTGCACCTCGGTTTCCAGCGTGACAGGGATGCGTAACTATTACTTAACAAATGTGCTTAGCATGTTCTCCTCTTTCGCAGATGTCACTTTTATACTGGATGACGGTGCTATCAGTGCTCACAAACCCTTGCTGATCTCCAGTTGCGACTGGATGGCTGCCATGTTTGGGGGTCCTTTCGTTGAGAGCTCAACTCAGGAGGTGAGGCAATCTTGAGCATGGATTGAGAAATTTATTTATTTTTATTTTATTTTATTATTTTTTATATTATATTTATTTTATTTTATTTTATTTTATTTTATTTTATTTTATTATTTACTTTACTTTACTTTACTTTACTTTACTTTACTTTACTTTACCTTACCTTACCTTACCTTACCTTACTTTACTTTACTATTTTACTTTACTTTACTTTACTTTACTTTACTTCACTCCACTTCATTATTTCATTTCATTTTATTATTTTATTTTTTATTTTATTTTATATTTTATTTTATTACTTATTTTATCCCACCTTTTTTGCTTCATAAATAACTCAAGATGGCGAACATACAACACATAATTTCCTCCTCCTCCTCCTTCTCCATTTTTCTCCCCACAACCATTACTACCCTGTGAGGTGAGTTGGGGGCTAAGAATCACCAGCCCCAAAGTCACCCAGCCGGCTTGCATGCCTAAGACAGGACTAGAACTCACCATCTCTTGGTTGCTGGCCCAAAGTCACTCAGCTGAATTTCATGCCTAATGTGAGACTAAAACTCACACTCTCCTGGTTTTTAGCCACCCGATTCTCTCTCTCTCTCTCTTTTATGTAACTTCATGTAGTTACATTCGTGTTCCTGAGTGAACTTTTTGTACACAGCCATGTTCCCTTGTTTCAACCAACGTTAGTGCTGATGTTTTCTGCGCAAAATGCACCGAATGTTTGGAATGCTGCTTTGAAAGAGCGCAGCAGCTGGAGAAGGGTATAAAATGGGCTCAGTATGGTTGAAGAAAATGTGGAGATTTTACTTTATTTTCCATCTGAAAATGGTACAAATTTAACCCCTTGGTATCCTCACCATTGCAGGTAGTGCTACCATACACCAGTAAGAGTTGCATGCGAGCAGTGCTTGAGTACCTATATACTGGCCAGTTTTATTCTTCTTCAGACCTTGATTACATGAAACTCATCATCTTGGCCAACCGCTTGTGTCTGCCACACCTGGTTGCACTCACAGGTAATTTGCTGCACTTTTCCTTCCCCGTTTATAAATGATGGATCATTTCAAATGCCAAACATTGGAAAGAAACAAATGCCAACTATAGGAAATAAGCATGGCATTTATTTTTGATTGTCCACTTTGGACATGCTCTATGTGTGTCAAGTTTATGTTTGGCTTTTTATTAATCTCAGCTTTCAGGGAACAGGACTGTTTTAAAAAAATGCAATAGATGATACCAGTTCCCAGATTATTAATTTTAGCCCACCAATAATTTAATTGGTTTGTTATTGGCAAGACAGAAATCTAAATCTTATCTTTGGGAGCCAGGTAATGAACCAACTGATGGTGTTTGATATTTTTATCTTTTCCAGAACAGTTCACTGTGTCTGGTTTGATGGAAGCAACACAGATGTTAGTGGATATAGACGGTGATGTCCTTGTGTTCCTGGAGCTGGCTCAGGTACAAACAACTTACTTAGAATCAATCCAAAATGCTCCTTGTTTTGGAATAGTGTCATATAGGAATAGGAATATAGGAATATTCTTTATTGGCCAATGTGATTGAACACAAAAGGAATTTGTCTCCGATGCATAAGCTCTCAATGTTCATACAAACAAGTCGTAAGATCATAAATCATAACAATAATAAACCATAGAATACAAACAACAAGCAATAAAGGAGAAGGTAGTAGGAAAGATGGAAGAAGAAGAAGATTAGAAGGATAATTGCAATATAGCCCTACTACATGGGTGAATATCTTTAGGCATAAGACACTGCTGTGGGAATTAGGTGTTCAGCAGACTGATAGCATGGGAGGGGTGGGGGAACTGTCTTTGTGTCTAGTTGTTTTGGCATTATTTTGTTGTCCTTGTTTTGGAATATTGTTAGGCCATAATCTGATACTCATCTGATGATACGTTCTGTGAAGCTCGATGCTTCTGCAATTCACTTGGATGGGATCCTCCTTTTAATGTATTTATATCCCGCCTTTGTTATTTTTAAAAATAGTTCAAGGTGGTGAGCATATCCAACACATCCAACACACCTTCCTCCTCCTATTTCCCGACAACAACAACCTTGAGTGGTGAATTGGGCTGAGAGAGGGTGACTGGCCCAAAGTCACCCAACTAGTTTTCATGATAAAGCAGGATTGCTGTGGCAACTTTATGTTCTGTGGACTTCATCTTCCAGAATTCCTGAGCCAACAGGGCTCACCAGTCGTAAAGTTGCCATACTTGCCCACCCTCTGCACTAAACCAAACTGATTCTCTCTTCCTTTTCAAAGGAAGATTTGACTCAAAAGGTCTACAGAACAAGTCTAAACACATGCCAGTTGCTAAGGGTTCCGAATTTTGCTCATGTGACCATGAGGATGACGCAGAGGTCATGAAGTGTTAAAAAAAAAAAAGGCTCATAAGTCACTTTTTTCAAGGTCGTTGTAACGTCAAACAGTCACGAAATGTATGTTTGTAAGTCGAGGACAACCTGTATGCCTTTTCTGGCTAAATGCAAATCAAATGGTGAACTCATGCCAGCCTCTCTTTTCTCTTCCCCACAGTTCCATGGTGCCTACCAGTTAGCCGATTGGTGCCTCCACCATATCTGCACCAACTACAACAATATCTGTCGCAAGTTTCCTCGGGAAATGAAAGCAATGTCAGCAGGTAGGTGTGAATTTACGAACGATGGCACCACTTTTCTTTTGGGCTCAGGAGTCGGGTGGGTCAAAAAAGACGATCCTATCGTTTTTGCAAGCTTTTTTGTGGAGGGCCATTCTTGTCATCTCTGCATGCTGTCGGTCCGTCTGATATTTATTTATTTATTTATGAGACTTATATACCGCTTTAAGTGCAAGCACTCTCTAAGCGGTGTACACCAGTAAGCAATGTCTATATATATTTACATTGCCCCCAACAATCTGGGTCCTCATTTTACCTACCTCGGAAGGCTGGAAGGCTGAGTCAACCTTGAGCCGGTGAGATTTGAACCGCTGACCTGCTGAACACAGTCAGCTGAAGTGGCCTGCAGTACTGCACTCTAACTGCTGCGCCACCTCGGCTCATTTTTAATCTGTTTTATAGTCTCAGAGGAAGACAAATAATCTGAACAGGGACAGGCAGAGAAGTTATGGTTGCTTCTCAGCCGCCTGTCAATTAGGGAACAGGATTCATCCGTTCTCGATTCTCCAAGCTGCTCCAGTTTTTGCTTCTTCTAACAATTTAATATCTGCCAAAGTGAAAGGCAGCTCTTAGAACTAAACCAGTTACCCCGATTTAAGTTTTCTTTCTACGATTGCATTTTGCAAATATACAGAGCTTGCTTGTAGCCTGCAAAACATGCAGGGTGGGCATGAAAACAGGCGTGGAGCATACCACCACATTGCTGTTTTTATTTTACTTTGCAAACTGCCGTGGGACGGTCCTTTTTGTATTGCACCGGCTGTTGTTTTTTAAAAAAACAACAATGTTAAATTTGTATGAGTGTTTCAGAAATAAAAAAGATCCAAATTCTAGCACGGGGCTGAAAGTTTTTAATTCCTCTTTGAATTTTTCTTTTCAGAAAATCAGGACTACTTTGAGAAGCATCGTTGGCCCCCCGTTTGGTACCTGAAGGAAGAGGATCATTTCCAGAGAGCCAGGAAAGAGCGCGAGAAGGAAGACTACCTCCATCAGAAACGGCAGCCAAAGAGACGGTGGCTCTTCTGGAATGCCTCTTCCCCTTCCTCATCTGCCGCCACAGCTTCATCTTCCTCTTCTTCCTCCTCCTCTTCCTCTGCTGTAGTTTGAAGGTTGCACTGCCTACGCTTCGATGGCTTTTAGAAGGTGTGAGCCTACTGGTGCCCGGCGTTCCAAAGCCGTGGTGAGATACCACTGGCTGAGGCCCTCAGAGGAGAAAAATCAGCATGAATCCCCCTGAGAGGCTGATGAGAAAAACCTGAAGGAGAGCAGCTCGGGAGCCAGAATACCCAACAACTCATCCAGAGCTCCAGGTGGTCTCCATCCCTGCCTCGGCTAGTCTAGAAGCACAGCAGACGGAGAGACCACCACCGATGGAATGGAAAGCAGTCCTGTTTCTTTCCAAGAGGCTCACTCATCTAGAGAGACTGACCTTGTTTTGCAGAAATGCTGGAGGAGGGTGTTTTTGTTTGTTTGTTTGTTTAATGGGAGAAAACAATTACTCCAAGAAAGGAGGAGCCATTCTGTATTATTTTTTCCTTCTTTTCCCCTTTGTGAAAGAAAGTTGTTTTTTTTTTAAAAAAAAGTATGAACGTACGTCACATCGACCATTCTCTGCACCTTAACATTTCAAGCTATTGCAGGTGCTGTGTGTCCCAGGACTTTGTTTTTCCTTTTCTGGGTTCCTTCCCGATGGGAAGAGGGCCACTTTATTTTGGTTGCACTTAACTTCTACCCAGGCACTTATCTCTAGATGTTTTGCTTTGAGCAAGGCATGTATCCTGCCAGCAAATGGCTGTGGTCTCTCTGTTCCTGAAAGGTGCACACCCCTATGAAGGAGACGCTGGCCTAGAGAAGCACAGATCCTCCACTGGGGTTCAAGGGCAAGAGGGGGGGAAAAATGACCGTAGGATAGAAAAACCAGCTTGGCGAGGCTGGAAAGCTGTTCCCACCCACTTTTTTTCCTTAATTTTGTCAGTAGTTTGCAACACAATCTACAAGACTGACCAGATTAGGAGAAAAATGGGAAGACGAGAACAATGCCGCCTGATTTTGGCCATAATGCTTGAGGATGTGTTGTGGATGAAAGAGTATAACCCCTCCCCCCACACCCCCAGCAGTTAATGTGCTGTTTTAATAAAAAAGAAACACCAACCAATACACATCTTGGATTTTAGTGTGGAAGATTCTGTTGTAATAAATGGTATTTTAAAGAAAGAGTTGTGAACTTTTTCTGTGACTTGGAAGTGGAAAGAAAGAAGAGAGGGTGACAATCCAGAGCAGTCTTACTCTGTCCGATACTGAACTTTCTCATTGTGGTAGATGGTAGTTCTGAATAGTAAACAATAGCATTTAAGCTTATATACTGCCCCATAGCACTTTACAGCACTTCTCAGTTTATAACATCAGCAGATTGCCCCCAATAATTTTACCAGCCTCGGAAGGATGGAAGGCTGAGTCAACCTTGATCCAGTCAGGATCGAACTGCTGGCAGTGAATAGATTCAGCCTGCAATACTGCATTCTAACCACTGTGCCACCACGGCTCCTCTTCTAACTCTGCTTCAAATAACTAAAGCTTTAGTGTTGTGAGCTTTACCTACAATAGCTGTGTCTAAAGCAGAAGTCAGAAGACATGTTCTAGCACCCCAAGTACTGCCTCAGAAGACAAAAAAAAAAAAAAAAACCGCAATGTGTTTGATCCCATTAGGATCAAACTTGAGACTCTGGGCAGAGTTTGCCTGCAACCCAAAACCCACTTATGTATCATCAGGTGCCGGGTGGGCATGGCCCATTGGGTTGGTGTGGCCCATTGGGTGGGCGTGGCTGCAGTGGTAATGGCAGACTGGGTGGGACTAAAAAGTTCAATGAATCAATTCCAACTTCACGAGATCTTTTTTTTTCCTGCAAGAAGTTGAAATTGATTGATTGAACCTTTTTTTTTTTTTTTTGCACATGGCGGAGGCCTAAAGCGAAAAGGGTTTATAAAACCCAGCTGAAGGCCTAGGACTGGGGCAACGGCGCGCGTGCCCACAGAGAGGGCTCTGAGTGCCACCTCTGGCACCCGTGCCATAGGTTCTCCATCACGGTTCTAGGTTCTTCCTCCAACTGATACAAATAGTGCCACGGTTGAGGCCAGAATTTTCATTGCTAAGAAAGGCAGTTGTGAGCGAGCCGCACTCAAATCTTGCCACCTTTTTTGTCGCGGTTGTCAACTGCAGTGAAGTGAATCAGGAGGTCATTAAGCGAAGCTGACTTTTCCCCATTGACTTGGGAAGGTTGCAAATGGTGATCACATGACCCTGGGATGATGCAAACATCACACATGCCCATTGCCAAGCACCCGAATTTGGATCACATAACTGGGGATGATGCCAAGGCAGAGATATTGTCACTTTTTTTCAGTGCTGTTGTAACTTTGGACAACCACTAAATGAACGGTTGTAATCTGAGGATGACATGTTAAGCTTATTTGATGTCCTGGCATTTTTAAATCATTGCTCTGGATCAGGGACATCAACTCCCAGAATTACTGAGCCATCATGACAAAGCTTGGAAACCTCTCCCTTTCCCCTCAGCATGGCTGGCTCAGGAATTCTAGGAGTTGAAGTCCACAAGTCACAAAAGAGCCAAGGTTGCCTACCCCTGCTCTCGATTATGAAGGCTTTAGGGTGCAAGAGACAAGCTTCTTTCTCCATGCTGATAAAATGAGTGGGTCATAACTCTTGTCAAATACGGTGGCATGTTATAGTGCTCCAGATTCAGGTCAGAATTTAGAATTTGTGCACGGGAAACCATAAACATAAAATTCCGCTTGCCACAACATCAGGGATAATATATTTCCAACCATCCCGTCCAATTTTTAAAAATATTTTTTAAAAAAATCCCTGGCTGAGGAATTCTGGGAGTTGAAGTCCACAAGTCTCAAAGTTGCCAAGTTTGAAGACTCCTGCCCTACGGTATATCCCTAACTTGGAATTGACTTCAGGATTGACACAAGCTCACCTGCTGATATATTCTGAAATTTTTGATTGACTCATGTAGATACTAGATAGACTTCAAAGAGAGTATACAGAGAGCAAAACAAACACCCAATTTAAAAAAAAGCCAGGAGTACGGTAAATCCATGCACCTAGTGATTCCCACCAGCTTCCCACCCCCCGCTCATTGGGAGGTCGGTCCCTTGAGGGTTTTTAAATATGAGAATACGGAAAACCAGGGAGAAAAGTTAATATCAAAAACAATAAAAAATAATTTCTTCGGTTTGCTTTACGGTTTTTTTTTATATATATATAAATAAAAGAATAAAACACAATCACTGGGAGAGTTGAAGTAAAAATACTTTACTAAAAGTATACTATTACTAAAAAGTTGCCAAGCTTTTGCTGGGGGAACTCCCCAGCATCGTCAGGGCTAAAAGGCCATTGCAGTAAAGGTGGTTTAAGTAGGTTCAAGTAACGTTTGCGCACGGCTCTTAGACCGTGTTACTGGCCCTGATTGGCCAGCTGAAAGCCAAGATGTGTCTATAACGTTATGTTCTTTTCTTCGGATGCCCTTCCCTATCCCTCCACTATTGGTCTTTGGAGGACTTGATCTGATGTTTTCTTGTGTTTTACAATGGGGATAGGGCTCCACTAATTGTAGGTTAATATCCCTTCCCAATTGTGTATCTCTCTCTTCCTTTGTCATGTTAACAGCTCCTATCCAGGTATGGTATGCCTCAACAATCAAGTCTTTATTCCCCACCTCAGTCTTCCTTATATACGTTCCCTCCCGTTGTTTGGCACTCAAACCACTCTCATTACTCCTTCTATGCTTTCTCTCCCCTCTCCACATGGGACGCTCCTCTTCATTGCTATGGGCAACCGTACACTCCGAGATTTTAGCATTAAGTCTTTTAGGTGTTCTGGCTCCATTAATATCGCTCCCTCCCTCCTGGGGGGGTGTGAGCTCACATGGGGTTGTTGGGCGGTGCATGGATCGTGCAGCGAGAGAGTCTCCCACCCCAACATGTGGATGCTGGAATAGAGGCTATGGACTCCCCGCGCACAGAGAAAGAAAGGGAGGGGGTGCCCGATATGGACGATCCATGCACCGCCCAACAACCCCATGTGAGCCTCACACACCCCCAGGTGTGTGTGTATATATATATATATATATATATATATATATATATATATATATATATATATATATATATATGTTTTCTGAGGTTTTCGCGGGTGTTTGTATGTAGGTCTTTGGTTATTCGGGTTTTCTCCCACGTAAGATTGGAAGTGTCTTGGCGACGTTTCGACGAAGTCCCATTCTTCATCTTCAGGCTGGTGTCTTCAGCTTCGTGCTCCTCGAAGCACGAAGCTGAAGACACCAGCCTGAAGATGACGAATGGGACTTCGTCGAAACGTCGCCAAGACACTTCCATATATCTATAATATATATATATATATATATATATATATATATATATATATATATTCAAAAGATAAAAACGAGCACCAGGAGGTAAAACAATTAAAAGTTTAATAAATAAATAACCTAGCTTTCGATGGCTATATTGCTGCCATCATCGTCATATATAACAGATTGTACAACAGTGTGTAATTTTTAATAATAGTTTTATTTATTCCAAACGGAACTTTACATAGCTTCATCAACAAGTACCTGTTTTCATTTCAACTGCTAATGAGCAAAAGACAAGTCCATAAATTAAACAAGGATTTATACAAACTTGAAGAAATATTTTTTCCTACAGCTCCACTATCTAAAATAATCATGCATTTAAGTTTAACATTTCAAATCAAGTAGTCAAAGAGAAGAGAAAACAGAAACAAAAACATACCGTAGGCATAAATATCTAGAAATAGATACAACTTTGGAACACACTTCAATTTGAAGAGTAATTATTTGCACCAATATTTTTGTTCCACCTCTGGCAGGATCCAGATCCCAGCTGCTAAAAAAGGAGACCTGGGCTTGTCGTCTTATGGGTTCAGCCAATACATTGAATGGAAATATATTGCATTTCAAAGATTTACATAGGACCCGGTCTTTCAAATCCACATAAACTTAATCAGATGGACTTCGTCATCAAGACTTCCATCACAGACAACACGCAAAATGTATGCCGAAGACTTAAGGTTTTAAAAATCTGGCTCAGGGTCTATCATAATATGCACCCTCTTCTCTTTAATGCTGCAGTGATTGCCTGCATTCCATACCAAATAAAAATGAATTCTTCTGGCACTCTTGCATTTTTACTGGCCTCTGGAAATGCCGCAGGGTAAGACACATTCAAATTCATCCTGATAAAAAAAATGTTATTTTAACCCAAAACAATAAGTTACGGTGTAAAGTCGTGACTGAGTTATCTGGACATTGATGTTCATCCAGAACAGTTGTCTACCCAGGAGCTCCGTTGGGACAGTTCTTCGGAGAATGAAAAGATGCCACCCAACCTTGTAATCTCCCTGCTTCCCTTCCACACACACTCATTGAATTAAATTGTTGAATACTGAAAATTATGGGCAGAAACCGCCCCCACCTAAATCCTTTTGTACTAACACTGTCATTCAAATTTTGTCCAGTATCAAGGATTACTGCAAGCACAGTAAGCTAGCCAAATAGCAGTGTCAAGGCACGGAGCAGAGGAAACCGAATCCGCTCACTATCAAACCAAAGTATTCTTTATCCAGAATCAAATGTGGGATGCCAAAAACTGAATTCAACACTGAAAGGAAGGCAGCACATGAGGGCTAGCGTTCTACACGACTTTGGGGCCACTTTGAACCTACAAGGGGGATCTTGTAGGCACACTGAGAATGGAGCACCGCAATTTACAACCTCAAACAATTGCTTGTAAATATGCGGAGTGCAATGAGGGTAACTATCCCCTTTCTCATGCTCCAGATTAATAATTTACAAAATAAAATATTCATCAGCTTATTTTTAAAATTGTCATAAATAAAACCCTTGCCATATTTACTGCAAATCAGAAATAGGATCTCATATTAAAGTACTTTGGTTAGGGTGGATTTTTTTCCCCCAACATTTTAGTTTTAAAGATCAGCCATTTTCTTTTTATGCTACTTTGATCTTTTGGTGTAATGGCAACAAAAACACACACATATTTTTTAGGAACTCAAATTAACAGGGTATTTTTAAAAAGATAAATAACTCCGGCTGATTTCATCAACATATTATGTATCTTCTCGGTGAGGATCTGGATCCTGCTCTGTCACACTGTAGAACATAAATTAACATTAAACTGTAAACAAGTAGTTGGAAAATCCTTCTGTCCTGTCTTTTCAGGCTTCGTACTGAAAAGAGATTCCTAGAGACCTCCAAAGTGCACTTAAGAACAATCCTTTCTTTATGAGAAATGTATAATGGCTTGTCTAAAAACTGAGATGGAAAATAACTTCGGGCATAGCATTTCGTTCCTTGAGATTTTTAATTTTCACTGAATTTAAAAGAGAAAATATTTCTAGTCCTTGCAGAAGAAATTCTCTTAAAGGTCTTTTAAGGAGAGCTCCTGAATATACTGGATTGCAGCGTTCTGCAACCTTTGCAGGTTGGTGACCTGGCGTGGGGGTGGGGGAAAGAGAGGATGGTTTTGCACGAGGGGCAGGCACACACATGCGTGCGTGCCAGCCACTTATGCAAGTGCGGCTGCAAGTGTACACTCGCTGGCATGCCACTCAACGTAACCCAGTTGCAAACAGGCCATGGTCTGTTATTGGGCTGTGGGCCATAGTTTGGGGACCTCTGCAGTATTGAATTAAGGGAGGGTGGATTTTTCCCCTTTACACCCAGCACCCCAGAGATATAGATACAAGAAATCAGTTTTGATGATTTGGCATTCTCTATCCAGGAGAGCTAAATTCAGCAGAAAACTTATGAAAAACTTCACAGTGTCAACAGAACAGCAAATGCTGGCCCATCTTTTCAAGTGAAATGATTGTTCTTATTTGTGGAGGTTCCTTTCATGACTGAATAGCAGCAGGATTTAAAAACCAAATACTTTTTAAACATGTATAAAGATGGCTTCCCAATATAAATTCTGTATTTTATTTTGTTTTTTTAAAAAAACACACAATTTGTCTTAGGTTAAGTTCTGATAGTCTCGGGTTTTTCTTTTGGATTTGACGTGAACAAAAGACGTTTATCTTTCGTTTTACGTCAAATCCAAAAGAAGATCTGAAACTATCAAAACTTACCCAAGACGAATTGTGTGTGTGTTTTTTAAAATAAATAAATAAAAATACAGATTTTATATTGGTAATCGAAAAAGATCAATTTGGCTGCCCAAATAATTTTCGTGGGAAAGACATCATTTGTACTGAAAAGAATGGAACAACCTTCAGAATAACACCGGTATAGAAATACTTACCAGTAGCGTAATAATTTCTGAACATTCAAGAGCCAAATTGGTGTGGCACCTCTTCAAAGAAATGCCTCTTTTTTTATGTGGGCTTACAGGGCAGTTGTGCCTTCCTGAGAAAACCTGGGCTGAATAAAGAAAGGAGGCAACACAGGGTACTGCCAACTGCTTTGAGACAGACATGACAGGCTGTTGACACCTCCTTAACGTAAGGGTGTATTTTACGAATGATGACTTGAAAAAGTCCGCAAAAGGACACTGTTTCGGTAAGGACATGGCAACAGTTGTGTCTGGCATAATCCACATCTACTCTGAAAGTATCTTTTGATTTTGAGTCTAATGTACAGCACAGCCCTAGCTGCCAACATAAAAACCTGTTTGGAAAGGCAGTGCATAGAAGGCCTTGTGCTAGTATGGGATATTTTAAAATGTAAACAAGATATGGCTTGGTGAGAAGAAGCTGGTAACTCAACATCTTTTCCTTCTCACTTTGCCAGGTGGACAAACACTGGATTCAAGAAGGGCCCACCTGGCTAAGAACTTATTCTTCATAGACATACAAACGTTGAGCAACGAGATCTTTTGTAACTTCTTCCGCAATGCCCTTTAAATCCATGCCATTGAGCACCTCCAGAAGAACACTTAAGGTGGCTGCCTGCCCATTCTTGTCCAGCCAGGTCCGTAGCATTTGATAATGCTGCTCATTCGCATATTGTGAAAAATTCGCTGCAGAGTCAATTTCGTTATCGGTCAAGTTGAGAAGTCTCATGAATCTCCTCCAGTCTTTTGAAGGCACCTTGTTGATGAAGTTGTCAAAGGCTCGACTCAGAGCTGGAAAGGAATATGATAAATTTGAGGAGGAGGAGGAGGAGGAGGAGGAGGAGGAGTCTTATTAATCAGCTGCTTCTAATTTCCCAGTTCCATAGGTTGCTCTGGGGACCCTGGAAGGGCTTTTTCAGAATCAAGTGTGGCATAACTCAATTGCTTGTCCTTATAAAAGTGTAGCTACATTTTTCAGAATTGCAGAAAGAATTGTTGGTGGATGTCAGCAATGGGGATGAAGTACGATAGCCTTCGGTGGGACATTTGCAAATGCAAACCCCATCCCCCTCAAAAGTCAATAGAGTTAAAAACAAACAAATAAATAAATGAGATAAAAATTAAATTCTTCATGAAAATTAAACCGTAAAGATGATCATGGAGAATGAGACAGCCAAGCAAAACTAGCCAGGTCTGCAACCAAAGAGAACCTCGTGCTAGTATCTTCAAGCCAAAACAGATTCTGACAGTGATAGCCTTGTCATTTCATAGGAACTAGAAAAACCAGTCTGTAAATTGAACAGGGCAGCTTTTATCACTTCTAGTAGGAGGTGCTTTGAATAACGGGAAAAGGGTCTAGTAGTTTAAAAAGCAAACACTGTCTGCTCCTATCACTAGAAAAAATTGAAAGGATCACGGACCGCAGTTCCAATTTACATGAAAGCTGGGACATGATCGTTGAAGTAAAGACAAGGATAGAAAAAGCCCGAACAGCATTCTTCAGAATGAAAAAGGTCTTCTGCAGTCACGACATAAGCCTAAGACTGAAAATCAGGCTTGTCAGATGCTATATTTTTTCTATCCTGCTCTATGGAGTAGAGAGTTGGTCTCTGACAGAAGGCCACCTGAAGAGACTAGAAGCATTTGAAATGTGGATCTACAGGTGGCTATTACGTATAAGCTGGGTTGACAAGTTCAGAAATGAGGAGGGGATCAGCCGCCTGGGAAAGCCAAGGGAAATCACCAAACAATTAAAAAATGAAAATTAGAATATTTCGGACATGTGATGTGACACCCAGAAAAATACGGCATCCTCCATTTAATCCTCCAGGGAAAGACTGAAGGCAAACGAGGTCCAGGCAGAAGAACATCGTGGCTTCAAAATCTAAGGGACTGGTTTGGACTAAACTCAGCAGCACTTTTTCGTGCGGCTGCTGATAAAAACAGGATCGCCCAACATGGTCGCCAACGTCTGATAATGGATATGGCACAAGACGAAGAAGAATCTTCTAGTTACTATATATCTAATACATGCTATCTCAAGGAGTATTCTGGCAAAAAAGAATCCAAATTAACTTGCAAGGATTTAAGAGCACTTACTCTCTGCTGCGTTCCTGCCATTTTCAGGAACTAACTTCCTTATTTCTGCACATCCTTGACCTTCCTATAATGAGAAAGAACAAGAAAAGTAAAGATAAAGGTTTCCCTTTGTCCAATCATGTCTGACTCCAGGGGGCGGTGTTTATCTCTGTTTCTTAGTGCAGGGAGTCCATGTTATCCAAAGAAACTTTCCATGGTCATTTGGCCAGCGTTGACTATATGCCGAAATGCAAGGAACACTGTTACCTTCCCACTGAAGTGGTGCCTATGTATCTACACGCATTTGCATCCTTTCGAACTGCTACAGTAGGCAGGAGCTGGAGGAAGTGACGGTAGCTTACCCAGTCATGCAGCACTCGGGTCTCAAACCCGGGTTGTTAGCTTTCCAGCTGACAAGCTCAGCGTCTTTAACTACTGAGCCATCACACCTCCTGAATAAATAGAACTCAATTGCATTCATGCAATTAGTAAGGTAGCCCTCAACTTACAAATATAATTGGGACTGGAATTTCCATTGTAAGTCATTGCGGTCATAAGACAAGTTGGACCCAATCTTATGACCGTGTTTTATACTGTTATACCATTTTATATGGTTAAGTGCGAACCCATTGAATGGGCGATTTTTACCAGAAGCTGGCAAGAAGATCAAAAGCTACAATCACATGGTACACCACATGCACAATGGTTAGAATGCAGTATTGCAGGCAAACTCTGCCCACAGTTTGGTGTTCGATCGTGACCGGCTCAAGATTGACTCAGGCTTCTGTCTTTCTGAGGTCGATCAAACAAGGACCCAGATTGTTGGAGGAAGGGTGCTCACATCGTAAACTGCCCAGAGTGTGCTGTAAAGCACGATATATAAGTCTAAGTGCTACTGCTATCACAGGAGGCTGCAAATGGTTGCAATTGTAAGCCAATTACTAAATGCCTGAATTGCAATTATGTAACAACAGTGTGTGTGTGTGTGTGTGTGTGTGTGTGTGTGTGTGTGTGTTTACCATGATTGTAAATGTGAGGACCGGACTTTTTTCATAATTTCAAAAGATCAATAAAGAAATAGTTGTACATACATGTGTGACTAACAATCACCGCATTTTTACATTTTGGTTACCTCTGGAGGGCAAGCCCTTAATGGAATCATTACGTCTGGTGCTTGTCCATTGGCAGTGCTACGACTGGATGAAAATATTTTGCACCTCTGGTTCCTTTGCATATTCAACATGTTGTTGTCACGTTCTTCCCTTGGCCCCAGACTGAACCTCTTCTGCAGATATGGGAGGAATTGGGTACTCTTGCAAAAAAACAAACACACGGTGGATTATACTAGCTCTAAAAAATAAAATATGACTGTGTCTCTGGATTTTTAAGAGCATGCATATCCCTTTAGGTATAGGAACCAAGTCTTGCTGAATTAAATGACATCCCAAATATTCGTTCTTCCCCATTTAACAGGGAATGCCACTTTAGCTACTGTTTATTGTACAAGAAGGATAGCAATATTCACGAAAGTTAGAGTTAATTCTGAGAATTAAATCTACCCAAGTTGAGTGGAGGATCATTAGCCTTTGTAATTACTTCAACAAGTAATTTTACTGTTAAAATTTCTTGTTAAATTAATAGTGAATTAATTTAACCAATACCAGGAAAATTAATTTTAATTGCTTAATTGTTAGCAGTTTAATTGTATAATTGCTTGCTTGATTAATTAATGCTAAATTTAGTAATGCTAGTAAATACAGCATATTAAGAGATGTTTTACCAAACTATTCAGATAAGACTGTTATGGGCAAAGAAAGATAACCAGATTTGTATAGATGACTATTCTGCTTGGATAACTGACTAACCTGATCCCCCTTGAAGAAAATTTTTATATAGTTCAAACAGCATAAGGAATGAATGAAGAATAGAAAATATATGCAATATATATACCGTAAATGCCGGCGTACAAGGCGACCCGGCGTATAAGACGACCCCCGTCTTTATAGCCGGGCTGCATTCCTAGAACGTCGTCTTATATGCTGGAAACTACCAGTATTTCTGGCGTATAAGACGACTCGGCGTATAAGACAACCCCCATCTTTGGCACCGATTTCAGCGCTCGCGGAAGTCGCCTTATACGCCGGCATTTACGGTAGATTTTTTTTTTTAAAGGTCTTACACAAACAATATTTGCTATCACTAACTTGGTTACATTATTTTTCTCCATTTTCAACTTGAAGACTTTCTACTACATTCCTTAATGCAGACCATAAATTGAAACAACAAAATTCAAATCCGTGAAATCTTCAAAAATTAGACTACATGTATGTATTGTCCTGTATTTACAACCAAGAACTATATAACTGTCATTTCAGTTCATCTGAATATATTTATTTTGGCAATTTAAAAAATGCCCAAGTACGGATGACTCTGGACACCTTCCCAAGGGAGAACGGTACAAAAACATGAGAAAAATTCATAATTAGCTAGAGACAACCTTATAAACTTGGGTTTCTTGGCAACTTTAAGATGTGTGGACTTCAACTCTGAGAATCCTGGGAGTTGAAGTCCACTTGTCTTAAAGGTGCCAAGATTGAGAAATCCTGCTATAAACCAAACACCCTCAAACAGGGGTGCCACATTCGACCTATACAAGATTTGGGAGAACCACCTGATCTTCAATAGCTTTTTGAATATCATCAGGGAGGCATATATAGGTGGATATTATTCCAGAGGCCAATGACCAAATAAAAAAGACCCTTTTCCAGGGTTTTGCTAGATGATGTTGTTTAGTTGTTGGGATCCAAAACATTCCCACTCTGTCCGATCTCATTGAATGGACAGAAATAGCTGGAGACAGGCAGTTCCACAAATAACCCACCCTTATAATGCCATGAATAGCAATAGACACATACACCATTTCAGAGTGCTTTACAGCCCTCTCTAGGTGGTTTACCTATTGCCTATTGCCCCCAACAATCTGGGTCCTCATTTTACCGACCTTGACCTCAGAAGGGTGGAAGGCTGAGTGAACCCTGAGCTGCTGAGAATCAAACTGCCAAACTCCTGGCAACTGGCAGTCAGCAGAATTAGCCTGCTGTACTGCATTCTAACTACTGGCGCAGTGGTTAGAATCAACAAGAAATACGACAATGAGTTGAGACAGATGCAGGGGTTTAAAGGAGACAACCAACACACTGAATTGCACTCAGAAGCCTACAGGTAAACAGCGCACTTGTGGTGAGGCAGAGGCATAACAATAGGCATGACAAAGCATGTCCACCAGTGCCTGCACATAATCCACATTCTGGATTAGCTGCACCTTCTGAACGGTCCTTAAGGCAGCTCCATATATGATGAGCCGCGGTGGTAAAATAGTTAGAATGAAGTATTGCAGGCTAATTCTGCCTCCTGCCAGCAGTTCGATCTGGCTTAAGGTTGATTCAGCCTTCCTTCCTTCCAAGGTCAATAAAAGGGGGACCAAGAGGCTGACTCTGTAAACTGTTTAGAAATGGCTGTAAAGCACTGTGAATCGGCATGTAAGTCTAAGTGCTACTGCTATTTCTGTAACAACACTACAGATACTCCACTGTGGATGTTGGATACCTTTCTTTCCAAGTTTTTTTTTCAGCAAAACATTTCCTCTCTTTATCTTTACACCCAATTATGTTTTATTTATGGGCTGCCAGGCTCTTGAATGGGACATAATTTTATGCATGATAGACTCGTGAGGCCTGTGTGCTGTGCAATTAGCGCACAGAGTGTAATAAGTTGGTGGGGTTGTAGTCACTGTGAGTTGTGGGGGGGGGCACAGAGAGAGAGGCTCAGTCAATCTCATTGTATACATATTATACTTTGATAATAAAGATTCATTCATTCACTTTTTAAAAAGAGCTCTTCCTCCTGCAGAAACGTACCCTGGTACTCAAGGATGATACAATTATAATGTTGTTCTAATGCAACATAATTTTATTAAATCTTCATAATGATCTTACAGCATGCAGAGCTCAACGAGATAACCTATTTTGGGTGTGCCAAATACCCTATATTCTATGGCTAAGGAGAGAAGACTGAAAAATAATCACACTTAATAGGCTGAAAAAAGCAACATGGCTTATAACATGACTTCCCTTGTTATAAGATAGCTTCTCATACAAAAGTTGTCAGACTAAAAAAAATCCCCTCACCCAGTATTACTTTTTCCATCTCCAGATGAGAAAAGTGTTCTTACCGTGGAGCTCCAGAAACCCGTGCAAGCTGTAAGAGAAAACAGGACGATATAAAGAAATTTAGCCAGCAGAGCAGTGATCACATGTGGACATGTTATAAAGACATTTAAATGGGAACCTGATAAATGATTCACGCACAAACTGCTACATGTATGGAACAGCTGTTTTGGGATGGTTTGTTCTACCCCAGATTCTAGAAGATCTAGCTTGAATTCAAACTTGGAGTGATCTCAGTTCTAAAGCACTGGAGGAGAAGACAGGAATTCTTGCAAAAGGCTAGCAAACACCAAAGCTGCAGAGCTTCCTCAGAGCTCCATCTACGTGAAGATGTTGAGGGAGTTGAGTTATTACAATAATGCAAAGTCATACTAAAGAGATATTTGACTCAATCTTGCAAAAGGATTTCTACACTCCAAAATGAGTAAATGAAACCAGCACGTAAGAACGCAGTCAAGTAAAGCTGACCGCCCCCCCCCCAGATCAATTCTGTCCATCTTTTCTCCAGAATTCTGGGACTTGAAGTCCATGATTCTTCACATTCCCAAGGTTGAGAAACACTGCATTATGCAGAGAAGGATGGCAGAATTCTAGACTCTATAATTTCTGAATGCAGTTGAGGCTCCCTTCTTTGTTTTCTCATGATAAAAGGTTCTTTGCTTATTACATTATCATACCAAGGGCTATGCCACATGTCTTAAGCATTTTGAGTCTCAGTGAAAACAGAAATATTATTCTTACCGTTTCTAAAGCTTGTGTTTTTTTTCCAACACCATACCAGGCCCAACACTGCAAAGAGCCCCAGAGCCAGACTGGCCACAATGAGCCAGATCCATTTATGATCTCCTACTCCAGGGGAACCTTAAAATGAAAGGAAAAGAAAAAAGGTAGGTATAGACCAAGGGTGTCAAACTCACAATGCCGCGTGATGTGTTGCGACATATCGCGACTTTTTTCCCATTGCCGGCAATGGGGTGGGTGCAGTTCCAGCATGACGCATCCGGACCATGGGCCAGTAGTTTGACACCCCTGGTATAGACTGATCATTTGAATGGCAATGCTTCTTCAAACTGGGTCCTATGCTGGCTTCTAAGAGGCTTGAAATAAAATTTGATGTAATGAGTTTAATCTACAAACCCTGTTCTGGAATCAGCCTCATCTGATCAGAAACTGATAAAAGCCCGTTCTAGAGACTAAAGTAGTTTTGGTGATTCTTTGATTGAGCTGTATTTTACTGTGAGGTTGTTTGGAAGTTCCTTGATTGGGGCACTGTTTGCTTGATTGGTCTAAAGCAGAGATTAACACCAAGATTAACCCAAGAAGACTGACAACCAAGAAGTAAACAATACCCCGATCAAGGAACAACCATTCAAGACAAACAATCTAACAGTAAACAACAGCCAATCAAGGAGCCACCAAGCCCATTCAGACCAACACTTACAAGCAAGCCACAAAGGTGGGGGATCTTGGCTGTTTTATGACTTGTGGACTTCAACTCCCAGCATGCTGGCTCAGGAATTCTGGGAGTTGAAGCCCACGAGTCATGAAGGGGCCAAAGTTTCCCTCATGCTGGTTCAGGAATTCTGGGAGTTGAAGTTCACGAGTCATGAAGGGGCCAAAGTTTCCCTCATGCTGGCTTGGGAATTCTGGGAGTTGAAGTCTACGAGTCATAAAGGGGCCAAAGTTTCCCTCATGCTGGCTTGGGAATTCTGGGAGTTGAAGTCCACAAATCCAAAAGAGCCAAGGTCCCCCACCCCTGCACTAGCATATAAAATGAGAGCAAACATCTGCTCCCTGCTAGCACTGATGATTTTACCTAGTTTGGCAATGAAATGTCTGCAAGAAAAAAACCAAGCTTAGAGAGCACCAAGGACCCCACCGTTAACAACATATCACCCCCTCTTAAAACACAATCAGATGCATCTTCATTCCACAACTCACCCCATTTTCTACAACTCATCTCTAAATCTTCAACTCTCCTTAGGAGTCCGCAAAGGTCCAGTAGAAATCAACCAAAATACCTAAGTATATAAATCTCCTTTTTCTATTTAATCTAAATTCCCCTTATCCCCCTCTTTAACAAACAAAATCTAATACAGGGGTCTTCAAACCTGGCCCTTTTATGACTTGTGGACTTCAACTCCCAGAATTCCTCAGTCAGGCACGCTGGCTGAGGAATTGTGGGAGTTGAAGTCCACAAGTCATAAAAGGGCCAGATTTGAAGACCCCTGATCTAATATGATAGCAACTTCCAAAGAACTGTCCCTGCATAGCAGATACAGACTGCTGGTTCTCTTCCAGAGAAGGGACGGTTGCAGGTTCAAAGGTCAGAGGACAACAGGAATCAAATAATCAAGTATTCTAATCAAGAGCTGTCATCATTGCCATATTTTGTTACATTTCCTTCTTGTTCTGTATGAAAATTCATCGTAGGACTAGCACCATAGTCTCACATTCACTGATACTGGTCTACCAGGATGCAAGCATCTTACTTGTTGGAGGTGATGAGGTAGTATCAGGAACACACTTGATGTCACTTGTAGGAGTGCAATCCTGCACCTTCTTTTCTCCAGGATCACAGCTACGGACACAAAAAGAAAACTGACGCTGAAGGAGTTGGTCAACACTCAAACTGAAACAAGCCTCAATTGGAATCACTGAAAGCTGAACCACTAGAAGCAGCAGCCAACTGCTGCTAACCTATCCTAAGATTCTAGGTTCCTTGGCAATCCAGAACATTTCCAAGATATATCGTAGGAATATACATACATCAACAAAATAAAGCACTCAAGTAAGCAGATGAGACCTGCTGTGGTGTCATAAGAGCTGGATTGTACTGTGGCAGTTGCTGGAATTGTTCTTTTCAGATATACCTTCCATTATGCTACTGTGGGAGACTGCCAACAGGAAACTGGCATCTGGTGATGGACAAGCCAATTTCACCACCCTGTAGAAGTTACGTATTCAAGAAGCTGCCAACAAGACTGCAATATCTCCAGATGCAAATCTGTGCAAAATCACTGCTTCACAAACTATCACTCAAAATCTTAATAGCTCAGTGTAGGTGCCTGAGGCACCTTCACACTGATCTAGGGTGGGTACAGATCTTACTTATGCTGGGATGGTCATCCAAACTAAGCTTATTCTCAACTGGTCACTCAAAACAGTTGAGCCAAGTCTCTACCCGGGTGTGGTGCTTTTATGCTTCAAACTGTGGCTTCGGGAAGAGGTGAACATAGCTTCAAGCGAAGAGAAGGACCAGGGCTGACAAGACAGCAGTCTTTTGAAAAATGAGATTAATTTAAATGAGTGGCAGAAGGGTCTCAATAAATTTATTTGGGCAGGGAAAAAACCAAGGGTTAAGTTCAAAATTATGCAAGACTTCCGTGAGAGGGGTGGACTCAAGGTACCAAATTTGAAATTATATTATGATGCGGTGGTTTTAACATTAATTAGTGACTGGGTAAATTTGACAAATTCTGAGATACTTTATCTAGAGGGATGGGATTTACTTTATGGGTGGCATGCCTATTTAATATTTAATAAAAAAATAGATTGGGCTTTTAAATCTCATATTTTAAGAATTTCTTTACTTAGGATCTGGAGAAAATATTATAAAAGTGATTTTAAAGTACCATTATGGGCTATACCTTGGCATGCGATAGAAGGAATAAAAAGAGGGGTTAAAATGGATATGGTGTCTTATAGACAGTTACTTAAATGGGATGGACAAAACTGGCAATTAAAATCACGGGAAGAATTAGCACAAGAAAATTTTATTTATTCTTGGTTCCAATATAGGCAACTACTAGATAGATGGAAGATGGATTGTAAGGTGGGTTTTCTTAGAGAAGATGAAAATCTTATTAAGCAACTGAAGGATCAAAGACAAACCCACATTAAGAGAATTTATGGGGTTTTAGTTGAATTGGACTCAGAAACGGAACTAATTAAAGATTGTATGATTAGATGGGCGCAGAACTTTGGTGAGCCAGTTTCATTGGACACCTGGGAAACTATTTGGGTGAGAAATGTCAAATTTACTCAAGCACAGAATTTAAGGGAGAATTTTTATAAAATGTTTTATAGATGGCACCTTGATCCACAAAAAATGTCTTACATGTACCCTGACGTGCAACCTAAATGCTGGAGATGTGGTTATAAGGAGGCTTCCTATTATCATATTTGGTGGTCATGCAGAGAGATAAAAGCATTTTGGATCAAAATATGGTGGAATATCCAGAGAATTTTTAGAAGGAGGGTAAAATTTACTCCGCAATTATTTTTGTTAGGTATTGTTACAGATTGTGATACAAAGGAGGTTGTATTGATGTTAAATTTGATCACAGCCGCGAGGCTGTTAGTTGGACAATATTGGAAGAAGGAATCTTTGCCTACATTGCAGGAATGGTTTTTTAAAGTAGCTTATCTGGCGGAAATGGCAAAGATTTCGGCTTTCTTAAAGCAACAAACGCAAGAGAAGTTTTTTGCTATCTGGGACAAATGGATAAAATTTATACAATTTAGATTGGGTATACAAAAATATCATATAGCTTTTTCATAAGTTTTATTTTTATATATATTATAGATATCTTTTTTATATATATAAATATAAAGTTTTTAATTTAATTTTTATTTTTTTCTTATTATTTCTTAAGCCTATATTCTGCTCTGGGAAGCTCAGGGGGGGGGAAGGGAGGGTTTTTGGGAGGGGTGTGGGGTGGGGGTTTTTTTTTATATGTATTGTTTAATTTTTTTTTCTTTTGTATATGTTGTTTTTTGTTCTGTATTGTTCTTGTTCTTCTTGTAAAATTTATAAAACTTTTAATAAAAAAAAAAAAAAGACAGCAGTCTTCCAATATTTGAGGGGCTGTCCACAGAGAAGAGAAGGTCAACTTATTCTCCAAAGCACCTGAGGGCCCTGGATGGAATTGGATGGAAGCTCATCAAGGAGAAATCCAATCCAGACTTAAGGAGAAAGTTCCTTAAGAGAAAAATTAACCAGTGGAACTGCTTGCCTCTAGAAATTCTGAATGCTCCCTCACTGGAGGTTTTCAAGAAGAGACTGGACAGTCCCTTGTCTAGAATGATATAGGGTCTCCTGCTTGAGCATGTGGTTGGACTAGAAGACCTTCAAGGTCTCTTCCAATTTGGTTATTCTGTATTCCTTTATGAATGCATCCTCGGGGATGGCCCAAAGCTTGGAAATTTGAGGGTGCTGCTAGCAGAACCTGTTTTTTTTTTTTCCCCTCTAGCTTGCTCTTCCCTTCTCTAAGATCTGTGAACTTCATTTTGGGCATATTCTCCTCTTCCATTTTTTTTTTCATGTCAGAGTAGAGAATGCCAAGTTAATTCCAAAGCATATTAAGCGGTGTCGATTAATGCTGACCTTGTCGTACATTTACTGCAAGTTTCACAGGCATGGTCAGGCAAGCAGAAGGTACCATTCTTGCAAGCACACTCAGTATCTGTGGTTGCAGTACACCTTTTGACTTCTACCTCATCTGGAAAGAGAATCAATCACAAATTTAGAATTATAGCAGTTCTGAGCAGCAATGAAGACTTAAACTAAGACCGCATGGCAATGTTAGCCCAAGAGACCCTTAACCAGGATTTCTGGAGAAAAGCCCAGATGTTTGAATTACCAAAAGCAAATATGTTTCATTTCAACTTAGTATAACCTGTGAGCGACTTCTTGGGATGCAGTGGGTGGAACCTTTCCATAAAAGGCATTGGGCTCAGGTTTCATTTCATTTCTTCAATTCATTGCATCGATGACTTTTGATTGTTTAAAATATCATTTCAAATATAAGATAAGAGCCAGTTTCGTCCAGTCGTTATGACACGAGACTAGAAACTGGGAGATGGTGAGTTCTAGCCCCGCCTTAGCCATGAAAGCTAGCTAGCTGACTTTGACCAATCACCGGGAGACAGTGAGTTCTAGTCTCAGGCACGAAAACCCATTTGAGTGTCTTTGGGCCAGTCAATCACTCTCTCAGCCCAGCCCACCTCAGAAGATTGTTGTTATAGGGGGAAAGAAAAAAAAGAAAAAAAAAAGAGGGGAGAGTATTATGCATGTTTGCTGCCTTGAGTTACCTATAAGGTAATAAAGCAGGATAAAAATCTAACGAACTAAGTAAATAAAATTGACTCCATCCAAGATAAGGAGGGAGACTCAGGCGACACAGTATTGAATAACCAGAGGTCGTATATATATTTATAGAAGTATATGCCGAGAAGGTCAGCTAAATAGAAGTATTAACGTAATAGAAAATCAATCTTATTATATATAATATAGATGGGGAAATTTAGAGAGAGGAGGTCATTACCCCTGAATTGTACCGGAAGAGGGAGGAGAGGGAAGAAAGGAGAGGAGAGAGGAGAGAGTAAAGGAGGAAGGAAGGAAGTAGGAAGGTTGGAGGAGAAGAGGAGGAGAAGTGGGGAGAAAGGGGAGTGGTGAAGGAGAGAGGAGAGGAGAGGAGAGGAAGAAGAGGGAAGTAGGGAAGAAAGAGAAGAAAGAGAGAAAGGAGGTAGACAAGAAAGAGTAGGAGTGTGGATACAGTGAAAGGGCAAATGGGCGAGCAACACCAAAATTTATGTGTATGTATTTACTTTATTTTATTAAGAGTATCTGATAGATAAGAATGTAAAAAGAATATCTGTTAACACGTGATAAATATCTGCTGTATATTTGCTGATAGGTATGGGGGAGAGTTGGAAAAAATAAAAAAGTTCTTCCAAAAAAAAAAAATGGTCTCCATCCTTAATTACCTAAACTCCTGCAGGCTCTGCAACTAAAACAGGCCTTGAAGGAATTCGGCAGCTTGGAAAAGGTGTTGTTTTCACAGGGCCGGCAAGTCCCTCTACTTCTGGGGATAGCACAAGGCTGAAAGACGAACGTGCCTGGAAGAAAAAAAAAGACGTAAAAAATAAGTACACATTAAAAGTATATATTAAAAATAGAGGTTTCCCAACTTTTCCGGCTTGGTGGACCAGCAGTGGTAGCAGTGGCAGCAGTGGCGGCGGCAGTGGGGAGAGGATGGTTGTGTGTGCACAACCTAATCCTGCGCATGTGCAAATGGAACTTCACGCATTCGCCCGCTGCTTGCACGGCCCAGTTCCCAACAGGCTGCGGACCGGGGCCGGTCCTCAGACCAGGGTTTGAGAACCCCTGTATTAAAAGACAAGAATTCTCTAGGAACTGCGGATCTAGCCATACAATGGATGTCCAGGTTGCACCAAATAAAGGCAGAAAATAAATCTACTACACAGCTATAGAAAGCAGTTAGCACTGCTCTCTCTCCCCTGTTGTATCTACCCATCCCATCAAATCTGGCAGAACAAGTATGTTGCGAGTTCTCTGTTTAAAGGGGTTCCCACTGATGGGACCCAGGAGCAGAATCTATCCCGCTAAGGCGCCCAGACTTTGGTAGATCATCCACCCTGAAGTCAGATTGGCCCAACCCTGTTGGCCTTTAAGAAGTCCCTGAACACATGGCTGTGCCATCAGGCCTGGGGATCTCCTAGAACAGGGGTAGGCAACCTTGGCTCTTTTATGACATGTGGACTTCACATCCCAGAATTCCTGAGCCAGCTGTGCTGGCTCAGGAATTCTGGGAGTTGAAGTCCACGAGTCATAAAAGAGCCAAGGTTGCCTACCCCTGCCCTAGAAGTAGGGATCCTGCAAGATGGCTTATTGTTTGTGAGTTTTAGGTTGGCACTCCCGTGTGATTTTTTTATTTTTTGATGGCTTTGGTTATTTGTTTTCACTGTTCGAATTGTTTTTAATTTTGTTGAGAGTAGCTTGGTTTTTGTTGCTTTAACTTGTGAGCCACCCTGAGACATGTATGAGAGATGGGCAGTATCAGTCCTGTCCCAACTTGAACCTTTAAGCAAGAACGATCCTTGACTCCATTTGTGGGGAAAGGTATCGTTTACTAAAGGTCAAGTGAAATACAGCAAAGCCAAGCCAGAACTGAAATTCACGTGCCAAAATCCCAAGTAGGCACAATCCTCTTAGGCACTTCCCATTGCTGGTTCCCCTTCCTCCCTCCCCCCCCAATCATCCAATCAATTTCAAAGAAGATGTTTTTTGAAAATGGTCACTCTGGCTGTGTAGGCCGGCTTGCAGCAGCATTCTTCTCACAGCGGAGCGACTTCCATTACTTTCATTTCCCCCCACACCTTCCCCCTTCCTTCCCCCCTCCCCCCAGGGTCCATGGCACATTGGTGATAGCAGGATCACCGGTGTGAGGTGGCAGTTCTGACGGGCAGTGATGTAAATTAAATTAAAAAAAACAAATACCGTCTTGCACAGCGCAGAAGTGTCTCAGTAGTATTATGAATTGAGGCCTTTGAACTATGGTGCTGGAGAAGATTCCTGCGAGTCCCCTGGACTGTAAGGTGGTCAGTCCTAGAGGAGATCAACCCTGACTGCTCTTTAGAAGGCCAGATCCTGAAGTTGAAACTTAAATACTTTGGCCACCTAATGAGAAGGAAGGACTCACGGGAGAAGAGTCTGAGGCTGGGAAAGATGGAGGGCAATAGAAGAAAGGGACGACGGAGAATGAGGCAGCTGGATGGAGTCACTGAAGCAGTAGGTGTGAGCTTAAATGGACTCCAGAAGATGGTAGAGGACAGGAAGGCCTGGAGGAACGTTGTCCATGGGGTCGCAATGGGTCGGACATGACTTCACAACTAACAACATTATTATGTCAGAAATATAAGTGTGTCAACCACTTGGGAATCTGCCTTTTTAAGCAGAAGCATACATTGTAGTTGTGCTCAGAAAAATGTAATATTAAGGGGAATAGCCAGTGGAAGTCCATCAGAAGCAGCGTGGGCCTATTATTTGGGAAGGAGGGGGGAAAACACGCTTTTTTTTGGAACAGCAGGATGTGCTTCTAATCCCTCTGAATCATCTTCTTAGCCACAATAAAATGAACACCACAGCAATATTTTTTTTGTCCAGTTTCCTAGAAGAAAAGTGGTGGTTATCCAGAAAGTTGTGCCAAGTTATAATTTCCAACTTTCTCCTTTATGGCCATGCTAACTAGGTGTCCTGGAATACTCACTTAACTTTTCAAAGCCCCTCTTTTTCCCATCTGGCTTTCCTTTTTCAAATTCTTACTGTGTCATGAATTCTGTATGGAATTTCTGGGGAAATGACTAATGCAATGTGATTTTTATTATTATTATTATTATTTTCAAAGTAGGCTTCTGCTGTTATCTACAACTTCCAATGGCTTCTAAGCACAGTTCTTGGAACGGGTCATTTCCTGTGCAGATTTGTCACTGCTTCCAGCCTGGTCATCCAACCCTCCCTTGCTTCTGCTCATGCACATTTCTCGGAACGAGGAACAATGATGCAAAAAATAACTATTCAGAAATGGTCTTTCGAAAATGATTGTCCCACGGGGTCAGCAAGAAAGAACGGTCCAAGTTATCCTTCTCAAAAAAAGGGGCAAGTCATACACATGTCCAGGTCTTACTAAGAAGGATCAGGTTGAGCCAATAACGTGATACCTGGTGGGCATTTCTGGCACTTGCGGTTGCTGTAAACAGTGTAGAAGTTGTTGGTGTCATCATCTGGTATCGTGGGGGCAGTGACCATTGGATTCTGTATTTGAGGAAGTCTTGTCAGGGTGACTTCATGCTGGAAACAAAGACAAGAGAAATCGGGGATAATTTTAGTCTGTGCCTCTCTGAGAAGACAGCATAAACAAAAGCTGCTGTTGCCAAATGGTTGTGGTTCCTATGCTACAGCTGTAGAGATGCCTTCCAGATGTAAATATAGTGTACAGGTAGTTCTCCACTTAAGACCACGATTAAGCCCAACATTTCCATTGCTAAGTGAGACATCAATGAAGTTTCAGGCTGGGGTGAGCCACTGGTGGTCCCCAGATCCTCTTTTTTGCAGCTTTTCAAAGCTCTTCTGACCACAGTTGCTAAAAACAAACAACACTATCATTTGGCGGTGGAAAACAAAACAAAACAAAAAACTATGCTATAGTTGAAAAAGTACAATAGGCTTATCGCATTTTAGAAAAACAAAACAAATCCTCACACATGGATGCCTTCAAACCCAGCCCCACTTAAACATGATGTCCCAATTTGTAGATTCCAACTCCCAATTACCATCTGCGGATTTGATAACCTTATAGAAATATAAGATTATGCAAGTGTGAACTCAGTTTTACTCTTTAGGAAACAAGGCTTGCTTGCTTGCTTCTTGCTCGCTCATTCATTCATTCATTCATTCATTCAAAATGCTGAACTCAATCCCCAGTTGTTCTATGTGGCCCAAATAAAAAAGCAGTCAAGTTTCCCTTAGATTAGCTAGCCTCAGCTCCTGCTGAATGTGGATATATCCATGCAGTTTTCTTGGCATGATATGGAAGTACATTTCCATTGTCTTCTTCCAAAATGCTCCTTTCAACTTCCCAATTAGTTTACAGATCTGGGCTCTCTTGTGGCCTCCCATACAAGGTCTGTTGACTACCCTTATCTTTTGAAAGGTAATTACGGCTAGCTGAAGGCCACCATTTAGCTGATAAGAAGGTTCATGTGCTGATAATATGCAAAGAGTAGCTCTGCCAGCATTTTAACACCAAATACTAGACATCCTAATGAGAATCTCAAGCTGTTTGGGATCCTCACCAGAATCCGATTAGAAAGGAATGTCGCAGCAGTTCATACAACAATGTTTCGCACATTGCAATTGTTCATTGATGAGGTGCAGATAGACGTATCACCACAATTGAGCCCAAAAGTCCAATTGCTAAATGGCACATTTGTTAAGTGAATTTTACCCCATTTTACAACTTTCCTTGCCACAGTTGTTAGGTGGATCACTGCCATTCTTAAGTCAGTAACATGGAGTCAGTTTCCAAGGGTCTGAATTTTGGTCACGTGACCCCAGGGATGCTGCAATGGTTGTAAGTGTGAAAAATGGCCATACGTCCCTTTTTTTCAGTGCCTTTTGGTCACTAAATGAACTGTTGTAAGTCGAAGGTTACCTATATTTGTGATCTTTCTTACAGGTAACCTGCATCTGCATAACTCATCTATCTTGGGCCAATGAAAAGATTTGGAAAGAACAGTCTATGTGTATGCGGGTATGTGCTTAATGGTTGGGGGTTTTTTTTTTTTTGAGAGCTGAATGTAATGTAATTTCATTTTAATGCATGCCGAGTAGTATACATTGAAAGTAACAATAAAGTTTTTATTCTACTCCATTGTATTGTATTGTATTGTATTGTATTGTATTGTATTGTATTGTGTTCTGTTCTGTTGTGTTCCGTTCTATAATAATAATAATAAAGTTGGAAGGGACCTTGGAGGTCATCGAGTCCAACCCCCTGCTCAGGCAGGAAACCCTACACCATTTCGGACAGATGGCTGTCCAGTCTCTTCTTAAAAACTTCCAGTGTTGGAGCATTCACCACTTCTGGAGGCAGGTTGTTCCACTGGTTAATTGTTCTAACTGTCAGGAAGTTTCTCCTTAGTTCTAGGTTGCTTCTCGCCTTGATTAGTTTCCATTCTGTTCCATTCCATTCCATTCCATTCCTTATTCTATTCTATTCTATTCTATTCTATTCTGTTCTGTTCTGTTCTGTTCTGTTGTTCTGTTCTGTTCTGTTCTGCTCTGCTCTGCTCTGCTCTGCTCTGCTCTGCTCTATTCTATTCTATTCTATTCTATTCTGCTCTGCTCTGCTCTGCTCTGTTCTATTCTGCTCTGCTCTGCTCTGCTCTGCTCTGCTCTGCTCTGCTCTACTCTACTCTACTCTACTCTGTTCTATTCTATTCTATTCTATTCTATTCTATTTAAAGGTGTTTTCCAATCTCAATCACTTTAAGCTGTAGTAGATTCCAACTGGGCTAGGGAATTCTGGGAGCTGCAATGCACAGAGCTTAAAGTGGCTGAGCTTCTGAAATCCTGAGTTAGAGAGACAACATGCAGGCTCAAAATGTTCCCTAAAACCTTCCAAAATGTATTCTAACGCAAGCCATAATTATTTATTGTATTGAAAAAAGCACTCTAAGCTATAGTTTCCCAGATTATCACAACAAGGTATACATTGTATAGTTATGATCAGCAGATTTATCAAAGAATTCAGCTTCCTTTGCTTTTGAAGGCAACTATTTTTAAGATTAAACACTAAGCAATGTTACCTATCTGGACATAGGAAGTGTGCTTTCTCTGTTGCAATCTCTGCCCTCTGGATTTGTTTGGCTTCTATCCTAATATTTGAAAAGCCGTATAAACTTGGCTTTTTTCCCAGGTCTGGAGTACAATAATTGTCAGGCCACCGTGGGACATTTTGTTTACTAACGTGTGATTTCCTTCTGGATGCATATGATCAGGTTTTCCCATTTCACCGTTGTCCTCTTTTAGAACTGTGAGCACCCAGAGTTGTGTGGAGTTGAGCAACCTCTAAAATTTGGAAACCAAATGAAATAAATTTCCTCCGAGGCTACTGAGAAGAAAAAGGACTAAGGTTAGCAGCCATTCACAGATTTGCCTGCCTTGTTCAACTCCTGCGGTTCTCAAGTTAACTTATTAAACTAACGTAGGTTAGTCTCAGCACAGGTAACTGAGGCTAACAAATCTGCTCATTTGGTGGTCTTGAGGGTTAAAAGCAGGCGTGAGCCTGATTAGTGCCTGGATGGAAAACTACCAGGAAATTCCAGGACCGCAAATTCATAGATTATGAAGACAAAAAATATTCTGAAAGAAAATACAGGTAGTTCTCGACTTGCAAAGGTGTGTTTATTGGCTGTTCAAAGTTACAACGGCACTGAA
Source organism: Crotalus tigris (assembly GCF_016545835.1). Lineage (NCBI taxonomy): Eukaryota > Metazoa > Chordata > Lepidosauria > Squamata > Viperidae > Crotalus > Crotalus tigris. The sequence goes on along the minus strand of NW_024097072.1, from coordinate 1,416,374 downwards.
AAAGTGACTTAGGATCATTTTTTCACCCTTACAACCTTTGTGGCCTCCTCATGTTCACCGGATCACAATTCAGAGGCAACTGGCTGGTATTTATGACGGTCGCAGTGTCCTGGGCTCATGTGATTGTGCTTTGAGACCGTCTGACAAGCAAAGTCAGTGGGGGGAGGCAGGTTCACTTAACAACTGTGTTACTAACTTAACAACTGCTGTGATTCACTTAACAAACGGGGCAAAATGGGGCAAATGTCTCACTTAGCTGAAACAGAAATGTTGGGCTCCATCGTGGCCGTAAGTCGAGGAGCTACTTGCAATGACTAAGCACTTATTAAAGCATTTGCCAAGAAACTGCACGATTGAGTTCATGTGGTCAGTAGAAGGCTCTGCCAGCCCTTTATATTTGTTTAACACTGATAAGTTCCAAGTAGGCATGGCTTTTGTTTGCAAATGCTGCCACCACCACCACGGCTTTCATTTGCAAATGCTGCCACCATCACTGTGTAGAATGGGGGAGCTTAGAAAAACACGGGAAGAGACAATGGAATCCCAGCCATTAATTTCTGAAAAGCACAGAATCCACACACACACCCCAGTCCTGCCTGGCTACTGGCCAGTGGGTCAGCAGCAGAAAGAAAGAAGGAAAAGGTGGGAGGAAAGAAATGGGAGGAGGGGGGAAGAAAAGGTTTGTCCCCACTCACTTCTAATCCTGAGAAATCTATTCACAACCCACGTGGATCACCCCACAGATAAACTCCATGGGAGCTCAAGGGCCAGCATGAACCCAGGCAGCCAAGGAGATCTGAGATGTTCTTTAACAATAGAAGGACTCTGAGCTATCTGTCCCATCGCCCAAACAAAGGTAGAGCCAGCCCATTCATTCATTCATTCATTCATTCTCAATCAATCAATCAATCTAGCCACCCATCTCATCCACGTGACTCAATTAAATACTGTCATAACAAATGAGCCAATAACAAAGAACTAAAATAAAAACAAGAGGTTACAATTCCTTTAGACTGGTACCTTGGCACTCGGCTACTTTGAAATCCATCAGATTTGGTCCTCAGCTCACTCTGACATGAAAATTTTGTTCTGGAACTCATCGTTTGTTTGGCACAAACTAGAACTTGCCGGTGTCAGCTGCCTTGTGACTCATTACACTATTCCTTATGGGGAAAATTTGTTTGGTACTCATCACTTTTGATACCCATCATATTCTCCAGGAACTAATTAACAATGAGTGCCACTGTATTACTCAGTTAACTGTTTACAACTTATGGTAGCCATATCCAAAGATATGCTATTTGGCAGGCATTGAATTTTTTGCAAGCCAACCAAGTATCTAAGCCACGCAACAATTTCCAAATTCAGGACAATCTTAACCTTGCTGAGATTTAAAGCCTTCCCTCCCAACAGCTGTTTTGAGAGGAAATTAGGGGATATGCCGTATGAACAAAGATGATTGTCCCTGTAATGAAAGAGTTCCTGAAAATTAACCCATCTTGTATTATAGTGGCCTTAGGAGAAAGCTACAGCTAATATTTCTCCAACAATAAATCAATTTCAATTCATTGTAATTGTAATTTAATTTCTCTGAATGTAGCTAATATTGATTTGCTACTTGTAAAGTAGATCATGCATTAATTGCACCACTTTTATAATTATTGCTATGTTTTTTTTTACTTGTTCAGAATTGTTTTTTTTTCTTTTGAATTGAATAATGTTTATTACTACTATATAACTTGCCCTTTATTCCAGGGTATAAAACACAAAAGAATAAAATGAAATAAAAGAGAGACTACTTCAAAAGTTTAAAACAGTAGTAATCCTAACAGAATATTAGAATAACAGAGTTGGAAGGGATCTTGGAGGTCTTCTAGTCCAACCCCCCACCTCGCTCAAGCAAGAAATCATATACCTGCTTGACTGAAATGACAAATGGCTGTCCAATCTCTTCTTAAAAACTTCCAGTGTTGGAGCATTCACCGTGTCTGGAGGCAGGTTGTTCCACTGATTAATTGTTCTAAACTGTCAGGAAATTTCTCCTTAGTTCTAGGTTGCTTCTCTCCTTGATTAATTTCCCTCCATTCCTTCTTATCCTGCCTTCAGGTGCTTTGGAGAATAGCTTGACCCCTCTTCTTTGTGGCAGCCCCATAGATATCGGAACACTGCTATCATACCACTTCTAGTCCTTCACATATTGTCCTAGAGAGACCCAGATACATCTTTATAATATCACCCCTATCCTAGAGAGACACAAAACTCCGCAATGTGGATGAGGTGGGTGTGACTGTACGGTCTCAAATGCATGGGTAAAATATTATTTCTCCCCTGAACCCCAAAATGATCAGTGTGGGCATTTGCATGGCTTCTGAGGCAACAACATGTCAAAAGTAGGGTATTCCAATGGACAAGGCCTTCTTTGGCATCCCTACAATTGGGGATGAGTCACATGTTGAGATGGGGGGGGGCTATTGAAATCAAATAAAATTCTTCATCCCACTTTGGTGCTCAGCTGCCCATCCCCCCCCCAATAGATACTCTCAGTGCTTCACTGTTTTTGGAGATTAATGTGGGGAAAGGATATTTTAGTCAATCTCATATACGATATCTCTGCAAGTTAGCAATTCCTTAAACCAGCACCTATTTCTCTTGTTTTTCTGCAATCCCCTTTTAGCTTCATTACTGTTTGGAAGAAAGAAGCGAAGCTTGATGATATTCAGAGGATTCTCTCTCTCTAATTCACGCAGGGAAACAGATGCTTTAACAACAGGACCAAACAGGCAAAATATGCAAAGGAAATTCCCGAGTCTGTTATGTGTTAAATTATTAGTTAAACCAAGCACTCCTTACCCCACTCTAATCGGCAATAATGCCTTCATATTCCCAGCATGCAAAGGTATATTAGGTGTTCTCCAGAGGTTCTCAATAGAAAGCACTACAAAACTGATGTTAACTTTGCATAAGAAACTTACACTCTATTGAGATATTGTTGGGATGTTATTACTAATGGCCATGGCTTCCTGCAGGTGTCATTCTCTCCTTGCCTCTTGGGACTGAAAGCCCCCAAACAGCTGTCCCAAGGGGGGGACCCTTCTTCCTTTAAATCCCAAAGTGCTCCACTGACACTGTTCCCCTTAACTTTTTTTTGCTACTGCCTTTCCAGAGATATTGGTGCAATGCTTCTGTGCCTCTCCTCCCTCATTCTTTTGTTCTCCTGGGAGATAGTTCCTGCATGAGTCATGGAGGCTGCCAAGATTATTCAAGTAATACTCTGGCTTCTCAAAGAGGCACCTTGCTTTGCCTTGCTGTCACACCACTTGAGGTGTGTCCAGACATGCAAGGAAGGGTGGGGAGAAAAGGCAGGAACTTTGGGACCAGTAAGCGTTGGGCCCTTCCTGCAAATTCTGTGCAGTGAAGATGAAACGGTGGCTTAAATTAATATAACCTTTTCCCGCTCTGAGTGGCAGAGCTAGTTTGAAACAGCTCTCTCACACTAACTAAAGCAAGAAGGAACACAGCATCAGTCCAGCAGTCAAATGGAAGGGGGAAAAAATCAGCAGCAAGTGCCACAGCATAAAATTCTTGGTCCAAGGGTTCTGAAGCCCCTTGTTTCAATAGTTTTAGAGGGTTACCAAACAAACAGAATCGTATCTGTTAAAAAAATAGAACTTTCTTCCTCTTCACTGGATTTTCACACTGGAAAACTAGGATCTGTATCAAAGTAAGCCCTTTTTTAAAAAAATAAATAATTAAAAACAGGTTGATAGAAATAGCATGAGCTAGGGAATATCTATTCTCAGCTGTAGACATAATTTTTTTTTCCAGACAGATATTATAGATATTCAAACAGGATTGTCAAATACCCTAGAAGTTACCTCAGGCCTTAAATTCCACAACATGGTCTTTGTGTTTGACAGGAATGATGGTGCCAAAGCTAATACAATCACATCTATTCATTCAGAGAACAAAATAGGTTTAAGTTGTTGACCGGCTTTTATCAAGGAGTCCAGATAGTGATTACTTTCATTGGCAAAGAACATCCTTTTTTAAAAAAACACGACTCAAAATAACCCTACAAGAAAAAGCCTTTAATATTAATCCAGTTTAATATATTAACAAAGATGGGATTATCTCAGATCTCTTACTACAAAAACCAGTTAATGCAATTACTGTTGCAGAACTCAGAGCACCGTAACAATGTATACAAAAAAAAAAAGCAGTCATATTATTTCAGATTGCTAATGTATTTTCAATGTTCTCCCTCTGACAAAATACCTGCACATACAGGTAGTCCATTAATTTAGCGACCGAAGTTACGATGCAACTGAAAAAAGTCAGTTATGACCTTTTTTCATATTTATGACTGTTGCAGCACCCTTTGATCACGTGATCAAAATTCAGAGGCTTAGATACTGACTCATATTTATGGTGGTTGCAGCGTCCTGGGATGATGTAATCCCCTTTGCTTCTGGCAAGCAAAGCCAATGGGAAAGCCAGATTTACATTACAATTGTGTTACTAACTTAACAACTGTGGCAAGAAAGATCATAAAAATGGGGCAAAACTCATTTAACAACTCTTGGTCCAAGGGTTCTTAAGCCGCTTGCTTCAATAGTCTCAGAGGGTTACCATACAAACAGAATTGTATCTGTTAAAAAATAGAACTTTTTCCATAACTAGTTAACTCTGTTTATAATATTTTTGAATTGCACTTTAATACAGAAATATTGAAACCTTTAAAAAAAAATAGAACTTGCTTCCTCTTCAAGCAGGAGAAACAGAAATTTTGGGATCAACTGTGGTTGTTAAGAATAAAAGTACATTTCAGATATTTTGTTCACGTACCAGGAGGGTGTACCAAAGTCAGGCGCCATAGACCATTCACATTTTTTCTCTTCATAAAATATTACCATACTTAGGAAGGTTGAGATATGCCTCAAAAAAAATAAGAAAGGGTATAGAAGAAAACGACAACTGATCTGAATATTAATTTATATAATAAATAAATGGCTGGGTGGAATCCGAGTTTGGATATACTGTACCCTGTATATTTTTTTAAAAAAATGTTTTCAGCGGTCAGTGCTACCAGACACTCTAAAAAAATGCAAGCCAAGTGGATAATGATAATGATATGCATCTTAAGCCAAGAGACTCCCCTGCATTCCAGCTTAATTAATACTGAATAGGTCTCAAAACCTTTCACCTACTTCTAAGATGATAAAAGTGGTATCCAGCAAATGTGCTTGGCAGAGTTTCCAGGGGAGAAACCATTTTGCCTGTTACTGTAAAGAACGGCAAAGTTTGGCAAAACTAGCAAGTCTACGTTTGGTGAAATTGCTCATGGTCTGCAATCACTGTTATGAGACACTTCTTGGCCCAAAGAAAATGCGTATCATACAACAATGGTTCTCAACCTTTTCTTCATCTTGAACCCCCTTTAAATAAAGGGGTCCATGGACCACAGGTTGAGAGCCACTGTCCTAGAAAAAGTACTGCAAATATGGGTTTTACAGAGGTCCTGCCTCCATCCCAGGGGAAATGTCTATGGAGAGTCTCAAATCATCCAGGTCCTGGTTGTCCCAAAGGTGCTTTTCCAAAAGGCAACTGGTCTTTCTTCCCCCCCCCCCCTCCCCTTGAAAACGTTTCGCTTCTCATCCGAGAGGCTTCTTCAGCTCTGACTGGATGATGGGGAATGTCTGCAAGGAGTATAAAACCTTCCACTCCCCACCATCCAGTCAGTGCTAAAGAAGCGAAATATCTTCAAAAAAAACCAAGAAAGTCCAGTTGCAATGTTGGGACTTTCTCAAGAGGGAAAGCCACCTAGACAAAGCACTATAGGCTTCCCCAAGTCACACATCCACGCTGCAACCAGAAAGTTTAATTATTAGTTATTTAAATTATTTGTTGTTGTTAGTTGCAACCCCTTGCGACCCCATATGGACAACGTTCCTCCAGGCCTTCCTGTCCTTTACCATCTTCTAGAGCCCATTGAAGCTCACGCCTGCTGCATCAGTGACTCCATCCAGCCACCTCCTTCTCTGTCGTCCCCTTCTTCTCTTGCCCTCAATCTTTCCCAGCGTCAGGCTCTTCTCCAGTGAGTCCTTCTCATTAGGGGGCCAAAGTACTTGAGTTTCAACTTCAGGATTTGGCCTTCTAAAGAGCAGTCAGGGTTGATCTCCTACACCAGCCAGAGTTTCTCTGTGCAGGTGCTGCGTGGGTTCCCAACTTAATAAATGACAGAACACGGAGAGGCCTTGAATCAATTGCCTGTGTTAGGAGATAACCTAAGCTTAAGGACACCTCAAAAGCCACAAGCCTTGTGCTCAGCAAAAATAAGTGTCTTGGAGTAGGAGAGAAAATATAACAATGTTATTCCACCTCCCCACCTCCCTCTACTTCTAACAGCAAGGCAACGTGGTTCTCCCGGCTGGGCAATTCTGGGAGCTGAAGTCCACAAGTCTTAAAGCTGTCGAGGTTGGACACTCCTGTCTTGGAGCAAATGTTAAGAACTGAAAAGTAGCTCAATTGCACAACCTCACTGATGCAATCCCGTTTTCCCCCCTGGGCTCCTTGCAGGAAAAAAAAAAAAAGGATGACATCACCCTCTCTTTATCACTGCCTTTCAGGACCATTTGGTTGTTCTGCAGAAGTCAGTCCCTCTTCCCCACCACCACCACCCTCGCACAGAAAGGCAAAGAAAGATAAAAGCCCAGCCAAGGTTTGCCTCAAAAGATAAACACATTAAAGTTGTTGCTAACTCTTCAGGAGAAAACATGACTTTTGGGTGGTTGAAATTGCTTCAGAGTGAATCGTAATGGTTAAATAAGCCTGCTTTGCTGTACTTTTACGAATACGGCATGAGGATTCCCCTTGCCCAGGGAAGCTACAGGATCATTCAGCATGCTGTCTGAACCCAGCCAATGGTGGCTTAGTCAACAAACCTGATTTTATGAGATGTAGTATACGACAGTGGTGGCGAACCTATGGCACACGTGCCAGAGGCGGCACTCAGAGCCCTCTCTGTTGGCATGCGCGCCGCCACCGCCGCCAGCAGCAGGAGCCCCGCCCAGCACAAAGGAGGTGAAGCGGCTGACTTGCAAGCTCAAGTAGTGATGGTAGAGCAGAGGTCACCAACCATTGCCGATTGGTGGACCGGAAGAAAAGGGAGGGGGAAGCATTTTACCTGCGTGCGTGCGCACACAGGGCTGCGAGCATGCATGTGCTGCAAGTGGGGCAGGGCTAGTGCCTGCGTGATACTAGCCCTGCCCCGTTCTTGCGTGGTACAGCGCCTTGTATCTGTACCCTGCGGTGCGGTGGCAGCCATTTTGGTGCCTTGCAGCACGGTGGCCCATTTTTGAGCCCCTGGTTTTTGCATGCCAGAGGCAGCATTCAGAGGCGCCTCCCTACCACCACCCCCCCCGAAGGGCACCATAATGCTGATGCGCCCCTGGCACTTTGCAATAAATAAGTGGGTTTGGGGTTGCAGTTTGGGCACTCAGTCTCTAAAAGGTTCGCCATCACTGGTATAAGAAGTCCTTGACTTGAGCCCAACATTTCTGCCACTAAGTGAGTTTTGCCCCATTTTTACGATCTTTATTGCTACAGTTGTTAAGTGAATCACTGCTGGTCAAGTTAGTAATCCAGTTGTTAAGTGAACCTGGCTTCCACATTGACTTTGTTTGTCAAAAGGTCATAAAAGATTGACCACGTGACCTTGGGACACAGCAAAGGTCATAGATATGAATTCAGCACCTGAATTTTGATCACGTGATCAGGGAAATGCCCCAAAGGGTGCAACTGTGAAAAAAATGGCCATAAGCCACTTTTTTTTTCAGTGCCGTTGTAACTCTGCATGGTCACTAAACGAACTGCTGCAACCTGTATGTCATGTGAATTCATTCCAAGAATCTCATTAGATCTTAAAGAGTAACTCAACTCCTCAAAACCTTAGGATTTCTAGATTGGAGTCCACTTTACCAATTGTAGAAAACCATCCGGTTGAATATTTTTAAAAGGCCGATTATGTGGTAGGCCATGATAACACGGTAGAACAATGCTTGTTTGTTAAATAAACGTTGTTTATTTATGCAGCTGAATGGAACAATATTTTTTACACCTTTACAATTTATCACAAAATCATTTAATTTTTTTTTTTTTAAGTTGAGCATTTAAGGAACTGGAATCTGGAAAGATAAATTGTCCCAAAAGGCAACTGGACTTTTTTAGGTTTTTTTTTTTTTTCTTTTGAAAACCTTTTGCTTCTCATCCAAGAAGCTTCTGCAGTTCAGAACATTTCCAAAGGGGAAAAAAACCCAGAAAGTTCCGTTGCTTTTTTGGAAAAAAAGCACCTATGGGGCGAGCATGACCTGGATGATTGAGAATCTCCATAGACCAGGGGTAGGCAACCTTGGCTCTTGTATGACTCGTGGACTTCAACTCCCAGAATTCCTGAGGCAGCCATGCTGAGAGGAAAGGGAGAGGTTTCCAAGCTGAGCCATGCTGGCTCAGGAATTCTGGGAGCTGAAGTCCACGAGTCATAAAAGAGCCAAGGTTGCCTATCTCTGCCATAGACCTTTGGCAATACTCATACGTTGGATATTACCAGCTATAGTAATACTGATGTTAGCCATGCTGTCTAGGAATTATGGGAGTTGTAATACCAACACAAGGAGAGCACCATCTTGAGAGACACCTTCTCTAAGGCAGTGGATCTTTTTCAGTTAATGCCTACACAGTTCTGTACAGCTGTGTGGGACAAGGAGATAAGGATTAAGAAAACGGTCATTTAATGAAAGCAGCAGAAAATAAAATAAAAACCAAGACAAATAAGAACACTTGAGAGCTGTTGAAGGATGATGGCCTTTTCTTTAAATAGGCTAAGAAATCAAACAGCCGCAGAGTGCAGCACAGGAAAAAACACCAGGAAAAGGAAAATACTCTTGTCACAGTGAAAGTGAGAAAACAAACATATCCATATCCCAATCTTGCCCCAGACTTATTTCACAACCCGAGTAGGTGTGTACATCACACACAGATACACAACACAAGAAAGCAGGCACTCACCCTCTGACAAATAAAAACAAGCTGAGCCGTTCTGGAAAAGATTCAAGCAAGCAGGAAGCGTTTCGTTGTGAACAGGTCAGAAGTAAAAAATAAATAAATTGTCCCTTTTTCAACATATACTGAAGGATTAGGAAGCTCTGCCAAGGATTAGCTCCGCAACAAGGAATTCCCCACATTTATACAGGACAGGCTATTACTTTTTAACTCTTTGGTCTTTGGGAATGGCCTTTACTCTCTTGCCATTTAAATACACTGTTGTACAGGTAGTCCTCAACTTACAATTGCAAAATGGTCAGCGCGAACTGGTCACAAGTGTAAAAAATGTTCATAAGTCACTTTTTTCGGTACTCTTATAAGTTCAAAACGGTCACTAAATGAAATAAGTTATGGACTATGGGTACTTGAAGAAAGCTGAGGTCCTCTCATCACTTCTCCAGGCTCAACAAAGCCCACACCTCCACGTGTTTCTTTCCAAGTTGCTTATCTCTTTGATTGTTCTCCTCTGACACATTCAGATTTATTAATGACCTTCCTACAATGGCTAGAGCTGGAAACAACATCCTATGGATAATCTGACCAGAGAAAAATGACGATTTCTATTGATCTTGGTGCTATCCTTTTCTTGATGCAGTCTAGAAATGCATTTTTATTTCTGCAGTTGCATCGCATTGTTGGCTTATGTTCAGTTAGTGATCCACAAAGGCACCCAGATCCCTTTGCCTTATATTTCTATCTAGTATGCCCCCCAGTTTTAGTGTGGAAATTCACCTTGCTGGTTTCTGCCTTTTGTTTCAACTTCTCAAATTTCTCCTCTATCTTGATCCTATTCTCTCAGCTGCTTACTATATCACATCTTTGTGTTGTCTGCCTACTTTTTAACCCTTTAGCCAAGTCATTTACAAATACGGACATGCCCAGTTGCAAAAAAAATACTGGTCTACAATAAAAAAATGGATCGAAGAAATAATAGACCAACCCGTAGACTGGAAACCAGAGATCTTTTTGTTGGGTATTTTAAACAGAAAATATAGTAAAGAAATATGGTACTTCATTTTACATATAATAATGGTGGCAAGAATAGCATATGCACAGTGCTGGAAAAATGAGAATATACCGTCAGAGGAAGAAGTGATAAGAAAAATCCTGGACTGTGCTGAGACGGACAAATTAACAAAAGAGATAAAAGAAAAGGAAAACACAGAGTATTATATAACATGGAACAAGTGGTATGTCTGGTTGGAGACTAGAAATAATAGAGGAGAATAAATATGGAAAGGTCAAAAGTGAAAATATGTATATAATAATGTATAATAATAATAATATAAATTATTCTTAGTAAGAAGTAGAACATGAAGGAAGAAAAATGTAAATAAGAAATAACGGGGCAATAAGGACAAATATTCTAAAGAAGAATAAGGGGGGAAATTAAATAATAGATTACCGTTATGTAATTGCTGTAAAAAAAAAGGGAGAGGAGAATATATATTGTGTGTGTGTGTGTGTGTGTTATGTTTTGCTTTGTTTTGTTTTATTTTGTTGGTTAAAAATAAAAAAAATTAAAAAATTATAAAAAAACAAAAACAAATATGGAATGTTCAACAATATAGGCTCAGAAACTAGCCTCCATAATCTTGGCAACTTTAAGGTGTGTGGAGTTTAACTCCCAGTGCTGGAGAGTTTACAGATCTATGGACTAAATTTGGAAGCTGAATAATATCTCCTGGAGCAAAACAGTGAATTACTTGTCAATTGTTTCTGAGAAAACAATATATATATGGTTGTTTAGTCACTAGGAACCATTGATGAAGTATCTTGTAAATTGCATGTGTTTAACCTTCCCTTATTCCCTGCTTATCTTATTATTATTTAGATCTTACATCAGTGACTGTAAATCACCCATGCATCTAATGAAATAAGCCACTGTTCACAAAACCTTGCACCTTTTAACAAATTGTGTTAATCTGAAAAGGCATTAGCAAACACTTGCAAATTTTAAACTCAAGGGAGACTTTGTGTTTGCTAGATAAGCACGTGGGGGAAAAAAATATATATTTTCTTACAATCGTTACTGACCACTCCCAGTCCTTGGTGATTCAGATGATCAAACAAATTAAAGCACTAATTATCTAGCAAGATCATGACCCTAACCATTCAAAGCTCTCTGCTGTTGTGCATGTGATGGAATCGTACTGGCCCTCTGGAGAGCACCTTACTGTGCAAAACAACCATGTCAAATCATGCTAGTTCTACCTTGTTAAATTTTAACAGAAAGTTTGGCTGCAGAAAATCAAGGCTGGCTCTTGTAGTGGATCCCCTTAAAAGGAATCGGTCAGCGGCATTATTTTAGACTGCCTTGGGCCATTCCGATTCAAAGTGACTTCCCTGCAGTCGCTTTGAACCAACACAATAATGTTTAGAAATTGCGCTATTAGATTTGCACCCACATTCTGCCCCCAATAGTAGTGTAGATAAAACCAATATAAACAATTTTTCTATTTCATTTGTATGTTACAAATTCTGTAAGGTAGAGAAGTGCAGTTTCCCCAAGCCCAAAACTGTCTACAGCCTCCTCAACAAGTGTGAGTATGACTGAATTCACAAGGCACACACAATTTAAGCAACTATATTTGAGTCTGAGCATGCTTTGTGAATCCAGATGTGGGATCAGAATTTGATTTAAGTGAACACAGAGACACCATCCTTAAATATGTCGGTTTAAGCTGAGAAGCTTTACCCACACATTCAACGCTAGATAACTGGATTAATTCTAGAAAACACAGGTGAGTCATTCTTGGTTAGGATTTCCTACTTGGGCAGGGGGTTGGACTAGATGACCTCCAAGGTCCCTTCCAACTTCATTATTATTATTATTATTATTATTATTATTATTATTATTATTATTATTAAAACAACAGTACAGTATATATTTCTAGGCTTTCCCTGGATATTTCAGTTATTTCATTAAGCCAGGATTTATTTAATTGTGCTTTATTACATGAACCTAGTGAGTCAAAACCAAATAAAGGATAAAATCCAAGTTCTAAATTATTCAGAAATTATTCCTTCAAAAAGCTGGCATGTAAGTAACAATCTGCAATCCACTATCAATAATTTGATTCAGTGCCAGTTCAATCACTGCTTAGCTTACTGAATGCTTTGCTTTCTTGCATTCCAATATTTTATTAGTTTGTCAAAAAATAAAATACAGAAGTAGAAAGAAAAATGAAAATAAGGGGAAAATAAGGGAGGAAAAAGGGAAGAAAAAATGTAAGGGAAAGGGGAAAAGAAAAAAGCATTGACTCCTTTTGATGCAGTAGAATGAAGTAATAACACAAAACTTCAATTTTATACTTTTATATAATATATAGATTAGCCGTTTTTATAACAAACCTATTTAATCAACAAAACCGAACTGAATGCACTGCTGGCGACTGAAGCAAAGCAACTACTTCTAAGATTTCCATTTGCTGTCAACCAGAAAGATATTATTTATTGATAAAAATTTGTTTGCCTCTCATCTCACCACGAGACAACTTTTAATGTTAAGCAGATCCACATTTCTTTTCAATGAAGTTTCAATGTAAAAGTGACCCACTGATCTTGTCCCTAAAAATTATCAGTATATAAGTTTAGACAGCTCCTGATCAGTACTGAAATTTTCCCTAGCAACTCCAGATTACTAGAAATCATTGATAAACATTGTAATGATCTGGAAAGCAACCGTGTCCAAGTGCAAACTGATCACTCTGCAGGCATCCAACATTTTAAGAAGTTCTGATTTTAGTAGCACCTTTTAAGATGAACACGCGTTAATATAAGGCACAAACTTTTCTAAGCCGTCATTCCCTGCATCAGACAGGTGAAAGGGGCCTTGAGTTGATTTAGGAATTAAACACATCAAAGATGAGGCAAGAAAAAAGAGGGGGGGAAATGCAGGGGAAAGTTCCATGGAGAAAATTATAAGTGGCAGTTTATGCTTTTTATATCAATTCACTCATAAGCACCGATTCTAACGGGGCTTCATTGCAAACAAAGATTGAAATCCAATTATTTGGGGTGCAGTTCAGAGATGGAGGCCTATTCATGGGTAAGTATATGCAGGATTGCAGCTTTAAGTTAAGTTAAAATAGTGTATTGTTAATGTCAGCTATCAGCTAGAAATGTACCCGGGAAATGCAGTGTGTTGCTAATGATTGCATCATAAAGAAGCGGAAGGGAAGGTCCCAGCAGCCAGGTCTAGGATGAAAAAAGGCTTCAAGGGAAGATCCAGAATCCGGGGCTTTCCATCTAGGAGTTTCCAAGATTCCGGAGATAGCAAATATCCTGTCAGTCCCCACGTTCGCACTGTTAGCCAGTACAATGTGAGGAGGGGTTGTTCACATGGATTCTAATTTAGCCCAGCAATGCTAATCAGTTCACAAGGGTCTCTCCAGACAGAAGGGGAGGGAGGAAAGAGGGGGAGCAAATTTTCTTCTGGATTTGAATGTCCAGAAAAAAAAAAAGTCGTACATCTCCCTCCCTTCACTTGGTGGATGTTTGCAAATAAGGAAAAATGCCAGCCTTGGGCATTTTTATGCAGGACCAAATTGCACTCTTGAGGCAGGCTTGAGTTAAACTTAATAACAACAGTTAACACCACCACACCGACAGGTTCCTCGGAGCTTGTTGCAGCAGGCCAGGATAGAACGCAAGGAAATGTCACCCCCCCACTTTCCTGGAAAAATCCTTTCCTCTGCCTCTTCGACCTCTGGGTGGGCTGAATCTCATCCACGTGGTGTGGTTTCTTTCTCCAGAAACATCAAAGGAATAGGTCTATGGAGATGCTCAATCATCCAAGTCATGGTGCTTTTTTTTTTCTTTCAAAAAAACAACTGGACTTTTTTCTTTTTCCATTTTTTGTTTTGTTTTGTTTTTGAAAACTTTTCGCTTCTGCTCCAAGAAGCTTCTTCCGGTCTGAAGATCTTTTCAAAGGAAAAAAAAAAAACAAGCCCAGTTGCTTTAAAAAAAAATAATAATAGGAAGAAAAGCATCTTTGGGACATCCTGGGAGTGCGAAAAATTCCTAGGAAGGTCGCTTTTGCTTTACGAGTCACTTGGGAATGCCGTTCGCTAAGGACAGGTTGGGAAACGAATTGGGGAAAAAGTTCCGTCCTTTTTTGCTTTAGAGTCCAGCCCAGGTTGTACATCTCCTCGGGGCCCCCCCTTTCAAACCCCCCACGCGTTACAAGCCTCACACCAACTTGTCTAACTTGCGGGTCGCAGTCCCGTTTTCACTCGTGCCCTCCCGAACCAACCCGCGACGGGAACAGCTCGGTTACTGTGCGAATACGGTACACGGAAACTTCCGACAGGCCAGCCTTGCCAGTTCACCTGTATGCCCAGCAAAAGCCGCCGCGCTTATGGAGGGAGATCCTTGCCCGGACATGTTCCACGGCGAAGCCAGGGGTCTTCCCTGCAGGGTGATCCGCCCCGACCACCATCTCTCCCTACACACACACACACACACACACACACACACACACACACACACACAACCGTCAAGGGCGGAGACGTTCCCGGGCAAGTTTCAGGAGCGCCCCTCCCCCACCCTCCCGTTTTCCTAAGGGCGGGGGCCGCCGCGTCGCCTCCTTCTCCCGGCATCGCCAAACTTCGCTTTGCGGGACGAGGGGCTCGTCCTGGGGAGGGGAAGGGGAAAGGGAAAGGGGAGGAGGAGGAGAGGAGAGGAAAGGAAAGGGGAAGAGAAGGGGAAAGAGGAGGGGAAGGGGAAAGGGGAGGAGGAAGAAAGGGAAGGGGAAAGGGAAAGGGGAGGAGAAGGAGAGGAAAGAGGGAAGGGGAAAGGAAAGGGGAAGGGGAGGAGGAGGAAAGGAAAGGGGAAAGGGAAGGGGAAAGGGAAGGAGAGGAAAGGGAAAGGAAGTGGATCTGGGCGCGCGCTTCCAACTCGCCTGCAGCCCCGCCGTTCCAAGCGCCGGGGAGAGTCGCCGATTGCAGAAAAGGAAACAGAACTTTTCCGCTAGTGTGTGTGTCTCTCTGTGTGTGTGTGTGTCGGGGGGGGGAGGAATAACCACAGGTAGGCTAGTCCGAAGCCCCGCGCGCGTCGGGAGCCAAGGAGCGGCGCCCGGAGGAATTCCGCCTGGCACTCACCAGCAGGTAAGCCAGGCTGCAAAGCGTCAGGAGGCCGGGGGCTCGCATGGTGGTGGTGGTGGTGATGATGATGATGATGATGCGAAGGGAGCCGGGAAGCCGCGGCGACCCGGGGGAAGGTCGGGGTCGGTGTCTCTGTGCTCCCGGGCTGGAGAAACCCCCCTCTCGGAAGGCGAAAGTGGGAAAGGCCGGCTGAGCGGCCGAGGAGCGCGGTCCGAGGCTGCCGGGGCGCGCAAGGCGGTGAGAAAAGCGAGAGCGGAGAAAGTTTCGTCCGGACTCGCGCAGCTGCAGAAGACACGGCGAATAACTTTCTAAGTTAGCGGCGTTGCTTTTAAACCGGCGGCTGCGAGGAGGCGGGGTTAAGGCACATGGCTCCTCCTCCTCCTGCTGGCATGTTTTAGTTGTAGAGCCCAAGTTGCGCGGCCGCCTCCCCCCCCCCCCCTTTATCATCCTTGCTTCTGCAGAGGAGGAATTTTTTTTTTTCCAACCTCCTTCGGGGACTTTCCACATCTGTCCTGCAGCTGAAGCCTCAAAGCCCTTTTGGCTGCCTCCTGGAAGGATAATGCAAGTTAGCTCGAGGGCCATCGCTTCCGGAATTGAACGGGAGGGGCGACAAACCAGGTTAACGCGTGGCTGTTGACTTTGAGGCCCTCCGAGCCTGCTAACTCAGGTAGAGGCGCTTAACAGTCGGCCGCTTTCCCCCCCTCCCCCTTTCTCACCCCCCCTCCGCCTCGCCACAAGCTATCTTTTGGTAAGCCTGGATCGTGGTTTACTCAGATAAGCCCGTCTTGTGAAATGTTGGGTCCTAAACGTTAAGAGGGGTGAGCGGAGCGCGTTTCCCAGACTTCTCTCTAATGGACATTCAGTCAATCCGCGTTAGCAAAATAAGTTGCGGGGGAAGCGAGAGAGAGAAACGTTCTGGGTAAGATAGGAAGATCGATTTGCTTCATTACCCAAACTAGGTAACATCATCAGTGCTCGTAAGGAATGGGATTTGCTGTAGCACTGATAATGTTACCTAGTTTGGCCAATGAAACATCTGCAAGAAAACAACCAAGCTCAGAGAGCACCAAGGACCCCTCGTGTGAACCCTGAGCTACAAATATTCTCCTTTGTTAGAGCATATTGACTGTTGATTATAGGGAGATTTTTCAATTCTTCCAAGACTTTCTAGAATAAGAAGGAAAAAAAAATGGCTTCTCCCCAGCAGTCTGAAAATATAAGTCCTAGAAGGGACAATTTGTTATATTTTTTCTATCTTGCTCTATGGAGTAGAGCGTTGATCTCTGACAGAAGGCCACCTGAAGAGACTAGAAGCATTTGAAATGTGGATTGACAGGTGGCTGTTATGTACAAGCTGGGTTGACAAGATGAGAAATGAGGAGGTGATCAGCCACCTGGGAAAGCCAAGGGAAATCATCAAAACAATTAAAAAATGAAAGCTAGAATATTTCGGACATGTGATGTGATACCCAGAAAAATGCGGCATATTCCATTTAATCCTCCAGGGAAAGATTGAAGGCAAACGAGGTCCAGGCAGGAGAAAAAACATTGTGGCTTAAAAATCTAAAGGACTGGTTTGGACAAAACTCAGCAGCACTTTTTCGTGCGGCTTCTGATAAAAACAGGATCGCCAACATGATCGCCAACGTCCGATAAGGGATATGGCACAAGAAGAATATAATTTTTTTTTTTTGCTTGGCTCGCAAAAAAGGTGCGAGATGTATTGAACACCGATCTGAGTAACTACTGGCTTTTGCATTCTCAGAGGGAATTGATCCTTAGTTGCCCTATTGTGCCAGCAACCCAGGACTTGTATTTTATCCATTAGAGCTTCATTCAATTAAATCCGCTTCTACTTTCTACCCAGGCAAAGTTTGAGTCTTCAGTATGAGTCTTCAATATGAAACTCATTGCCAACTTTTTCTTTCTCACTCAATCTTTAAATGAAACCAAACCTGATCAAAGGTTCCGTATTTTCTTTTTTCCCCAATTTTTTTTTATTAATTTTCCAATATTACATTTACGTATTTGAAAAGTAGTGTGGCGGCTGGGCACAGTTTGAATAACATAAGTGCAAATCTCAAAATATTACAACAACTAATTCCCTCTTTTCCCCTCATAATATCTTCTGTCTCATATTCCGAAAAGTTCCATATTTTCTTTTTTTTTAAAAAATCACAAATTTGTGATAGTTGGGCTACTGTTCATGCCACACCATATTTTCTTTTTTTAAAAAAAATCACAAATTTGTGATAGTTGGGCTACTGTTCATGCCACAGTATCTTGGCTGACATGTGCAGTGCCAAGCTGGAACAATATGTGTAGTGATTACCGCAACATGTCAATAAAGCAATCCATTTTTTAATCCAGCCGCAGACCATGAAACCAAACAAAAATCACAGTTAAGATAGAGAAATGCATAACAATTCTGTACTATTTAAAAAATGTTGTAAGAGATGCTCTGATTTACTCTGCGAGCTATAGAGCCGTACTTGGCTGTGGTGAACAAAATAAAAATCTGATTTTATTTTGTTGACCACAGTCAAATACTGTGGTCAGATAGTAACAATTTAAGAGAGAGTCAGAGTGGAAAGCATGTTTACTGAAGAATGAAGATACTTCCCACTGAGCACCTGCATAGAGGGAACCAAACAAATATGTTCCATTGTTTTCTTCACCACATGGTTATCTGTAGGTATCTCCCTTCAGTAACAGCTGTTGGAAGGGTATTAAATCTAGCCAAGATAAATCTAGTTAACTCCTATCAACCTTGCCCACATAGCAATTTTAGCACAGCATGCTGACCCATGATTTACATAAGCATTGTTTACCGATTTAACTCTATTGATAGGATTCACATAATACCAATCCATGAAACAATTAACTGATTGGGTTTGCCCAACAATCTAGCCATATTTTAGTATCACATACTGCAGGAACCCAGGCTGTGGTTTATTAACTTAGTGCAACCCAGGCAACCCAGTTTGTTAAGACACTCTAATCACCAATTAATCGCACAGGCTGACTTCATATCAGCATGTTCATGTGCAGTGGGCAAGTTTGCAATTGTCTGTGTTGTACAAATGCAGTCAATATTTCTGCTGCTCCATCAGTATTACTGTCAAAATCGAGCAGTTCTGATCACACAAAATGTTATCCAGATCCTCTTTAATTCTACGCTCACCTCTGGATTTTTTTTTTAAATAATGTAGTTCTTCAGGTGCAAACTCTATGACCCATATGCAATGGTTTTGACATACAACATAGGAATAGCACCTAGAGTTATATACCACTTCACAGTGCTTTACAGCCCCCTCTAAGCAGTTTACAGAGTCAGCATAATGCCCCTAATTTTACCAACCTCGGAAGGATGGAAGGCCAAGTCATGGGCTGAGTGCCTATGTCCATATAACTCATTGCACCAGCAGACTATGTTCTTTGTTGTTGTTGTCTGACTGTTTGTGACCCCATGGACTACAGCACGCCAGGCCCCCCTGTCCTCCACGATCTCCCTGACTTTGTCCAAACTCATGTCTGTTGCGTCAATGACACTATCTAACTATCTCTGCTGTCCCCTTCTCCTTTTGCCTTCAATCTTTCCCAGGGCCTTCTCATTTGGTAGCCAAAGTATTTGAGCTTCAGCTTCAGGATCTGTCCTTCCAAAGGACAGTCAGGATTGATTTCTAGCCTCACTTATTATATCATATTAAAATATGTATGTATTGTATTGTAATATATTGTATTGTATTGTATTGTTTATTAAAACCAAAAGCAGAAGCAGAAAAACTCAAATCAGAAAACTACCAGACGAAGCTCTCCTGATTTTCCTCTTACTTTAGTCAATGTTTTTATGAATTACAGCCCTGGAAAAACTCATCGTCACATTGGCTTGTGCACAGGATCTTGCATTTCCTTAAGATAATTCATCCCACAACATTGTTACACCCTAGTCCCAAAGGGGTTAGAAATAAGTGTCATAAAATAAAGCAGTAAATAAATACCGTTCACTAAAACAGTCATGAGCCGTTTATTTTAAAAGACTTGCTAAAAAAAAAAAACCAGCTCATCTACCACTCTTTAAATCAGGGGTAGACCACCTTGTCTCTTTTATGACTCGTGGACTTCAACTCCCAGAATTCCTGAGCCAGCCATGCTGAGGGAAAAGGGAGAGGTTTCCAAGCTGAGCCATGCTGGCTCAGGAATTCTAGGAATTGAAGTCCACGAGTCATGAAGGGGCCAAAGTTTCCCTCATGTTGGCTCAGGAATTCTGGGAGTTGAAGTCTATGAGACATGAAAGAACCAAGGTTGTCCACCCCTGATTTAAAATACTTCACGGGGAAATAAGAGTCACATTGAATGGATTTGGAAGTCTGGAAAGAAATATGGCATGCATGCGCACGCTTCTCAGAATGATGTACACGTAGTCCTTGTCTTACAACAGTTCATTTAGTGACTGTTCAAAGTTAAGACGGCCCTAAAAAAAGGAACTTATGGCCATCTTCCACCCCGATGATCACATCCCCGTGGTCACTTGATCAAAATTCAGACACTGACTGAATTTTGATTGACTGACCCATATTTATTGATGTTTGCTTTGATTGACTGACTCATACTTATGATGCTTGCAGCGTCCTGGGGTGGTGGTGTCCCCTTTTATGACCCCCTGACAAGCAAAGTCAATGGGGAAGCCGGATTCACTTAACAACCGTGTTACTAATTTAACAGCCGCAGTGGTTCACTTAATCAATACGGCGAGAAATGTCATAAAGTGGGGCAAAGCTGACTTAACAACTGTCTCACTTAGCGACAAAAACTTTGGGCTCGGGTGTGGTGCTACGTCGAGGCATTCCCTATATTTTGAGCAAAACCGTTGGGTAGCTTTGAGTAATCTTTTTCCTCTTTATTGTGTGTGTGTGTGTGTGTGTGTCTGTGTGTGTGCTCGGGCTGCCTACGAAAGAGGAAATGGAAGAATGCCCTCGAAATGCTATGAGCAATCAGCTCTAAGAGCGGCCGGAGATGGGGTTGTGGTTGCTTGCTGATTGTGAGTACTCTAAACCCAGAACATATGCCTGGGAGTGAGTAAACTTCGGTCAACGCAAAACAATACCATCATAAAAGTAAGCGTCCATATTCCCAGTATCCTTATCCTGCTTGGCTGTGAATCCCTGCTGAAAATCAAGACCTAATTTATGGCTGTCATTATAGGCATGGTGACTGTTTGGATATAGTGGTTGAGGCACCATGCTGGAAACTAGGAGACTGGGACTTCTAGTCCCACCTTAGTCGTGAATGCCCGCTGGATGACTTTGGGCCAATCACCAAGAGTCTTGTCTTAGGCCTGAAAGCTAGCTGGGTGAATTTGAGCCAATCACCAGGAGACTATAAGTTCTAGTCCTAGCTTAGGCATGAAAGCCAGCTGGGTGACTTTGGGCCAATCGCCAGGAGATGGTGATTTCTAGTCCTAGTTTAGGCATGAAAACCAACTGGGTGATTTTGAGCCAATCACCAGGAGACTGTAAATTCTAGTCCTGCCTTAGGCATGAAAGCCATCTGGGTGACTTTGAGCCAGTCCTTCTCTTTCAGCCCAACCCACCTCACAGGATTGTTGTTGTGGGGAAAATAGAAAGAGGAAAAAGTATTAGGTATGTCTGAGTTATTTAGAACAATAATAAAGGGGCATTAAAAATCAATAAAAATGGATTTGCTGCCCCTTTCTCTTTACAATGTCACCAAGCAGCTGGGAAATACCCACCAGTTTGGGCTGAAGGGGCCGAATCAGATGGATCTGACATTCCCAAAGACTTTGCTTGGCCTTCTGTTTGTTGGAACTTCCCAAACTGATCAAGGAGAGAAGCAATTTAGAACTAAGGAGAAAATTCCTGACAGTTAGAACAATTAACCAATGGAACAACCTGCCTTCAGAAGCTGTAAATGCTCCAACACTGGCAGATTTTAAGAAGAGACTGGACAGCCACTTTTCCGAAATGGTGTAGGGTTCCTGTCTGAGCAGGGGGTTGGACTAGATGACCTCCAAGGTCCCTTCCAACTTTATTATTATTATTATTATTATTATTATTAAATATAAAAATAATGCAAAATGAAGAAACACGTGAGAAGAAAGCTCCCAGTCATAAACACATATCTATATTTATTAAATTAATTATTAAAATTAATCAAGCAGAACCAAAGGCATTCTGATTCAGCCAGCAGAGTTAGAATATTACAGGAATCTGGGTGGGACTGGGAGAGAATGATGTTGCTATGACAACTGACTACTTTTGGGGAGAACTGAAAATATTTCCTGAGTAAATATCTAGTGGTTAGTCTCCCAATTGCTGAGATCATCTCTCTAAACAAAAGGAACTGAATCAGTTTATTCTTTAGCCCAATGTGTGAACTCAGTACTTGAGTGAGCACAGAGTAATTGTAGCATAGTAATACCGTTAAATCTCAGGTCAAGATTGGGGAACCTGTAGCTCTCCAGATGGGATGAATAACAATCCTAACAGCTTTCTGCAGCTTAGGCAGAGGGGAAACAGAGGTATGTCATATGCATCATTGTTTAATTAGAATAAAAACTGGCCATTCTTTTCTGCATATGAGATACTCTTTTCTTTCCTCCCCCCCCCACCCCCCACCCCCACACCCGTCTCCAAAGACCTGTGGGAATTCATGTGGCATTGTCCAATCCATTGTCATCCCCCCCCCCCAATAAGGAAATATTAAAAGGGCAGAAAAGCATGCCCAGTTTTTCTTAATAGGCCCAAGTCTGCCTCCCCGAAGCATAAACCAGCTCTATAGAAATGCAGATGCAGACCATTCAGGAAAGTTGGAAAGAAGGGTACTCTGCCTTCTTTAAAAGAATGGGTATTTAAGGTTTCTAATTTAGCAGAAATGGCTAAAATTTCTGCTTATTTAAAGGACCATTCACAAGAGAGATATTTTAATGTATGATGGATAGAATATGTTCAGAAGAAGTATGGAACTACAAAGTTTCACTTATTTTATGAGTAACGAATTTGTTTATAAACTTATGATGTTAAAGTTTGAAGAGAGTTAAGGGTTAGTATGATTTGGGTTATTGTATAATTAGTAAACTTAAATAGATTATGTTTAATATGTTTGTATAACCCTGTACTTGGCTCTGGGAAGTCGGGAGGGGGGTGGGGGGAGGGGGGTGGGGGGAGGATGGGTTCAAGTTTAAGTGGTTCAGATAATAGAAATAGTTTTATTGTATATAATATTGATGTTTCAATTTGGAGAGAGGAATTGCTCGGGCATTTCCCCTGGACTGCATCCGGAGTGAGAAGATAGGAGGAAGGGGAGAAGTAAGTAGGAAGGTTGAGGAGAAGGAGGAGAGGGGGAGAGTGAGGAAGAAGAGGGGAAGAGGGAAGTAGGTTAGAGGGTGGATGCGGTTTGGGGGGAAATGGGTGAGCAATATTGAAAGTTGTGTGTATCAATTTATTTTAGTTTTTATCTGAAGTATTTTTATGAATGTAATGTATTGCAAAATTGAAAATAAAATTTTTTTATAAAAAAAAAAAAAGAAAAGGAAAGTTGGAGCTTAGGAAGACACCTAAAATCTACATACCCCACCTAAAGTCTAAGACAGGACATAATAGGATTAACTTAGAGATGCCAAAGGGACACAGGTCAAAATACATGACACAGGAAATACAAAGCCTCAAAACAGGAACAGGAAGCAATTCCAAACAAAAGGCTCTAGACCAGTGGTTCTCAACCTTTTTAATGCCGCGACCCCCCAACCGGTCGTAAGTCGAGGACTACTCAACCGGTCGTAAGTCGAGGACTACTCAACTGGTGCAGCACCGTTTGCAGAATGGGACTTTTGGCAGGCTCAGCAGGGCAGAGACAGCCTGGACAATTCCTATTGCTTTTGAAAGCCCATAGAATTAGACTCTATTCAAGAGAGTCTATTCTATTGGCTTTCAAAAGCCAATAGAATAAAAGGGAGTAGCACAGCTAAGGAAAAGGGGGGGGGGGGAAATGGCGGACTGCCATGGGGTCCCGACCTACAGGTTGAGAACCACTGCTCTAGACAATAGGGTATAAAAACCCACTCCCTACATGTGCTCAGCAATTTGTTTGTTTTTTCTCTTTTCTGCCGGACCCATCTTTCTGTCTGGATCTCTTCTTCAATATACTGCAACCTTCTTCCTAAAGCAGTCGCCATGTTTATTCCCAGCTTAGACTGAACCACAATGAAGACTTTTCTTCAACCCACTCCCTACATGCGTTCACTCCTTTTTTCTGCCAGAGCCATCTTCCTGTCTGGCTCTCCTCTTCAATATACTGCAACTTCTTCCTAAAGCAGTCGCCATGTTTATTCCCAGCTTGGACTGAACCACGATGAAGACTTTTCTTTCAACAACATATTTAAAAATAAAAAAGAAATATTTTTCTTGACTTGGAAATGCTTTACACCTATTGACAAGAAGTGTTAAAAGTTTTCGCAAAGGAGATAGAAAAAAAAAACTTTAGACAAACAGCAATGACTCAGCTTATTCAACAAATTGTAGGAGAAATCATAAGACTTCTATTGTTTGAGATATTAGAAAGTATTTCCTGCTAAGTACTGTACATAAGGGCAATAAAACGAACTTGCAATAAATCAGCCTGGATAAGATTCTTTGAACATGGTAAAAAAATGTGTTATACTAGATAACTGTTCTCTCTTTATTCAAAACTAAAGATTCTTCTCCTTCCCAAACTGCTAAGCTGCAGAAAGGAACATATTACAGGTAGTCCTTGACATATAACAGTTCATTTAGTGATGGTTCAAAGTTACAACATCACTGAAAAAGTGACTTATGAGCATTTTCACACTTAATGACCATTGTAGCATCCTCATGGTCATGTGATTTATATTTGGATGCATGACAACCGATTCACATTTATGACGGTCGCAGTGTCCCGGGATCCTCTTTTGCCACCTTCTGACAAGCAAAGTCAATGGGGAAGCCAGATTCACTTAACGACCATGTGACTAATTTAACAACTGCAGTGATTCACTTAACAAATGTGGCAAGAAAAGTCGCAAAATGCGACAAAACTCATTTAACAAGTTTCTTGTTAAACAACATACATTTTGGGCTCAGTTATGGTCCTAGGTCAGTGATGGTGAACCTTTTAGAGACCAAGTGCCCAAAAACTTTTGTCAGGGCCGTTGTAACTTTGAACGGTCCACTGAATGAACTGCTGTAAGCCGAGCACTACCTTTATGAAAATCCAGACATTTAAGTTGTGCAAGTAAAGGAGTTACGGAAAGACACAGCTCTCAGAGTCTTTTAGAAGAGGAAGACAGAGGTGCTACTGATCCTTCACCAAGGAGGCAATGTGTGTACATTTTGATTATTTAGGTAAAACAGGGGTCTTCAAACTTGGCAACTTTAAGACTTGTGGACCAACTCCAGGGAAAGTGTGAAACTAGGCTGAAGATGAAGTAGGGTTGTTAGCCAACCTGTCTCCTGCCTATTCAGGAGACAGATAAAGAACTAAGTCCTTAAGAAAACAAAGTAAAAATCAAACAAAAGCCCAGCCTGAATACATAGGGCCCCCTCCCCAAATCCCATCCATGGTTGCCAGTCTTGTGAATCAACAAAGCAACTTGGGAGATAAAAGGGGTCCTGAAGCTTGGCATTTAGATCCCCAAAGGTGTCCCGCATGTATCCGAAATTACAGCCTAAATGTTGGAGATGTGGAAATTTAGATGCAACTTATTTTCATATTTGGTGGACTTGTAAGGATATTAAAGCTTTTTGGATTAAGATTTGGTGGAATATTCAAAAGATTTTTAAGAAAAAGATAAAGTTTACTCCGCAATTATTTTTGTTGGGTATTATTGTAAATTTGGATGTTAAAGAAACTAATTTGATGTTGAACTTCATAACTGCTGCAAGATTATTGGTGGAGCAATATTGGAAGAAAAAACTTATTGCCTACTTTGGAAGAATGGATATTTAAAGTGTCTAATTTAGCAGAAATGGCAAAAATCTCCGCCTATTTGAAGGATCATTCACAAGAAAGATATATTATGGTTTGGAGAAGATGGATTGGTTATATTCAGAAGAAGTATGAAACTGAAAAGTATTATCTTGCTTTTGAATAGATTTTAGATAATTATTAATAGTATTATTATTTTCGTCTTAATTTGTTAATATTTGTTTTGAGAAGGAGTTAAAGGATATTATGGTTTTGATTGATAGTTTAGTTGATTTATGTCAGCTAGAGTATGTTTGTTTATTTGTTACCCTGTAATCAGCTCTGGGAAGTGGGGGAGGGGAGAGGGGATGGGTGGGTTTATATTGTAATTTGTAAAACTTTTAATAAAAAAGGGAGGGTCCTGAAGCCCACCCACTCTTTGAGACTGCTTTGGATTCAGACTTGGCTGTCTCCTGTGCCTGCCAGCCTAGGTGAGAAAGATGTGGGTGGATGAGTGAGTGGGAAAGAGCAATTGGAACAAGTAAAGTTTTGCTGCTTTTTAAAATTCGCTGGGTTATGCCTCAGTGATTATTTGAAATTGAACTGATTGTGGCTGTTACTCAGGGCTGTGATTGTGTGATATAAGCTGAATCTAGAAGCATGTAATAAAAGGGAAGACACATGCCTCCCCCACCCCATCCAACTTTCTTAACTGATTTTCGTGTTCCAATGTTTGGGTCTCAGAACCAACTGCAACCCAGTGGCTTCTAATCTTTATTCTGGAGAGCCCTAAATATCACTTTGAATGTAGCTGATAGTCTCTGACACAGGAACCAACATTAAAAAAAAAAAAAAAGTTTAATTCGAGATCTGATTAATTCACTCAGAATGTTCACAAGAGGGTTGTCTTTTTTTGACTAAAGCAATTAAAAAGGATTATTTAGGCAATCAAGTCCTTCCCTCTTTGATCAGGGCAAAAGTTTAAAACGGCTTCATTATTATCAATCACTCATATAAAAACATAGGAATCAAGGATAGAGGATCATCTTAATTGACCAGGATAATATTTGAGGTCACTTGTTAACTGCAGAAAGTCTGAAATTAGACACCCACCCCCCTGGTAAGATCAGCATTGCAGAGGTCTTAACAATGAAAGCTTCCATCCAGAGATTCTATGGATGTGTAAAATTCAATTTTATTACCCATTACAGCTTTTAGTAGAGCACCTAATCAAGTTATTTGGCAAGAAAACAAAATTCGGAAACAGAATCCTGCCTTGGATCCCTGTGCTGCCCACGAGTTCAGAGGAAGCCAAAAAGTTCACTCACCTCGGTGACCTTGAGAAGCCAAGAACAATAGAAAAGACACTCTCCATAAGGCCAGGTTGGGAATCTGCTCCCCTAGGTGCTTTTGTGTCCTTTTCTAGATCAGAATCCCTCATCTCTGGCCGTTTGTTCTCAAACGTTTCTGCTTTCACATTTCACTTTCACAGTAGGGACCGTTGCAGAAAGTTTGGATTCCACTTTCTCTTTCCTTTTGTTTGGTTTGGGCTTTAAGACTGAAGCGGGAACTCTTTCCCGGGAAATGGTGATAAATGTTGGGGCTTGAATTGCATGCACGCTCAGAGCACCAGCTGTCTGTCTTGCAGGTAAAAGGGAATTGCAGCCCCAAACTGGGATTTCGAAGGCTGAAAGGCTGATTCTTAACTGAATAAACCAGGGTTAGGTGTGACCAAAAGGGCTTGGAAATCCCGTTTTTTATCAAGCTGTAGGATGGGGGGAAAGGAAGGAAAATGCTCCCTAGAAGCCTCTCATAAAAAAGGGGGCAAAGAAATTAGATCAAAGACAGTTTGCCGTGTTTTAAATTGTAGATAAGTGATCTATATTGTGTGGCATTTTTTCATTGCCACAGCCTGCAATAGGAGCATAAGGAACATGTCCAAATGTTAATCTTTCTTTTTTTCTTAAAAAAATTCACAGGATTTAGATGAAGTCACAGTATAACAGAGTTGAAAGGGTCCTTGGAGATCTTCTAGTCCAACCCCCTACTTAAGTAGGAGACCATTCCGGACAAACGGCTATTCTGTCTCTTTTTAAAAAACCTCCAGTGATGGAACACCCACAACTTTCTGTATTACTCTCGGCTTTGAAAGCAGAATTACTCAGGCTCAGCCTGGGCGAAGCGTAGACGTTTATCTTGATTTCTTCGTAGCTCTATGTGGGCACCCATTCTCAGTCGCTTGCCATTATGTTTTTACGACGCGCGGCGTTTAAAACCTCTGTACTTTTCTATCTCTGTGCTCCGAGGGACGTAGGCCGGTTTTTTTTTGTCTCCGCGCGCATGCGCTTTTCGCTGTCGGAGAACGCCCGCTCTGGCAAAGGGCAGCTAGGCCGCGAGGAGCCGGGGGCTCGCGTAGATGTCTTCGCCGGAGGAGGCGCGGGTCGCGCCGGCCCCGGAAGGGGACTTGCCGGTAGAGTGGGAAACGGACGAAGAACGTATGGCGTTTCTATTTTCGGCTTTCAAGCAGAGCCGGGAGGTTAACGCCACCGAGTGGGACAGCAAGATGGGCTTTTGGAGTGAGTTGGTGTTCAAATGGGGAAGACGGAAAGGAGGGATCCGCACCTGCCTGAGGGAGCTCCAGCAGGCTTTCGAGCGCCGGGGGAGCGTCCCCCTCGGCCTGGGCACCGTCCTCCGCGAGCTGCTCAGGTGAGACCGGCGGGGCCGCTCACTTTCGGGGTGGGGGAGCGGGGCGAGAGTGCCTCTGAGCGCGTGCTGATGGCCTCGCGCACTTTCACTCGAACACCTGCTTTTTTTCCAGTTAGGGAAGAAGGGGAGGCCCTATTTAATCTCATATCATTATAAGATATAACCTTTATTTCTTAAAATGTGCTTGAAAGACTCCTGGGGGGGTCTCTCCCCCCCCAAGATCGTTTAGAGGGGTCCCCGAACAAAAAAATGAAGATGTTTGTAAAAATGTAAACCGTTGTCCCTCTTCTATTTTTTTTCATGAAAAATGTTCTATTTGTGTTAATATCTGATAAGTTTAATTTTTTGTACACATTCTGCAAATGCATATCCGTTTTTAGTTCAGTAAATATCAATAAATAGGACCCATACCAATCAAAACTTTTAAAATCAAAATTAAAAATGTAATTTTTAAAAGAATTTCCGAAAGCAAAAAGTTTAAGAAAGAATGGGTTGCAAGCAGGCAGACATACATATAATCTGTTATCGTATATAAATATAACTTGTACGTATGCACAAACACTCAAATCTCTCTTTCTTATAAATATCTTACGTTTATATTTAAATCTACCTTTATTTGCTCAGTGACTTAATTGTGTTACCTGGTGGAATTCCCCCTTTTGTTTGTTCTTGGCAATTTCCACTCTTTAACAACCACTTAACCTGTAGTTTTATATGTGTGGTTAAGAATTTCTTTCATCAAATAACTAAATTCAACTTTGTTTGTTTTTGTTTGTAAGTGTATTTAATGTTTGAAGAATTTGCCAAACTTTTTGCTGGAAAAAGGGTTACAAATTGAGTGGCAACATAATTTCTCTCCCATTGGATTCTTTGTCTCTTTTTCTCTGCTAACTTTGATTATTATTCAATGTTCTGATAAACATCCTGTATAATATGCTGTATTGGGGGCCTAATGCAACAATTTTAAACTAATCCAAACTTTGTTACTGTATTTTATTTAAAGTTGTTATTACACTAATGGTCCACCTTTTAAGACAGTTCATCCAAACACATTATGACATGTTAAATACAACACAACTGGGCTTCTTAAAACCACACAGTAAACATATGTAGAAGACCAGTAGTTTAATCATTTTAAAAGTTTTTAAAATTGTTTAAA
This sequence comes from Crotalus tigris, assembly GCF_016545835.1. Classification (NCBI taxonomy): domain Eukaryota; kingdom Metazoa; phylum Chordata; class Lepidosauria; order Squamata; family Viperidae; genus Crotalus; species Crotalus tigris. The sequence goes on along the minus strand of NW_024097072.1, from coordinate 1,387,361 downwards.
GAAAATGGGGATTTTTTAAAAAAAGTTAAGAGAAGGAGGTCAGTGTTTCAAAACAGCTTCAATAGGATTACAAGAGTTCCATATGTTGAAAAAGAAAATTAATCAACTCTGAGTCAGTATTCAGAAACTATAATATCCCCAAATCATGTACGGTGTTTGCTTGGGCCACTGTTTTGCATTGTGGAAGTTGAAAAGGAAAAATAAAAATCCAGGCAAATTATCTTTGATGCTCCACTTTCACATCCAAGACAGTGAAACATTTGCACTACATTAAACCATTTCCCTCTACTTCTTTCAGATTCCCATATATATTAAGGAAAAATAAAAATTCATTGCTGATGTGTTTTCTCAGATAAATGGAAGAAAGCTTTGATTAGAAATATGGATTCCTACAATCTATTTTTTTTTTTCTTACTGCAGCCTTATATGCTCCGTTTCAATCCCTCTCAGGAGACTGTGGGCAACCTCATTCTCTCTAACAGCAGTGGCCTAATCATTTTAAGCCCCAGTGTAGCTTTTCAAATTGCCATGTAGTAAACCATCCTGGTTATCTTTTTGCAGATTGTGTTGAAGTATTTATTTTGGCTTCTCTGAAACTTTTCATTTATTTCTTTAGACGGGGCAAACTGCAAAGAGAGTCGGACTACATGGCTAGCGTCGACAGTAGCTGGATCTCCTGGGGTGTGGGAGTCTTCATTTTGAAACCCCTGAAGTGGACCTTGTCTAGCGTATTGGGTGACAGCAAAATGCCGGAGGAAGAGGAAGCCCTGATTTATGTGGAGATTCTTAAGGTAATGTTGGTGATTCACATTTGTGGGTCAGACATTATGAATAAATTGGGAAGGCAGATTTTTCTTCTTCTTTTCTTGGTGCTTTGGTAAGATTTCTTTGCTATGCCCTATTCCTAAATTCCTTCCTGCCATCTAACACTAAGCTGTTTTTGGAGCCAATCAGTTTAAACAAGGGTTTCCCAATGATTGTTTTTAAAAAATAGTCCTATTGATAAAGTTTTGTGGATATTTATTGTGATTGTCATGCTGTATTTTTGTATTAATGTGTTTTTGCAACTATGGATTCTCTCAATGCCCTATTTTTAGATGTTTGTATATTGTTTGGTATTTATATACTTATATATTTGAACTAGGTTGCAAACAGTTCAGAGAAATGCAATTAAGACAGTCTTAAGTGTACAATAGATCCATTCAAAGTATACATGGCTGATCCACACAGGCAAGCTATGCTACAAACACAGCCTCTCTTGTGGGTTTGTTTTTTTCAATACGTGTCTAAAGATAAAGTGTCTTAAGATTTCATATATTTATTTGGGGTTTCCAGTGGCATGTTACTCTATATCTTATGTAAACAGAGGGAAACGCAACTCATTTCCTGTTGTCAGGTCTGCTGTTGCAAAGTCTAATGAGGTCCTCTCAAGGACTCTTTTTATTCATTAAGTTATACTTGTAGATTGGTGCAAAGTTGAGGTGGACTGTCACAATGCTCTATAATTGAACAAAAGAGTTAACATGCCAGAACCATCCATAGTTTTGCAAAAAAAAAAAAAAACATTTTGTTTTTCGTATTGCAGTGAGAATGTATTTCTTTGCTTTTCACTCTAAGCAGTTGGGTGTGCCCTTCTTGTGTCCTCTAAAGACAATGGGCATTCTGTGTCTATTGAGATGAACATTCCTCATTCCACTGTTCTTATCCCTTCTGTCCCAACTTGTTTTGAAATGTGGGATTCCCTCTTACTTTTGGCATGAGGACTGAAGCTGGCATGATTGAAAACAGGGAGCCTGAGACCAGACAGAACAATTACCAGAACATTGTGCCAGAGCCTTCCACACCTAAGGTTGAGAAATGAGTATCAAAAATTCTTTCACTATATAAGGGCAGCAGAAAAAGATAAGATTTAAAAGATGAATTTAAAAACTAGTCAAGTTTAATTCTTAGATCCTGAATAGTTTATCTTCTTTGCAGTTAAAGCCTCTTCAGTAACACCAACTTCTAGCTTGAGTTTTGTCCTTGACTCCTCAACAGCTGGCTCTTGAATAGGGGTTTAAATTCCTAGAGCAGCGGTTCTCAACTTATGGGTCACGACCCCATTTGGGGTCGATTGACCATTTCACGGGGGTCGCCAAGCAAGGCTGTCCGCCATTTTTTTCCCCTTTTCCGGCGGGCGCCTTACCTCCCTTGGGCTGGGCCAGCTGGTGGCCCAGCTGGTGGTCGGCCTGCTCCGTCTCTGCTGCTTGCCAGCTACGCCTCGGCCAGTGCAGGGGGCGGCACCACACATGCGCGGCACTCCCGGGCAGGGAAAGTCCTCGACTTACGACCGGTTGGGTAGTCCTCGACTTACAACCGGTTTAATCCTCGACTTACGACCGGTTTAGTCCTTGACTTACGACTGGTTGGGGGTTGCGGCATTAAAAAGGTTGAGAACCACTGTCCTAGAGAGATTCATTCCCGTGCCTTGAATTAAACGACGACATTGACAAAGAAAATATTTTTAGTATTTCTTCCCATCAGTACTGTCTTCTATTTTGCTAATTCTATATTGACTAAGCAAAGATGCAAATTTATAGCATGTGTTTGATACTTACATAAGGTATAACAATGTCAAGTTGTTTTTCCGCCGTGGAGGGGCAGTATTTTCAGGAAGACTTTGAAAGAACTTCTCCCCAAACACCTGCTTGTTTGGATATGTGTTGCTGTTTTTGTTGGTCTTGAAGGCATGATTATGTCTTGTGAGTCTGATACATAACATGTGCCCATTACATAAGCACAAGGCTACCTAATAAAGTTATGCAGGGTAGGTATGCCTCAGATCCCCATGGTCATGCAATGCCATCTACTGGAGACATGTCTTCTCTGTCAGGGCAGGCTCTCTGGAATCCCCCAGAGATCCATATGGCTACCACCTTGATGATATACTAAAAGGCACTGAAAGCATTCGTCTATTCCAGGGGTCCCCTGGAATATAGATGACTGTCCAGTCTTCTCTTAAAAATATCCAGTGATGAAGCACCTACAACTTCTGAAGGCAAGCTGCTCCACTGGTTAATTGTCCTCACTGTTAGGACCTTTCTCTTTAACTCCAGGTTGCTTCTCTCCTTGATCAGTTTCCATCCATTGTTTCTTGTCTTGCCTTCTGGGGCTTTGGAAAATAAGTTGACCCCCTCTTCTTTGTGGCAGCCCCTCAGATACTGGAATACTGCTATCATGTCACCCCTTGTTATCTAGTTAAGTTGTCATGTTACCACTTGCCTCCAGAAATTGTAGGTGCTCCAACAATGGAGGTTTTAAAGAAGAGATTGGAGAACCATTTGTCTGAAATGGTATAGGGTTTCCTACCTGAGCAGGGGTTTGGGCTAAAAGATCTCCAAGTCCCTTCCAGCTATGTTATTTTGTTCAGTTTAAGGGTGTATAGATATTGACATAAAGGGATCCTTGGGGAAGGTGAGATTCTGTAAAATGCCACCATTAAGCAGATCTATTTAAAGGAGGGAAATATTTAACTTTCAAACACTGATGTTTTTGACAGACATATGTTTGTTTCAGACATAACTCATTTTCTTATTCATGAAACATTCACCTTATGATCCTCCAGCAAGATTTGTCTCCAAGAAATTACTTACATGAAGTAAAAAGTGTAAGAGCAGCACTTAAAAAACAAGTGGTTCTTTCTTTTTCTTCATCCTAATAATTTTTAAAAGAATAACGATAAATACACAAGCAATTCTTCTTATAGTCCTTTAACTGATCACCTGGAATAACAATAATTTAAGAATAGGAGCCAAGTCAAGATTGTGCTACCTTGAAGATTTTATAGTACATTCCTCTGCTGTGATCCAATATAATATAGTACATAAACAGATAAAACTTTATAGATATGAATGGCAGAATATTTGCTGTAAAAAAATTATTTCCTTTGAGTCAGGTTTGACTGATGTGGAGCTTAACTTCTGCATTAAATTGACTCTCAAAAAGAATTATATCTCAGTTATTTTATATAATGTTTTTTTTTCCTCTTGTGGCATGGATCATGTTCTATTTTTTCACCTTGTTAAGTGCAAGTTAGCTATTGGGAACATATAACTTAAGAACTGTTGTACAATAATCATTGTTTAGTCTTCTCTGCAGATATTCAATATCTGCAGTCAAGCTCTTCTCCAAAGCGCCTGAGGGCAGGACAAGAAGCAAGGGATGGAAACTAATCAAGGAGAGAAGCAACCTAGAACTAAGGAGAAACTTCCTGACAGTGAGAACAATTAATCAGTGGAACAGCCTGCCTCCAGAAGCAGTAAATGCTCCAACACTGGAAGTTTTTAAGAAGAAACTGGACAGCCATTTGTCCGAAATGGTGTAGGGTATCCTGCCTGAGCAGGGGTTGGACTCGATGACCTCCAAGGTCCCTTCCAACTTTATTATTATTATTATTATTATTATTATTATTATTATTATTATTATTATTATTATTATTATATTAATTATATTAATAATAATATACAAGCCACATAGAGCAAGTCTGATGATCTGTATGGTATTATGCCTTCCATTGTAAGTGATAGTTGTAAGATGCTATCACCTGTAATGATGTCTTGTCTATTTTCTTTCTTTCTTCTTAGCCACAGTTGATACTAGGTATTTGTTTGTCTTTGCGTTTTTTAGGAGAAGGCAGAAGAAGTCTATAATCTCTACCAGAATTCCACACTTTCATCCCATCCTGTTGTTGGTCTGTCTGAGCTGCGCTCCCTATGCACCATCACCTGTCCAGATGAACGAACATTTTGTCTGGTGCTGCTCCAATTGCAGAAGGAGAAAAGAGTCACTGTCCTGGAACAGAATGGTAATAAGGTACGGCATGCAACAGGCTGCTCCAGGCAGTGTCCTATCTCTATAAAAAAACCACTTCTAATAAATTGAATAAATACATACCACATTTGCAAAGAAAACTGCAGGGATTAGTCTGGATAGTCATCGGGAGCCGAGGCTAACTCAACACACCCACCCACCTGTACAAATCCATAGAGGGAAGCAAAATAATATTGAAATCTTGGGTAAAACTAACCGTGTGAGCAATTCATTTCTAAAAGATAAATTAGGAACAATAAAGGTAAAGGTTTCCCTTGTCCAGTTGTGTCCAACTTTAGGGGGCAGTGCTCATCTCTGACTCTTAGCTGAGGGCACCATGGGCACTTCTGTGGTCATATGGCTGGCATGACTATGTGCTGAGGCCTATGAAATGCTGTTATTTTCCCACCAAAGTGGTACCTATTTATCTACTTGCATTTGCATGCTTTCAAACTGCTAGGTTGCCAGGAGCTGGGGCAAGTAACGGGAGCTCACCCTGTTGCACAGTACCCAAATCTCGAACCTGGCCTATCAGCTTTCCAGCTGAGAAGCTCTGCCTCTTTAACCACTGAGCCATCGCATCCCCTTAGGAACAATAATACATCCTACTAGCATTATTAAAAGACTAATTCTTGATGACACCACAAGTCTCATAGTTTAATATCAAATAACAACATTGTCTTTCAGATAATGAAATTCGCCCGAGGGCTTCACGCAAAAGTCTCCCCAATGAATGATGTTGACATTGGGGTTTATCAGTTGATGCAGAGTGAACAGCTGTTGTCACAGAAAGTGGAATCTCTGGCACAGGAAGCAGAGAGGTAATGGGGGGGGGTGTCGTTCATCTTTGTAAAAACAGGAAAAAAAAACCTGATCCTGAAAGAGGGCAAAATTACGGTAGTTTGCAGGGCTTATTAAAGCAGTTTAATTGATAAATAATACACACACTCACGCCAAGAAAATAAGAATTGTATTTGTAATTGTCTTAGCTGTAGTGTAGCGGCTCCCAAACGTTTGGGTGCCAGGGACCTGTTCCGCGGAGAGATTTTTTCCGCAGACCGGAGGGGGTGTAGTTTCGTGTGCCGCCTGCATCCTGCAGATGGGGCTTTGCTTGTTTGCATGGATCGGTTTCTGGCATGCTGTGGCCTGGTTTCGGTCTACGGACCAGGGTGGGGGACCCCTCCTATAGTGAGCTGGGTGAAAGGTACAGAGAGAACAATGGGATTGTAGCTATTCCTGATCCAAAATATGGACAAGCATCTCTCTTGCTTTTTCAGATGTAAAGAGGAGGCTCGGAGGGCCTGTAAAGCTGGGAAAAAGCAACTGGTAGGTACTGGTAGAAGTCAGGTACATGGTGTGTCCCAATTGGTATGTTCATTTCCAAACTGCCCTGTTGCAGATTTCAAAAAATTGTGGTCATGACTCTTTAGAATCTGTTAAGACAAGGGGTGAGTTCAGATGTTATTATACAGATGAACACAGATCTTTTGTCAGGCTTACCTGGTAGACCCGATGGAAATACGGTTACATAAACTAACTCTACTTTACTGCAAAGCTACATTAAAGAATCAGGCAAATGTGAAGTTGCATTTCTCTCACTGTCACGTTTACAGCCCCATAACTTAGGGAAGGTCCCTCCTGACCCTCTTGTCCTGCCTGCTGTGAAGCTGTGGACTAAGCTGTCTCTTCTCTGACTAACCCGGCACCACTTTGCCCAGTCTCAATTTCCTGTTTTTTTCCCCTAGCTTTTGAATAAAGTCTGCTTTTTTTGTTCTTAGGCTCTGAGATCTTTGAAGTCCAGAAAAAGAGTGGAAAGGCGCATTTCAGAGCTTCATTCCAAGCTGGACGTGGTACAAGGCATCCTAGATCGCATCTATGCCTCTCAGACAGATCAAATGGTATTTGTTTGTTGCCTGGCATTTATTTTTGGGCGTTGTATACTTGCGTATTTTTTTCTTTTGGGAGCAGGGTTAACTGTTCCACTGAGGATCTCACTTTGACTGTCCCAAACAAGGAATAACTCTCTTCTCTTCCTCTCCTTTTACAATATATGTATTAGATTTTGCACCTCAGCAGGCTAATGAATTCACATTTGCTTGTTGTATGGCACAGTGCTGTGCTGTGAGTTATACTGTTTAATCTTTAGCTTAACCCACCTTGGAATTGCTGTAAAGGAAGTTCTAAAACCTGCAGTCGTCTGGTCAAGATGCTATAGAAAAATAAGTTTGTTTTCTCTCTTGCCCAAAAGGTATTTAATGCTTATCAGGCTGGACTAGGAGCTCTGAAGCTGTCTATGAAAGATGTGACTGTGGAAAAGGCAGAGAGCCTAGTGGATCAGATTCAAGAGGTATGTAAGAAGCAGGTACCGCTCACACACAGGAGACATACATGGGTAGACTAAAAACATCATATAGTAACATAGAAAACTGACAGCAGAAAAAGTCCTAGCGGTCCATCAAGTCTGTCCTTTGCAGGTTTTTTATTTATATATATATTTAATTATTCTTTGTCGTAGGATGGACATTTGTTTATCTCAAGTATGTTTAAACTCAGCTGCTGATGACTGATCCACTATCTCTGCTGGAAGTTGGTTCCCAGCTTCCACTGCTCTTCAAATCAACCTTTATTGTCAAAGTACAACATGTGTACAATGAGATTGGCTGAGCCTCCCTTCGCACGCACCACCCCAACACAACCCCCCTAACACAACACAGTGACAACAAACACACAATCGTATTGCACCATGTGAACTAATTTCGGTGAAGAAACACTTTCTAGCATGACTTATGAACTTCCCTTCTGTCAGTTTGAGGTTATGCCTCTGTGTTCTTGATGTTTGCTTAGTATTGAAAATGCTGCCTTCTAGAACTTTATCCGCACTCTTTATGTTTAAAGATTTCATCATGTTCCCCTTTCCCTTCTGTCCTCCAGACTGTACATTAACTGCATATCTGTAATTAAAATTTCCGCTTCTCCCACAGCTGTGCGATACCCAGGATGAAGTGGCTCAGACGTTAGCAGGCGTGGCAATCAATGGCTCGGGTGAGTCAAAGCTTGCTTCTTGCACTCTTCTGATTCCTCTTTCTCCTCAACAGCCACACATGGGAAATATTGTTTTCCTAATGTTACAATTGCTCTCCATGGTGTTTTTCAAACTTAGCAACTTTTTAGTCTTAAAGTTGCACATTTGCAAAACCTTGCTCCACAGCAGGGGTAGTCAACCTTGGCTCTTTTATGACTCGTGGACTTCAACTCCCAGAATTCCTGAGCCAGCTAAGCTAAGCTGGCTCAGGAATTCTGGGAATTGAAGTCCACGAGTCATAAAAGAGCCAAGGTTGACTACCCCTGCTCTACAGCATTTAAAACAGATTTGTTCAAGACAGCAATTGAGTCTCCCAGTAACAGATATTTTTTATAGCTTCCACTGTAGGTGAGGGGTCTGCAACCTTGACAACTTTAAGACTTGTGGACTTCAGCTCCCAGAATTCCTCAGCCAGCATAAGTCCACTAGTCTTAAAGTTGTCAAGGTTGCAGACTCCTGCGGTAGGTTATAAGCATATGTCCTGTTTTCCAGTTGTAATGCATAAGAACTATCGAACATTGACTAAAAATGCCTGGTCAGTTACATATTTCTCTCTTATCTAATAATTATGTCCTTTACTCTCAGGATGACGTATTATTCTCCTGCTCTCTGGAGATTCCTTTTCAATAGTATTTGTAAATGTCCACATGTGGTGTGGATTAAATTAAAATAATGGGTGAAATTATTAACCTTGTTCTCAGAATAGGCATTAAGTGGCAGTTAATTATTTGATATGTAATTTCTTTTGTCAAATGGATCTACCCCGTTATTTGAGAATGTATAAGCCTGTTTTACCTTTTGTGTGCCTGCAATGTTAATATCTATCTCCTTCCCCAGATGAGTTAAAAGTAGATGGATTTATGGTTGTGAAGTATTTATCTAGGATATTTATTCTGACTTTCAGGTTGTCTGTAACCTTTAGCCTGATTTCTAAAAGCTTCTGTAAACAACCAGTTCAGACTTCTAATCAGAATAAACTTCCCTTTTCCTGAAAAGTCTGTTGGATAGGAAAGTCTGTGGGTAGAGTAAGTAGGAGCAAACCAATCCATAGCTGGCAGAGTCCCACTTAACTGCTTCCACGCAGAATCCAGCAGTTTATCCGTAAGGGAATACCATTTTTATTAGAAAAATATTGTTCAGCTTAAATAATGTTATATTTGCTTCAGTGATTGTGATTTCTTTATTTCCTGTGTTTGTTCATGACCTAATTGCTTCTGCACATGCATTAACTGTCTTTAAGAATAATAGTTGAAAAATGCTTCTATTGAATATGAATTATGTACCTCAGGATTTTATTTATTTATTTATTTGCCTTGGATGAGTTTAGATTATGTGGTCAGATACAGGCTTGATCATCTTTGCATGAGAAAACCACGTAAGACAATTTTGAGTAAGACTTTGTACTAGATCTGAATGTATATTTCTGATTAGATTAGTGTTTCTTAGATTTCCCCCCCCCACCACCAACTAGATGGAAGCTTAAAAATAACAACCACCAAGGTTTGCATTAACAAAAGTTGTACACCTGTAAAAGAATGAACACTTGTTTCAAGCTCTTACTGTCCTATAGAACTTAAAATTCACTTTTATACTCCGAAGCTCAGCTTCCTTATTGAGTTTACCTCTTTTTATATTTTTTTTCACTCCTATGTACAGTTGCTTGGGAGTAAGTTCCATCAAACTTTGTCATGTTGTACTGTGAATAAATGCATATCAGACTGAGATCAATTTATTTGTTATTTTACCTTAGAAGCTGATACAGAGGAACTTGAAAAAGAATTGGACAGTCTTCTCACAGACTCCTCAAAATATCTGTTGGACTTGCCTTTGGTGCCATCAAAGCCACTCTCTCCAACTCCAGTAGTCCTTCCCAGCTTCACAGATGCTGAGCTTGAAGCAGAGCTGGAGAAGCTCACTTGCTCAGATGGAGGTAAGCTGCATTTTTTTTTTTATTGAAAGTTTATAAAATTTTACAATAAATTACACCTCCCCTCCCAACCCCCCAACCCCTCCCCCCTACTTCCCAGAGCTGAATACGGGGTTAAAAACAACAAAAAACATAGAATTTAAATAAACATCAAACAATTATACATACATCCAAAAAACAAAATTTTAAACACTTTTAACTCCAGTACATAAAAACAAAAATTACCATCCTTAAACATAAGTTATTCAAAAGCTTACCCTTAAATATACATTATTCAAAAGCTAAATAGTACTTTCTAATATCATATTTATTCTGTATAAAATTCACCCATCTTTTCCACACCAAAATATATCTCTCTTGCGACTGGTCTTTCAGATAAGCCGAATTTTTTGTCATTTCAGATAAATAAGAAACTTTAAGAAACCATTCTTCTAAAGTAGGCAAAAAATCCTTCTTCCAATATTGCCCAATCAGCAACCTTGCTGCTGTAATTAAATTCAACATTAAAATAATCTCTTTACCATCACAATCGTCAATAATACCTAACAGAAACAATTGTGGTGTAAATTTTATCCTTCTGTTAAAAATCTTCTGAATATTCCACCAAATCTTGATCCAAAAAGCCTTTATATTTCTACATGACCACCAAATATGATAATACGTTGCATCCAAACAACCACATCTCCAACATTTGGGCTGCACATTTGGATACATACGAGACATCTTTTGTGGATCAAGATGCCATCTATAGAACATTTTATAAAAATTTTCTCGTAAATTTTGAGCTTGAGTAAATTTAACATTCCTCACCCAAATCATCTCCCATGTGTCTAATAAAATCGGCTCATCAAAATTTTGAGCCCATTTAACCATACAATCTTTAACTAATTCTGTTTCTGAATCCAATTCCACTAATACACTATAAACTCTTTTTATATGAAATCGACTTTGATCTTTAATTTATTTCATCAAATTCACATCCTCCCTAATAAAACCCACTTTTTGATCTATTCTCCACCTTTCTAATAATTGCCTGTACTGAAACCAAGAATAATTAATATTTTCTTGCGTTAATTCATCCATAGATTTTAATTGCCAATTATTCCCATCCCAATTAAGCAATTGTTTATAAGAAATGCTCTCCATTTTCACTCCTTTCCTTATCCCTTCTATTGCATGCCCTGGAATTCCCCACAACGGTATTCTAAAATCTGATCTATAATATTTCTTCCAAACTCGCAATAAAGTCAGTGCCCTCCTAACCATATCCAAGCACTCTGAATATGTTAGCGATGTCCATTTTTCTCTATGAGTTCATGGTGACCTAACCCTAACCCTAAGTGGACTTTTCCTCCAATGGGATTTTCCCATGTATTTTACCAGGAAACATAGATAGGGCAGGCTAGAAAAGTCAGTGCCCTCCTAACCATACCCAAGCACTCCAGTGTTGGCGGTGTCCATTTGCTCTATGAGTTCATGGTGACCTAACCCTAACCCTAAGTGGAATTTTCCTCCAGGGGGATTTTCCCATGGAAACATAGATAGGGCATCCTAGAAAAGTCAGTGCCCTCCTAACCATACCCAAGCACTCCGAGTTTGTTGGCGATGTCCATTTTGCTCTAGGAGTTCATGGTGACCTAACCCTAACCCTAAGTGGAATTTTCCTCCAATGGGATTTTCCCATGTATTTTACCAGGAAACATAGATAGGGCAGCCTAGAAAAGTCAGTGCCCTCCTAACCATACCCAAGCACTCCGGGTTTGTTGGCGATGTCCATTTTGCTCTAGGGTTCATGGTGACCTAACCCTAACCCTAAGTGGAATTTTCCTCCAATGGGATTTTCCCATGTATTTTACCAGGAAACATAGATAGGCAGCCTAGAAAAGTCAGTGCCCTCCTAACATACCCAAGCACTCCGAGTTTGTTGGGCGATGCCCATTTTGCTCTATCAGTTCATGGTGACCAACCCTAACCCTAAAGTGAATTTTACTCCAATGGGATTTTCCCATGTATTTTACCAGGAAACATAGATAGGGCAGCCTAGAAAAGTCAGTGCCCTCCTAACCATACCAAGCACTCCGAGTTTGTTGGCGATGTCCATTTTGCTCTATGCGTTCATGGTGACCTAACCCTAACCCTAAGTGGAATTTTCCTCCAATGGGATTTTCCCATGTATTTTGCAGGAAACATAGATAGGGCATACTAGAAAAGTATTTGCTCTCCTAACGATATCTAAACATTCTGAGTTTGTTGGCGATGTACATTTTGCTCTAAGAGTTCATGGTGACCTAACCCTAACCCTAAGTGGAATTTTCCTACCAAGGGGGATTTTCCAGGAAACATAGATACGGCAGCCTAGAAAGGTCACTGCCTTCCTAACTATACCCAAGCACTCCGAATTTGTTGGCGATGTCCATTTGCTCTATGAGTTCATGCTGACCTAACCCTAACCCTAAGTGGAATTTTCCTAAAATGGGATTTTACCATGTATTCTACCAGGAAACATAGATACGGCAGCCTAGAAAGGTCACTGCCTTCCTAACTATACCCAAGCACTCCGAATTTGTTGGCGATGTCCATTTGCTCTATGGAGTTCATGGTGAACCTAACCCTAACCATAAGTGGAATTTTCCTCCAATGGGATTTTCCCATGTATTTACCAGAAACATAGGGGTTAGATAGGGCAGCCTAGAAAAGTCAGTGCCCTCCTAACCATACCCAAGCATCCGAGTTTGTTGCGACGCCCATTTTGCTCTATGAGTTCATGTGACCTAACCCTAACCCTAAGTGGAATTTTCCTCCAATGGGATTTTCCCATGTATTTTACCAGGAAACATAGATAGGGCAGCCTAGAAAAAGTCAGTGCCCCTCCTAACCATACCCAAGCACTCCGAGTTGTTGGCGATGTCCATTTGCTCTATGAGTTCACGGTGACCTAACCCTAACCCTAAGTGGAATTTTCCTCCAATGGGATTTTCCCATGTATTTTACCAGGAAACATAGATAGGGCAGCCTAGAAAAGTCAGTGCCCTCCTAACCATACCCAAGCACTCCGAGTTTGTTGGCGATGTCCATTTTGCTCTAGGAGTTCATGGTGACGTAACCCTAACCCTAAGTGGAATTTTCCTCCAATGGGATTTTCCCATGTATTTTACCAGGAAACATAGATAGGGCAGCCTAGAAAAGTCAGTGCCCTCCTAACCATACCCAAGCACTCCGAGTTTGTTGGCGATGTCCATTTTGCTCTATGAGTTCATGGTGACCTAACCCTAACCCTAAGTGGAATTTTCCTCCAATGGGATTTTCCCATGTATTTTACCAGGAAACATAGATAGGGCAGCGTAGAAATGTCAGTACCTTCCTAACCATATGCAAGCACTCCAACTTTGTTGGCGATGTCCATTTTGCTCTATGACTTCATGGTGACCTAACCCTAACCCTAAGTAGAATTTTCCTCCAATGGGATTTTCCCATGTATTTTACCAGGAAACATAGATAGGGCAGCCTAGAAAAATAACTGCCCTCCTAACCATACCCAAGCACTCCGAGTTTGTTGGCGATGTCCATTTTGCTCTATGACTTCATGGTGACCTAACCCTAATCCTAAGTGGAATTTTCCTCCAATGGGATTTTCCCATGTATTTTACCAGGAAACATAGATAGGGCAGCCTAGAAAAATAACTGCCCTCCTAACCATACCCAAGCACTCCGAGTTTGTTGGCGATGTCCATTTTGCTCTATGACTTCATGGTGACCTAACCCTAATCCTAAGTGGAATTTTCCTCCAATGGGATTTTCCCATGTATTTTACCAGGAAACATAGATAGGACAGCCTAGAAAGGGCAGTGCGCTCCTGACCATACCCAAGCACTTGGCTCAACTTATAATTGACATTTAGAAGAATGGCAGAAGGGTATCAATAAATTCATTTGGGCAGGGAAAAAACCAAGAGTAAAGCTTAAAATTATACAAGATGTTCGAGAGAGAGGTGGACTCAAGGTGCCGAATCTGAAATTGTATTATGATGCGGTGGTTTTAACATTGATTAGTGATTGGATTAATTTAACAAACTTAAATATACTTTTTTTTGGAGGGATGGGATTTATTATATGGATGGCATGCCTATTTAATTTATAATAAAAAGGTGGATAGGGTCTTTAAGTCCCATATTTTGAGAATTTCTTTATTGCGAGTGAGGTAAGCTGCATCTTGTACATTTCCCTTGTCTACCGTTGCCTGCTGGTAGTCCTCAACTTACAACCGCAGCCGAGGCCAGAATTTCCATCCCTAAGGGAGGCAGTTGTTACGTGACTTATGCCCAGTTTTACCAGCTTTTTTTGTTGTTGTTGTTGTTAAGCAAATCACCGTGGTTGTTAAGTGAATCACACAGTTGTTAAGCGAATTGACTTTGCTTGTGGGAAGCTGTCTAGGAAAATTGCCAGTGGCAATCACGTGACCACCGCAGCCATTGTAAGAACATGCAAGTCGCCTGAATTTTGATCATGTAACTTGGGGGTGCAGCTATGGTTATAAGTGTGAGGACCAGTAGTAACTCACTGTTTTTTCATTGCCATCGTAACTTTGAACAGTTGCTAAACAAATGGTTGTAAGTCGAGGACTACCTGTACTTCTGTAAGCAAACTTCAGTCTTCAGCAGCTTCCTATAATATTAGTCAATTTGTTAAAAGCTTTTTCTCACAGATCTTAAGGTTTTTGGGCTAATGATACCATTATTTGGGTAGATCAGTGTTTCTCAACCTTAGCAACTTTAAGATGTCTGGACTTTGATTCCCAGAATTCCCTAACCAGCATGTCCACATGCCTTAATGTTGCTAAGGCTAAGAAACAACTGGGTTGATGTCTGCTGGGGCAAAAATCTTTTTAACAAGTTTTCTATTGCTATTGAGGATTAAATGCACTTGAACCTAAGCTGGTTTGGTATCCTCTGAGTTTAGCTGTTCTTACCAATTCTTCTAGTTTCTTTGCCACAAGCCATTGCTCTCCGAGCATAAATAGTGTGATCACTGCAAAAGGCTTCTTAAATTTTAACACTTCACAGAGATGTGAAAATAAATAATAGCATACCACAGGATTTTATTGTTTGTTAGATGATGGTGCAAGGAAGTTTTATCCATAGACTTTTATGGAAAATGTACATACAGAAGAAGCCTCTGAATAGGTCTGCCATTTGCCCTTAAAAGATTCCTTTAACAAATGCAGCGATCTTGCAAATGACTGATGTTTATTTTTACAGAGCAATGTAGATATATATGTGTGCATCATGCTTTACAGAATGGCAGTAAAAATAATTTGTAATCCAATTTTTAATAGATGCTGGAGGCTCTAGTAGTAAAGAAATGTATCAGCTGATATGTATTGTTTCTGTTCAGTTTGCAAGCGTGCTTGACCACATTTCTCTTCTTCCTTTTTTCTTTTTTGGGTGTGTACGTGTGCGTTCAATTACAGAATTGGCACAAGAGACTGATCGGAAGGCCTCTGACCGCCAAAGAGCTCTGGAGCTGCCTCTTTAATGACTCAACGTCCCCTTTTGTGCTGTGAAGCTGTCTTAACTTTGCTGATCATAATTCCGAAAGTAACTTGTTGGAACATGGCTTAAAAGCTCGTTAGACTGCACTTTTCAAACAGGCAGGAAAATTCTGCCACGACAATCCAAATCCTTTCCACAGAAAATTACTCTGTTGTCATTTTTTTTCCAGTGGTGCCAAATTACAGTGTCTCTTTGGTTGATTTGCTCACCCATATGGCCACTCACGGCTGCGCTTTTTCTGGCAAGTTGACGTCTTGCTGATCCTGACATTGTTCGACATCCTGAGGGCTGCTTGGCCAAATCATGGAACTCCACCTTGTGACCACTTGAAAGGCAATAAAGTCACACGCTGTCTGGCATCCTGCTGTTTTGTGCAGTTGTGCAAAACATTAACTGGATGCACTAGATAAGATGCTGACTTTGATAGCAGTGAGCGGTGTTTGGCCGCAAGTAGACATATATATTAATGATTTTTCTATATTTCTTCTTTGTATTTGCACGGTTGTGGAGAACTTAGGTCAAGGTTTTATAGGGGTGTTTTTTTTTTGTTACACAAGTAGGAGGCATCTGTGGACACAAAATTCACCTTATACATGTCTTTTACGTCAAGACTGACATTGCCTTAAAGAATTTGCAAAGCTTTTCAACACGAGGCTGTTATTTTTGTTGTTGCTTCTTGAAGATGATGCTTTGATGTTTAAAACATTTCCAGGTTATCTGCAAGGAAAGCCATTCTGCACATTGCCTTCTTGTTAGGAAGAATTCTCTTTGCTGCAAGTAGGAGATTTAAGCTATTCTCTTAAATCAGAAACACACAGAGGGTTAGGGTTAGCAGCATAAGAGATTCTTCAGTCATGTGTGCTGGAATAAGGTTTAAACAATGGCAGTAATTTGGCTCACTGTCTCAGCATCATTAATAGTAATGGTAGAGAATCCTCTATCACCATTTCCTGACATCTCAAGACACTAATTTAAAATGATGGAAGAACTACTGAATCAAATCACATTTACACCTGCCAGAGATGGCTTGCAATTGTCTTCTGTCTTTTTCAGAAGACTTCCTGAGAAACTCCCTCTGTATACATCAGGGCAGCTGTTTATTTTTTGTTGTTTAATGACAACATAGAAACTGGCTGCAGAAACTGAAGGAAAACTGGTTATTGACTTGTATATCAGCACCTGCTGGAATAATTGGGAGGGGGGGAGAGATGAACAAATTGGGAGGGAGGGCAAGAGATGAACAAATTTTTGCTGTTCATAAGCTCTTTTGAGAACGACTTTATGCTTTTGTTCTATGAAACTAGCTTTCATTTAGACTGTGGTGATAGGAGACATTTTGTCAAGGAAGACATCTGCTAAAATTGGAAAAAGGGAAATGGTTAATTCCGTGTCAGGGCATGCCCTGTAAGTTCTCTACAACACATGGGGTTTTTTTTTCCCCCAAACCAGTGAATCATATGCCACTTGTTTAAACAAAATTCAAGAATTGTGCTTAAGTTACTGTTAAGGGCATTGTGGTTTAGAAAGGAGAGGAAGAGGAAATGTTCCTCCCACTTCTTTATTTTTTTTTTCTAAACAGTGAAATAATAAAAGAGTGAAAAGATTTGTGGAGTTTAGTGCTCTTATCATTCCAGATAACAATATTCAACTGACTCATTATTTCTCCTTCATCTTTTGTTTTTCTGAGTGAGAATTCCTGCTGGACCTGAAGCAAAGCCTTAAAGAAGGCCTATTTAACAATCTGTATACAGGAACTGTGTTCACTTCCAAAGGTTCACTCGCTTTTTAAAGGCATCTCAGTCTTGGTGGCTCTGATTAGAATTCCTTCTTATATTTGGTCTTGTTTGAGCATAGCATTGGCAAGCTATTTGATCTCCCCACTGCACCTCCACACCAGAGGGCTCTCATTCCACTGAGTTGAGCACAGCAGCATAATAGGCTTCACTGCTCATTCGCCATTCATCAAGCAAAATCAGTTTATTTATTTATTTATGAGACTTATATACCGCTTTAAGTGCAAGCACTCTCTAAGCGGTGTACACCAGTAAGCAATGTGTGTATATATATATATATATATATATATATATATATATATATATATATTTACATTGCCCCCAACAATCTGGGTCCTCATTTTACCTACCTCAGAAGGATGGAAGGCTGAGTCAACCTTGAGCCGGTGAGATTTGAACCGCTGACCTGCTGAACACAGTCAGCTAAAGTGGCCTGCAGTACTGCACTCTTAACTGCTGCGCCACCTCGGCTCTTATTTGGTTATTGATTTTGATTCTTTGCTTTCTGCGCTTGTTTCTATACTTCCTCTGAGATTAACTATGCGCACATTCCTCACATATGATGCCACATGTAGGAATCTGATTATATCCCCGTTCTCATCCCAGTGCAAATTAAACAGTTGCTGTTTTTTGGAAAAGTAGTATCAGTGCTGGATTATCTGTTCTTTGATGTTGGCAAAATAGTTAACGCTGCACCCTATTCACATTTTATATTTCAAAAAATAAATGTTGATGACCCTGGTAGGGCAAATTTGCGAGATTCCCACGTTTGGAGTCTGATTTTTGCGGGTCGCGGGAAGAGGAAGTGCAGACAATTCATTCCTTTGGGTATGTATATGCTGACATACTTTTAAACTTTACAGATCTAGGAGCCAATAGTTTAAAAAAACAGCTTTACGAGGAAGCTGAATTTGTGCTTTCTACCTATTAGCTACTTATACATGTAATCCTCAGTTCATGACCGAAATAGAGCCCAAAATTTCTGTTGCTAAGTGAAACATTTGTTAAATGAGTTGTGCCCCATTTTGCTTAAGTGAAGTTGTTAAGTGAATCACTGCAGTTAAATTAGCAACATGGTTGTTAAGAGAATCTGGCTTCCCCATTGAGGTCGCACAAGGGAATCATATGCCCCTGGGACACTGCAACCGTCATAAATACAAGTCAGTTGCCAAGCATCTTAATTTCGATCACGTGACCATGGGGATTGCCACAATGGTGGTTAAGTATGAACAATGGTCATAAGTCACTTTTTTAAAGGGCCATCGTAACTTCGAATGGTCACTAAACGAACTGTTGTAAGTTGAGGACTACCTATACTGCTGACTCCAAGGGATTTATTTACACTCAGAGTTAACGTGTAATAAATAGCTCTGTTTTTCTTGTGTATATAAAATCTACAAAGGGACAAAAGGTTATTTTCTCTCTCTAGCTTCAAACTCTAGGTTTTGGGAAACAGTAATGTTCAATGCAACTTGCAAAAGAGGATCCCCCCCCCCGCTTCTCTTAATCAGCTGTATAAGAGACAAGGAGGTCTTATTATGGCAGTCTCTATTGTGTTTGGATCTACAATATTTGCTGCTACGTCAGAAAGGCTGGAAGAGGCATCCAGTAGTTAACGCTGAACAATTTGTTCCTTGCTGAAGTGGTCTGTAATTTTCATACCTAAATGCGAATGTAATCAAGATGAATGAAGGAAAAGAAATTATCAAGTTCTAGTTACTAAAAGAGGGCAATTTATCTAGAATTTCAGGGGTTCTCAACCTTGGCAACTTTTAAGATTTGCCCAGGTTGAGAACCCCTGAAATTCTTTGCTGGCTGAGGAATTCTGGGAGTTGAAGTCCACAAGTCTTAAAGTTGCCAAGGTTGAGAACCCCTGAAGAATGTATTTTTTTTTTTTTTTAGAAGGGAGAGCAGAAGAGATTAAAGTTTAAATGTGCTAGTGATGGTTGAATACCAGAGGAAAAATAAGGGTGTTTATGTCACACTGAGTAAATATATCGCCACCAGCACCCAAATGTTTAATGCTTTGTCCTCCTTCCCCTGAATTTGTACCAAAATGGTTCTAACAATTGAGGAGGGTGGACTAGAAGACCTCCAAGTTCCCTTCTAACCTTATAATTCTATGATTTGATCTCAGGGATAAGAATAAACCCTTGGAAATAATTCAGTGTTTCTCAACTTTGGCAGTTTGAAGATGTGCAGATTTCAACCCCCAGAATTCCCAGCCAGCATAGAATTCTGGGAGTTGAAATCCTCACACCTTCAAAATGCTGAGGCTGAGAACACTGATTAATAACTGATTCCAAGGTGAAACACTCAACTGCAGCCACAGCATAGCTTGTATATATTCACCTTTTTTCAGACTTCCTCACTTCCACTTTGGGCTAAGTACTCAAAAGAGGGATGATGTACTATGAAAAGCTGAACAGGAATTAGGATTTGCTTTATAGTTTTCCCATTCTCGATTCCTTTATATTTGTGTTTCAAGTCTTTCAGAAGAATAAAAAAAAAAAATGCCCGGGAACTAAACTATCGTGCTCCAACCGTGTTATGTTTGATTTACTCAGTATCCTTTTTCATCCATCCCGTAGTACAGTCTTCATCCCTGTTTTGCTCAGGAGGAAAAGCGACAAAGTTAAAATGTCTGGGGAGGTTTGACATTTGTGCAGTCTCGGGCTACAAAGAGCACTGAAAGTAACCAATGCCTTAAAAATGCATCATTCATCGCCAAAGGGCAATTTGGCAGAACGTAGATCAGCCAAGCAACCATGGAGAAAGGGGTATCCCAGTGGAAAAAAATGTTTTGAAAAGCTCACTTTTCCACCTGCTGTTTCATGCAATTAAAACCCCAGTTAGAGGAGGGCGGGCAACGCTGTAGCCTTGCAGGACTGCAACTGAAATTACTAGCAAACACGGGCCATTAACTTGAAAAGGTACATGTACTTGAATTGAGGTAGATGGGCTTGTTTTAGTCATGCTGGCAGACTTAATGGCACAGTACCAAAGCGTCATTTTGTAGACAGCTAAGTTCCCTGTTGCCAGTACCAGTGAAACTCAAAAGTGCATTGTCCATCAGGTAGGAAATGCACGGATTCTGTGGGGCAACTGCCCGAATAGGGTTATTTTTTAAACAGTGTTGTTCCCGTTTTATCACTGCCGATGTATATGAAATTGCACCCATTTTAAATTGTCACTCTGGTCCTAAAGATTGGTCTGCCTGGAAGGAATAGATGGAGAATGGTTTTAGCAAAAATACCAGCTTTGGCATGAACTGGAGGAAGTACTTAGTGTCAAATCTCTTATATGTTTCTTTCTTCATAGTAAAGTGGTGAGAGCACATTTGCAATACTGCATCTAGTCCTGGTCACCCAGATAGAAAAATAAGATGTTGAGACCTTAGAAAGAGTGCAGAGAAGAGCAACGAAGATGATAGAGGGGTCTGGAGACTAAAACATATGAAGAACAGCTAAGGGAACTAGGTATATTCAGTCTAAGGAAGAGAAGGATTAAGGGTGACATGATAGCAGTCTTGCCTTATAAAAAGTGGGTGCTTTGATTAAATGTTAAAATAAAGCTACTTGAGAGTAAAACAGACTGGATTAAAAGGCAGGGAAGATTTTTTTTAGCATAGAATAAATAGAGAAATTTGATCCCTGATTTCATCCATTGGCTGGCTGTTGGAGTAGATACATTTTCCCAATTAAAGGAAAAATATACATTTCCGTTACTGTAAAATCAAAGAACTCCTTCAACTCAAATGACTGTTTTGAAAGGAGTATTTGAAAATGAGCTGGCGGCTCAGGGAGATGATTGATTTTGGCATATTCCCTCCCCCCCCCCAACATAACAAAAACAATAGTTTAGGTCAAAGCCCTTTCTTACTCCTGCAGTTTCTAACTCCCACATTCAGTAGCTTTCTGCTCTGCTTCAAAGAGAAGATATTTTTTGAACGAATTTGCTGCCTTCGTGTGAAATCAAAGGTTCTGAATCCTTAGAATCCTTCTAATTGCTTGCTTTTCCACTCCTGGTTTGCTTTTTTTTTATTTTTGGGAGAGTCGTTGGGTACTGCGGAAGATACCTCGTCTCAGGTCCCTGATCATTGTGAAGAAAGAGGTACACAGAGATTAAAAAAAAGGGGTTCTCACCTGAACAGAGGTCTTGGCATGTGGTGAACAGCAGGAGCACAGCAACAGCAGTTGAGCTCAAATGCAGAAAGAGCTTCTAGCAGCAGCAGCAGCAAAAGAGGGGGGGGGGAAGGTCTCAATCTCTCTCTGCATCTCCAGGTCTTATCCTATCCCATTCCATCCTTATCAGCAGAAAACGGACTAAGCACTGGCTAAACTCTTCCCAGCCAGAGACAAAAGTGATAAGCCCTGTGGGGAAGGTGGGAAGCAGAGAGTGAAGGAGCCTTTGCAACTACGAATCCTCTCTGCCCAAAGTATACAGCTGGCTGAGTGTGGCAGCCTAGGGAAGCAGAAGGCTGCGGAGGAGGGAATGTCTGGCTCATTGCTGGAGTCCTGAAAAGGAGCAAAATGTTGGACGTTGCTTCTTTTAGCTCAAGTTGTGCCTGCGAGCCTGGAAAGTTTGGGAGTGGGGTGGGGTGATTGTTTCTGAAAATGCAAGTGGAGAAGCTGGGCTTCGTGGTGACTGTCGGAGGAGCAGAGATGTAGTTGAGGTCACACACTGCATCCTGGGCACAGAAGGCTCACAGGTAGACATGGACGGACCCCGTTTGTCAGGAGGAAGAGATGGAGCATCTGCCACGACTAATGATACGTTCATGAAGAAAAGCCAAGTGGAAAATACAAAAACATCCTTTCGTGTGGTGATGGCTGCCTCGTTAGTGCTTCTCATCCTCTTCACCTTGCTGGGCAACACACTTGTGTGCATGGCGGTGATCAAATTTAGACATCTACGCTCCAAGGTGACCAACTTCTTCGTCATCTCCTTGGCTGTTTCGGATCTCTTTGTGGCTGTGCTGGTGATGCCATGGAAAGCAGTGGTCGAAGTGGCTGGTTTCTGGCCCTTTGGGGCTTTCTGTGACATTTGGGTGGCTTTTGATATCATGTGCTCCACAGCATCCATCCTCAACTTGTGCATCATCAGCATGGACCGCTACTGGGCCATTTCCAGTCCCTTCTGCTACGAGCGGAAGATGACCCAGCGGGTAGCTTCTGTCATGATTGGGGTGGCCTGGATGCTCTCCGTTCTGATCTCATTCATACCTGTCCATCTGAGATGGCACAAAGCCAGGAAGCTCCTTCCGGGTGAGGAACCAGGCTCCAACGTCACCGGGATGCTCGAGGGAAACTGCGACTCGAGCCTCAACAGAACCTATGCTATCTCCTCCTCATTCATCAGTTTCTACATTCCCGTCGCCATCATGATAGTGACATATACCCGGATTTTCCGCATTGCTCAGAGACAGATACGGAGGATCTCTTCTCTAGAGAGGGCTGTGGAGCATGCTCAGAGTTGCCAAAGCAGTGAGTGTTCTCATGAGGTCTCCTTGAAGAACTCCTTTAGAAAAGAAACCAAGGTCCTGCAGACTCTGTCTGTCATAATGGGAGTTTTTGTCTTCTGCTGGCTTCCTTTCTTTGTGCTCAACTGCATTGTGCCGTTCTGTGACCCCAGTCTTCATAAGCTGGGGAAGCTCCCCTGCGTGAGTGATACAGTTTTCAACATCTTTGTCTGGTTTGGCTGGGCAAACTCCTCTCTCAATCCCATCATCTACGCCTTCAATGCTGACTTCCGGAAGGCTTTTGCAGCCATCCTGGGCTGTGGCCGATTGTGTCCCAGCACAGCCGTGGAGACAGTAAACTTCAGCAATGAGTTCGTTTCCTACCACCACGACACCACCTGCCAGAAAGAACTCGGGACCTTAAGTTACCCACGCTTTCTCCCTCATGCTATAACTCTTCCGGGGGAGGAGGATGAGCTCGTCTTTGACAAGGTCCCCCAATCATCTCACGGTAACAGTGCAACTGTTTTGTCGGCCATTATTCATGTGGAGTATGAAACGGATCTCTCACTGGAGAAGATCACTCCCTTTGCCACCAGTGTGATGGATGAAGAGAGAACCAAGGATGATCACGCAGAGGAAGACGGAAGCAGTGAACCTTTCCCTTGGGTTAGATGAAACTTGGTGGATGCACGTGAAAGAAAAGGGATCGGGCCTAATTAAATCATTTTGTATGTCTATCTCAGGGGTAGGCAACCTTGGCTCTTTTATGACTCGTGGACTTCAACTCCCAGAATTCCTGGGCCAGCCATGCTGAGGGGAAAGGGAGAAGTTTCCAAGCTGAGCCAGGCTGGCTCAGGAATTCTGGGAGTTGAAGTCCACGAGTCATAAAAGAGCCAAGGTTGCCTACCCCTGGTCTATCTCACCCAACACAAATATTGATGTATCTTATTACAAAGTATTTCTGGAGGGATAATTATGTCTGTCTGTTGTAGCAAAATGTAAAAAAGTTTCTTGTGGTATCTTAAAAGATAGTATGACATGAAGATTCATGGACCACAGGTCTACATCGTGCATGTGACGAATTATTTTCCAAAAACTTTTATGACAGGATAAATAGTTAGCTTTTAAAGTGCCCCAAGACTTTACTCAATGTTTTTAGTAATTATGCAGCCAACAATGTTCAATCATTAGCTAGAATCAAAGAGAAGTACCCAATTCCAGCAACCGTTCCTTATATGCTTTTGCCTCCAGTCCCCTAATCATCTTTGTTGCTCTTCTCTGTACTCTTTCTAGAGTCCCAACATCTTTTTTACATCGCGGTGATTGTGGTTCTGCTGAGCATGAAATAAAGTTGCTTCTAAATTCCACACTGGAGGGAAGGTACCGAAACAATTCCTCACCTTGGAAAACTGCTGCTTTTTTGTAGTACCTTTAAGCCATCCACCGAGCTCTTTTCAGCTCAGGCTTTTGGGTGGGGTGTGGAGTGGTGTTGGAATGCCCAATAAGTTGGACATTTTCCTAACATCCCCAGTTACCAGGAAACAGACTGGTGGAGCTGAACCAGATGCTCTTAGAGACACAAAGGTCAGGCAGACTATGACTCACGCCTCTTGACCAGGGGTGAATTGTAGAGGTGATTTTAAATGCCCCCTTCTCACCGCTCAGAAAGTGGAGTGTGGGGCCCAGCATGTGGGGGAAGTGAGCTTTTCTTGGTAGGATAAAACTAAAATGGAAATCTAAACCAAGGATTCTCGTCAACATTATCAAGAATCATTAGGATTAGCCGGTGCAAACTTGCATTCATTCATTCCCGTTTTGCAGCCATAGAATCTGGAGATTTGATTCAAGATCTGATGTAGCTGAAGGAACTGCTGAAATGGCCGGTTCAAAGGGCATCTCTGCCATACATTCTTTAGCCAGCTTTGGCATCTCTCTCAGCTTAGTTCACAAGATCATCACACTGATCTAGATGTCTACATTCACCTGTCATTGTGATTAGCTATATTGGGGCTGACATGCTGTAATTCTGACTTAGAGCAGTGGGTGAACCTAGCTGTTGCAGCTAGCAACTTATGTTTTATGTGTAGCATGTAGTAAAGGACTAGGAGTGATATGATAGCGGTCTTCCCCTACTTGGGGGGCTGCATTAGAGAAGAGGGGAATTGACATTCTCCACTGAAGGCAGGACAATGGGTGGAAGACCCTTAAAGATAGATCCAACCTAGAAGGGAGGAGAAATTTCCTGACAGTGAGAACAATTAATCAGTGGAAAAGCTTACCTCCAGAAGTTGTGGGTGCTCTTTCACTGGAGGTTTTCAAGAAGAGACTGGACAGCCATTTGCCTGGAATGGTAGGGTCTCCTGCTTGAGCAGTGGGTTGGACTAGAAGACCTCCAAGGTCCCTTCAAAACTTAGTATTTTATGTGTTCTCTCTCTCTCTCTCCCTCTCTCTCTCTCTCTCATAGAGAGTTGCTGGTAAAATAAACATAGAAGGAAAAAGCTTGAGCAGGGGGTTGGACTAGAAGACCTCCAAGGTCCCTTCCAACTTAATTATTCTATGTTCTATTATGTGGGATCCTGATTATTGCAACCTATGTAGCTTCCTAACATGACTGGACTCAACCAATGTTTATAAAGTGGTTTGGGCATTTGAAAATCACTTTCCCACTTGGGTAACTTATACGTATATTGGATAATACTGCCCATAAGCCCCAACCCAGCACACTTTCACGAGACAGAGGATTAGAAGAGCGCAAAAATATTGTCTGGCACGGGAAATCAAGCAGTTCTCCAGAAGCCAATGGGTTTCTGTCACTAACATTCTGTTTTTCTAAGATTATTCTCATCAGGAAGAAAGCAACTATGCTTACGCAAAGGATCTATTAACTGGAAAAGCCAAGCCAAGCCCGTCTAGAAGATGCTGAAGGTCTTGACCGCTTCATTAGATTGGCTTTCTCAATCTGTATGTTAATTTTGGGCAATCAGCATTAGTTCAGGGAGGGGAAAAGAGTCAGAGCACTTAACCTGCTGAGGGCAAGGCGTCTCCTGCAATGAGAGGGAGGTATGGCAGCAAAAGACTCAGCTATGCTGTTTGCTTGATAAGCTCTGAAAAGGCTACTAGGAAAGCTGGGAAAAATGTCAGAGAATGAATAATGCGCCCATTATATTTATGTCCTGATTTTTCCACAGGTGCTTCAGTGCTCAATATAATGTATAGCAGTAGTGGCAAACCTATGGCACGGGTGCCAGAGGCGGCACTCAGAGCCCTCTCTGTGGGCACGCGCGCTGTCGCCCCAGTCCTAGGCCTTCAGCTGGGTTTTATAAAACTTTTTCGCTTTAGGCCTCCGCTGCCCTGTGCAAAAAAAAAAAAAAAGGTTCAATCGATCAGACAATTTCAACTTCTTGCGGGGGAAAAAAAAATCTTGCAAAGTTGGAATTGATTGATTGAACTTTTTAGTCCCACCCAGTCTGCCGTTACTGCCGCAGCCACGCCCACCTAATGGGCCATACCCACCCAATGGGCCACACCCACCCGGCACCTGACGATGCATAAGTGGGTTTTGGGTTGCAATTTGGGCACTCAGTCTCTAAAAAGTTCGTCATCACTGATGTATAGCATTCCCTTTTTTCAACTGTTCTCCATCTCAGTCCTACAGGATAGTTCGGGCTGAAAGAGAATGGCTGACCAAGAATCATGGAGAAAGCCTCCATGGCTGAAGGAAGTTCGCCCTATTAGTCCGGTTCTAACGTGTCTGGCTTCAGTGGAACAATAGGATTTGCAAAGACCTTGGTCAAAAGGGAGCCATGATGTCTAGAGGGAACATAAGCTAACCAGATCTTAGATGAGGTGTGCTTTTTATTGTCCTCCAGAATCAGAGATTTGAAAGAAAACGGAAGCTATACCTTACAGAAGTTCTGCTTTAAATTATGGAAGTTGTAATCTCCAATACAAAGGAGAGAGAAAGGGAGTTGAAAAATAGTCTAAGGACATTGAAATATATCGGTCCTCTTATTCCTATTTCTATCTTGCTTCTGTGTCTTGTTTGCAAACAGTGAAATATGGACTTGTTCTACCTCAATCTTTTTCATGGGCAAGGTCCTTTTGCTTCCTCAGACCTAACTTGGAAAGATAGGATTCTTGGACAGAAAAAGACTGAATCTAACGAAATCAACAAGCATTTTTGATGTAGCGATTGTGATCAGGCACACTTTAACAATTGTGAGAATACCTTTTCCAAAGATTTCTGTGGAGATTCTCAGTCATCCAGGTCATGGTTGTCCCAAAGGTGCTTTTTTTCCCAAAAGGCAACTGGACTTTGTTTTTTCCTTGAAGATGTTCCGCTTCTCATCCACAAAGCTTCTTCAGTTCAGTTCCAGAACTGCAGAAGCTTCTTGGATGAGAAATATCTTCAAGGAAAAAACAAAGTCCAGCTGCTTTTGAAAAAAAAAAAAAACACCTTTGGGACATGAGTAACCTCATTTGTGGCTATCTTTGCACGAAAAACCCAACCTCAAAACAGTCAAGAACATTAATCTTGCAGTCAAGAAAAATCCAGTGGTGTAGTTAGTGCACGATTCAGAAAACTGGATAAAGTACAGCAGGGGTCTCCAACCATAGCTGGCTGGAGAATTCTGGGAACGGAGGTCCACAAGTCTTAAAAAGTTGCCAAGGCTGGACACCCCTGATCTAGAAGTATGGCTAAATTGAACTCCATTACTGGGAAGTTGGCTCGGTGAGAATGCCGCAGTGGTTCTTTAAGAGAGACAATGGGGCTTCTAGAACCAGGAACAATTCTGAGATCAGTAACTAGAAAGATCAGAACAGCTTAAGGGATGACCCTTTACCAACTGAAGATCGAGTAAGTTTTCCCTTAAGGAGGTGATTGCTATTCAGTGTTTAACACTCAGTCTTGAGAAAGAGCTGGTTGCCTTAGACAATACTATCCCTTCCGGACTGATGTAAGGGTGGGTGACCCATGGCCCTAAAGCTACATACAACCAGTGATTTACTTCCTCAGGGTCTTCAGCCTATTTTCAGACCCTCTCTGCAGGAACCCAGATCTCTGGTGAGCACTCCCCTTCCCTTCCTCACTCCCTATAGCGAGAAAAAAAGTGGGGTTTCCATGACGCTTTGCTCACAACTAACCATGGTTTATTCAGTTAAGAGCGAGAAGCGATCCCTTTGGAGACAGCCCCATATGTGACCTGGGGCTCCAATTCTATTTTTCCTGCAGGTTTTCACTTCCGCCTACCACAAGGCCTTCCTTGCCTTATGAAATCAAAGGCTCAAGAGAGATGGGGGGCAGTCTGTGGGCACCCAGGCAAATAGGTCACACAGGTAGCCCTTGACGTACCACCACAACTGAGCCCAAAATTTATGTTGTTAAGTGAGACATTTGTTGAGTCCCATTTTACGACCGACCTTGCCACAATTTTTAAGTGAATCACTGCAGTTGATTAAATTAGCAACCCGGTTGTGACGTGAATCCGGCTTCCCCGGTTGACTCTGCATGTCAGAAGGTCGCAAAAGGAAATTGCGTAACCTCGGGACACGGCAACCGTTATAAATATGAACCAGTTGCCAAGCATTGAATTTTGATCATGTGATCCTGGGGATGCTGGAAAGGTTGTAACTATGAAAAATGGTCAGGAGTCACATTTTTCACTGCCGTTGTAACTTGGAACGGTCACTAAATGAACTGTTGTAAGTTGAAGGCTACTTTACTGCTGCCCCATTGTGCTAAAATCCACCATTTGGCACCAATTCCCAGGAGCAGTTTCCACGTGTCCCTTAAAACAAATCCAGTATCAAACATGGACATTAAAATAGCAGAAATAGATCTACTCTTATACACACAGTTGTTGACTTACAACCGTTTGTTTAGTGACAAAGTTCAAAGTTACAGTGGCACTGACGAAAGTGACTTATGACCATTTATCATCACTTATGACCATTGCAGCACACACACACACCCTGTCACGTGATCAAAATTCAAGAGCTTGGCCACTGGCATGTAATTTATGACAGTTGCCCTGTTCCTTAGCATCCTGTCATCCCCATTTGTAACTTTCCCAGCTGGTTTCCAACAAGCAAAGTCAGTCGAGGGAGGGGGAGCCAGATTCGCTTAATGACTACACTATTCTTGTTTTGAACGATGACCATCTGGCAGACGGTACAGGATAATAAAAACAAAGAGGAATAGCTGACGGGTAGTTTTTATCCCAGAGCTGTAACCATATTAAATACCACAGTATAGTGCAATATTGAAGCGCAATAGAATGTGAAGGATGTGTGTATATAATGTATGTTCTTATTTGTGGTTTTTACTTGTGTGTAGTGTGCACTGTGGACAGCACTTAATTTTGGTGTGAGATACATAATGACAATAAAGATTATTCTATTCTATTCTATTTTACTTTGTATTTCTATTCTATTCTATTTTATTTTGATTTCATATATTCTATTCTGTATTTCTGTTCTGTATTTCTGTTCTATTCTGTATTTCTATTCCATTCTATTCACTTAGTGATTTAATTAACGGTGGCAAAAGGATGATAAAATGAGGCAAAATTCACTTTCACAGCAGTTTTGCTGAGCCACAGAAACGTTGGGCTCCCTTGTAGCGGTCTGACGAGGACGAGCTGCGCCTGGATGTCTTTAAAGAGACCGGACAGCCGCTTTTCTGGAAGATTCTCCTGCTTTAGCAGGGGGCTGGACTGGAAGACCTCGAAGGTCTCTTCCAGCTCTATTCTATTCTAGAGGCCGGCACGGGCGGGCCGTTGAGAGGCGGACTCCGGATCTTTCCTTTTCCCTGCTTAGTCGGAGCGGAGCCGCGGCTGCCTCCCCGCGCACCACCCAATCCGGGCCGGCGACGCTCACGTGGATGCGGGCTGGCCGCGCGGGGGAGGCGGGGAGAAAGCCGGGCCCTCGGCTGCCGGGGAAGAGGACGGGACTGCTCAGCCGGCCCTGCAGGGTACGTGCAGGGTCCCCCCCCCCGCCCCCCGAGCGCCGCCCCGGGCTCGCCTCTCCCAGCCCCCAAGGCGGCCGGGCGCAGCGGCCTCGCGGGGCCCGTTGGTGTCGCGCGCGCCTCTCTGAGGGGGCCGCAGCTGCTGCGCGCGGGCGGGTGAGGAGGAGGAGAAGGGGGGGAGCGGCGCAGGCTGCCTGCGGTTGGCAGAGGCCGGCAGGTGGGGGGGGGTCTC